>NC_135573.1:81713750-82439375 GCF_965152235.1 Eretmochelys imbricata
CCAGACACACTGCTTTTCCCTCTCCTATACTTTGAAGCACACAATGGAAATAAAATGGCAGTTACATGGCGTTTATGTATCTTATAGCTGAGGGGTAATCTGTACTAAATCTGGAGTCATGGCCAAATTCCAACTGGTTAATTACATTCTGCCTTCCTGGACAGGGGTGTAGCAAGGCCCAGAGGGCCCTGATGCAAGAATAGGTTAGGGACCTCCTTCCCAAGTCTGAAATCTAAAACTGTACTTCCCTTTACCATCCGAACATATCCAGCTTATCCGTAAATACACAAACACAATATGTAAGCTATCTACACACTGAAAAGTTTTAGTTACACATTTATGCAAAATGCTCACTGGAAGTGATGTAGTGCTAAATTTCATAGTACAGAAGCCCTGCAGAAATGATCCCAAGTTGGTAATTCTGTCATGGATGAGACAGGCTCCAAAATCTATCTTGTGTGTGTCGTCCGATAAAGCACCCATATTCCAAACCTAACATTTTACCAGTAAATTTTATTTAATTGATGGGTGCACACATGTGATGGGTGCAACACTAGTTATGAGACTTCACAGATTAGAAATACATACACATACTGGTATCAACATAAAACACACGTAACTCAGCTTTTATATGCCAAACTTTAAACTAAATAGCAAGGCACATCCAAAGCACACACGTAATTAGCTAAAAAGGCCAGGGGGCTTGAGTCACCACTATGTTGCTCCAGTTTCAAGTTGGTGCATCTCCTGAAACTAAATGAATGGAGAAAGCGGAGTAGTGCAAGCCGGAAATTTTTGTATATGAACCCACATTTTTTCCCCCCCATGAAAAAATTTGCAATTTGAGCACAAAAACATTTGCTTTGCATTCACCACGGTTGGGCATTAAATGCAAACGAGAGTTGTCAGCCATATGTAGACCACTCTTGAAAATATGGTCTCTGTCACAGAAACCAAACACAAGACTCCGTACTGCCAGGCATTAAGAAAAAGAAAAGAAACAAAAAGAACAGGCTACATCCTCAGCACTTTTCAAAGATCATGATACCTAGTCCATTTTACGTTACTGCATCGGGCATTTATATCTGCTTCCATATCACTGAAGATGTTACAGATGACATTTCTAAGTGCCTCTAAGATGCACACACTATTCAGACAGGGTTTGATCTTACCCCATAAAGATTCAATGGTACGCTCCAGCTACTTTTGGACCACTCCATAAACCCAATGTAACTGGCTGGTCAGGTCAGTCTGACAATGGTTTCCCAGAGTCAAAGCATTGCATAGGAGCTAGAGAGCATCAGTGAATCTAGTCTAGGTCAGAGAAATGCACTCTAACAGAGAAAAGAGATTAATTTTGATAAGGAACCTCCCCACATCTGTTCCCTACAATCCTCTCCTGGTCTTCTCCACCCCCTGTGGCAGGGGACCCTCTCCCCATCTTCCCTCCCCACCCCTGCCACCTTCCCCTGGCTTCCTAATCCTCCATCCCCTATCGGGACAGAGATCTGTCGCCAACCAGAGTATCTGGCCACATTTCCTTCAGCTTGCTGCTTGATAGTCTTTCAAAATCCAGACAAATAAGCTAACCTCCAATGAAAATGACATATGCAGAGCAACAAGATCTGAAGAAGAGCTCTGTCTAGCTTGAAAGCTTGTCTTTCACCAGAAGCAGTAGGTCCAATAAAAGATAATTCCTCACTCACCTTGTCTCTTTAATATCCTGCAACCAACACGACAGCTATGACAGCACTGCAAACAATACTATGCAGAGCAATGCATATCATTCCTTGTCCTGCCTTCTAGCCAGCACACCTCTGTCTCTTTTTCCTGAAAGGGGCCCAGTTATTTCTGGAGGTTTGCAGCCTAACTATTATCTCAGATATAGTAGGAAGCTGGAATTTAATCTCAAAATCCCCAGGCCACAGTATGACTTGGTGGAGACTCCCACTAGGAGCACAGCTGGAGCAGGGAGCAGGACCCTCTTCAGGGGGAACCAAAAGACATGTACCCCAGTCATAATCAGATGATGGCCTGATTCAGCCATGGGATATGTTGTTTTATGCCAGAAGGTCCTAGGGTTCTGGTTCCTCAGGTGGTGGTGTTCCTAATAAAATAATTGGGCTGACTGTATAAAATGACAATGTATCTAAACCCTCCTTAAGGACAAAGCATATATAAATCCCAGCGAAGGCACCAGGAAGGGAGAAGTCCATATCCCACAGGCAGAACAACAGGAAAATAAAATATGTAATGGTGAATAAATAGGGTTTATTTTTTTACTATATTTAAAATTCTGGGGGCATCTATGATGGGCTAAGAGGACTGCTTAGAAGACCACCTGTTTTCTTCTATGTTTTTTGTTAATTTACTGTATGTAGCTTCCATTAACCATAAACCAAAGCTTACGACTCTGTTACAACAGGAGAAAAGAACACTTTATTGTCTGCTGTTGGCAGATGACCAAAGTCCCCTCCCAATTTAACAAACTTTAAGCTGCAATGAGACACAAGACACTTCAGAGAAAAACATAGCCACAAGGCTAATGAGGACAACAGCTGCCAGCAAACTTTCCACTGCAAGCAAGTGAAGACTTGAAGTGAATTTAAGCTCAAGTTTTCTTTTAGTAGCATCAGTGACATGCCTGTGCCCGCAAAGGCTCAAGTTGCATTCCTTAACACTAGGACTCTAGGCCTTTCTAGAGTCATCAAATTGCAGCAGCATGGTGGTAAGAAGTAGCATAAACCTTTAACAAATCTGACTGCTTTGTATTGCAGTGGTACATTTGCTGTAAAAAGACAGTAAATAGTGTTGAAGGGACGCTGCTTGGGAAAAGAGATGAGAATTTGTGTGTGAGTAGAGGTATGCACTAGAGTTGGAAGAGAGATATGGACTGAGAAGGAAGCTAGCGGTCTCAGCAAAGAATCCCATAATTCTAAGTCGCAGCTCTGATGCTGATTCTCTTTATGGCAAATAATTTAGATCCAAAGTTAATATCAGTGGGATGACATATGTGACTAGCTGCTCACTGTTTTGTGTAAGAAGGTCACCGTCTGACCCATAATCTTTCCACCTCAGTGTCCCCATCTATAGAACAGTGTAAATATTACTTATTTACCTATTGCAATAGGAATCTTATGAAGTCTATTTAGTTACCCTGTGCAAAGCACCTTGAAGACAATTAGCTGAAAACAAAAAGTAACTTACGGCAAAAGAAAATGCTCTGACCAACACAGTCAGGAGGTGGTACCAAATGAAGACCAATGCATGCTTTTACCCATTGCTAACAGTAAATATTGTGGGTTAAGTGTAGTTAACACAATTTTTATCTGTTATCGGTATGGCTCAACACCACTTTGCTTTCTCAGTAAAAATGAAAAGTGTTGGCATATTACTCAGTATCTGAGAACAATCAAGAAAACATGAGCAAAAGCAGACTGGTCAAGTCCTTTTTATCTCCTGGCTGGCGGACCTCTCTCATATCTTATAAATTGTGCTGTATTAAGGGAAGGGGGAAGGTCTTATCCTGGGAGATGAGGAACAGTGGGCTGAAGCTGAACCCAAGCCTAATAGAGAAAAGTATTCTGAGGAATTTGCAGCTATGGTGCAGTCTATTTTGACTGAAAATGCATGACATGCACAATTGGCCCATTCACTCCATAGTCTTGGATTCCTTGCTGCTGCTAAGCTCTCACATCACAATGGCCACGTGTAATGCTTTCTACTGTCTGGTGGGCTAGGAGATGTAATTCCATCCTGGCAGATGAAGACCTAGCCTCAGTTATTTGTATCTTCATCACCTCTTGGCTGGACTACAGCAATGCAATATACCAGGGTATGAAACCTTCAGCACTTAGTAAACTCCAGCTACTATACAATGCTGCAGCAACCCAGGCTACCATGAGCACATCACACCTGTCCTTTGCAGTCTACACTGACTTCTTATAGAATTTCAAATCAGGTTCAAGGTCTCAGTCTTTATCTTCAAAGTGTTCCATGTCCTGGGCCCAGGACACCTACAAGACTATTTATAGCTCTGGGATGAAGGCCGTGGTTGACGATTTCGCTCCTCTGACACAATGGAACTCCCAACAATAAGAGTAAAGCTTGTCTCTGTGGGAGACAGCACCTTCTCTGGGAGTGTTCTGAGAACTACCACCAGCCTCATCATTTTCTGCTCCAAGTGCAAGGCGGATTTCTTTATATAAACACATATCAACAGGTATATTTAACAAGCAAACTAGCAAAACAAGACACTCCTTTCTAAATGCTTCTCCCTCTGGGGAGAGAATGAGAGAATAAACAACATATGATCGAGGTGGAATCACTTAATGCACTACTGGAAGGTACTCAGATATTATGGTGATGTGTGGTATAAAAACCTATATGGAATAGAATGGAATAGGTGGTAAGCAAGTGATTAAATAAAATTGGTACTTTCTTACTTAACAGATCTCGTGTCATGATCAGGCTAATTGGTGTTTAGTTTTCTGACAAAAAATACACCTTTGCTTCATTTTTCTCCAGCTAGTATTGCAACCTTGCCCAGCTATGGGAGAGGGACTTGGATTCTTCTCTGGCTAATGCATCATCAAAAAATTCTGGGGCAGACTGTGATCCCCTTACCAGTGCTGAGCAGTATCTTACATCACAAGAAGTTCCACTGAATGTCACTACTCATGATGTAAATTGCCACTATTCAGGATGAATGAGAGTATCCCAGTCTGGTTCTCTGATTGTTGATATAATTTTTTACTTGTGATGAGGATACATGAGCCAGAAAGAACACAGTTTGACTTTCAGATCCCAGACTGAGCTTGCAGCACTGATAGTTTAAAAGTAAAAAAGATTATTTTTCTAATTGAGTCTGTTATGGGGTCAGTGAGAGATCATAAACATGAAAACCCACAATACTATTTTGGGTCATTTTTCAGAGTATGAAGGCACTTTACAGTTTGCAGCAGGCTAATAAACAATAGCGAGAGCAATATTTAGGAAGTGGACCAAACTGCCAAGTAAAACATTCACATCTCCTATAAAAATATACGTTTTCTAAAGGGGCTTCTCTTAGTGATGATTTATGCTTATGGCTCAATCGGCAGCTTACAAAAAATGACTTGGAAAAAAAATGATGTACTGTAAAGGGTTAAGTCCTACACGGTCTGACTGTGGAAAGCACTGAATGGGGAAAGCAAGGAGAAATCCAGGGCTTTGGAGTTTCTGTTGAGTAATTTGTGCAGAAAAATGTATATTACACACACACACACACTTATATGCAAAGACGTTTTCACCTATGTTTTATTGGTATATCTCTAGTTACAATAAGCAAAATGGCGTGATGCACTTTTTTATGCTATGTAGCATATATTTTTTTTTTTCTGTGCTGGTGGAGTGTAAGGGCAAACTCCTACACTCATTAGTCAGGAAAACTCTTGCATTTGGCCTTAAACAAAACATAATTAAATAAAAAATATTAATATACTACAGTGCAGTGAATGTTTTTCAGTTTGAACACAGATCATTACAGCTGTTATTTAAAATGGCTTTGCTTGACCTAGCATACATTTATTTTTTATGAGTCATGACTGTATTGCTTTGTAGGCAGAATTCCTTATTGGTTTCAATAAGGATTTCTGCTTAAAAGCATGGTATTGACATGGCTCCAGGTTATGTTATATTAATGAATCAAGGAGTGGCATGATCAGACTCACAGTAACAGAATAAGGGATTTCTGAAACACAGTTGTGTGTTTGTCTCTCTCTTTTTTTTTTAATGTGAATTTTGATGAAGTTTTCATTTTGATCATTCTATCCAAAAGCAAAATATCTTACAGCTCTGCAATGTATCCTACCACAAGGATGTTTAGTTTAAAAAAAAGAAAAGAAAGAAAAAAAAAGCTTTCCTAGAGTTGCTTCACTCCTGATTTTCAGCCTCAGGGGGAGGATTCTTCCCCCTGATGGGGAGGATTTTGGCTGGGCATTAGGGAGACACTCAGGCTGGGTGCTAGGGAGTGGCTTTGCCCCTAAGGGCAAAATTCTCCTCTGCAAACAGAAGTGAGAATTTGTAATGCATAGTCTATAGTTATTTTGTGCATGGGACTCTACCTGTAAGGGATCTAATTCTTGTGCCTACTTCCAAATATTACAAAATAGCCTACTTGGTCTAGGTTATGCTTTGCACAGGTGCTTATTATACAGTATTATCTGTACACACACATTTTTCCTCAGCAGATGGATAACAGCACAACATTTTAAAATGATGAACGGTTGGCAAGTTATCCGAGGATAGTTTAAGGTTCAGGTTTGGCATGCCACAGGTTCTAATCCCACAAAGAACTATTTGGCCCTTCATCCTTCCAAATCTAGATACATGGTATTCTCTACAATTTCCTTTGCATGGGTTTGCACTAGCATAGCCAGATTTTAAACCCACAGTAATTTGGGTGAAGTCAGCTGCACAGCCAGGGATGAGAGCCAATACTCACTGTTATACCATAATGATAATTTTCTCCGGTTCCTGTTAGTTTATGCTAAATTTAAGATGTCAGATGCCAAATAACAGAAAATCTGTGACCTTGCAAATGCTGCCACTGAAATTAATGAGAAAGGGTCCTGTTAACTTCAGTCTTGCTTGCACTGAACCTAAAGGTTCCAGCCATTACTGTAGTTCTAAATGTGAACCAAATACAGAGCTCTGCTGTGCAACATACCGTGTACCTATTATATGCTACTTTCAATCCCAGAAGTGGCTGCATGTCAGCGATTGACAAAGTGATACCTGTAAGTGCATAAGTAATTAAGCACTTCTGTATCCTGAAGGATGAAAAGTGCTATCTAAATGTAAGATAACATTGTGAGCAAACTGAATGAGGAGAATAAAAAACTGAAACTGGGAGTTTTGCAATGGACTTCAAAGGGAGAAAATTAGCTGGCAGATAGCATGTTTTCTTGTCTAGCATTCTGTGCAATGGCTGTATACTGTCCCTGATTTTGCTAGGTATATTGCAGAGAATCAATCCTCCAAACAGTAAAAAGTTCTGCCTGTTGTAAGAAAACAAGTCTGCTACTTGGATCATTTGATTTCCCTTTTGTACTTTCCTTCATAGTCTCTCTAGTTTGCCATCCCATTTTGGTTGAGTTTTCAGTATGAGTGAAATTGCTCCTGCACATTGAGTGAGAAAAGCATCCAAAGATGGTGATGCTACAGCCAGAAATAAGCCTCTAAGCACGTCTCACAAGGATTTCTCCAAGACAGCTTGCTTTTAACGAGCTTTAAGTGTTAGTTTTCTGGCAAAAATAATCAAGTATAGGTAAACTCATTGCATATTTGCACCTCTCCTGTGCAGCATATTGAGCCATAATGGAAAAAACCTCACTTAACTAGTGACCAAGCTTGCAAAGGCTTTAGGGCTTGTCCATGCAGTGACTTACTTCGTGGCAAACCAGAGTATGATTCTACAGTAGCACCAGCTTGCCGTGCAGTAACTTGCCATATGGCCCCTGCTACAGGGCTTACTGTAGATTCACACCCTGGCTTCCTGCCCAATAACTTGCCACCTTTACACTCAACAGTATTTGTGTTTCTCTGTCTGTCTGTCATGTGATAACTTTGGAATGTGACCACTGATCAATTCCAAAATTTCAGGGAAGGTTCTAGGGATCAATGGCGAGAACCCTATTGATTTTGGGGGAAAACTGGAAAATCCAAAGGGGTAAAATGAAGGACACATGAAGTTTGTGTGAGCTCTTTAGTACAGCTTCGCGCTCAAGCATCTCTGCAATGGTCTATATATCAACCAACTGGTTGATGGCACCCATTAACAACTTCCGTAATAACAATACCCCATATCATCTCTGCCTATCTTCCCAGTACAGCTGAACATGTTGACACCCTGAATGACTTATCCCAGACAAAAGGAAGGATAATGGTGCTCATGTTTCCAAACTCTCTTCTGCAACTTCAGCATATGGTGGGAATACGGTAGCCAGAGAGTTCCTGTGGGAACACCCCACTACCACAATGAGGGTCACACGGCAAACAGATTCATGTGTACACTGATGGCTCAAAATCCTGCAGGAATGGTGGTTGTGGTGTCTTTACCCCATGGCCTAATGGAGAGAGTACAAGAAAGAGCATTAGTCGGGGATATATCTGAAACGAAAGGTATGCTCACTGCACGGCAAGAAATAAACAGAGCAGAAATACAGATGGATGTTGTGCTGTTTGTTGACTTGCAGGTGTCAATCATCAGCTCTTTTTAAGGAAATCAGAATGCTATCAACACTGCAGTTCATCAGGAGGCTCAGAGGATCTGAGAGTGAGGCAATCAACTTCACAATACTGTAATTCCATCACACAGTGGCATATATGAGAGTGAGGTAGCTGATGATCTAACCAAAGTTGGAGGATCAGAAACACAGGTTGGAAAAAGAAAAGGAGTACTTGTGGCACCTTAGAGACTATCCAATTTATTTGAGCATAAGCTTTTGTGAGCTACAGCTCACTTCATCGGATTCATGCAGTGGAAAATACAGTGGGGACATTTTATATACACAGAGATCATGAAACAATGGGTGTTATCCTACACACTAACAAGAGTGATCAGGTAAGGTGAGCTATTACCAGCAGGAGTGCTGGTAATAGCTCACCTTACCTGATCACTCTCCTTACAGTGTGAATGGTAACACCCATTGTTTCATGTTCTCTGTGTATATAAAATCTCCCCACTGTATTTTCCACTGCATGCATCCGATGAAGTGAGCTGTAGCTCAAAAAAGCTTATGCTCAAATAAATTTGTTAGTCTCTAAGGTGCCACAAGTCCTCCTTTTCTTTTTGTGGATACAGACTAACACGGCTGCTACTCTGAAACCTGTCAGATAGGAATGACAGCAGTTGAGGCTATTGACACCCTATCAAGGGAAATATTAGCTGACATAAATGGTTGAAAGATAAAAGATCCTCTGATTGATATTGAAACATCTTGGAAAATACTATCTATACTAATAAATCTTACTATTGTGGGATTGCAGACAGGGCACACGCAGGAATGAAAATCAATAGAGATGAGACCAAGATATAGCCATTCTGCAAGATGCGTTGGGAGCAGGCTCACATCTGCCCACACTTTTTAATGTAATAGTTTTAGGCAAACGGTGCTCATTGGTTTTGATTCCTGGGATCAAGCCCTTATAAGGGACCCTACAAGAGTTGCCGAATTCATTCTCAAGCTTCATGGCCTCATGGGATTACTGTGGCACAAGACAATTACAACAGAATAATGGTGGGGAAGTGGGAGAAGTGGGGAAAAGGAGGTGTGCACACAGCCTCTGGCATGGAGGATCCTAGTAGGAGAAGCGGGAAATGGGGCATATAGAACACCAGGCCAGGAGCAGGGGAGATTATGGGACCCTGGTATGTGGAAAGAGGAGAAAAGGGGCACACAGAGTCCCCAGCATGGGGAAGGTTGGAATGGGAGGGAGACAGAACCCCTGGGATGGCAGGATGATAGGGGGACCCTTGTATAGGAGGAGGGAATGGGGGAACGTAGAGCCTGGACTATGGATGGGGAGAGGAGATGCGAAGAGACACACACAGAGCCCCAGGCATGAGGGAGGAGTTGAGGAGAGTTGCACGGAATCCCTGAAATAGAGGGGGATGAAAGGATGTTGCGGGGGGAGAGGGGGAGGGAAGTGGTGTGGAATGAATGGGTGCCAGGAGCCATTGGTGTGTGCCATGTGCTCAGCCTGCAGCCACTCTGAAGTGGGTGACCGAGTCAAAATTTATTTTAAAATTCAAAATATGAAAACATGGAGCTGCCTAGAATAGTCACACAGGGTTAATCAAGTATTTATAAATAGTAGTAAAGTGTGTGTGTGTGTGTTTAACATCAGTACTTCTAGCACCCTCTAGTGACTTGAGCTAAGTTTCTACTTCAGACAAATCAGACCTGAAGAGCTCTGTATAAGCTCGAAAACTTGTCTCACTCACCTGCAGAAATTGGTCCAGTCAAAGATATTACCTCACCCACCTTATCTCTCGAATATCCTGGGACAGATAAAGCTACAAGAACACCATATACCAATATGAGTTATTAGATTTCCATCCTCAAAATTATTGGCTTTTAACCATGAAAGTCAAATCATCATAATCATTAATAATGATCTCTGCCAGACAACTCTCCAATACCAAATTCTACAGGTCATTTTCCTCGGATCCCACTGAGGAATACACTAGGAAACTGCACCAGCTACTCAGGACACTCCCTACACTAACACAGGAACAAATCAACATACCCTTAGAGCCCCGACTGGGGTTATTCTATCTACTACCCAAGATCCACAAACTCGGAAATTCTGGATGCCCCATAATCTTGGGCATTGGCACCGTCACTGAAGGACTGTCCAGATGTGTGGACACTCTACTCGGACCCTACACCACCAGCACTCCCAGCTATCTCCGTGACACCACTGATTTCCTGAGAAAACTACAACGCATTGGTGATCTTCCAGAAAACACCATCCTAGCCACCATGGATGTAGAGGCTCTCTACACAAACATTCCACACACAGATGGAATACAAGCTGTCAGGAACAGTATCCCTGATGATGCCACAGCACAACTGGTTGCTGAGCTCTGTGACTTTATCCTGATGCACAATTATTTCAAATTTGGTGACAATATATACCTCCAGACCAGTGGCACCGCTATGGGCACCCGCATGGCCCCACAATATGCCAACATTTTTATGGCCGACCTGAAACAACGCTTCCTCAGCTCTCGTGCATTCACACCCCTTCTCTACCTATAGTACATTGATGACATCTTCATCATCTGGACCCATGGGAAGGAAACCTTGGAAGAATTCTACTACGATTTCAATAGCTTCCACCCCACCATCAACCTCAGCCTGGACCAATCTACACGGGAGGTCCACTTCCTAGACACCACGGTGCAAATAAGTGACGGTCACGTTAACACCACCTTATACCGAAAACCCACCGACCGCTATGCCTACCTTCATGCCTCCAGCTTCCATCCTGGACACACCACACGATCCATTGTCTACAGCCAAACGCTGAGGTACAACCTCATTTGTTCCAACCCCTCAGACGAGACCAACACCTACAAGATCTTCACCAAGCATTCTCAAAACTATGATACCCACTCAAAGAAATAAGGAAACAGATCAACAGAGCCAGACGTGTACCCAGAAGCCTCCTGCACAAGACAAGCCCAAGAAAGAAATCAACAGAACTCCACTGGCCATCACATACAGTCCTCAGCTAAAACCTCTCCAACATATCATCAGTGATCTACAACCCATCCTGGACAACGATCCCTCACTTTCACAGGCCTTGGGAGGCAGGCCAGTCCTCGTCCACAGACAACCTGAAGCATAATCTCACCAGCAACTACACACCGCACCATAGTAATTCTAACTCAGGAACCAATCCATGCAACAAACCTTGATGCCAACTCTGCCCACATATCTACACCAGCGACACCATCACAGGACCTAGCCAGATCAGTCAAATCATCACCGGTTCATTTACCTGCACGTCCACCAATATAATATACGCCATCATGTACCAACAATGCCCCTCTGCTATGTACATTGGCCAAACTGGACAGTTCCTACCTAAAAGGATAAATGGACACAAATCAGATATTAGGAATGGCAATATACAAAAACCTGTAGCAGAACACTTCAACCTCCCTGACACACAATAGCAGATTTAAAGGTAGCCATCCTGCAGCAAAAAAACTTCAGGACCAGACTTCAAAGAGAAACTGCTGAGCTTCAGTTCATTTGCAAATTTGACACCATCAGCTCAGGATTAAACAAAGACTGTGAATGGCTAACCAACTACAAAAGCAGTTTCTCCTCCCTTGGTGTTCACACCTCAACTGCTAGAAGAGGGCCTCATCCTCCCTGATTGAACTAACCTTGTTATCCCTAGCCTGATTCTTGCTTGCATATTTATACCTGCCTCTGGAAATTTCCACTGTATGCATCTGATGAAGTGGGTATTCACCCACAAAAGCTTATGCTCCAATACGTTTGTTAGTCTATAAGGTGCCACAGGACTCTTTGCCGCTTTTAATGATCTGTAGAGTGGTTTTATTTCCTGAAACCAGGTGTGGGAGGTGGAGGAAATAAATGTGTTTTATTCACACTGGACCATCCTCCCATGAAAGTGTCTCAGAGCACTTTTCAAATGGAAATGAAGTATTTATTAATTATTATTAGTAGCATTACCATAATACTTAGGAGCCCCAGGCATGGACCAGGAGCCCAACATGCTAGCCGCTGTACAAACATAGATCAAAAAGATGTTCCCTGACCCAAAGAGTTTACACTATGCCTCACAGTACCTTGGATGGGAGGAAAGTATTTGCTCTATTGTACAAATAGGATAATGGAAGCACAGGGTTGCTAAGCTATTTGTTCAAAGTCAGACACGAAGGCCACGTCAGAGCCAGGAGTGGAAGGCAAATGTCCTGACCCCCATTCCTTTGCTCTAGCCACAAGTCTATCCTTGCCCATTTGGGCATTTATTTTCACTCAAATTAAGAGGAGAAACTTTGCAGCATAAGGTAAAAGAGACCCAACAACCTCAAAACAGCTAACTTGCATTACTGTTAAAAAAACCCCAAAAGAAGCAACAGACCATCATATCAGTAATATTGCTATAACAAGTTTACCTTATACAGTTCATCCTAGCTCAGGTGTGAAAGAGAAGACAACCAAGGTTAGTTAAAATGTGTATGGACAGTGCTGATATATGTATTTTGTGTGTATGGTTCCTAAGATCCTGGGGCATTACAAAAAAGGCACTGAAAGAAATTAAAAGCAGCATATAATGAAACACTTCTCTGAATACATCTCTGAGACAATAGCCCACACAATTTGCAGAATGAGCCTGTGCAGGAGGCTCTTCTTGGCATACTCTGCAAGAAGCTGAGACCATTGTGTGTGTGGCTGGGGCTGCTGAACAAACAGAAGTGTTAGCATTAGATGAATTGAATCCAATTAGAAGTCTCCCTGACATGAATACTGGGGGTGGGGGAGAAACTAAAAGGAAATACATAAATTCCTGTTACAGAAATGAAAAGTTTGAACATTTTTCCAGACAAGTCAGGTTAGCCCAGGAGAAATCTAATTTATGTAACTGGCTGCTGGAAAGGAGATACTGTAGTTCATACTCTTCTTTGCTTTGGCTTCATTGCTGGGTGAATCCTTTCACAAACCTCACCTCTTCTTACGCAGTCCACAGTGCAGAACAAGTATGAGTTGAGGTTGGTCTTTATTTTCTCCATCAACCTCTGCTTTTCTTTGAAATTATGTTTCGTCAAAAGATAGGAAAAAATACAAAGAAAATCACCTTTTCCTCTGGTTAACTCCATGGCCCCTCCCCACCCCAACCTCCAGCGCATCCTGCCCTGTAAAGTACTCATGCACTGTTGAGGTTCAAGATCTTACTTTACTTGATTCTGAAAGTATCCAATGTCACACAGCAACTGGTAGCAATTTATTACCTTTTTCACTAGCATTTTAGTTTCTATGGGTTTATAATATGAGGATTTGTAACATGTCCTCTTGATCTAATTCCCAGATATGTTCATTACTATCAGCTACAGAGAGGATATAGTGCTGCTGAAATTAAATTGATTGGAGTAGATAGCATCAGCTTAGTTCTTCTGTAAGAGGCTAAGACTTTAATGGCTTGTTTCCATTGCTGGATACAGAAAAAACATATTTTGAACGGAAGAACTTACATGTACGGTACATTGTTAGTGTAAGTCACCTTGTACGTTTTCAGTGTGGAACTCTGCTATCATGATGAAGAATCTACAGTAGAAGAGTCTAAACATAACAGCACAGAACTTTGTATTTTTAAAGATGATTGCTTTAATTTGTACTGGAAATCTGTACTAAGATACCAGGGGGTGTGGCATTTATATGACCCAATGGACATAATATAGGTTGTTAGCTGTATGACATGCCACTTCATTCAATTTATTAGCTAGGCCTGCTCTCCATTTATTTCTCTCCTTCTGTTTCTTCCTTTATTTCTCCCTCTTATGCTGCAGTGATAGCGATGAACATGGAAGAGAACAACTCCTGGTTATCATTTTCTGGTATTAGTTTTGAGTAACAAATCCCCAAACTCTATTTGTTTGCTCCTTATTTTAATAGCTAGTTACCTGTTGATGGGTATCTCTGGGGGCAAAATTTTAAAGTGGCTATCAAAGAGGTCGTAGTGAGAGGAGTGGGCCTGGCAATTTTTATATTAGTGTCTTGTGGAAATCAATGGCTGCTTCATCTCTGAAAGGAGGGGAGCTGCCTGCATTGTGTAGTCCTCTCAACCTGCCTGAGCATGCATGTTCTTTTGGAAAGTGTCCTGCCCTGCTGTGTCAGTTCCTTTTCTTAGCTCTCCCCCTCCAAAGTCTGAACTGTTCCAAACTGGAATTCTCCATGGTTAGTAGGCATTGCATGCTAGATAGTACTTGTTGCTAACGCTTCAAAATATGCATGCAATTAACGCTGAAGTCTAGTTGAAATCCCATAGAATCGCTACCAACGTTCACATTAATACCTAAAGGATTCATCAGGATTGATAGTAATACAATAAATGCTGCAGGTATTAATTATGATTAGGTTATTATTTTGAACTGCTGTGCATTCATCTTTTGTTCCCCCAACCATGACAAATCTATACTTTTCCCATGGGCCACTATCTTTAAACAAAGAAGCAATAGAGAGCTATGGGTGGTGTATTTTCAGCTTTGTTTCTAGGTTGGTTATGTTATTGTCAGTTCACAAAAGGACACTTGTGCCATCTAGTGTACCAAATACACAAAGCCCTTACAAAGCAGTGGACACTTTTTTAGGCCATCATCCATTGTGTGTGCATGCAAACTGTAGAGTCTACAGAGGAAGGGACCTGGCACACAAGTAATTATTATGTGTCTGAATACATCAGCACTCAACAATTTGAGCTTGTTTCACTTCTGAGGGTGTAATGCAATGGAAAAGAAAATCCTTAGTAATCTGAATTTAAAGTGGAAAAGAACATCCCCTCCTCCCACCCTGGCCTGCATTTAAAAAAAAAAAAAAGGAAATAGTATCTATTATACAATTACTATATTTTTTATGTACAAATATTGGCTGTGTCAAATAGACATGTAGTATTAGGCACTCAGGCCCTGATTCAGGAAAACATGTAGGTATGCACTTAGTCTCCTCAGCTTCATTGGGGCTTAATAAATTCTTAAAAATAAGCATGTGCTTTGTTGAATAAGGATGGACTTAAGCCCACTATGAAGTTAAGCACATGTTTAGATGCTTTGCTGACTAGAAGCCGCAGATACATCAGTGATGATTTATGTTCTTATACTACATCCAAGTTTCATACAATCTTTATTGAGAATTTATCCTCTTGAATATAGGCACAACTGGTAGCTACACCTGTAGTTAGGATCCCCAGAAAGAGGTAAAAGTCATAACAATGTTTCTCTAGAGGGTCATGAAGGATCATGAATGGGGAGGTGTGTGCTAACTCAGGTTTCTCTAGCAGTGGGAGAGATGGCTGTGCTATCCAGCTGAGTATGGACATGGGTTTGATTACCTCTCTGAGTCTAAAGTGCAGAGCAGGTGAGACAACCCTCTCCCACATCACTCAATCCCCTCCTCCACTGTGGCTGGATAGAAAAACAAACATAAGAACAGCTGTACTGGGTCAGACCAATGGTCCAGCTAGCCCAGTATCCTGTCTTCTGACAGCAGCCAGTGCCAGGTGCTTCAGAGAGAATGAACAGAACAGGCAAGCATTGAGTGGGACCAGCAGAGAGCGTTTCCTTCATTGCTGCCAGGCTGCCTCACTCTGCACCCCGGTGCAGGGTAACTGTGACTCTTAAGGGCTGCCAAATGCACCTCTGGCTCCCAGCCAGCTGTCTAGTCTGGACAGCCAAAGGAGATGTGTTCCCTGACCCCCAAGATGTTGAGAGTGAGTGAGTGAGTATTGAGGGTACTTGGTGAAGGAGGCAGACTTAAAAACAAGTGCAATATGCTGGCCCACAGGCCTGATCACCCCAACACCCTCCCCGGGGTCATGGTCAAGAATGGCAGGAGCTCCTCATTGAGGAAAGCCTCTGAGACAAGTTGTGGCAATCTGTACCTGAAAACTGCACCCTGGAACCCCCATATTCACCCCGTCATATAATTGATATATTTCAGACAAAGCATGCCATGTAAGATATCACATGAAAGGTTATGAACTTCTGACACCCATTGTTCTGTTAAAATATATATATAGTTAGTATATATGAAGTTATGAGATTTTGCTGTATGGTTGTTACTGAAATATGTTGTGAATTTGAGAGTCTCCATTGCTAGTTCCCCAGTGACAACAAAGGAGGTATCCATTCCCAGGAAGGTGTTAAACAACCATTAATCAGTAGGGGAGTTGTAATCAAGGGATTTACAATGCTGTAAGGGGCTGTGTATGATGGATTTGATTTAAATCAAATGGAGTTAAATCATGATTTAAATCAGCATTTGAATCACTAGTCAGGAAGACTATTTAATCATGGATTTCTACATAGAAGTGAATTCTTGCTGGTTGTTATAACTTTAATACATATTCTTCACAACTCAGAGATAGATGTTAGTTTCATTTTTAGAAGGTACACACTATACATTTTTAAAGTGATTTATTTTGAAAACTTTTCAGATTAGTTTTACAGCTATATCAGAAAATGAATGATTGTTTGGTTATTTCATTTACCAAAGGTAATTGAAGCAGATATTTATAAAGTCACTGGGAGGTGAACTATCATTAAACATCTGGAGGACTTTCTTGCCATGCTGTATTAGGAAGAGAACATCTCCAGACAGACATTTAAATTGCTTTATTTAACTAAAAACAACAATGTTAATGTATTCTGGATTTTTTTCTTCAACAGCAAACATATTTTAACAAAACAAGCATATGAATTTTTGAATTTAGTTAAACATTCAAGTTTTTTAAAATCAGGTTTGTTTTTGTTAAAACTGTTTTTAACTAAAATAGTTAAATGAAATATTAAAAAAAACAAAAACAAAAATGAAAATTGACTATGTCAGCCAGGTCAACATGAGAAACTTACAATAGTGGCTTCTGCAGCTAACTCAATTGTCTTCACCTTCATTTTCCTGTTTGTTTTTCTTTTCCAGATTATGAACAATCTTTCCTGCTTTTTCAGGTCCAAAATGATTTCTCAATTTGTAATGAATTAGTCCAAAGGAAGAAAATATTCTTTCTACACCAGCAGAAGAAGCTACTGCTGTTAAAAGTGAGATCATCACCTGAACAGTCTCTGAATCCAAGTGCTTAAGTGACTTCTACCAGTTCATTGGTGCGATTTTCTTTGAAATGTCATCAGCAAACATATTTCTTGAATGATTCACCCTTAGCTCTGAAGTCTATTATAGCTGGCATTATGGAGGGATGATTGCTGGATGTCTATGTCATCGCCAACTCCTCTTCTTCAGCAGTTAAGGTTTGACCCTGGTACTGAGTGTTGAGAATATTTGCAAGAAAATGAGCTGGAAATAGTGCTTGTCCCATTTGTTTTTTTAATGCTTGTAATTTAACTCTGTCGTTGCATATTTCTCTTTTCAAGATCTCACTCAGTTCTTTCCAAATTTCAACAGCGTCAATAATAAAACAGCTGTTTCCCTGAATTTTGTTCAAGGCTACAGAAATAGGCTTCAGGGTACTCGGCATTTGTTCGACATTTCTCTTCAGCCCAATGTTGAGAACTTTGGCTGTGACAGTGTCATCTATTTTTTTTTCATGATTTTGTTCACAAACTGTCATCAGATTAGGCCAGTTCTTGATATAGTGCTCAAAACAGTCCACTGCTGAGTTCCATCGCACCTCTTGTGGGAGAATTAGCTTGGTTCCTCCCTCTTTTTTCAGAGCAGCTGCTGCAAAGTGGTTGTTATGGAAGTATTTTGCAATTTCAACAACATTAGCCTTTATTTCTGGAACACTGAAGTCTTTGGATAGGAGATGCATCAAATGAGCACTGCAACCGTATGTTATTCGCTTGGGACTCTCTTCACTCTCTTCTAAATAATTTCTTCTCATCTTGGATACATTTGGAACATTGTCTGTGTCCAAGCTGCTAAATAATCTATACAGAAGCCCCTGGAATCCCATAAAATTGGGTCCCTAATCCATGAACTATTGGAACTCATTTACAAAACTTTTCTAAAAAGTAGAATATATTGTATCATGCTATAGAATTAGAATTTATAATCTCTATTCCTTGATGAGATATATTTGAGCTATAATGTATCTCAACTAAAAGTATCTTTAGATTGGATTTTTTTGATAAAATGCTTTTTGAGGAAAAAACTATTTAAATAAAAAAATCCAATTTTTTTTATTTAAAAAAAATCATTGATTTTTATCCACCCTGGGGTGTGTAAACATCACATAATGGGGGATTGCTTAAATCTGTGCCCCAGCAAAATCCACCAAGACATGTCTGGGTTAGTGTTTTTCAGGCACATGGACTGAGGATATAAATAGGGGACTGCGGTACCCCAGTTCCAGGTTGTACTCTGGTGATCCCATCACACAGTGCTACCACCTTTTCCTTGTGGTGAGAGATGATTATTGCTCTGGAAGGTTATGGCAGGAGTGGATGGTGATTGGACCTTCCTCCCATTCAAAGTTGGAGGATGACAGGATACTGACCACGTCTGTCCCCCAGGAGATCGTTATGCTGCCCTGGGCACAGGGACACTCCTGTAGGTATGTTTCACAATCTCCACATTAAGAATTAGCCTCCCCCTGATATGGGTAAATCTTCAAATTTTTTGGAGGGTTTATAATTGTGAAGCACATAACCGTTCAGCACTGGGTAGGTCACACAACACCCCCTCTACTGCTTTACTACCCTTATAGTTGGAAAGTTTTTCCAAAAACCTAACCTAACTCTCCCTTGCTGCAGATTAAGCCCATTACTTCTTGTCCTACCTTCACTGGACATAGAGAAGAATTGATCACTGTTGCTTTATAATAGCTTTTAACCTATTTGAAGATTGTTATCAGGTCTTCCACCAGTCTTCTTTTCTCAAGACTAAACACGCCCAAGTTTTTTAACCTTTCCTCATGGGTCAGGTTTTCTAAACCTTTTATCATTTTTGTTGCTCTTCTCTGGATTTTTTCCAATTTGTCCACACCTTTCCTAAAATGTGGCACCCAGAATTGGACACAGCACTCCAGCTGAGTCCTCACCAGTGCTGAGTAGAGCAGGACAATTACCTCCCCTGTCTTACATATGACATTCCTGGTAATACACCCCAGAATGATATTTGCTTTTTTCACAGCTGAATCACATCGTTGACTCATATTCCATTTGTGATCTACTATAACCCTGAGATCCTTTTCAGCAGTTCTACCACCTAGCCAGTTATTCCTAATTTAGTAGTTTTGCATTTGATTTTTTCCTTTCTAAGTGAAGTAGTTTCCACTTGTCTTCATTGACTTTCATCTTGTTGAATTCAGATCAATTCTCCAATTTGTCAAGGTTGTTTTCAATTCTAAGCCTGTCCTCTAAAGTACTAGCAACTGTCCCAACTTGGAGTCATCTGCAAATTTTATAAGCATATTCTCCACTACAATATCTAATTAAAATATCAAATAGTATCAGACCCATGATAGATCCCTTCAGGACCCCAGTAGGTACACTCTCCCCATCTGACAGTGAACTAGTGATCATTACTCTTTCAGTACTGTCTTTCAATCAGTTGTGCACCCACCTTATAATAATTTCATCTAGACCACATTTCCTTAGTTTGCTTGTGAGACTGTCATGTGGGTCTCTGTCAAAAGCTTACATCACTGTGACATTACACTCCATATTCTTTATGAAAATATGATTATGATATGGATATGACACAACAGATATACCTTATGCAAGATGGCTCATGTAAGATATCGTTGGAAAGGTTATGATTTACTGAATGTGATTATCCAATTTGTATGCATGTATCATTTCTGTATCTAAAGTTAGGAATATGAACTATAAAACAATTCAAACTGGGTGTGTATTGGGAAGACACCCACCAGACAATAGACCAACAAATTTGATGGGCCATTAGGAAGAAACAACAAGAATGTGAAAATACTAATCTCTCTGCTTCCTGAGAGGCATCCTGGGATGTAACTGACACTACTAGGTCAGGTGGTCTTGTCACCTGGTACTGAACATTATCTTGGACTTCTTGTCACTTTCACTAAAAGGAGGGGGAGATCAAGTTTGGGAAACAAAAGGCTTCCTGCCTTATGTAAATTCTATTTAAGGCTGGGATGGAAGACATTCCACTCTCCTCCATGGCCTACCCAAGAAGAAGGACTGCTGAAAGAACCTGAAGGGGCAAAGGAACTAACCTGAAGGGAAAGGCAGGGGTGAGTCCAGACTGAGACAGGGAGCCAGTCTGTAAGAAAAAATAACTAGAACTCTGAGCTACAAAAACTCTGCATCCTGCCTACTTCATTACATTTTGTAACATGTTTCTTTAGTGAATCAAGCTTAGTTTGGGTGTTTTGTTTTATTTGCTCAGTAATCTGCTTTGTTCTGTTTGCTACCCTTTTAACCACTTAAAATCTGCCTTTTATATTTAATAAAATTTGTTTTGTTTATTATTAAACCCAGATTCTGTCATTTCTAACTGGCAGGGGGGGGGAAGTTGTGCATATCCTCCTCCATACTGAGGAAGAGAACGAATGTATAAGCTTACGTTGTATAGATTTCTCTGCAGCGCAAGACAATATACCTATAGGTCTGCACTCCAAGGGAGGTGGATACCTGAGTGCTGGGGCAAGTCCCTTAAGCTGAGTCTTCCCAGAGCTGATCTCAGTGTCTGTGTCTTTCTGCAGTGGGGTGTGGCCCTGGCTGTGTGTGTGCTAGATGGCAGCTTAAGAACCTGGCTCAGCAAAACAGGTTAAAGGGGGTCCATGCTGGTAGAACAGGTGGGCTCAGAGGTATCCCAGTATGTCAGGTGGCATCTTGAAGGGGGACAATCCATCACAATCATATCTACTGTTTCCCCTCTTTCCACTAGGCTCGTAACATGATCAAAGATGGAAATCAGGTTGGCTGGCATGATTTGTTCTTGACAAAGCCATGGTGGCTATTCCTTATTATCCTTCAAGTTCTTACAAACTTATTGTTTAATAATGTGTTCTAGTATCTTTCCAGGTTAGGTTGACTGGTCTATAATTCCCTGGGTCCTCTTTGTTACCCTTTTTAAAGATAGGTACTATGTTTGCCCTTCTCCAGTCTTCTATGATCTTCCCCATCCCCTATAAGTTCTCAAAGATTTATTGCTAATGGTTCCAAGATAGCTTCAGCTAGTTCCTTAGTAGCCTAGGATGAATTTCCTCAGGCCCTGCTGACTTGAATACATCTAACTTATCTAAATAGTCTTTAGACTGTTCTCTCCCTATTTTGACTTCCATTCCATACCCTTTCTTAATATTGTGTTGAATATCTGATCAGATACAGATCTGAGGGAGGATGGTGGTGGTGTCTAATCCTCACATAAGGCCCAATCCAATACCTATGGAAGTTAATGGAAAAAAATAATAGAGTTAATTGAAATATCAGCTTTGCCCATGGCCACTATAAATTTTCCACTAAGTTTCAATTTATTGTACTATTAATGGGACTAACAACATGAATGCACCATAACAGTATTAGTTACATAGCTGTTGTCACGGTTCCCTCCCCACTCTGAACTCTAGGGTACAGACATGGGGACCCGCATGAAGAGACCCCCTAAGCTTATTTCTACCAGCTTAGGTTAAAAACTTCCCCAAGGCACAAATCTCTATTTGTCCTTGGACTGAGGTATGCTGCCACCAAATGATTTAACAAAGAACCAGGAAAATGGACCACTTGAGGTTCTTCTTCCTCCAGCAATCCCCCCCCCAAGCCTTTACATCTCCTTTCCTGGGAAGGCTTGAGAATAATATCCTAACCAATTGGTTACAAAATGATCAAAGACCCAAACCCCTGGGTCTTGGAACAATGGAAAAATCAGTCAGGTTCTTAAAAGAAAGATTAAAAAGAAAAAAAGAAAGGTAAAAATTCTCTGTAAAATCAGGATGGAAAATACTTTACAGGATATTCAGATTTAAAAACACAGAGGATTCCCCTCTGGGCAAAACCTTAGTTACAGAAAACAGAAATAAACCTCCCTCTTAGCAAAGGGAAAATTCACAAGCAAACTAATCGGCCTTGCCTGGCTTACCTATACTGGTTGCAATATTGGAGACTTGGATTAGGATGGGTTAGAGAAGATGGATTTCTGTCTGGCCTCTCTCAGTCCCAAGAGAGAATGGCCACAGAAACAGAGAACCCAAAACAAACCCTCTCTCCCCGCCCCCCTGCAGATTTGAAAGTATCTTTTGTCCCCATTGGTTCCTTTGGTCAGGTACCAACCAAGTTATTTGAGCTTCTTAACCCCTTACAGGTAACGAGGAATTTTAGGCTACCCTTATGGTTATGACAGCTGTGGTTTCACACTACACTTTAATTATGGAAGCCCTCATTTGTTTAAAATTTTGACTAGGCCGCGCAGGAGGTACAGCATGGATATAGGACATTAAACCACCATTCTTCTGCTGTTTCTTTTCCTCCTCTCTCTCCTCAAATCAACAAACAAAAACCCTCCCACCAAAGAGGCAAATAAGAGTGAATCAGACCACATTTCAAATTTGGATAGTCAGTTGGAGCTCATTTGCTCCAAGGACTTTCAGTAGCTGCTGGAGTTAACAATATCTAAGGAGGACTGCAGACCTGGCAAAGACCAGAAACCTCTGAGGTGGGGTGGTTGCTGGTGAACAGAGAGAGAGAGAGAGAGAGATGTGTGTAAAACAGAGTTACAACCAAGTCAGAATTAGTGCTTTCTGATTGGCTATCAAGATAGATGTGTGCCCAGAGCCCCATCTCCTGGAGTCATGTTATGACATCATTTCTGTTTTAATTAAAAAACACAAATGTTTCCAGCCCTCGTAGTTGTGAAGAAAAGCTGGCCCCAGTGCAACCAATGCAGTGATGTGTACTTGAAACAAGAGCTGTAAGAAGTGAAACCTCAGTGGGGTGCTAACATGGAAATCCACTGGGTTTTGGAGGTCCTCTTGAAAACCACCCCAGAGTCCTCTCTGTTGCCTTCCTATCATGGCTCTGCTGGGCTGGTGTCAGTACGGGCCCCTCCACACAGAATTCTTTGCCCAGATGGGTGGAGCTATGTCCCCGCTCTCTCCTCCAAGAATAGGCCCCTTCCTAACTTAAGACAAGAAGCAGTGGTCTGAGAAGGGGGAGGCCCATTCCACCAAAACAGGAGTGGTGGGTCTCCCGTCTGCCCAACAGATTGCTCTTGTGTAGGTGCCCCCTGCAGTCCCAAGAGGAGGCAATTTAAAGGCACAGGATCTGAGTCATTGGGGAGAGCAGGGTGTGTGTCCAGAACTCCAGATTGCCTTATTTTGGTCTTGTCCCTGCTACAGGATATTTTACTGTGCATTTTGTGTTTTTTCATGCTCCGTCCAATGGTGCTATCATGAATGTTCGTGAGGTGGGGATCTGTAAACTGGGAAGGGGATTGTGTGCATTTCAGAGTGTAAGTAAATCTCATTGGTTTATTATTGTCTGTCCATTTAGCAGTTTTTGGATTTATTAGTCTATTTCTTTACCAAAGAGGGAAATGTGATGTTACACCCCATATTCTTTATGAAAATATGCTTATATGACATGGCATAACAGATATATTTTATGCAAGTTGGGTCTCGTAAAGTATCATTGGAAAGGTTATGATTTACTGAATGCGATTATCCAATTTTTATGTATGTATCATTTCTGAATCTAAAGTTAGGAATATTGACTATGTAACAATTACAACTCTGTCTGGTGGGTGTCACCCAAATTACACACAACAGGCCATCAGCCTTGATGGACCATTAGAAAGAAACAGTACTACTCTCTCTCCTTCCTAAGAGGTGTCTTGGGACATAGCTGTGATGCTACCAGGTCAGGTGGTCCTCTCATTTGGTACTAAACACCAACTTGGACTTCTAGTAATTTTGCACTAAAAGGAGGGGGAGGTCAAGATTGGGAAATGAAAGATTCCCACCTTATGTAAATCTTATTTAAGGCTGGGGAGTAAGGCAAACAGGACTCTTCTCCATTGCCTTCCTGCCCAAGAAGAAAGACTGCTGAAAGTACCTGAAGAGACAAAGGAACTGAGCTGTGGGAAAGGCAAGCGCTGAGTCCAGATTAAGACAGGAGTCTAGTCTGTAAAGAGAAATAACTGGAACTCTAAGCCACAGAAACTCTGCAACTTGCCTAAAACAGCATTTAGAGTGAGAAATTACTTCTTGAAACCAGTCTCTTTAAGATCTTAAGCTTAGTATGTGTGTTTTGTTTTATTTGCTTAGTAATCTGCCTTGTTCTATTTGCTATCCCTTATGATCACTTAATCTGCCTTTTATAGTTAAACTTGTTTTTGTTTATTATTAAACCCAGTTTGTGCAATTTATAACTGGGGATAGGGCAAGATGTTGTGCATATTTTCCTCCACATTGAGGGAGGGGACGAATTTATGACCTTACGTTGTATAGATTTGTCTACAGCGCAAGACATTATTTTGGGTGTACTTTCTAGAGGGGAGCTGCACTTGAGTGCTGGGCGATTTCCGAGCCGAGTCTCCTCACAGACACCTGTTTGCAGACTGTGTGATTCTACAGCTGGTGCATCCCTACCTGTGTGTTTGTGCTGTCACAGGCCAGAGAGCCTGATTCAGCAAAACAGGGAGGGAAGCCCAGGCTAGTGGAGCAGGCAGGCTCAGTGAAATCCCAGTACATCAGGTGGCATCCCAGAAGTGGGGTCCAACCTGTCACAGGTATCCCTGGTCAAGTTTTGCTAGATAGCTCTTTGGCCTTCCTGTTTACACCCCTGCACACTCGAGCAATATTTTTATACTCCTCCCTAGTCATCTGTCCACATTTCCATCCTGTTTAGGAAGCTAACCAGGGATTGCCAAAGTACAACTGGAGTTGCAGCTAGCAAGGGATATGAATGGTAAACAAGAAGGGTTTCTACAGGTATGTTAGCAACAAGGTGGTGGTCAGGGAAAGTGTGGGATCCTTACTGAATGGGGGAGGCAACCTAGTGACAGATGATGCGGATAAAGCTGAAGTACTCAATACTTTGCCTCTGTCTTCCCAGACAAGGTCAGCTCCCAGACTGCTGCACTGGGCAGCACAGTATAGGGAGGAGGTGAGCAGCCCTCAGTGTTGAAAGAGCAGATTAAGGACTATTTAGAAAAAGCTGGACATGCACACATCCATGGGTTTGGATCTAGTGCATCCGAGGTGCTGAGGGAGTTGGCTGATGTGATTGCAGAGCCATTGTCCATGAAAACTCATGGTGATCAGGGGAGGTCCCGGATAATTGGAAAAAGGCAAATATAGAGCTCATCTTTAAAAAATGGAAGAAGAATCGGGGGAACTATAGACCGGTCAGCCTCACCTCAATCCCTGGAGGAATCATGGAGCAGGTCCTCAAGGAATCCATTTTGAAGCACTTGGAGGAGAGGAAGGTGATCAGGAAGAGTCAAGATGGATTCACCAAGAGCAAGTCATGCCTGACCAACTTGATTGCCTTGTATGATGACATAACTGGCTCTGTGGATATGGGAAAAGCAGTGGATGTGATATACCTTGACCTTAGCAAAGCTTTTCTTGCCAGCAAGTTAAAAAAATATGGATTGGATGAATGGACTGTAAGGTGAATAGAAAGCTGGCTAGATTGATCACTACCCATTGAGCCTGACAACAGCTCGATGTCTAGCTGGCAGCTGGTATCAATTGAAGTGCCCCAGGGGTCAGTCCTGGGGCTGGTTTTGTTCAACATCTTCATTAATGATCTGGATGATGGGATGGCTTGCGTGGTCAGCAAGTTTGTGGACGACACTAAGCTAGGGCGGGAGAGGTAGATACGCTGGAGGGTAGGGATAGGGTGCAGACAAATTGAAGGATTGGGCCAAAAGAAATCTGATGAGGTTCAACAAGGACAAGTGCAGAGTCCTGCACTTAGGATGGAAGAATCCCATGCACGACTACAGACTGGGACCAACTGGCTAAGTGGCAGTTCTGCAGAAAAGGACCTGGGGATTACAGTGGATGAGAAGCTGGATAGGAGTCAGTGTGCCCTTGTTGCCGAGAAGGCTAATGGCATATTGGGCTACATTAGTAGGAGCATTGCCAGCCAGATCAAGAGAAGTGATTATTCCCCTCTACTTGGCACTGGTGAGGCCACATCTGGAGTACTGCATCTAGTTTTGGGGCCCCCGTTACAGAAAAGATGTGGATAAATTGGAAAGAGTCCAGCGGCAGGCAACAGAACTGATTAGGGGGCTGGGGCACATAACTTAATGAGTAGAGGCTGAGGGAACTGGGCTTATATAGTCTGCAGAAGAGAAGAGTGAGGGGGGATTTGATAGCAGCCTTCAACTAGCTGAAGGCAGGTTCCAAAGAGGATGGCTCTAGACTGTTCTCAGTGGTGGCAGATGACAGAACAAGAAGTGATGGTCTCAAGTTGCAGTGGGGGAGGTCTAGGTTGGATATTAGGAAATGCTATTTCACTAGGAGGGTGGTGAAGCACTGGAATGGGTTATCTAGGGAGGTGGTGGAATTCTCCATCCTTGGAGGTTTTTAAGGCCTGCTTTGACAAAGCCCTGGCTGGGATGATTTAGTTTGGGGTTTGTCCTGCTTTGAACAGGGAGTTGGACTAGATGACCTGCTGCACTGAATTTTCCTTGGTGACTGACTACATAGTTCTCCAAAAGCTGAGTTTTCATTAAAAACAGCTGTAGTGTCAGTTTGTATAAATGGTCATAGTTCCCCTGAAATTAAGTAGGCTACACGGATTTATACTAAGTGAGGATCTGGCCCAAAGTCTCTCATGCTTTCAGTTGAGAAATGAGCTTTAAAATGCAATACAAACATAAATCAGACAGCCTGAAATAGCAGCTTTGCCAGACCAATGAACTTCCCTCTTTCTCACTTGGATGTTGACTCTGAAGCCTAATTATACCAGCATTCTTAATTATTTTACTGCTTATCAAAATATGCAAGAAGGAAATTGCACTCTGAAGGTCTGTACAGTCTACTGAGAGTGGCATGTCCACGGAGTTGCCTACCATCCAGGTTGTCCTGGAGTCTCCAGGAATGAAAGATGAATCTTTAATTAAAGGAGTCATGTGATGGAAACCTTCAGGAACACATCCAACCAAAATTGGCAGACCTAGGCATGTTATTTTGACATGATGAATGGGAGGAGCTTGGATTAGTACCTCCGCTTACTTTTTTTTTTTTTAACACCAATTTGATCCTTGCATGTCACTTCTCTGCATGGCAAATCTGGACCAATTCAACCGAGTATCCACGTTAGTTTGGCTATTTAGCATTTTAAAAAAAACAATTCATGGTCATTCACAAAGAAAGCAATAGCATTTAATGCAGTTAAACAAGCTGCCCCAGGCCTAAAATGTCATGAACTAGTGAAAATGTCATAATCAGAAAAAACAGCTTGCAATTTTTGAAGCCACGTAAAGCCTTGGAATTCATAACTTAACCAAAGTCCAACCAATGCCAGCTATTTTTAGTTGTTTTCCACCTCACTGGCCAAGACTTGGACGTGCCCTGGACAGTTAGTCTCACAATACTGCCTTTTGTAAGTGCACCCTAAAGAGCGTTTTATATGGGGGAACAATGATCGTCCGATTTCTGGGTTTGTCCCCCCATTAGGGATTTTTGCATTGCTGTAGCTATACTGAATAGCTACACCAGAGCAAATTCCCAGTGTTGATTTACACTTCTGTAAAATGGGCTCGTACCAGTGTGACGAAGGAAAGGAAACCAGGTGCCCCACTTAATGGCACAGTATCTACATGGGGTGGGGGTGTTACACTGGGGTAGTTACACTTGTGGCAAGAGTTCCTAATGCAGACAAGCCCTCATTTCAACTTCCAACCTCAGTGAGCCATAAACCAGGGACAACCTTGTATAATGTATCAGTGAATCTGATTGATATGTTGATATCATCTAAGTTCAAAGCAACACGTCCTGGCAAGATAAAAGCTATTTTCTTTAGTAATTTACTGCTTCCTTCTTCCACAAACCCAGTAGACAAAATAACAATAGAGAGGGGGGAACGGGTCGGGTTGCACCAATTATTTTAAGAAATAAGAATACTCTGGCATAAAGTAGGCCTAACCTGTTACTGTAAACATCAGCAGTCCTGTCACTGTCTCAGCCCATGTAAATGCCCTAATGGCGCCCCACCAAAGTCAGTGAAATATGCACATAGTTCAGACATACAAGTTAAATCCCAGGCAGCAACAATAAAGAATAGGAACCAGAGGTCTTTTCCCAGGTTTTATCTTCTGTAGGCATCAGTGCTGAGAGGGTAGTAATGCAGCTACTAATTTCTTCTCAGAGCAAATTCGGCTTCCTCCGTTTGTGTGGAACTTCCTCCAAGTGTTGTGACTAGGAGCAACATAACTTGGTGAAATACAATAGTGCTGAGCTGGGATTGTTGTCACCTGTCCTTTCTTGTCTCTGAGCTGCCAACATGTTACACCTAAGCCAGAGTTAAAAAGCCTGAATGCAGCAGCTTTCATTTTCCACATAGATTAATCTATTTACTCCAGGTAAGAATGGAAGGCCTTTGCCATGGACTGACTGATTTAAAATCGACAGCAAAACTCAGATTCAAAAAAAGGCAGTAAATTTAAAAAGTGACCAACTTACTATAAATTGCTTAAGTAAAAAGCAAAACTCACTTGTTATTGGGCTAGTAACTATTTATGGCCCCAATCCAGGAAATGTTTAGGCCCCAATCCAGCCCAATTATTTGTATGATTACAGTTCAGCACATACTTATTGCTTTGCTGAATCAGGGCCTTGAACTGGATTTGCACAGAATTTGTTTTTGGTTTGGATCTGGAATCAAATCTGTAGCCTAGTTGATGGGATACAGACTTTTTTTTTGAGAGGGGGCGAAAACTAATTTTCATTCTTGGACAAGAGACATTTTAATTTCCCACTGTTTAAGTGACAGGAAAAAAGTTACATTTTCCCAGTACCCTTAGTTTCCTTGTGTATTATGGACTTATTGACACATTGGGTCAAATCCTACTCACAGGTACACTGATGCAACTTCACAGACTGCATTTGGATAGTATGGGTCTGAGAGAAGCATTTGGGTGACTGAGATGGTGATTTGTGTATTAATAAGTGGGCGTAAGTTTTAAAGTGCCATAAGAATGGCCATACTGGGTCAGACCAAAGGTCCATCTAGCCCAATATCCTGCCTTCTGGCAGGTTTCAGAGTGATAGCTGTGTTAGTCTGTATCAGCAAAAACAACGAGGAGTCCTTGTGGCACCTTAGAGACTAACAAGTTTATTTGGGCATAAGCTTTCGTGGGCTAAAACCAACTTCATCAGATGCATGGAGTGAAAGATATAGTAAGCAGTATATATATTACAGCACATGAAAAGATGGGAGTTGTCTTACCAAGTAGGAGGTCAGTGCTAATGAGGCCAATTCAATTAAGGTGGAAATGGCCTATTCTCAACAGTTGACAAGAAGGTGTGAGTATCAGCAGTGGGAAAATGACTTTGTAGTGACCCTGACAATGGCCAATGCCAGGAGGTCAGTCATGGCTCTATATTTATATTTCCTTTATATCAGATGTTTTGGAAAGCATTAAGGGATGGGCTAAGTTACATAATATTCCCTTAGTTATACTCTAGGGACACATCCTAATGAAATAAAATTACTTGAGCCACCACTAGCAAGTGGCTACTGTATTTTGTACCAGTCAAAGTGCTCTCAGGCTGTTTGGTTTCACTCCCAGATAGAGTAAGTTGTACTAATTGAGCCTGGAAATTGTGAATCACTATGGTTAGATCAATGTTTGAAAACTTGTGAATGTGGGAGTTTTCCTGCAGTTGTGGTTATTTCGGCACTCCAAAGCCCTGAGGAATCCAAAGGTCCTAGAGACTCTAAACCAGCCTCACAATCAACAAGAAGGTGCTATTGATCAAAGGATTGTTATGAAGAAGTTTCTCAAAGTGCTTTCCTCTACCTATCAATATTAATTCTGTCTTGCCTGGGTCCAACAGCAGTGAGCAGCTGCATTCTCAGGTATTGGGAAAGCTGCGAGAAGGGTGCTATTTGCATTGGATTTGAAAGAGATGTATGCAGTTGGATATTGTTTGTGTATCTCTGATAACTAGATGTCATGGACTCAGCTAACTATATGAAACCACTATAATTAGAGCTGATGGGAGTCTGCCAGTGAATGCACAAGCCCTCTGGGTTTGGTCTTAAAGCCATTTTGGTGTATTTCTGTGTATCCCCATCATTTCATAGAACAGAGATTAGAGAATTTAGTGATCAACAGTATTGAATGCCATAGATAGCACAGCCATTGTCATCCTGGTCTAGAGACAGGAGGCGGCCACCCACAGGAGCAACAAGTGTTGTCTCTGTACCACCTCTGAGCCTGAACCCTGACTGAAAGGGATCGAGGGCATAGAAAAGGGGTGGCCAAACTTACTGACCCTCCAAGCGGCATATGATAATCTTCAGAAGTTCAAGATCTGGGCACACCTATTGGGGTTCAGGCCTTCAGCCCTGTGGGGTGCACCTATTGGGGCTCAGGGCTTCAGCTCCACTCCTTCTGAAGTCCCGAGCCCCAAGACCCCTTTCCCCACAGGGCTGAAGCCCATAGGCGCTGACTCCGTGGGTGCTCCGGGGCTGGAGCACCCATGAGAAAAAGTTAGTGGGTGCTCTGCACCCCCTGGCAGCCAAGCTCCACTCCCTCTTTCTCCCATCCCCAGTGGGCCGCATCCCTGCTCCTCCGCCTACCTCCCAGAGCTTCCCCCCGCCTGCTGACAAACAGCTGTTTGGCGGTGTGCTGGGAGGGAGCGGGAATGTGGTGTGCTCAGGGAGGAGGCGGGACCAGGGCAGGGATGGGACCCCATGGAAGGGGTGGAGTGGGGGTAGGGCGGGGGGGGTTCGAGCACCCAGGGGAAAGTGGGGAAGTGGGTGCCTATGCTGAAGCCCCAAGCTCCCCTTTCCCCAGTCTGGTAGGTGGAGAATAGGGTGGGGTGCTCCACGAGCTGCATTTTAACTGTAAAAAAGAGCTGCATGCAGCTTGGCCACCCCTGGTATAGCAGACGACTGTCATTAGCTTGTGTAGGAAAGGGAGGTTCAATTCAGGGTGATAGCTAGCAAGATCAAGTAGTGATATCTATTATTGATTAGACCAATGCGTGTGTGCGCGTGCTTTAGGCTGGAATAGGGCAGCATCCCCTCTTAGGACGCACTGGCCATCTCAGCTGCTCAAGGAAAATGTAAAAAAATTAGGGTTTCCATCCTACTGTCCAAGAAAGACAATAGCAAATTATACCTTTGGTTTTGTGCAGATCAATTACGAATCCCAGTCTGGAACATTATCGAAACAGTGACTGTTCTTTATAAAATATTTAAACAGTTTAATGGATTAAAAATGTTAATAGGACCTTGCATTGTTCTTATGATTCATTTAATTCATAAAACTGCATCTTGAAGTGTATCTTTATAGTTTAACACACACTATAATTCAGTTTTTATAGAGTAGATATTTTAATATCCTCCACGATAATTTAAAAACTAAATTAAAAATATTAAAAGTTGAATTTAAAGAGAACATTAAAGGGATAAAAACAAGTGAATAACCTTGTTGATAGAACATTAGTTTTTAAAGCATTAACTCTTCAAGGGCTGTTGATGAGAATTTTATAAACTCTATAAAAGCTTTATTTTTATAAAAAAAAAATCTATAAACTCTGCTTCCCTCTTCCCCCGCCCTCAAAAACATCCAGCTTAACCTCTTCAGCTGTCTAACTCTATTTGCCTTCAGTTCTCCACTTGGTAGTTGCATAACATTCTACATATTGAACAATGATTGAGCCAGATTCTGATCCGACTTACACTGCTGGGAATTGGGAATAACTATTGAAATCAATGATGCAATACTGGTATAAAAACAGAGTGAGAGCTAGGGCTCCTACATGTCATTACTGCCAGTTTTTAGGTACTTTAAAATCCCGTCTCTTTCAGATAGATGAATTACATTTACATTACAGGCAAAATGATCCAATTCTATATAAACAGCAGTTTGTTGAATGAGTAATCATTTCAGTAATATCTATACATTGTTATTTTTTTTTTTTTACTGAAGTGTGGAATCAGTTTTGTTTTTGTTTTTGGTATTAACATCATGCGTAGGAGCCCTAGTCATGGCCCAGGAAACCATTGTGCTAGGCCTGGTATCTGATGCATCTTTTATTGCAGGACCACTTTTTGTCCTTGCAGGGGAATGGACTCTGTCATCTCATAGTTCATTTCTGCCTTGAGGTTCTATTATCTTGACTACCAATGCGGAAAACATGGCAATAGGAAACAGATTACCCAGTTTTAATGATCACACTTCTCTACCACGGCTGAGAATTCAAAACTAGTTTTGAGTAATTTCTCAGTAAGCAAAATCTAAGGCAGATCACAGAATTTTGTTTGAAACTATTCATGAATGCCTTCAGGAAAATTGTCCTGATATGAAGAGCTTACAAACAATTCATAATGAATATTTGATATTGAAACTATGCAATTAGCATTGTATTGGTTAGTTAGATAAGTTCTGTTCCTAGAGTGGCTGGCTAGCCAAAAGTACAAATTTCAAATGCTGAATTTTACAGTAAATACAATTTGACAAGTTTGCTTTTGGCAAATTTTCAAGCTTAACATTCACTTCTCAAAAGTATTCATATTAGTACAAACTCAACTCCTGAAATGTTCTTAGGAAGTAAACTCAAAGGTTGTGAATCTGGTTGAACTGAAATTTGGTTTTGGATTCACATGGACATTCCCCCCTCCCCCCATTCATTCAGTTCTATTCCCCCATTCTTCTAATCATGTATATAAACCCCACAAAATGATTGATGGTAAGAGTTAAAAAGCTTACCCCAAAGCAAAGTAAGAGACTTATATTCTTTGACTGTTTCCACAGGAGGGGAACATGATTCCTCTCTGTGTTCATGTTTATGAAATGAAAACTTCAGAACAGTAACCAGAAATTACAAGGGGGACAGTACACAAATGCAGCCCCCACCCTGCCACACTCTAAAAACGTTATCTTGGGAGCTAAAATCAATTTGATATCACAGCCCCCTGTGCTGACTGCCATTTTGCCAGACTCACTTGTTTTTCCCTCAGCCATCACTAGCTAATGAATGGCCACACAAATAGTTCAAACTCAGCTTTCACGGGAGTCATCGTGTTCCTGAAAACAGGCCAAACTGTGGCTCTGCCACAGGCAATATAAAACTACTGCTTTTAACTGCGAGGATCTCAAAGAAGACTCTGCAAAAGTCTATCCTTTCTTATTGAGCTAGATGCAGAATCCTCTGGTCTCTGAAGAAGCCCAAATGCCAGTTGTCTAAATCAGGCTTCCCCATTTTGATCCCAGCAGATTCCAAATACAGGCGTGAAAATAGAAATATAGTAAAAATAATGTTTCATAGTCCCTCTGATCCAGAGCAGCTTTGATCTCGTATGTGCTTCCTTTTTCAGATTGCCTCTGACATAGTGTATCACCAAAGATCCCTTTACTTGAAGGGAAGTCTGTTATTTCAAAGAATCAACAATGCCCAGCTGAGACAATTCAATACTACTAACTGATGTTCTGAAGACTGTGCCAAAGGGTCATGAAGGAACTGTTATTTTCTAACCCATGAGTCACTGTGCTGGAATGCCTGAATTGCCTGTAGGAGATGTACCCTAAAGCAAGTTTCGTCTTCCTCTGCAGCATGGATCACTTGCAGGTTTAAACAGGAGTAAATGATGGATTCTCTGTAACTTGAGGTCTTTAAATCATGATTTGAGGATGTCAGTTACTCAGCCAGTGGTTATGGGGCTATTTCAGGAGTGGGTGGGTGAGGTTCTGTGGCCTGCAGTGTGATGGAAGTCCCTTCTGACCTTAGAGTCTGAGCAGGGCTGTCCCAAGCCATTTGAATGCCCTATGCAGTTCCCCATGGGGGGGCTGTGTGGGGCCCCAGGCCTCCCCCCCAGGGTCTGGGAGGCAGGAGCTGTGGGGGGAGGGCAGTTTTAGGGGCCCCACAGGCCCAGAGTGGCCCAGGGAATTAGCAGGGGGCTGGGAGCAGCCCGCTCTGCTTCCCTCATCCCAGTCCCAGCCATGTCACTTGGGGGAAGGCATTCTCCCCCCGCCCTTGCACTCACCGGCAGGAAGCAGAGCAGCCCAGCCTTGCCCCGCCCCAGCCAGCTCCCAGCCACTGCGCTCTACTTCCCGCCACCAGCATGTGCAGGGGCGTCCTTTTCCCAACCTCCCTGCACGCACCAGTAGCGGGAAGTGGAGCAAGGCGGCTGGGAGCTGGCGGAGTAGAGAGGGATGAGCCGGCTTGCTCCGCTTCCCGCCGCTGCTAGTCAGCGTGGGGTTGCTGGGGGAAGAGGTGGAATGGGGGTGGGCCAGGGGCAGAGCAGGGGGGAAGGGGAAGAGGTGGGGTGGAGGGAGTTGTCTGGGGCCATACACCTCCTTTGGGACGGCCCTGCCCCTTGCAGTGGGAACAGCCCGCGGGGCGGCCGAGGGATAGGGCTGGATGCCGGCGCTGCCCGTGAGATTTGGGGCAACGTGGTGCCCTATGCAGCTGTGTACGCCTAAGGAGGGCCCTGAGGCGAAGGCTATGGCTGCGTTACTGGGCTTACAGCAGTGCCACTTAGCCTCCGCGCTAGCAGCACTACGGTGCTCAGCCGACGGGCCGCCCCAGCCCCCGTGCGCGGGGGTAGCCGTATCAGTGGGGGAAGCTTTCCTGCTGACATAGCGCTGTGCACAGTGGCACTTGGGTCAGCGTAAATTAGGTCACTCAGGGGATGGCTTACTCACACCCGAGCAACGTAAAACTCACACCAACTGACGCTGCAGTGTCTATATGGCAGTGGTGGGCAACCTGCGGTCAGCCAGGATAATCTGCTGGCGGGCTGCGAGACACTTTGTTTCCTTTAACCCTCTGCAGGCACGGCCGCCTGCAGCTCCCAGCGGCTGTGGTTCACCATTCCTGGCCAACATGAGCTGTGGGAAGCAGCGGCCCGCACGTCCCTGCCGCCCACGCCGCTTCCATGGGCTGAGAACAGCTAACTGCAGCCACTCTAAGAGCTCCATAGTGTGCTTTGATCTACTCCCATTTCAAACTGCAGTTGATTAAAACACAGTGTGGACGCTTAGTGGGCAGTAGCAGGCCCCACAAGGCTAGTTATTGCACTGCAGGCTAGTGCGCTGCAGATTTACATCCCAGCTTAATGCACACGAACTCTGTTTAGAGAAGCCCTTTGATATAAAAGGCTGAGTTTAGCCCAACAGGGGAATCTTGATTCAGCAGATGGACATGACCTTTCATCCAAGGGTTGACCCAAACCCTGTCCAAGGCTTGGAAGGAAATTGGCCTGCCAGACTCACCCATGTGGAAGGTGGGAGAGGTCTGGTATGTTTAGATCCTTTTATTCTCTTTATGTGTGTCTGTATGCTTCTGTCCTTACATAAGTGTACTCTGCTTCATGAAAGCGGTCAGTATTCTTACCAGTGACCAGTCATTGTCCTTGGAGTAAAAGCAGGGCTGGATGTTGGTCAGATCTCCTTAGGGATAATCAGAGTGAAGTATAAGGGGACTGCAGCCTAAAACCACTGGTCACAAGGAATTGGGATTAGAGTCCTGCCCACAACAAGGTGATGGCTAGAGGCCTGAGACATGAGGGGCAGTACCAAAGCAGACAGGGTGTGGGGGTTAAAGATGCAGTTAGATGTTGCATTAAGTTATTTACCTGGAAAAGTTCACTGGAGCCTTTAAATTCACCATTTCAAACCTAAATCTATTGTAAACGTGGAGGCTGCAACACTTTAGCATAACAAGAAACCCAACCCAGAACATGATTTAGGTATTTTTTCAGTGTATGAAAAAAAAGAAAGATAGTAACAGGCTTAATAGAAAGGCTGAAAAAGAAATGGCCACAATATTCCTTCCCACCCCCCACCCCCTTCCAAATTCTAAACTGTTCCCAGAAAAATTTCACTTCACTGAAAGAGTAAAAGGGGACATGGAATTCTCTGCTGCCTTGCAGGCACAGCTGGAAAGAATCCTAAAGATTTGAACAAGGAAGTCCCAACAACAATGTCCTTACTGGGACATGGACAAATATCAGCTTGTAATTCAGTTGAATCACATCTCTCTGCTGAGGTGGCCAAGGAAAGTGCTTCCACTGTGAAGAATCTTGCTGGTGGCCTGATCTGGACCAGCTCGACTGCTTCACAGGATTTCTTCCTTGGTGGCCCCTTGGGAAAGCCCTGGCTGGAAATACACACCGCAGGTCCTTCCTTATTGTCATTTCCCCCTTCCCATGCTCACTCACAGGCATCTGTGCTTCCTCATCAGCACTGGGGCTTCCCTTTGTGTTGCTGAGACCCCAAACAAGAAAAACAAGAGACCTCAACTTCAGTCTTTAAAAACACAAACAAACACAAACACACGCAGCAGCCTCTTTTAGGCCACTTTTCCCTCCAGTCACCTCACACACTTAATTCCCTGAGTGGAATCCCTTAAACTGAATGGAGCCCCTAACCGAGAAGAGCACAATACGATCCCCCTCTTCACTTATAGGGAAGGGGAAGCAGCTTTTCTGCCCACTACCTGTGTGGTTCTGGTACACCAACTATGGCGTAGCTCCATGGTATTCTCACCCCTTCTTGAGACCCCTTGAAGCCTGGGTGTGGACTTATTTTTTCTGGTGAATGTGCCACCTCCACCCTGCCTCAAGGCCTGGCCCCACTCTGCCCCCTTCCCCAAGGCCCCACACCCTCCCATGAGTTCCTCCTGGCAGCTGCCAAACAGCTGTGGCTAGTGGGTCCTGAGCACACCCCAATTTTCCCCCCCCATGGGTGCTTGAGGCCTGGAGCACCCATAGAGTCAGAGCCTATGCCTTGAAGAGTCTGACATGGAAGACACACCCTGCAAACTGTTTCCTAGAGTGAGGGAACCCAGTTTTATCACATCTGTATGAGGAGCCCCTCAGTCAGCGGCTCCTCAACAGCAGGGAGCTGAAAAACAAAATTTTCTTTTGAACAATGTCTACTATGGTTGCCTGACCCTTCACACTACATCTTTCCCTGCTCTCCATCACATTTCCCAGGCCAGTTTCCCTACTTAAAGTACCTTCAGCCTGGAGGAGCAAACTTGCAGGCACCCCAAGAATGGAGGCTTATAACATCAGTTGCTAAACCAGCTGATTGCACAGACTGGTGGATCCTGTGGTTTTAAGTAACTTCAGACTACAAACAAAACCAAACCAGTCTTCAGCTAGCCCACCAAAATATCCAGAGAACTCACTGCAGGAACAGAGCCTCCTCCAGCTCTACTTCCTGAGGTTACAGCCATGCTGGCAGGAAAAGTAAGTGAGCTCACACAAAGTTTAGCTGCCATACTATTTAGCCCCTGAGGAAAACAGGGTCACACATTGTCGAGCAGGTCTTTCTTCCAGTAGACAAGAAGGGAGGGGTACAAATAGGCTGAGAAGGTAGACAGACATTGTGACCAAATTCCCAGGGGAGCCAGAGGTCACTCAATTAGGGTGAACTGCAAATAATGGGGCAGACAATCCCCAAAGCTGGTGGATATTCCAATACTTAGATTTACCAAGCCAAATACAAAACAGCTTCTTTATTACCTCACTGGTTACTCAGAAGCCAACAACATAGTTCCCCAGCCTCAGGCCTCCACTTAGGCACCCTCATCATATCTGATGTGGATTAATGAAAATCTTAATCACACAAAAGAGGTTCTACCAGTCCCAGAGGATTGGACACATTATCCAACCAGGTTAATGAATATTCCAGATCTTACCCAAATGCATGCTTACCGACAATTCTTATTAACTAAACTAAAATTTATAAAAAACAGGTTATAAGATCAGTATACATACAGACATGAGTTCAATTCTGGAGGTTCAGAATCATAGCAGAAATGGTGAGCTTTGTAGCAGCAAAGAGTTTTTAGAAATAGTCCAATCTCATATTCAGGATGTTCCAGCTTAACTGGGATCTCAATCTTGTGACTCAAACTTCCCCTGATGAAGCTTAAGCAGATCTGAGAGGACAGGATCAGGATCCAAGGATCTTTTATAAAATTTCAGGCCTTAGACAGGTCAGAGTCCCTTGGCTTACAATAGGCAATCAGGGCAACTTTGAAGTAAGCACCAGTGATGGACCTAGGTACCCGAATTAACATAAGGCAATTGCCTGTCTTTCTTTGACAGTGTATAGCAAATCTGTGAATGGTGGAGAGATGTATATAGTGACATCCTATGTTTACAGTTCCCTTAAGTGTCAAGATGTTCTTTTGATCTCTGAATTAACAGAATACAGCATAGACAGGGACTATTTGATTACATTGTTGGCATTTATGAGTACACATATACAATTAGAAGTCAGGGGAGAAGTTAGGGGAGATGCTAACAATATAGGTTTGCATTTCAAAGTTCTAGCCTTTCTACCATAGAATGGCCCTAATGACCATTCTAACATGTCTCTACAGGTTGCCTCTGGGTTAGCCTACAAGCTGCTTAACGCTTTCTGGCCATATATTCCACTTTGTACAAGATTTGTTACAATTATGTAACAGTGGTAGCAACAATGGTTTGCATAATTATATTTTAATCAGACAACTCACATGTATAATGTATTGTTATATAGACCTGTGAACAATCAAACCGCAAAAATACAAACAGGGACACTAATTAGTCCAAGAGAATGCTGTAACCCAAGAAACTTCTACTCCAGGCTGTTATTGTAAAACACACTAGAGGAAGCACATGCTATGGTTTTCTATAAAAAGATACTGTCCTGATCTAGAGGCTGCAGAAAAAAAACAAAACAAAACAGATTAGCCATGAGGCTCTAGTCCTGTGACAATCTACCCAGATCAAGCCACTAACACAAGTAAGACATCAACTCCAAGTGCTCCTTTATTAAACAAACTGATGAAAATCAGTAGCATGCATCCTTCCCCCTTCTGATTCACTTTGTTTTCCTCTTTTGCAATTTAAAATAAGAATTTTGAACTCTGATCCTGACAGGTTTGACTCATGTTCTGTTTCCAGTGCTATCTGAGAATTACCAACAATAACGCTGGGAAAATAGTTTGGTTTCTGTTGTTTGAAAAAGTTAGAGGCAGATGAATTAAGTTCACAAAAGAAAATGCAGGTTTATATTTCCCCAAAATGTACTGATTCAGAGGAAGTTTCAATAGCAAAAAAGTAAATAACTACAATGGGGAAGTGAGAAGGTACATATGTAAATGATGCTACTGTTTGCCTTTTCCCATACTTTAGAGAATTAACAGCCAAAATATGAAGTGTTTTGCCCTTTCCGGAGATTAGCCATTATTATCTAAACTTTGTCATTCTAAGAGAAAATGAAAGCATCTAAACCAATCCTTAGTATGATGGATGGTGTACACATTACCCTTACAGAAGTAAATAAGCACAGACGCTATAGGGTAAGTTATGGCCCTGACAGTAGGAATAAGTACACACCCCTAAACAGTTATATAGTTAAAGGGTGGGTGACACACAGGGATGGCTGAGGGGGCCTCATGACTATCTTCTCTGAAGCATTTACAGTGAGGCAGGCTGATAATATTTAGACTCAGGTTCTGAACCTCTGGTGTGTGATTTTAATAAATCAAGAAAAATATGACTTTGCTGAAGAATAGTAATTCTAACTATTTTTCTATAATGCTGTTGAAGTTGGCTCTGCCATCATTCACCATTAGTTGATGTAGCTAGGAGTCCGCTTAATAACAGAGCTTTAGTTCAGAAAGCAGGTGAGTACCTTATGATTGAAGCATATACCTAAAAGCAGAGAAAATAATCCAAAAGGAAAATGTAAAGAGCAACCAAGATACCTTGCAATACACACACAAAATGCATGAGAGGTTCTAATTCTTTTTAGTTAAATAGGCAGACAGATGCCAGCTTTTAACAGAGCTATGACAAGCTACTTTTAAATTCTATGATTTAACAGCTCAGTAAATTAAGTGGCAGGTTTTGATGGTTATCGGGCTATTAGACTCAAATTTAAAAGAAACAGTCACTGCTGTGGATTAAAAAAATAGTTGGTTTGTGCTGAAGTGAAGCAGGGCTGGTATGAACCACCTTCAGAGAAAATAAATTTAAGGATGGAGTAGGTTATCACTCTTACTACTTCTCAGTGTATCCAGTATTCCCCAAACAAGAGATACTGCAGCCAGGATCAGCCCATTTCAAACCTAGTCCCTTCTGAGGACGGGGAGCCAAAGTTCTGATGGTATAAATTGGTGGAGCTGCACTGGTGCCAGAGAGCTGTGCCAATTTACACAAGCAGTGAATGGGGCTGTGTCTCAGGGGACTGTGAAGGGCTACAAATCTTTTCACCTTTAGAACCTTTTGTTTCAGGCTCAAATTAAGGGGTTATTCCAAAGCCCGGTGAAGTCAATGGAAAGATTCCCAGTGGGTTTTGGTTCACTACCAGTATCTGTTTTTGAATGGATCAAGGGCAACAAAATGATTTCTGAGGACTTGAAATGGGGTTTCAGTCTAGTTGCTAATGAACAGATGTCCAAATCAAATAAAAACCAAAATATAATCCAAACTTGTTATTCCTGAGACAATTTAATAAGGTTGTGTCCTCACTGCAACAGTTAGCTTGAGTTACTTCATTCAAGTGAAAGCAGCCAGACTGCCAAACACTGGAGCTACAGCGTGATTGGATTGGAGTAGCAGTAGAGGAGTTGTGCTAACTCAGGAAGTAGCCTGCAACTATATCCCCACTATATTACTAATGTGGGTGTCAGCAGCACTTGAGCTTCAACCCACCCTCCCTGGTCCACTTACTAGCTCAAGATTACAGCACCACTTGAGCTAGAGACTTGTGTGCAGATGGGAGCTGAGTTAGTGGTACCATAGGAGTTATAGCTCAAACTAGCACTGCAGTAAAGACAAGTTCTAAGTAGGGGGCCAAGCACTGTATTGGCTTTGGGACTGAATCTCCCGCAGGCCCTTAGTCCATTGTGGAAAGATTAATTCTAAAGAATATGTTTAAGGAGATTTAAGAGACATTCATTTCTATTGACTGATGCACCTGTTCTGGTGGACTTCAGTGTCTAAGGGCCTGAACTTGCCATGGGATCTGCTAATGCCATCCCCCGTCCCTGTGCAGAGCCTACATTAGGAGATCCCATTGCAGTTCTTGGACCTAGGGATGTCAATCTGGAGCCTTTTGTAAGCAAACTCATACTTAAAAGAGAAAGTTGAGGCATCTCCAGAGCTTTTAGGGGCAAGATTTCTCTCTCATCTTGGTTTATTGTTCCATGTCGAAAGCGCTACATAAATGCTGTAAGAGATTATATAGCATTAGGATACAAGTTATAAGGTCATTCTATACAGTATCAGCCCCCGCCCCCCGTAAGCTGCCTTACATGGGTAGACCCCTAAAGTCAGTGGGACTCCATGAAGTTGGAAGAAACCACCTGCCTGAAGCAGCTTGCAAGATCAGATGCTTAGTGGAAAAGAATCCTGTCAAATGCATTTGCATTTTCTTTAGTCTTTTTCAAATCTATATTTTAAAATAGCTTGTTTTCTTTTATTAGACTTGAAAAAAAACCTGTACTATTCACTAATGGCATTTCAGGAAACAGAACACTAAATAAAGTAATGCAGCAGGGTTGTGTAATGATCGAATACACAAGGATGGAAAGCCAAGCCAAAAAACCCCTTAGTCTAAATCCAGAGTGGACAAGACTCTCTGCATGCAGTGCCTCCAGATTCCATGTCCTGGTTGAAACGCTTTTTGATTGATGAGTAATGATCATGCTGGTGATTTTTAAGACGCTTTTAAACAGAAGTGCTGATGAGCACTGCACTGCATCACGTAGGCTAGACAACACTGAGGCAGACTATCAAAGGAGGCTTTCACTGAAATGAGAAATGGTTCTACGACTGAGTGCTGTTCTGTCTCGGTCTTCTCCTCTTCCTCTGTACAACATTTAACCTTAGTCTTTCACATGCAATTCAATTAGGATTTTATTTTATTTTTATAAAGAAATCTGTTTGCAGTCAAGACGAAGAACCATAGGAAGTCTTGTGGTGACGGTGCCAGTTAGACTGATGAATGTGAAAGTCTGATTGGGACTGTGGGGGAAAGTGGATTCTTCTAGCTGAGTTCAAAAGAAACAAGCTGGGGGAGGAGGCGGCGGCAAGCATTGGTGAGTGGAAGGAAGAGTCTGCCAGGAGTTAAAAAGTAAGATGTTCACAAGCTAATGTTGGTATTGTACACTTCAATAGCGGCCAGAGAGTCTGCCAACTTTTTACACAGAGCAGTGGCAGAGGGTTGAACATACTCTAATGATAGTAAAAGAATTATGACTAGAGGCTGAAATTGCTGGTTTAATTAAAGCAATAGACAACAGGGTTCTGAAACATATCTTCACTGAATCGTCATCTGCCAAAGCTCTCTTTATTGGTCACCAGAACTAAGAGCATGCTGATGCTCTCCCTACTGTTGCCTCTCTCCCTGGGTTGCTTCCCCTTCATCCCCTTTGCACCGGCCCAGCCCTTCCCTCAGGGCCTGCAGCCTGGCAGATACCAGGCTGGAGTTCCTTCTGCTCCCCTCGCCTGCCCCATCAGGACCAGATTTTAGGTTGGGACTCTACCTAGCTTCTGCATTTGCCCAGGCAAACATATGCATGTAGCTTTTAAACATCTGAAAACCTGCTTGGGCACAAGTGTTAGAATATGTAGCCACAAAATCCACTGGTCTTAATGGGCTTTTACAGGTGCAAGTTGTAATGCTTGTGCCCACTGCCCACCTAGGTGATAGGATTTAAGGCCAGCAGGGACCCTCTAGATCTAGTCTGACCTCCTGTATAGCACAGGCCACTACCACCACCCAGCCACCTGTACACTAACCCAACAGCCAAAATGAGACTAAAGTATTACAATCCACAGGAGACAAGACTTTTGTGCCACAGGTTAAGAATAGGAGGGAAACAAGAGGCCCCTATAATGGCAGGGAAGTAATTCAGTGAGATATGCCCAGATAATCCTCACAAGTGACCAGGACCCACATGCTGCAGAGGAAGGTGAAAAAACCAAGGCCACTGCCAGTCTAACCTGGGGAAAAATTTCTTCCTGATCACACAGAGATCAATTAGACCCTGAACATGTGAGCAAGAACCAGCCAGCCTAGGACCAGAGAGAGAGAATGGTCTGTACCACTTCATAGCCCTGACCATCACTGTGCAATGTCTCATTTCCAGACATGGCCATCCCTGAAGCTTCAGCAGAGGGGGTTGTGGGGGAATACTTTCCTGAACACAGCTAATGGCTCGCTGAAACCCTGAAGCATGAGCTTTAGGAACCTAGGACACAAGCTGGAAGTGAGCCCCGACTGTTAAATCCTGCCATCACAAGCAACCCTGTCTCACAGTTGCACTCATAAAATTGGCCAGGTATTAAAACTGTTCACACAGGTGCTTGCCTTTAAGGGAAACAAGATCCTTAAAGCTAAACAAAAAAACAAAAAAGTTACACTAGGCCAAATCCAGCAGTCATTGCTCAAGATTTATTCAAGCAACACCTCTATTGGAACTCTGTGGGAGTTTTGTCTGAATAAATCTCCCTTGAGGACTGCAGCATCTAGCCTTTATTTTTAAACTAAATTATAACAGGAGGCTGCTGTGTATGGGGGAAAAAAGGATTGATGGATCTGGGGAAAATAGCAGAATTCTCAAATAAGGGAATGTCCTCAAGGTGGGGATAATGAATTCCAGAGAAGACCTTCTCAAACCTTGGCTCTGTCTTGTAGGACTGGGACTAGAGTGTGCCTAGAGCTGCAGGAGTGGACAAGCAATGGGTAAGAAGGCCTAAGGATACTTTTTAATGATGCATGTGCACCATTCCCCAATGACACTCCTCTGCACTGACTAGTGGAGCTGAGCCAGTGCATGGAGTCATTGTCCTGCCCTCACCCTTTGCCTCCTCACCCCTCTGAAGTTTTAGCTCACTGAGATATCATCCAAAGCCCTTTGAAGTCAATGGAAAAGCACCCCTTGACTTCAATGGCCTTAGGAACACAAGGGCCAAGATATTCTTGGCCTCCATCTCAATGGTTAGATGGAAGGATCCTTGTGGCCTCGCTTTGGCCCTAGGACTGATTGGGTCGATTTAGCCTTAAATTCCAAAAGCTTGTGAAAAGAGCTCAATGTTTAATGAATTTAATTAAGATCAGAATGCAATATTATAACAGTGATGGGATCATGGCATTTTGTTTTCATTTTTTTATGCAGTATCATAGTTACTCTTTGGGTATGCTTTATGGTGTCATGAGCTAGTCTGGAGACAAATTCTTTCAATATTTATTTTTAAAGTATTGTTCATACTTCAGCTGAAGTTCCTCCTCTATGCTATTCATCAGTGATTCACTATGAATCAGTTACTCTCTGAATTTACAAACCTAGGTAGCAATTGTGTGTGTTTGTTTGTAATTCATCAAGGAAAGATTCATTCAGCTTTAGCATCTCCTCCCTCCCCCCAACTTTTCACTATGATCCAATCAACTTAGCTGTAAAATTGGATAAAAACAGGAATATAAAAGGAAATAATGAGATTGGCCAGGTTTACAGAACACTTGTCTTTGTTAGAAAAATTATGTTATGTGAACTTCTTAACAAATCATGCCTCGCCAATCTATTAGAATCCTTTGTAGGGGGTACACAAACTGTGGACAAGGGTGATCCAGTGGATATAGTGTATTTAGACTTTCCGAAAGCCTTTGACAAGGTCCCTCACCAAAGGCTGTAAGCAAAGTAAGGAGACATTAGATAAGAGTGAAGGTCTTATAGATCAGTAATTGCTTTAAGGACAGGAAACAAAGCATAGAAATAAATGGGTGGTTTTCAGAATGGAGAGAGGTAAATAGTAGTGTCCCCCTGGGGTCTGTACTAGGACTAATACTGTTCAACATAAATGATCTGGAAAAAGGGGTAGATAGTGAGGTGGCAGAATTTGCCAATGATACAAAATTACTCAAAACAGTTAAGTCCCAGGCAGACGGCAAAGACTTACAAAGGGATCTCACAAAACTGGGTGACTGGGCAACAAAATGGCAGATGAAATTCAATGTTGATAAACGCAAAGTAATGTATATTGGAAAAAAAAACTATACATACAAAACGATGGGGTCTAAATTAGCTGTTACCAGTCTAGAAAGATCTTGGAGTCATTGTAGATATTTCTCTGAAAGTGTCTGCTCAATGTGCAGTGGCAGTCAAAAAAGCTAACAAACAATTAGGAGGGATAGATAGGACAGAAAATATCATAATGCCACTATATAAATCCATGATACACCCACATCTTGACTGGGTGCAGATCTGATCATTCCATCTCAAAAAAATATATTGAATTGGAAAAGGTACAGAGAAGAGCAACTAAAATGATTAGGGATATGGAACAGCTTTCGTATGAGGACAGAACAAACAGATTGGGACTATTCATCTTGGAAAAGAGATGACTAAGGGGGGGGAGGGGATATGATAGAGGCCTAACACATCTTGACTGGTGTAGAGAAAGTGAAAGTGTTATTTACTCCTTCACATAACACAAGAACTAGGGGTCATCGAATGAAATTCATAGGCAGCAGGCTTTAAAAAAAGCCCCAAACAAACAAGGAAGTACTTCTTCACACAAAGCAGAATGAACCTGTGGAACTCTTTGCCAGGAGAGGTTATAGTTTTGGCCTTCCCCTACAGGGTTCAAAAAAGAGCTAGATAAGTTCATGGAGGATAGGTGGTCCATCAATGACGAATAGCAAGGATGGGCAGGGATGCAACACCATGCTGAGTGTCCCTAGCTTCTGTTTGCCAGAAGCTGGGAGTGGATGGCAGGGGATGGATCATTTTGATTGCTTGTTCTGTTGAGTTAAACAGATGAAGCTCCTTCAGTCCACCACTATAAGGCATGTTTCCTAATCCTTTAATCATTCTCCTGGTTCTTTTCTGAACCCTCTACAGGTTATCAACATTCTTGAAGTTTTGACTCAGAACTGGATGCTGTACTCCATCAGCATTTGCACCAGTGTCAAAATACAAAATACAAAATAATCTCTAATCCTACTCAGTATTCCCCTATTTATACATCCCAGGATTGTGTTAGCTTTTTTGACCACAGTTTTACACCAGGAGCTCATGTTCAGCTGATTATCCTCCAGGACCCCCAAATCTTTTTCAGAATCACTCCTTCCCAAGATGGAGCCTCCATCCTGTAAGCAGGGCCTATGTTCCTATATATACACACATTTACATTTAGCCATATTAAAACAGTGTCTGCTTGCACCCAGCTTTCCAGGTAACCCAGATCACCCTGTATGTGTGATGTGTCCTCTTCATTTACCATTTCTCCAATTTTGGAGTCATCTGCAAACTTTCAGTGATTTTAGGTTTTGGTCTCGGTCACCGATATTAAATAAAGTGTAGGATAAATAAGTAGTCTCTGCAGGACCCCATTAGAAACGTACCTGGTTGATGATGATTCCCTGTTTACAATTTTTTTTTAAAAAAACCACATTGAGACCTATCAGTTAGACTGTTTTTAAACCATTCAATGTGTGCCAAGTTAATTTTAAAGTAGGATATTAAAATTGGCAAGCAGTACCATGTCAAGAACCTTACTGGAGTCTAAATATATTAGATCAGCATTATTACCTTTATCACCCAAACTTGTAGTCTCATTCAAAAAACGGTATCAAGTTAGTGTGACAGGATTTTTTTCCCCATAAACCCAGGTTGATTTGCATTAGTTACATTACCCTCTAATTCTTTATTAACTGAGTCTTGGATCAGCCGCTCCATTATCTTGTCTGGGATTGATGTCAGACTGACAGGCTTATAATTACCTGGGTCAATCTGTTTACCCTTTTAAAATATTAGCACAACATTAGCTTTCTTTGAGTCTTCTGAAACTTATTGAAAATCAGCCTTAACTGTCCAGTGAGCGCCTCACCTAGCTCTTTTAAAACTCTTGGATACATGTGTGATAATACCCCCCTCCCCACTACAGAACAGAAATATTTATTGAACACCTGTCTTTTCTACATCAATATTGATAATTCTACCATTTCCATCTAGTAATTGACCAATGCCATTGTTAGGATGCTTTGTGTTCTTAATACTTAAAACTCCTCCTTATTCTTAACTCTGCTGATCACAGATTTCTCCTCAGCTCTGTTTGCTTCCCTTATCAGTTTTCTGCCATACCTACCTTCTGATATATCATTTCCCTGCTAAACCAGGTTTTTTTTAAACATTACAGACTTCAAGGGTTGGGGTTTTTTTAGTAACTAGTAAAGTGTTCTTAAACAATTCCCAATTAGTCACATTTTTCTGATTAAATTCTTCCTCCCAACTGATTTGGCTCAATAGTTCAGCTTTGTGAAATTTTCCCTTTTAAAGCACCAAGTGTATATATATAACTGGTCTGGAGTTTATTCTGTTTGCACATATAAATGTGGTCAAGTCATGATCACTTGTAGCTACACTACCTTTTTAGTTCTGTGATCAGTTCCTCTCTTAGAGAGGATGAAGATTAATACAGAATTCCCCCTTGCTGGCTGCAACATTTTTTGAGTTAGGAAATCTTCTATATTTATGAATTCCAAGGATGTTTTAGCACTGACAGGAGACCTAGCATGTCACTCAAATTGAAGTCCCCCATGAACATGCAGCTTTTCCACCTACACATTGATGGGTGTATAATGAGCCAGTCATCCTGTTCTCTACTGTGATTTGGTGGTCTGAAGCAGGCACCAACTAAATACCCCATCTTGTGTTTTATCTGTTACAGATCATGTTCTGAGTTATCAGTAATTCAGAAACTGGTAATGCCATTTTGGCCAGAGTGTCACTCTCCCTCCCCTTTTGCCCACTTGATCCTTCCTAAATAGACCTTAGAAGAGACTAGCTGCAGATTCATGCAAATTCAGAAGACCCTATTCCCTGGTTGTCATGAACTATTTTTCCAGGTAGATACATACTTGAAAGACATAACATGTTGCACTGTTATTGATACACTTCTAGAATACCAAAGTCCTCAGAACTACTGATGGACAAACGGACCACAATTTACTGCAGCAGAATTCAAGTCATTCTACACAAAAACACACTATTGAACATATCAGTCCACAAGCAGAGCCATAACTAAGCATATTAGGGCCCCTTACAGGGGACACATGGGGGCATGCAGACTCACATGACACCCCCCCCCCCATGCCTGATTTCTGTTTCCATTTAGCAGAGGTTTTCAAACTGTGGAGTAAGGGTCACTACAAAAAACCTGAATTCCCCTTGCTGATACTCACACCTTCTTGTGAACTGTTTGAAATGGGCTGCCTTGATTACATTGGCCTCATTAGCACTACAAAAGTGATTTCCACCCCCCTCTTATAAACTGTTAAGAATAACCCACTTCCACCTTAATTGAATTGGCTTGTTAGCACTGAGCCCCCCACACTTGATAAGGCAACTCCCATCTTTTTATATGCTGTGTATTTATACCTCTCTACTGTATTTTCCACCCCATGCATCTGATTATGTGGGTTTTAGCCCATGAAAGCTTATGCCCAAATAAATTTGTTAGTCTAAGGTGCCACAAGGACTCCTCGTTGTTCATACTAACCGTTGAGATTGCATGCTAATGTAACATAAGTTAATGTAAGTTTGTAGTGTAGATATGGCCTTAGGTATATGAATGGTTTGGGAGAGTAACAAAAATGAGGCTAGACCAAGATTCACTCAGTGATTTTGGTTCCTACTGTTGTGGCTATGGGCCTCTTGCATCCTAAATGCTCAGGAACAAAAAAATGCACATAAAAATATTTGTTTCTTTTTAAGTTTCATGATTTGGGGTGTCTAACTCATGATTCTTGAATTCTTGTGGTTGTCAAGCAATCTTGGCATTGTAAGTGTGTGTTCATTATGTTGTAAAATGATAACTGGGATAAAAAAATTAGATAAATTCCTGGAAGATGCCATTGATGGATCTATTAGCCAAGATGGTCAGGGATGAAACCCCATGCTCTGGGTGTCCTTATCCAGAGGCTGACTACCAGAAGCTGGGAGTGGAAGACAGGATCATGCGATGACTGCCTGTTCTGTTCATTCCCTCTGAAGCATCTGGCACTGGCCACTGTTGGAAGACAGGATACTGGTTTTATGGATCATTACTGCACCACTATGGCTGTTCTTATGTTCAGTAAAATGTACAGTAGATTGTCTTTGAGAGGGATTTAGTAGGAGATGGTATACTGCCCTTAGTGAATATTTGGGGGCCAAGTTGAACACACAAGCAGTGACATGCAAAAAAGGACAAAAGGGTGGCTCAAGAGGCAAAACAGTTGAGAAATGCGATTCCCTTTGGTGGATCAAAGGAAAAAATATTTTGACACCAGGCTAGGAAATCAGTCAGCCTGGAAGTCACGTGATCCAACAGAATAAACTTGTGCTATAAAAATAAAAAAAGTAGAATTAAACATTCCAAATTAAAAAAAGTCAGAGTACAAACATAGGAAGTGCTATACTGCAACACAGATGTCATTGCTAAAATTACTAGTAACTAGTTATTAAAATATAAATTAAATGGCACAATGACATCCATCCACACAATGTTGACAAAGTAAATGATGAAGTGCTAAGAATAAAACCATTAAAAAAGTAAATGGAGCAAAACTAGATTTTAAATGGATTACAAGAAAGGATGTGCAATTCAGGGAATCACAGCAGCAGATAAGACAAATTTGTGAACTGCTTGGAGACTTTATGTAGACATATAAAGTGATAAGGGATTCTTTTAAATATTCAAAATGTGAGAGTTTTGGGGTGGTGTCTGTCAAAATATTTCACTGAATCAAGTTTCCTGTAGCGTCCCCAGTATGTTACATCAGATAGTGAAGAGCCACCTGTGTAGGCATTGGGATGCCTGTGCCTTTAAGAACAGAGCCCTGAGAAGCAGGTGCTGAGACTACTGTCCTAAGGGAGGGGAAATAAGAGCCCCACCCCACCTTACCTTATTTTTGCAATCACAGCAAGTGGCTCATCCCACTGTGGTAATTTATCCCCTCTGCCTGGGTTTTGCCCTCTGCCACCATCTGGCAGCACCTCACCCCTGGGTTTAACCCCAGCTCCTATGCCCTCTCCCTGATTTTACCCCTCACCCCATCTCCTGCCCCTGCCCCCAGCTGTTTTACACCCTCATGCAGTCATTGCTGCCCCAGCAGACTCCGCCCATCCCCCTCTCAGATTTGCTCAATTTGCCCACCTTTAATCTCCAAACAGAAGCAGATTTTAAACCCCAGCAAGGGCAGCCGCTTCAGCAGATGTTATGAGCATGCTCAGTAAGAGCCAAGCAGTGCACTCAGCACCCTGCCTGCTTACTGTGGTCCTAGTACTGGGGGAACCTGCTCTGGCTGGGGTCACCAGGCCTGCAATCTTACAGGGTGTGTGGATGCTGAACACCCCTGGCTCGGGCTGATGTCACTGGGCCTGATCCTGCATGGGAGGCACTGATGCTGCTGGGCCCGATCCTGCACACCCCATTTTTGCACTCTTGCCAGCTCTGTGCTCCCGCTTCGCTTGTCCCATCCTAGTTACGGCCCAGTCCACGAGTGACTAGAGAAGCTGAGGGCTGTACAGCTCTCAAGAAAATCCTACAGCAAGAAGATCCATTAAGTGACTAGAGAAGCTGAGGGCTGTACAGCTCTCAAGAAAATCCTACAGCAAGAAGATCCATTATTTGTTCTTCTGAGTTAGAAATCAACAGCAGCTACTGGATATAATCCAGAATAGCTCTCTATGGGAAGGCAACTCCTGTTCCAATTTTGTTTCCAAAGTGGCCAGACATGGCGAGTAGCCAAACCAGATAAAAAGGCTACAATAGCTTATGAACGTTTTAACAGACATGGCTCAGTTAGAGAGCTGCCAGATCCAAACCCCTGGATGACTGTGTCTGAGAAATTGGATAGAGAAAAAGGATGGACAACTCCAGTTGTCAAAGAAAAATAATTTAGTGCCCAAACCATGTGATTGAGAACAGTGCACAGTTCAACAGAAGCCATTGACATCTAGAGTTTGTTCCTCAGAAAGAACAAACAGAAGAACTTTAGAGGTCAGATGCAGAACAAGAGGACTCAAAATCCAAAGCAACCACAGCCAGTTGTTACAATTAATGGACAGCCAGATGATCAAGTTGTTATGCTTGTGTTGTGTAACTGGAAAACTATTATGATTCAGAGACACTGATCCATACTGAACTTCAAGGATAGTGTATAATTTGTAAATGGTAGGAATGCAGAACTTAATGGAACGCTTAACTGTAGCATACTGTTCAGCCACTTTTCAGAGTAGCAGCCGTGTTAGTCTGTATTCGCAAAAAGAAAAGGAGTACTTGTGGCACCTTAGAGACTAACCAATTTGAGCATAAACTTTCGTGAGCTACAGCTCACTTCATCGGATGCATACTGTGGAAGATACAGAAGATCTTTTTATACACACAAAGCATGAAAAAACGGGTGTTTATCACTACAAAAGGTTCTCTCCCCCCACCCCACTCTCCTGCTGGTAATAGCTTATCTAAAGTGATCACTCTCCTTACAATGTGTATGATAATCAAGTTGGGCCATTTCCAGCACAAATCCAGGGTTTAACAAGAACGTCGGGGGGGGTAAGAAAAAAAAAGGGGAAATCAGTTACCTTGCATAATGACTTAGCCACTCCCAGTCTCTATTCAAGCCTAAGTTAATTGTATCCAATTTGCAAATGAATTCCAATTCAACAGTCTCTCGCTGGAGTCTAGTTTTAAAGTTTTTCTGTTGTAATATCGCAACTTTCATGTCTGTAATTGGGTGACCAGAGAATTGAAGTGTTCTCCGACTAGTTTATGAATGTCATAATTGACATCTGATTTGTGTCCATTTATTTTTACATAGAGACTGTCCAGTTTGACCAATGCACATGGCAGAGGGGCATTGCTGGCACATGGCATATATCACATTGGTGGATGTGCAGGTGAACGAGCCTCTGATAGTGTGGCTGATGTTATTAGGCCCTTTGATGGTGTCCCCTGAATAGATGTGGACACTGTTCGCAACGGGCTTTGTTGCAAGGATAGGTTCCTGGGTTAGTGGTTCTGTTGTGTGGTATGTGGTTGCTGGTGAGTATTTGCTTCAGGTTGGGGGGCTGTCTGTAGGCCAGTCCTTGCCTGTCTCCCAAGATTTGAGAGAGTGTTGGGTCATCCTTCAGGATAGGTTGTAGATCCTTAATGTGTTGGAGGGGTTTTAGTTGGGGGCTGAAGGTGACGGCTAGTGGCGTTGTTATTTTCTTTGTTGGGCCTGTCCTGTAGTAGGTGACTTCTGGGAACTCTTCTGGCTCTATCAGTCTGTTTCTGCACTTCTGCAGGTGGGTATTGTAGTTGTAAGAATGCTTGATAGAGATTCTGTAGGTTTTTGTCTGAGGGGTTGGAGCAAATGCAGTTGTATCAAAGAGCTTGGCTTTAGACAATGGATCATGTGGTGTGGTCAGGGTGAAAGCTGGAGGCTAAGGTGCCACAAGTACTCCTTTTCTCTTTGTTCTGCCACTAGATAGCACTGTGCATAAAAGACGCTATGTAACTGAACTCAGCCATGCCAGGCAGAGCATTAGAGGATCTGAGGATTAAGGCTACGATTTAGTCAGAGCTCACGGAACCCCCTGTGCCTTCCAGTGACCTCAGCCTGCAGTGGTTGCAACCCCTGCCCCCATGGGCAGTGGAGGCACCCTGCAGCTCTCACCAGCCCTTGGAGCTGCTGGGGGTACTCTGTAGCTCCCAGCTGACACAGGGGCTCCCCACAGCTCCTGGCTCCCCATGGGCAGCAGGGACCCTTGGAGCTGCATGGGTACCCTGCAGCTCCTAGCTGCTGTTCAGTTGTCCTGTTTCAAATGGTGTGGGGATCCTCAGATCCCCATTTTGTCAGGGATATTTTTTGTGAAAGTCAGACATGACATGGCCTTCTGTGACTTTTAGCCGTGACCTGTCTGAGACTTTTACTAATAATATCCATGACAAATCTTAGCCTTACTGATAAACACATCTGGTGTACATGACACAGCTTGGGCAAGTAGAGAGTCATGTACAGTCTGTATTTGCATACCCACACCCTTCAGGTATGTCTTTACTTGCCTAAGCTGGGCCTCACTGGCTACATTGCCATTTATAACTGTGCTGGGTGGGAGGGAAAAGAATGGGAAATGCGTATGTACTGTATACGCTCCAAAAGCAGCATCAGTGTAGACATGCCTCAGATGTGGGGGAGAGGGGTTTATGCCTCTTCCATGAAGAGCGTCATTGGTAGGGAAGCCCAGACCTACCCTCTCCACTGGGCTCTGACCCAAGGCCCTACAAAAGGCAGTGATAATGAACATCCCAGAGTGATTTGGGGGTGTCTTGTTCGGCCACTTCCTACCACTTGCTTCCCACAAGATCTCAGAGTCCAACAGAAAATAGAAAAAACCCTGAATCTTCAGCCCAGCTGTAGCCTCCTTCCTTGCAGGCTAGCCCCAGCTTCACACTGGGCCACGTTCCTGGGTTGCACTCTCCCTCTATCCAGGAGATCAGGAAGGCTGCAGGCCCTGATCAGCCTCCCAGCTCAGGACTCAGCCCCCAGGCTTTTCTCTGGCCAAGAGAACTCCCAGCTACCTCTCACTTGGGTCTTGTCCTTGGATCCTCTATGGCCTGGGGTAGCTACTGCTTGCAGTAAGGACTTCTGCTCTTGCTCAGGAGCTCTCAAGATGGGGCAGACAGAACAAGGATAGATGTTTGAGCTGTTTGGCTCCCTTGGAAGCTCCTCTTCCATCTGGGGCAGGGTGGAGTCACTTGGGCCCAGAACTGCTCCTTAACCCCTTCTGTCTAAGTGAGGTGTTTATATACCCCATCCCAACTTTCAATCCTGTTGTGCAATCCATTATCTTCCCTGAATCTTCTGCTGGTTGATTATTTCTGGCTGAAAAAAGTTTATGGTTGGTGGCTTTATTCCAAATAGCACTAGTCTTCTCTGGGGTTACCTACATACCAATTATTTCTAATTTCAAGGGCATGATATGTACTTTCTTTACAAATGAAAAGGCAACTTTATTACAGATGTCAGGGACTGGGACATGAGTCGTTTGACCTAGTGGTTAGAGCCAGGACCAGAAACCAACCTTCAGTGCTAGAGTCAGGAAACAGGAGACAAGCCAAGGGTCAGAACCTGAGTCAGGATCCAGGCTAGGGCATAGAGCCAGAACAGACACACTGAGCAGCCACCAACATGCTGTTACTGAGCTTAACTTCAGATCTGTTGGCTCCTTGGCCAGTCTACCCAACTGGCTACAATCAGGCAATTCTGCCGGAGCCCAGCTGGGCTCATTAACCAGCCTGAGGGCTGAGTCAACTAGCCCCAGGCTCAGCTGAGGGAACTCATGCCCATGGTTCCTGACAGATGACCTCTATCTGTGCAGGTATAATTTATACACTCATTCTAAATGCATGAATAGCAAAGATGTTGTGTGAACCCTATTTGTGCATGAAACCAAGTGCAAATTTAGGAGGGCAGATGGGTTTGACTATGTACAGGTAGAATTCATGAATGAGTTTTTAAAAAGCCTAGTGTCCATATTTATGCACATAAATGTGGCTGGATTTTCAAGTGCTTAGCACTCAGTTTTCATTGACTTCAATGGGACATGTGTCCTCTATACAAACTGCTGGGTTCTGAGCACTTTTGAAGTTCAGGCCACCTAATTAGGTATCTTAATAGAGATTTAGATTCCCACTTAAAAATATTGGCCTGGATGATTAAGTCATCTACTCATCTATTTCATTTTATGGAATTATTGTTATGAGCTGGGTGAAACCTTGTTATGGATTGATTTAAAACCTCATTGAGATTAGTGGGTGCCAACACACCCTTCAATTAATGTAACTGTAAGGATTAGTAATAGCCACAGTCCCCCACCAAAAACACAAGGGCTATGTGAACCTGCCCAGGAGATTTGGACTGTGCAACCAAAGGGGGTTTCTGCTGATTGTTTTGGGTGAGGGTGTGTAGAAGGGAGTCAGTGAGAGAGGGGAAAGGCTAAAGACAGAACTAGAGAATGACAGATTGCTTGAAGGAATCCAAACAGAAGCCTGTTAGCATAGTGTGACCCTGAGAGAAACAGATTTTTGGGTCATCTGAAAGGATGCTTGGACCTGTAAGCTAAGAAACTAGTCCTTTTGCATTTGGAGAAGCAGGAGTTTTACTTGTAGATAAGTAAGGCTGTATCAAAGATAATACCAGACTCCATCAACAGTTTCAACTCCCAAACAGGCCCCAAATTTTGACTAGCCACATTACCTTACCAGTGACTGGATCATTCATATGGAGGGAGGGGGTCAAGTGTTGGATGAAAGATGGATGGGTAGAGGCTGCAACTAAAACTGAATATGTCAATTAGGGAAAATGGGTGTCAGAGTTCACTCACCAGAGCAGCACCTCCTGCTGGCAGTCTTGGGGATTAGCTCTCAGGAAGTGCACCTTCTCCTGGTGGGGTCTCTCCTGTCATCATCTCCATCTGCAGACCCACTTCAGTTTAAGTACTACAGCATCCTGACTTAGCTCTCTAGCTATGTCACTAGACATTTCCCCCCCACAGCATCTCCCAGTCCAGTCACTTCCCTAGCAGTAGATGGGGGGGCCCAGCAAGGGAGAGACCTGGTCCCACACACTACTCCAGGTCCCAGCCCAGAGACCCTGTATCTAGCAGCCTCTCCTTAACTTCTCCACCAGTACTACTTCAATTCCCTGCAGCCCCAGCACCTTCTTCACAGGGCCTCAAGCCTGAAAATCCCAGCAGCCAGCCAGGAGCTTTCACTAGCTCCCCCAGTCTCTGCTACCTTCCTGCAGCCCTCTAGGAACCCCATCCTCTCCTTTGGACTCCCTGCAGCAACTAAGCTTGCTTTGCCCTGCATCTTCCTTTTATGTGACCTGCTGGGCTCTGATTGGTTGCTCCATGCAACCTCTATATGATTGGATGCCCTCTGTGCAGCTTCCCTAGGCTGCTTTTAACTCTTTCCTTGCTGGTATGGGGGTGAACATCCCACCGCAGAGTGGGCTAAAGTGTGGAGGAAGGAAGAAATGGTGTGGGCAGGGGAAATTAGTGAGCTGAGCTCTGCTTAGATGGAGTGGAGAGAAGGAGCTATAAAGACATTAGCTGGGCTTCCTGATTCAGGGTCACCCAGGCCTGGCACAAGTTAAGACATAAGGTCCTTCAGGGCTCTTACAACACTAGAGGATTTGGCACAGTGGAACTCTGCTTCAGCATGCTCCTTCCCTCTGCTGTGGGTTGCAGGGGTAGTTAGCATAGGAAGAGATGGAGCTTGCCTCTGCCAGATATCCACCAGCAGAGCATTCCTCTGCAATAGGGAATTCTCCTCTTGCCCTCTCCGGCTATTTTGTGCTGCTTATGTAGCCCACATGCTTGTGTTACTCCATTTAGTGATGTAAATACGGGAAGAAACAGTGTGGAGGATACACAGATCTTGGCTTTGTTCCCTAAAAAACTGTGTGCCTGCAGACTTGCCAGAGCTGGGCAGGGAAACTTTGCTGGATGGCCCAGAATCATCCAGAAATTGGGTTTGACGGCCACTGGGAATGCTCATTAGCTGCTTGAGGCAATTTTGGGTGATTTCCATTGTGGGCACCCAGCCTGGCAGGATACATCCGGAGTCACTCTTTGAAAGTGGAACCAATGGGAACTCAAGGTGGGGGAGAGAGGAGTTTATAAAGAGGAGGAGTTGGTACCAGACTGGCGGACTCAACAGTGGAGCAGTGTAAGCACCACAATGGTCTGCTGTAAGGATTGTGTTCTAGGGATTTCTCTGGTTTTGCTGAATTAGACTGCAGGCTCCCGCACCCCACTAGAAAAGAAGAAGAGTACAATTACTGCAGGCTGTGCAAATTGCAGATTGGTGTTGCAAAGACTCAGTGGGAGTTTGAAGAAGCCTGGGGACCAATCACTTTTTTCCCAACTTTAAGGACCTGGTATGCCCTACAGAGGGTTTGGACACCATTCCACAGAGACTGAGATGGGTAAATCCTCCCAGAGAAGAGCTCTAGGTAGAGACTACCCATGCTGCCAAAAGTGTGGTGGGGGAGGGCAGAGTGAGGGCAGCCGGCTCCAGCAGTGTTTCTGAGCACGCTCACGCAGACTGCAGAGTGTGAGCATGCTCAGTAGAAGCCAAGCAGCAAATTGAGGGGGGGGGGAACATAACCCTGTATGCCCTCCCCACACTCATTGCCTCTGGCTCTAGAGAGTGTATGTATGCGTGTGTGCATGATTATATTAGGCATTTGAACATGTGGTAGAAAATGTACTGAAATTTGGGGGGAACCCCCCTGAAAGTGTTATGCTTAAAAGATGCATGCAGTGTTATTGTAGTCGTGTTGGGGTCAGGATATTAGAGAGACAATGTGGGTGAGGTAAGATATTTTATTGGACCAACTTCTGTTGGTGAGAGAGACAAGTTTTCGAGTTTACACAGAGCTGTCCTTCAGGTCCTGAAAAAGAGGTCTGTGTAAGCTTGAAAGCTTGTTTCTCTCACCAGCAGAAGTTGGCCCAATAAAAGATATTATCTCACCCACCTTGTTTCTGTAAAAGTTGTTACTGATTATATGCACAGTTGTTTCATAGGTTATAAGTACATGCACACACATTCCCCGCCCTATCTAGATTTAGTAAACATTTTTCCTTTAGAAATTTTGTTCTTTCAGAGATTTAATTTTGTATAATCTGAATCCATATAGGTACATATCAAATTCCTGAAAAGACTAAACCAGTGATCACCAACCGGTCAATTTCGATTGACCAGTCGATCCTGGAGACTCTCTCCGTTGATCGTGATCGCCAGCCGCTAGAAGTCCGGCAGCACAGCAGGGCTAAGGCAGGCTCCCTGCCTGCCCTGATCCCACACCGCTCCTGGAAGTGGCCAGCATGCCCCCGTGGCCCTGGGAGGGTGGGGGGCAGGGGTCTCCGCGTGCTGATCCTGCCTGCAAGTACTGCCTCCACAGCTCCCATTGTCTGCAGAGAGGGGCAGCGCGCAGAGCCACGTGCCCCCTCCAGGGGCCACAGGGGCAAGTTGGCCCCTTCTGGGAGTGGCGTGGTGCCGGGGCAGGCAAGGAGCCTGCCTTAGCCCCACTGTGCCTCTGACCGGGAGCCGCCCTAGGTAAGTGCTGCCTGGCAGGAGCCCGCACCCCAACTCCCTCCCCACTCCCAGAGCCAGCACCCCATATTCCCTCCTGCATCCCAACACTGTGCCCCAACCCGGAGCCCCCTCCTGCACCCAAACTTCCTCCTAGAACCTGCACCCTCTCCTGCAACCAAACTCCCCACCGGAGATTGCACCTCTTACCCCCTCCTGCACCCCAAACCTCTGCCCCAGGCTCATCCTGGAGCCTCCTTCCACACTGCGAACCCCTCGGCCCCAGCCCAGTGAAAGTGAGTGAGGGTGGGGGACAGCGAGCCACGGAGAGAGGGGGAGATGGAGTGACCAGGGCATAGCCTCGGGGAAAGGGCGGGGCCTCAGGGAAGGGGCGGGGTAGATCATGGGTTGCCCTTAAATTCAAAAAGTGATCTTGCGTGTAAAAAAGTTGGAGACCACTGGGCTCAACTGATCTGTACCCCAGCAGAGGTAAGATGAGGTACAGGAAAGGGCAAAGAAATATTTTCTCTAACATAGTGCTTTCCTGAAGCCTGTTACACTTATATGGCACAAAGTGACCCCAGCTGGGACTAGAAAATCTGGCCCAATGTTTTTATTTTAACCTGCTGCCCCACCAGCACCACCAAAACCAACCAACCAACTTGGTTTCTGTTAAGAAATGAAATTATCATAATCCTGATCACCTTACTTGTATGTGGTATCCCTGAACCGTCCTCCCTCCCTTAGCCTCTCTTTGGGACTGCGTCATCCTCTGTGAATGGAAATACCTGCGGTTGCTAATACAGTATATAATATATTGAGTCTTTTTCAAGAAATGTTATCTCTGGTCTCATTTGCTAGAGTTCCACAGAAGCTGTTGCTGGGAGCTTCATGGTCCCACAATATAGTCATGCAAGTTTCAATTCAATCTGTTCAATGAATATGTAAGACTATAAACTTCAGCCATTGTTGGACTGTAAACAATACATTTACACAAAGTGAGTAAGAGTTCCCACAGTTTATGCTTAAATAGCGCTTGGCTGGTGAGTTCTAGTTTCCCCACTATTCCCTTGTTCCTTGCTTCTTCTTCCTTTCTATGATGTCATCTATTCATGACTGGGGCAAGATGCCATGCTATTCTCTGTCATTTCTGGGCAGCATGCTATTAGCTGTTCTCTTTTCGTGAGACATTAACGATCCTGTTGCAATAGGCAATTTGCATAAATTTGTGGATTAAATTTTTCCTGCTTAGTATGTGGTTTTCCAGGATTGTGTGAGCATACTTACACAGTATGGCGGTGTGTGGCTCAACTGGGGAGAATCCTCTGGCTGGTTCTCTCTGTTTCTACGTCTGATGAATGCCTATGTGCTGACTCAGGAACATGAGAGGTCTAGCAACTCAACTTTGCATATGGGAAGTTTTTCACACCTGAACCTTGTATGGGAAAAAAATATTTTTTAATTCCCGTAGAGACCAGTGCTTTTCTTTGGACTTTGGTTCTCCAATCAGTCATCTCTGTGGCTGTTTGTTTGTGGAAACGCTTTCTGTATCAGTAATACAGAAGCCTTTGCCCCGTCTATTTCAATAAGAAACAGCCTCCTATTTTTTTTAAGGGCCAGACTTTAATGGGACTGCTTGGTGAGGCGATGCTCACTAATATGAGCAAAGGCTTCACAGTCTGCCCCCCCTTTTAGGTGCTATATAAACACATAGGGCGACATGGTCCCTACCCCAAAGGAGTTCATTTCCTACAGAAAGTAAACTTCCATAGGCCATTTGAAAATCATGGCCTAATGACTAGCAGCCATCAAGATTTGCACATAGCTAGCCTAACTGTGTGAGCCTATTACAGGTATCTTTACTTTTCCCTCCGATTGTTTGTTAACACCAACTTGTTGCATCTTGTATTAAGTGACTGTAAATTCTTTGGCAGGGACTGTGTCATCCTATGTGTTTCTACAGCATCTAACAAATGGATTCATATTTTATTTATTTATTAGACATACTCTGCAGTCACCACAAAAAGTACATGTTTTTGTTTAGAGGCTGTGATATTGAGATTCCAGGCTGGCAGGAAAGGAGGGACAGAGGAGAATCCCAGATACAGCACGGATAATGGCTTACACATGCTTATTTCTCTGTCTGAAAAGTAGCAAGGTTCAAAGATTCGTTATTAAAGTAAACTGATTTTGCACCCCTGTTTCCAGATTGCCCCTTCCCACAGTATATGTGGTATTTACACCTTTTCCCCCTCCCTTTGGTTAGATTGTTAATAGTGCTCTTTATTTATGATAGTATACACTCTTCTTTTCAGTCCTACACAGGATTAAAATTATTTATTCAATATGCAGTAAAAGCTTATGCACTCAGAATGCTAGGCACTGCCTAGCATTCTGAGTGCATAGGAGTTCAGACACCATTACGGTGGGAACAATATAAATATGCCAGTGAATAGATTTTATAGAAGCATGTTATTACCATACGAATCTATATCTGGCCCCTCAGAATCACTGCCTCTAGACGCAAACACATATATAAAATGTTTAGATGCTTATTTTAAATAACGGGCCAGGTTTTCTGCTTTGGTTCCAGTCTCTTTCTGCTGCAAAGAGGCCAGAATCGGCTCCAGCTACTTGGTTGAGAATTCTCTGAGCAGGGAGGAACTGTCAGCTGGTATAATTCTGGAAGACCCAGCTCCTATGCCAACTGTTCCCTCACCATGGCACAGGGTGTGTTTAAAGGAAAAAAAGGGGATGGAGTGGAACGTAGCTCTGCTTGGCAATTTGCAGCTGGCATATGATCTCTTATGATGCTTCAGGCTGTTCTCTCAAGACAGAGGCAAACTGAGACTCAGGGAGCTATAACTGGCTCCATGGCAACCTCCCCTTTTTCCTACACCAAACATGTCCACTATTGTGAATGCCAAGCCTTCAAAACTCACAAGTCTAGCCCCCCAAATCACGAGATTGGCTTAAAAAATCATCACCTTTACAAAATATTAGATTTAATTTGCCTTCTGGTTTGACAACCTTCAGGGGTTAGAAAGAAGCTAGGAATGAGGAGACTGTCGGTCTCTGCAGAAGGTCCTGGAAAAAGGCCTAGGAGGTATAAAAGGAGGAAGCTGATATCAGGAGGGTTTCTTGACAGTGCATAGAAAGTAGACAGGAGAGCTGGATAATATTGGGATGGAGAAGATGGCTGCCTGGCTGTGTAGTGTCTCACGGCTGCACTTCATGGAAGAGGGAGGGAGAAAGCTCCTCTATGCCTCTGAGGGCCCACCAGAGGGCATTGTTGTTATACCCCAATAGAGGGAGACTGGCAGACCTTTGGGGTAGGGGTACGTCCCAGGGAAAGAGATTGGGTAAAGCTTTGGGAGTCTCTTTTTTTTCCATCAAACTCTTGTTTTTCCCAGGAGGAGGGCAGTTTTGGAGTTAGCCAGTGGGCTAAACTATCCTAGAGTTTTATGTAGTTTTTTCGGATTCCTATAATTAACCTGCCATCTTTAGTCCACTGTCTCTTATGCACCCACACCACTAGGTGGCAGTGTAGCTGCACATCAGGACTGAGAAAACCACTTCAAAGCTAATGAATGGAGAAAATGTTGACTGTGAATAAGGCAAAAACAAACAATGCAGTTAGAATTTCATACAGCAAATGTTCTGTTATTTACTCTAACTAGAACACTTTTTGATATTTTAGTTCATTTCAATTTATAGTATCATTATTAATAATCATTTAAACACAAAAAGGGCATTAAAGCAACAAAGAGAGCTCTTGGCTAGCAGAGCCCTCTTCAGATTTTTTCCTGTTCTTCCTGGGAACTTCAAGGCATGAAACTGTCCCAGTATCACCGGAGCCTATATTTTACCTTCAGAAGTACATGCTTGGTTCCCATGGAGATCAATGGCATTGGGTGACTTCCCGTGCTACTAGGAAAACACTGATTTTCAAATTATGGGCTTTATATGAAAATAACTAAAACTATTTTGTGACCCGTTGTGATTATTCATACAGCATCATATATGTGCAGATGACTATTCAGTTTAGCTAATTGTGCAAATGGCATCCCACTTTAATAACATGCAGTAAAAAGTAGAGTTCACTCAGAATTGTGGGACGTTCTTCTAGATGACTGGGCCTCAGTCCAAAGGTACAAAAAAGCTGATTATCAGGTGCCCTGATAAGATTCTTTCTCTCTAGATCAAGCTATTGTTAAGTACCACACCGACTACGTTTATATGTACTCTTGATGGTACATTAAGGCATATAATTAAAGGGAGGAAACCCCAAAATAACTAATTAACCAAGATACAATATTACATTACTGGCCACTGTAGACACAGACATCATTTCTCGAAATGATGTCTGTGCAATCTTAAATCTTTTCAGAAAACAAATTAAGTCTCTTGCCTTGGTTCCTTTGTTGCTTATGCCAGAATAAACAGAATGTGTTCAACCATACAAAACAAATACTTGAAAATAACGAAAAATCAATAGCACCCTTGTTCTTCAGTAGCCTGTATTCAGACCTAATCTGACAGCCCATACTGACAGCATAAACAATGCCCACAAACATGTATTCCTAATGTCAAGGTGAAATGTTAGCTTAAACCTTAATCAAGTTTATAGAACAGGGATGGACTTTGGAAGTACAATTGTCTGTTTCATCTGTAATAACCACATTTCATTATAAGTGGAATGCACTGTATACAATGTGTCTCTGAAAAGGATAGGATTTAAGGTATGGCTCTTCATTACCATGAAGATTTAAATGTTGCATCAACCTGTCAACATCTTGAAGTAGGAAGAAATGCAAACTCCGCATTTAATCTTCACTGAGACAATCAAAGGAGTTCTTCATTCATGGTCCAATGTCAGCAGCCCTGTGACCAGAGGACAAAGAAGCGTATAGCAAAGGAATAATTTCACATTTAAAATAATACATCACTTTGTCCAAAAGCCATGAAATGTGTCACCCTGTCATGATGTACATGCAGGAACTGCCTCTGCCCTTTTGTACTGAGCTGGCCTTTAGGCTCCGTGAAGTCTGCAAACATGGGCCCCACTTGCTTGGAGGAACTAGAAATATATTGGAGAATCTCAGCTTTCATGTTATAAACAAGTCAATTTCTAGCACTCTTCCTAATGAAGATAACTTTGGAAATATAATTTTACTATTTTGTTGCTAGGGTTGAAAGGAGTGAGTAGACACTCCTCTGCAGCCAGAGCTACGGGAAGACCTAAATACAGAGGTGGGAACAAAGGAATTGCCATACTTGGTCGGAGCAGTACTCCATCTAGTCTGGTATCCTGTCTTCGACAGTGGTCAGTACCAGCTGCTTCAGAGAAAAGTACAAGATGGACACATATTTACTTCTATGTTTTAATTGAGTAAATTGTGTAGAGGACTCCACATAGTCACGAAAGAATCTGTCCTATTATTTTTGGAGCAGCATCCTCTCTGAAAAGTGTAAGTCATCAGAACAGAATGAATCTAGGGATCCAAGTGCAACTAAGGGGAGCATTTTTCATTTTTGAAAAATCATGACTCACTATGAGGTTTGGGTGCAAAAGAAAAGCAGGACGGTGCCGAAATGGTGAGATGTTTAGTAACTGACAAATGACAACGGGCTGTATTCTTCAGTGATAAGCCTAAGAACAGCTGCAATTTCACCCGTTTTCTTATTTGGTGGGGTGGGAAAATTTCTGAGAGGCCAAATGTAGACCCAATACGCTATTTGAAATGCAGGAACCTGGAAAAAGTGATCACTGCTGAAATCATAAGAGCAGATATCTGACTTGAGAGAGAAACTCGATGACGCAGGCACAATGATAAAAGCAGAGTTATAGAAATGTAAAGGAGCTACCTTCTCAGTGTCCCTAACCCCTGGGACTCCATTTGGCATGAAGGACCAGTTTGGTTTTGTCTACACGGAGAAAATGAGTTCTGTTAGAAAATGTGTTAACCCATGTTTTAATTAACACACTGTTCTACACTGCTGAGCACTTAGTGTAAACAAAGATAGTTGTGATTTAAAATGGTTCTTTGGTTGTAGTGAAGTCTTGGGTGCCACCTTACCCTAGGAGTTTCTAATGTAGCACATTTTCTCAGCATAGACAAAGGCTGTGAGACTCCACTGTGGTTCCCTACATACTTTTATGGTACTGTTATAGGCTGGGCTGTAACAAAATTTCACATTCGGAGCTCAATTATGCCATTAAGGCACAGACTTAAATAAAGGCTATGTGGAGCTGAACCGCTTCAGGGGGTACTCTGGGAGAAAAAAAATCCCACCTGGGGCTTCATGGTGCACATTGCACCATGAATCCCACCTGGGGCTTCATGGTGCACACTGCACCATCCCTTTGGATTGCACAGAATGCCCCTCTTTCTGTGCCATCAGCTCCACTTGCCCTTCACCACCTCCTCCCCAGCTCCTTGGGGGAGACTTGCACTCCCTGGGGTGCTATGAAGGAATGGTTCCTGCACTCCTTATGCCTTCCTTCCCCTGCACCCATGTGGTGGACCAGGCACAGTGTGTCACTCTACTCCATTTTGGGGCAGTAGCATTTCTGTTTGTGTGTGTGAGCACACTCCCTTCTTGGAACTTTCGTAGGATGGAAAATGGCCTAAATCAATGACAGCAATGCAAACTGCAATTGGTTTTCCATGAATCTATTTACAGTGTGAGAGTTATCTCCAGTTTTATTCCATTTATTCCATTTATTTATACACACAATGTTACACCCCATCCCAAATGCTTTTTGATAGGATAATGGGACCATTCTGAGAGCCATGTAATTGCAGCGGTTTTGATCCAAGAGCTGATTTGATATATTACATCCCTCTTGAAGCTAGGAATCAGGATACAATACAGGGAGACTGCCTGGACCCCCTGGTGCCAGAAGGCTTAACGCAGTATTGACAGGACTGTGCATATTAAATCCAGATCAAACTTCTGAATGAACACAGGCACATCTGAACTTACAAGGCTGGAAAGTGCCTTCCAGAGTCTTATAGGAGCTATTTTTAGTAAAGGCAGTTTTTAAAAAAACCTACTTACAGCTGAGATAGGAGCTGAAGTAACTGCCCTGTCAGAGCTTTTTTTATGTTACATGAACAGCAAAACAGAAATAAGTTCAGGGCTTGTGAGTGTGTGTGTGTATCTATCTATCTATAAATATACATAAGAGCCCTAGAGATATGACATGCAGGATCCCAAATTTATAGGTTCCTCCTGCCCACATTGATAGGACTTTATGGACACTCCTTGACTAGGTGATTGCCCAACATTCTGGCTGAAATCATGGTTTTGAACAGTTTTCCAAATGTAAACTAAAAAGTCCTGGGCAGTCTTCCAGAATATGGCACATCATTTCCTCTTTTAGATAAACTGTTGCAGCCAATGTTGTTATTGTAGGGTCAGACTCTGACACCCATACTGCCATTGAAAAGTCCCCTACCTGGTGAGTAGTCCCATTGGAATGAATGGGTTTGCTCCTGGAGTGAGGTGCTATTCTCTGTGAGGTGGGGCAGTAGAATCTGGTTCTTGCATTGGTTTCTGTGTAAGAAAAAGACACCGTTTCTTATCTGTATATTGCAAATTAAAAATGCATGGTACCATTAAAAGGCAATGTAAGGAGGTAAACAAGAGGGAGAACCAGTGGTCCATTTGGAGCCAAATCCTGCAAGGGTCTAAGCACTTCCTGCTGAATATCCTCAATTCCCATTAAAGATCCTAAGAGGTTCTGAGGAAGCGGAGTTGTTGGGGCTCAACTCCTTTCAGGATAAGGTCCTTAGGATCTGATCTAAAGTTTCACTGAAGTTAATGGAAAGACTCCACTGATGTCAATGGGCTTTTTATCAGACCCTTAGCAGGGTATGGCTGGAGCACTTGATACAAAGTCTATTTTAAGTTAAGCTTAAGTTCTGATATCATTTTGTTGGTTTCCTACTGGTTGCTGAGTGACATTTGCCCACATCATAAAGCTGTCCTATAATTTGGCCCATTTGGCATTTCATATAGAAGAGAGATTCCCAACAAGAATGGCATGGATATTACTACTCAGAATTACAATTGAGTTAGGTGAGGGAGTGTGCGGAGTACGTGCCCAAACTAGCTAGCACTATTAGTGACTCATCATGATTGTGAATATCAAATACAGATGAATAGTTAGAAAAGAAAGTCAGTTTATTAAGGAAAAAAATATCAAGGTCAGTTTCTACACTTCGGGCCAACAGAATGGAGCTGTAGACATTGCACTTTCAGTGAACTTGCTTGAGTTTTACAGTAGAAACATACCACATTGTGCTAGACACAAACATGGGTTCCTTTAAGGTAGGGTTATAAGATGCCCAAGTGGCCCAAGTGACTCATAGAATGAAGGAATGCACATGCTGAAAAGAGTCACATCCATTTGTTCATTTAAATGTTTCCAGGAGTCGCAGGTGTGAAGCATTATATTATACAAATATTTATAAATAACCAAAACAATATTCTTCTTAACAGTTCATTTTCAAACCAGCTTTTTTAACAGCAGTACTGTGGGTCTCACTTAGTTTTAATAAAAACATCTTTAATCTTTCATGCTCACATGTCCCTGCTCTCAGAAGCCACACATATTGACATTAAACATATCCAATTCTCCTATCACTTGCTGTGTGTGTGAGATCTAGATTAATAGAATTGCTTGTTTGTTGATCTGCACCGGAATCAAATGGGTCTCTTTTTTGACTGCCTGCAATGGACACAGCATGATATTCTTTACCCACTGCTATAAACAGGGGCTCTAAACATGCCTAATGTTTCTGTTTTGCATACCCATTTTCAGATGCCACTGGTCTTGTATTTTTGGAATATGTATGGTTAGAATCTGTTTTATTAGTGCCATATTCTTCTTGGGATAGCTCTTTGTATGTTCCAGCATTCTCTGATCATTGGGATGGAAACACTGTTCACCACAGCAACTACTAACCAGTGTTTTCTGAAGGATTATTACTCATGTATGTAGCACCACATGGTGCTTCAATTAAAAAAAAATAAAGAGACCTCTGTGATAAAGGTTGATTTGCTTTTCACATTAATAAAAGAAGTGCTGGGAGAAGATGGGCAGTTCTGCAGATAGCAGCTACTTTGCAGCTCTCTGGCATTTTGCAGTAGCTCTGCCGTGTGGTATTTCATTTTGATTGAAAGCTACAGTACATCCTGAAAGGTCAGATGATGATAATGCAGTTTCTTTTTAGCTCTCACGTTTGGTTTGCCTAATATGATATGTGACAAGGCTCTTGGCCATTAGGCATTTCTTTCCTAGCTTTTTGTTTTATTAAATATTTAGCATTCATTTTCAGTTTTGGTAACCAAAAGTGGACTTGGAACGCTTCCCAATTCTTTGATTCTGTATCTAAGGGAAGCAGGGGAGATAAAGGGCATCGCTTTGGAGATTTCAGTATTTGTTGAGTTAAATGTTGCTGAGTACTTTAACGTCCCCACCCTCATAGTGAATATATGTGGAAAGAATGAATATGAAGTCTAGCTCTAGCTGGCTATAAACCTTTACTGTATGTGGGATGTTCCTTGAGAAGAGGCGGCCTGTAGCCTTCCAGACGGAGTAAACAGAATTCATCCGCTTACTCACTGTATCACAGGGGCAGTGTTTGATGGGAGTAGCTCTAGGTGCCTGGCACCTGCTGGAGCAGGGAGGCTGGCTAGCAACAATAAACCCACAATCAACCTTGATGACGGCTCTAAGTGCAGACTGTAAATAATAAAGGCTTTTATTTTATTTTTTCTGTGGGGTTGGGAACAGTATGTGAGAGCAAACAGAAGGAATTACAACAGCCCTTGTACAGCAAACAGGTGGTGGCATGTCTTCTGGTTTTGTTAGCGCATTTTGTGTCTACTCCCTCTTTGGCAATTTGTGGCCAAAACCATGTTCACTTGCTGTCTTCTCTCCCTTGCTGCACCAAACGCGTGTATGTAAAAATTAGTTAAAAACATCTAGAAAGAGATGAGATCAAAGAGGACAACATACATAGACCTCGAGTACATACCACCCAAGAGTCGTGGCGCCGCCCACCTTTTTCAGCCCTTTGCATGACTGTATCCAGATGTCCAGCCACGTTGCTTCTGTGCCATAGGCCTCCTGCTCCAGGTCCAACAAAATCCACTCTGGTTACTCTGTGCTCTGCCTGAGACACATGGGCAGAACTGGCCCAAATCAGGAGGGCACTCCAGACTCTGATACATGGTATGTTCCTCTGATTGGTGCTCTCTGCTTCCTGCTCTGTCCATGGACCGGATCCTGATGATTCATTACACAGCAATAAGGAGCATGGGAACCCCATATGGCCAAACAAAGAACCCCATATGGCCAAACAATCTTGAGTCAGGCTGGCCCAGTGTGCAAAGGGTGTGGGGAGTAGGTAACCCAAGATGCTCACCAGAGAACTCATCCAAATTAATCCTCATCCTCCTCTGGAAATTCCTACTTCCTTTCTCTTTCCCTGTGGTGGCCACAGAAGTTACTGTAGCCCTATCGTTTCAAGAACTCTTGTGTGGCCGTTGTGGTAGGAGGGAGAGGGACCGAGACTGTGTCCCAAGACCCAATGTCTCCACACAAATATATTGTCTTATGACTGCGAACACTTGCTTACGCTTAGTTGGTCTCTCCAGTGTAATGTAGGAGACTTTGAACTGCCACTGCCTGTGGTGGACCTTTTCTGTGACTTCATTCTCTCGCAGCTGTCATTCAGGCACTTTCCCCAAGCAATAAATTCAGTCACAACCAGCCCTGTGACAATCAAAGAAGGAAAGGGAGTGTTTGCTTCTGAGTCTGTTTTCATGTTAGACAGATCCAATATCTTCATATCAAACAAATTGCTTTTGTCAGAGGCCTCTATGGGGAGTGACAGAAATGTAATTTTTCTATAGCGTTGTCCAGGCGGCAACAGGAATAACTAAGAGCAAAAGTTAACAGGGGATTGTAGGAATCTCTCTTATCATTGTGAGAGTGTATAAGAACAGAAGTACGCAGATTAACTTGAATCACATCCCTTGATTAGCCTCTGAAAACAACCTGGAAGGTTTATGATTTGTATTTATCCTCTCAGTTGCCTGATATTTTCATTGAGGCATTAACGATAGCCGTTGTGGTGCTACTGGATGTGAGATTTCGGCTTTCTATATAAAATATGCTTTTTTCATAAGGTGTATGGCTTAGCATGTAGTAAAAGTCATGACTCATTGTCTGATTCAAAGAAAGAGTAGGAAGTGTCGATACTGTGACTACATATAAAAACTAAACCCATATTTACCAGTTCTTTTTAATAGAAGTATCTCACACCACTGTTCACATCTCTGTAAAAGTAGGAAGTGAGTGTGATACAACTAGTTTCATTGATCAAATACTTTTGGAAATGTAAAAGATGAGAAAGGAAGTCTACAGGAATGGACTATGGTCTACTGGTCAGAGCACAGGAGACAGAATCAGAAGATCAGGCTGTGATGCGTTAGACCCCCTTTAGGATGCCACCTGATGGACTGGGGATTCACTGAGCCCCTCCTCCTGCTCCGTCAGCCTGGATTCCTTCTCCCTGTTTTGCTGAATTAGGCTCTCCAGCCTGTTGCTAAACACACACACACACTCACTCTCTCTCTCTCTCTCTCTCAGAGGATTTACCCAGCACACATGTGCACACCCCTTTTGGGGAATAAACCCAAAATAATACTGTCTTGCACGGTAGAGAAAGATCTTCACAGCGCAAACTCATAAAAATTCACGCTCCCCTGCAATGTGAAGAAATATGCATAACTTCCTGCCCCACCCCCCCAGTTAGAAATTGCACAAACTGGGCTTAATAATAAACAAAACAAATGTATTAACTACAAAAAGGCAGATTTTAAGTGAATATAAAGGATAGCAAACAAAAAAAAGGCAGATTACTAAGTAAATAAAGCAAAACACGCATACTAAGCTTAAGATCTTAAAGAGATTGGTTTCAAGAAATAATTTCTCACCCTAAATGTTGTTTTAGGCAGGATGCAGAGTTTCTGTAGCTCAAGGTGCCACAAGTACTCCTTTTCTTTTTGCGGATACAGACTAACATGGCTGCTACTCTGAAACCTCTCATAGTTCCAGTTATTTTTTCTTACAGACTGGACCCCTGTCTTAGTCTGAACTCACCCCTGCCTTTCCCTTCAGGTTAGTGCCTCTGTCCCTTCAGGTTCTTTCAGCAGTCCTTCTTCTTGTGTGAGCAATGGAGGAGAGTCTAAATTATCCCATTCCCCAGCCTTAAAAAGGATTTTCCTGAGGTGGAAAACCTTTGTTTGATCCCCAGCCCCCTACAGAGGAAAAGTACCAGCAGTGTCCAAGGTGATTTTGTATCAGGTGATCTTATCACCTGACCTGGTAGTGTCACAGCTACGTCCCAGGTTGCCTCTTAGGAAGGAGAGAGATTAGTATCTTCACTGTATTATTGTTTCTTCCTAATGGCCCAGCAAGTCTGTGATGGCCGGTTGTCTGGTGGGTGTCTCACAAATACACACACAGTTGTAACAGTTACATAGTCAATATTCCTAGCTTTAGATACAGAAAAGATACATGCATACAGATTGGATAATCACATTCAGTAAATCAGAAGCTTTCTAAGGATATCTTACGTGAGCCATCTTGCATAAAATATATCTTAGTTATGCCATAAGGATATCATAACCATATTTCTATGAAGAATATGGGGTGTAACATCTATTTCTATTTCTATTTCTAATTAGGCCATTAACTTGTTATGTGACTGAGGAGATGTTACCTTTCTCTGTGCCATCCAAATGGGGACAATACTATTTACCTACCACAAAGGGGTTTCATGAAAATTAATTCAATAATAAATAAAAATGTGTGTCTGTAAAGCCGTTTTTGATGCTGGAATGAAAGGTGTTAGAGAAATACATATTTGTTCTGTCTGATTCATTTTTAACTGGGAACAGTATAGTTGTAAAAGTCAGGAGGAAAGGTCTAGGTAGAACCGAGAACAGCTGATTACTGCCTAAGCTATTCTTGGGCCTGCACGCAACCACTAAGCGAGCAGGTCTTTGGCAGGAACGTTCTGGGATTTCCTTGGAAGGATTAATTGAACTAATCCAACTGCAATGCCAATGTTTTCAGTCCACAGTAGAACTGCAGTGGTACTGTGGCCCACTGTGGAAGGTCACTGTAATGAGATGGAGCACCACTAAAACTTTGGGTGTATTTGCAATTCTGATTTGTCCTGTGGTGAAGACAGCTCCATATGTCATGGCCTGAATTTTGATATGCTCCACCAAGTTTCAGGGCCTGTGTACCACATTTAGGACTTACATTCCAGGCTCTCTCTCATTTTTTATATATTCATTAAAAGCCTGATCCAAAGCCCATTGAAGTCAATGGAAAGACTTGCATTGGACTTTGGATCAGGCCCTAAGCACTGCAATATTTGTCCCCAAAATAATTTGAAAAGTATAAAATTAACCAGTTTACACATTTAGAATATACAGTCTGCTAGACGAGATTTAAAATGCTCTTATCATTTGTATGTGATACTGCAAAATTTAAAACACCAGACACATTCCATATGATACAATGTTTAAAACACATTAAAACATGACACTAGATTTAAAAATATCATGAAAATGGGAGAGTTTTCAAGAGAGTGCAAGAAATAATAATAAACCAAACTCTGTACAGTGATTTACAACAGGGAAAGAACACTAAACAAATCCCCAGATTGCTGAGATTGCTTGAGAGCACAAGGTGCAGCAGAGCAAAGTTAAAGAAGGAAAAGTGGGGTGTACTGAGATGAGCACTGTTAGTGATAACGGAGCAGGTGGGCTTTCAGAGGTGATTTGGAGGAAGAGAGGCAGGGTGCTTGGTACAGAAAAGTCTTTTTTGACAAAAGTTCCATCATTCATCCCGAGTGGCATTTTGAAGTGAGCAAGAATCAGAGTTGCAAGTTGGGCATGGAAGGTAACTGCACTGAAGTTGTGAGCCATTAAAAAGTCACTCTAGGAGATAGAAGGCAGCAGCTGAAGGAGGGTCTGGAGTAAGAACTATTGGGGATTTACAGGAAGGAGAGAAGGCAGCAGTTGGGAGTGAGGAAGGAGCAGAATCTGGAACTTGTTTACAAAAATGCACCGTACCAGTTAAAGAGCTGCACAAACCACAAAGAAAGTGAAAATTAGCTTTTGTTTGGATGGTCCAGAAATGATCATCTAGCATAAGCATAGTCCATTGTGTTTGAAGTAAATGGTGTTACACAGGGGAAGAATTTTACCCATCATTTCACTGATGTTGTAGATGTTCATGTTGTTTATTTTACTATAAATGAAGTGGAAACTGTGTGACTGTTTTCTGTCACCATGTCTTAGTTCCGTGCCGCCTTTTCTGCAGAAACACACTGCCTTAATTACCATATAAAGGCAGTGAGTAGGTCATAAAAAAAATGCTGGGGAAAAGTCAGATGACTCATAGTCAATATTGATAAAGTCACTGATTTGGGACTGATCCATAATTCCTGCCTCCCTCCACCCTCATCCCTGTTTTCCTGCATATATTCCTGTTGCAGCTTCCCAGGCCTAACTACTTCCCTCCACATCAGTGGGGGGCCAGCAGGATTTTTTCCCCTCCGTGCTGTAAGGACATGTGCAAGCATCACAATGCTCCTTAAAATCCAAACCCGGGGGTCACAAAATCTGTAGCTCTTAGACTAATGGTGGCAAGCTCCCTGAGCTACTTACAGTAACAACTGAAATACCGGATCACACCCCATACTGGTGACAAATTAAACAGCAATTTACTTGGAAATATTTTGACTATCAAAGGACTTGATCTTGCTTTCTCTGAATTCAGTTGACTCCAATGGAAGCAGAATCAGGCTCGAGAGCACGTTTCGAGAAAATAGGCAGCATCTATTTTTCCAGTGCGTATTCCATGTTTACTTCAGGTTTGATGCGACTTTTATTTAGCAAAAGTTGTGGCTAACAGAAGGCCAGATTGTGACTTTACCCTCTGCCCTGCTGCATTGTCCCTAAAGTAAATTGGAAGGCAGAATGTAACTCAGAGTCAAAATCACAATCTGCGTTGGGGGTTTCACCTTACTCCAAGGGGAAGTACTCTTTGCCAAGTCTATGCCTGGTGGAGCATGTGTCCCCAGAATGCTGGTGTGTGTCTGGTGGGGATACAATGCCAAGGCTCTACCCATTCTCTCCCCCGACCCCAAGAGATCTCTTCTTGCGTCACTACTCATGCTATATGTAGCCTGTGGAGGGGTGTAACACAAGTCGCCCCCTAGTGTCCCTGTGCAGCACTACAAGCAGCGTACATTGAGTCATGTGCTAAGTATTATTATTGAGCCTTTCTTCTGGGAGCCTCAAAAGCACATACATCCATTAGTTACAACATCCCATAGAGAAAGCGCCACTATTAATAATAAATAATAATAATAATAATAGCATAGTGCCTCAGTTGTGGGCCAGGATCCCATTATGCTAGGCACTGTACAAACAAAACAAAAAGACAGCCCTTGTCCCAGAGAGTTTGTAATTTAAGTAAGAGACAAAAAACAGCCGCCTATAGACAGGCCAACAGGGTACAAGGAAACAATGAGACAGAGTGGGTCAGCATGATAAGCTGCGGCCTCAGCACACAACCATTGAATATTTACCATTGAAATTTTAACATTTTCATGTTTTGACTTTTGCAATTTTTAGCCTCGGCCACCTCAGTGTGTGTTTTGCATTTAATCTAAATTAATTTTGAATGCAACTCAGATTATCAGTGTACACTTATTTAAATAGAAATGTGTCGTATGTGCTTCTCCCTTCCCTCCACATTCTTTGATCTTTTGTAGGTCTAGGACAAACTGATATGAACTAAAAAGCATATTTGCTTCACAATTCAGAGCTTGATACAATTCAATGAAAAGCAGCATGTTTGTTATTTATAATGCTGTTCAGTGCTTTTTATCTTGAAAAAATTCTTTCAAAACATTAACCAATGAATAGTGCTAACACCCTTGTGAAGCAGAAACACAATTTCCTCTGTAATTTACAGATGGGAAACCTAAAGTAGGAGAGGGTAAATTAATTTGTAGATAAAGGTTGAAATTCATCCTATGCAGAAGGCCAGTACAGGGTTTATGCAACATTTAAGGGCTCTAATATAATTTATGTAAGAATTAAATGGTGTCTTGGTCTTGTGCTGACTATCTTCACAGGGGTGCATTTCATCCAGGGATACGTGACCAGAGAGTGTCAGAACTGTGATTAGATTTCAGTTAACATTTTCCATAGTGACTGTCCTTGAACGTCTGTGGAATGTAGGCTCCTAAGTGCCTACATGGGGGGACATGGATCAGCATTCACGCTGCACTCCTTTTCAGTATCCAACCCAAGCTGGGGAAGCTAGCGATCCAACCAGTGGACCAAATTTGATGATGAGTCCTGGTCACTTGGCACCTGAGGCATACTGCACATATGCTAAGAAGAAGTGCCCAGATTACTTCTGAAAATGGGATTTGGCTCCCTCAGACTTAAGAATCTTAAATCTAAACATGAAATTGAGAGCCAAGAACTCCTGAGTGGTAAAATTTTCCAGAGCGCCTACAAGACTTAGGAGTCATCTCCGTCCCAGATGACAGATTGTTATACAAAGATTACAGTACGCCAAACAGCTGATGAGCAGTCTTCAGTTGCACTGTAGAGCAGGCAGTGGGAGAGCAGTCCAAATGTTGCTGCTGAGGGCAGTGTTGGCTCATGGTGTATTTTATCTTCTCTGTGAGATCCTTGTCCCAGTACATAAACAAATTTGTTTTTGTTTAAAGACTTTCCCACACAAGTGACTGCCAAGTTCAGAGGACTGCTCTGAGATTGATTTTGGGATTTTTTGGAACAAGAGATGAGATTATATAATAAAGTTAGTCTCAGTGAAGCAGTTGGGAGATGCTGTTTCAATCTACAACATAACAGCCAAAGGGACTAATAATAATAAAAAAAGAAGTCCTTTAAATGTTCATGGGTTTGCGAGGAAGGAATTCTACTGACCTTTGTAACATATAAATTGCATTTTCAGTTTAGCTGGTCCAATTGGAAATCAGAGTCACAAGGCAAAACCATGAATAGTGAATCAGGCCACAAGGAGTGTTCTGAAAAGAGTAAAACAGGAGCTAACTAATTTCTTCTGGAGGATCAGAATTATCTATTTAAATTCTTTACACACAGGCTGCTGTAGATACTTGAAACTAACAAAGTAACCAAGAAATGCATACACTCTAATGTTAATATAGTGATGTAGTGGTTTTCAAATTATGGTCCTTGGACTGCTCTTCCAGGTACTTCTGCTGTGACAATGTTGAATTCTCTGTTACTCTTCATGTAGATAGGCATCTGCTAGTTGTAGTCTAATTCAGAACTCAAAAGTTTTCCAGCAGTTTTTTACTGTTTCTTTTTAAAAGACACAATTGCAGGATGTAAGCACCATAGCGCCTCCTTGTGTTGAGGCATGATGCTGCAAGGGGTCCCCACCCCTACTGCCTCCTCCTGGCAGTCTGCCTTTTCCTGAGTTTTCTGTTGCTCAGCCCTCTGGCCAAGTCACATCAAATCTAAACCCCTTCCAGGGTAACACAAACATCCAAACAAAAAGTGCTAATAAACATAAAGTAATAATTATTTGGCCCCTCTTCAACCAAACTAGTCACTACTACTTCTCTAACAGGATTCCCCACACTGCCTCCCTCTCCTTCCTATTCCCTGTGCAGGAGCCAGTTTTCACCTTTAGGACTCTCTGGTCTGGAGGCCTACACCACCTCCCTTCCCAGAGCCTAGTGAGAGGAGCTCTATCACTGTTTCCCTTCTCCATGGACCCTGATAGTTCTTGAGGGCTCTCACTATCAACTCCAAATCAGGGCTTGCCCCCATGGAGGCCTATTCTACCTCCTGTGGACTTCTTCAAGCCTACAGAAGGCCTGCAGCTGCTCCAAAGAAAACTCCGTGTAGGATTAGTACAGCAATACAGAGGATGGGAGAGGAGGTCCTCAAGGGGACTTCAATTTTACAAAGCAGTTCATTATAGAGCAAAATATTGAGAACCCCAGATAGGATTACTACAGATACCATCTAACGGAGCCCATTGAAAACTACAGTTACAGATTTACATGGCACTTTGAGTATTCCGCATGTGGGATTTATGTACTGAACAAGACATTGAATCAGTATTTGTGGAGCAGCTCAAAGTCATTCCTTGACATTCATTGTCTCAATCTTCATCTTTACAGCGGTCACCTCTGGCTGCGTATGGTGTACAATCAACCGCTACAAAAGCAATACAACTCCTAGAGAGGTGGAAGATCTTCTAATGAGGGTCTTTGGTGGGTTTGCAGCCTGCGTTATTCTAGACATAACTACAAGCTCTCCTATTGCCTGAAGAAGGCAGGAGCCAAAATGTCATGAATTTATATTTATTCTTTAATTCTCTTTACTGGACTGAGCTAAAATGTGTGTGGATCAAGCCCTCTTCTGGATCAAACCCTTATAAATTCTTTAAAGAACCACCATCTGCAAATAAGACAGTCTCCTTATAACTTAATGACAATTGTATTATTCTAAAAATGAAGATAAGAATGCCTTTGTACATGAGCCTTTGCCCAACATACGAGATTAAGAATTGCCAAACTGCTTCCTTTGATATGCAATGTATAGATTTAAATCTGTTGTGAAATACAGAGGTTTGACTTGAACAGACCACTAAAACCTACTCTCTGCCACAACAAAGAAAGGACATTTTATTTTGCAGCGTCTGAAGAGCTGACAGTTAATAAAAACAACAACAAAAAAATCAAGGGATAAAGAACTGCTTGGAATAGGTCTAAATCTGGGGGATTAGCAGCATCTCACAATCTGTAAGAAAGAGGGGTAAAATAAATTGGTGGGGGGAAGGAGCAGAGGGAAAACTCCCCCTCCTCTTCAGGGCTTGGGGGAGCAGTTCTCCCCCACATTTCCCCTCCTTCTTGACTAAGAGCTTCCCCTCCTGTTTCACTCTCGACACTAGCAACAAATCCAGTTAAAAATAAAATCACTAAGTGCAAACTGGCTTCCTTGAGGCATGCTGTTTCAGAGGAATCTTCTCAGCTTTGAGACACTATGCCAAAAAAAGGCCAGATCAGTAATTTGATGGGAAATCTATAAGGGTCATTTTATGTACTGCAGAAAGTGGTCATGGTGACTCAGTGGGTGGTTTTTCTTCCCTCTGAGTCAGTACAGACAAAAATGCTCATGCATGGTGTTAGCACTTCTAGCACCATTGTCCTCTCTGTCTTTTCGAGGAAACATTAAAATGTAGGCCCTGATCACTTGTGGTCATGAAAGATCCCATGCCCCTCTTTGTAGGGGAACTGGTGTTAATCCTGTACCAGTAAAATTTCAGGCCAGGTAATTACATTCTGACCACTTGATCCTCCCCAGTAGTTTCAACTGGGTATAGTATCCTTTATGCTCTGCCATAAAATGTTCTGAAATGTTGCTGGACACTTCAGACAGTAGTGGCTGATTTCCGTGGCAGATGAAGTTATCCCTGTTGAGAGGTTTAGTTAATATTGGTCAAGCACTTTGAGCTTCTCAGATGTAAGACACTATGGAAGAGCAAGGTATCGTTGTTGTAAATAAAGTTAGGAGGAGGGGATAAGTATGCTCTGCCTTGAAGAAGTTTTGGGAACAACATTTGTTTTAACTCCTTATAAAGGAAAAACTCCCCTTTTGCCAATAGCTAGACATAAGCTGCATCTAAAAGCCAAAGCAGGTAGCAGAATAATCAGTGCTTCTTATCTGTCATTCTATCTGGCAATTAGGCACAAGTATTTGGAAAATCTGGGGAAAAAAAGCTGATCAAATTTTCTTTTTTTTGGTTAGTGAACAATATTTTAGAGCATCTGTTTCCTGGAATTCCAAACCAATCAGCTTCAGTTGTGAAAGTTTATATTCGGTTAGGTGTCATCTTTTGAAGCCAGGACTAATGATAGCATGATGAAATATGGCCCCGATGAAAATTTAAAAAAAAAAAAAAAGTTGCTTTTCTCCAGGGAGGTGAACACATTCTATGCCTCAGATACATTTAGGGTTCATAAGACAGATCTTTAATTTCTCAACTTTCTCCTGGGCAATGAATAAGTTCTATGGGAATATTCAGTGCTGGCTTCAAAAGACACGTCAAATGCATGCACTCTTAGCTGAACTGTAGTCTTACTGCAGAGACCCACCAATAGGATAGTAAGTGTGGTGTTGTAGCATGAAAAATCATGCCAGAAAAACTTGGTGCTGCAAGCAATCCACACGCCTTTATTTGGCATTACTTCCTGGGTGGCTTGATCCTTTGACAAATATATCATATTCTAGCAATGCATTATAAGCCAAGGAGCCCTTGGACCCAGGCTTCATAAACATAAGAGATGCAATCCAGTCCAAGTCATCTGTCAGTTCTTGCTTGTACACAACAAATCAAGCTTATTGTTGAATGATATGTTATGTATATTAGATATCAAGATAATCGGCCTGATTCTGAACTCACAATAGTGTAATTCAGAAGTAACTCCACTGAAGGCAATGGGCCCGATTCTTCTCTCACACTAATTTATTTTTTTAGGCTATGAGCTTCATTCATTTCAATGGAGTTACTTCTGGTTTGAATAAGTAAAAGTGGGTGAAGAATTATCCGAAAATCAAGCAATAGCTGTTTCAGGCTATCAGGTATGCAAAACTGGAATGATATTTATGCTAACTGCGGAGCTACATATATGCTTCCAAGAGTGGCATTTAACCCTTAGGAACAAAACATATTATTTGCAGTCAGACTTCTGAAACCCAACTCACTTCAACTGAGCTCCATGTGTGTAAGTGAGGGCAGAATTTGACCCTCAATGGCAGAGCTGCTGTCTCTCTGTTGTGCATAGCGCGCTGTAAATGTATGCATAAGAACATAAGAATGTCCATACTGGGTCAGACCAAATGTCCATCCAGCCCAGTATCCTGTCTACCGACAGTGGCCAATGCCAGCTGCCCCAGAAGGAGTGGGCCTAACAGGTAATGATCTAGTGGTCTCTCTCCTGCCATCCATCTCCACCCTCTGACAAACAGAGGCTAGGGACACCATTCCTTACCCATCCTGGCTAATAGCCATTAATGGACTTAACCTCCATGAATTTACCCAGTTCTCTTTTAAACTCTGTTTTTCGTCCTAGCCTTCACAACCTTCGCAGGCAAGGAGTTCCACAGGTTGACTGTGTGTTGAGTGAAGAACTTCCTTTTATTTGTTTTAAACCTGCTACCCATTAATTTCATTTGGTGGCCCCTAGTTCTAATATTATGGGAACAAGTAAATAACTTTTCCTTATTCACTTTCTCCACACCACTCATGATTTTATGTACCTCTATCATATCCCCCCTTAGTCTCCTCTTTTTCAAGCTGAAAAGTCCTAGCCTCTTTAATCTCTCCTCATATGGGACCCGTTCCAAACCCCTAATCATTTTAGTTGCCCTTTTCTGAACCTTTTCTAATGCCAGTATATCCTTTTTGAGATGCCCTAAATCAGAGGTGGGCCACATCTGGCCTGTGGGACCGTCCTGTCCGGCCCCTGAGCTCCTGGCCGGGGAGGCTCGCCGCCGGCCCCTCCCCCGCTGTCCTCCCACAGCCTAAGCTCGCCGTGCCGCCAGCGTGGGAGGGGGCTGCACTGCGGGGGCAGGGGAGAGCAGGGAGGGAGGCTCAACTGCAGCCTCAGGGGAGCAGGTGGGTGGCGGGAGTGCAGCCAACACGGGCCGAGGACTCAGGGAGAGCACCTGGCAGCCACGCAGTATTCAAGATGTGGGCGTACCATGGATTTATCTAAGGGCAATAAGATATTCTCAGTCTAATTCTCTATCCCTTTTTAAATGATTCCTAACATCCCATTTGCTTTTTTGACTGCCGCTGCACACTGTGTGGACATCTTCAGAGAACTATCCATGATGACTCCAAGATCTTTCTCCTGATTAGTTGTAGCTAAATTAGCCCCCATCATATTGTATGTATAGTTGGGGTTATTTTTTCCAATATGCATTACTTTATATTTATCCACATTAAATTTCATTTGCCATTTTGTTGCCCAATCACTTTAGTTTTGTGAGAGGTACATCTGTGGAGAAGTTTCTGAAATGGCTGTTTCTGCTGGGGAATTCTACATGGCTTGTGAATTGCCAACCAAGCAGCAAAGGGTGCAAACTCTTTTTCTATACAGGTAACTGTTTGTATAGTACTCAATGAAACCATGATATTAAGAAAACAGAGGGAATGAAAGGTAGTTTTTAAAATTGGTATTATTATATTTCTATGACTGAGGCTTGTGGGGTTTTTTGAGTAAGGAACAGAAGATTCCCACTGCCCACACCTATAATATTGTATCACTTGTTTTATATAATGGCATTCTAATATTTTCAGTGTTATTCTCTACCCCATTTCATATGCAGCCTAAACTTTGTTTGTGTCTATTACACACTCCCATTGAACAGTGCTTTCCTTGCGCTCTCCCACCCGCTCCCCTGCATACGCCTTACTCCTCGTGAGCCTCCTCATCTCCCCCAACTACTCATGTTCCTTTCCTTATGTTAAACTACAGTGTGAAATTAAAACCTTGGCTTTATCTTTGGCAAATTGAAATTATTATTATTTACACGGCACCCTTGGGGTCCCTGGCATTTTGCAGAAAAAAAATAAAGGATAATCGAGGGAACTGATCTTACAAACACTAACCACCAAACAACTGTTAATATGAGTAGTCCACTTGTCTTCACTAGGGCTGTTCCTTGCACCAAGTTTTTGCAGAACCAGGCATTTAAGACATAAATCACTGCTGGCTATCTGCACATGACCTGTAGGCGAGTCAGAGGGGAATAATTTGCAACAACTCTATTTAGGGCAGGGGTAGGTAAACTTTTTGGCCCGAGGGCCACATCGGGATTTCGAAACTGTATGGAGGGCTGGATAGCGAAGGCTGTGCCTTCCCAAACCCTAACCCTATCCGCCCCCTCCCACTTCCCACCCCGACTTCCCCCCCCAGAACCCCCGACCCAGCCAACCCTCCCCACTCCTTGTCCCCCTGACTGCCCCCTCCTGGGACCCCCAGCCCCTAACCGTCCCCCCCGACTCCACCCCCTCTCCAACTTCCCCTGTTCCCTGACTGTCCTGACCCCTATCCACACCCTAGCCCCTATCCAACCCCCCCTCTAAAGCCCCTTTCAGAATGCGGCCCTGCGAACATGGGCAGAGGACTCAGGAGGAGCAGGGGCAGCCGCGCAGCTGGAGAGAAGCGGCGGTTTCCCCTTCAAAGCGCCACTTCTCTCCAGCCAGCTGCGCGACCGCCTGGTGCTCCTCCCGAGTCCTCGGCCCGTGTTGGCCTCACTCCCGCCTGCTCCCCTAGGCTGCAGGTGAGCCTCCCTCCCTGCTGTCCCCTGCCCCCGCAGTGCAGCTCCCTCCCGCGCTGGCAGCACGGCGAGCTGAGGCTGCGGGGAGACAGCGGGGAAGGGGCCATGGGGGAGCCTCCCTGGCCAGGAGCTCAGGGGCCGGACAGGACGGTTCCGTGGGCCGGATGTGGCCCACCTCTGATTTAGGGCATAGCACAATTCTCCCACCTAGCCCTCCGGCACAGCCAGCGGTGTTGGTTGGCGCATGGGAGGGAGGGGATGGAGCTACGATTTCACCGATGTTGTTCTTAAGGCATGGAGAGCTGCTATTTAAACAGTTACTTCTGTTGAAAGATTACATAACTCTAACAGCAACCAGAGACTGGTGGTGACTGTAGCCTACAGCTCCCTGAAGTCCAGAGCCCCGCCTTCCAAAATGGAGGGTGACTTTGCTCTCTGCAACCATACCCACAACCTTGTTGCTCTTGAGGGAAGGGAAATCTCTGTGGGTAGGTGAGCATCACCCTGGAACATGGATTCCACCGCATGCTGGCAGGGTTGGATTAAGGCAATCCAGGGTCCTAGGCACACCATGACATGGAGCTTCCCATCCCACTTGGCAGGGGGCCCCTCCTCTTCCAGAGAGGGAAGGTCAGCAGCATGGGCCCTTTTGCACACACCCCCAGGAGTGGCAGCAGGCGACCCCCCAGTACTTACCCCAGTAACAGAGTTGTATCTGCTAGGGTCCGTGGAGGTGCCCCACTGAACTCTACTCCTGGCCCCCACACCCAGTTTTCTGCTAGGCTGGTGTTAGCAAGGCCTCTCAGAGCAGTGAGTCTTGGAGTTAGCAGCCCATAGAGATGTATGAGGCAGTCTGTATTGCCCACTCCAAATGGTCAAAAGCCAGGAGTCCTCAAACTAAAACTTTAAAAAACAAAACAAACAACCCTCCCCACAAACACACAACTGTTAGCGTTCTTTTTTTAGGCCTTTGAGCCTTTAGCGTGCTCTTGAGTCACATTTTCAAGCTCTCTCTATCGTCATTTGGGCTAGAATTATTTTTAAAATGAAAACAGATTCTTTCCTAATCACAGGCTTCCAGCAGCTGGGGCTTTAAGACTCACAGTAAAATTGTGAATGGCAGCAACACTGGAGTTCACACTTCTCAAAGCTATTGTTTCAAGCTCTCTGCAGACACAGACAGATATCACTCTACTGGTTGCACTCAGGTCACTATCTCAAGATTTTCTTTTCAACCATGTGGGCTAGACACTTACTATTTTTTTTAAACGAAAGCTTAAGATTTTGCTGTCAGCACATGACTCCAGAAAGGTGAGCCCCAAGGTATGTGCTTATACCTTCATTCAGCCCTGCAATTTGGGTGACTTTTTCATGGCCATGCAGGGTGTAAAGAGTGTCTCTCTGGAGCACCTCCCTAGTGGGGCTGGGCCCCCTCACCCACCACAAAGTCAGCCAAGTAAAGGCCACAGCATCGTAATCCTGTTGGTGGCCCCACGCTGAGGAGCCTGTCTCCTTTCCTTCTGGGTGGGGAAAAAACAAAAGTTCAGGTCAACACAAATCAAGTCCCGCCCTGGGTCAATAACCAGGCCAAAAAAAAAAAAAAAGTCAGCAGCACCACCTTACCACAGGGATGTCTGGGTAGGAGTTTTGCTAGAGTTCGCAGGGTTGGGTAACCAAGTCAGCCCCTCCCTATGGCTTACTCCTGAGGCCTAATGGACTCATCACAGAACTTTGAGGTTTCTGGCCTAAGCGTCTTCCTGCTGTTCCAGGAACTACTCTAGCCACTCCCAACACAGAGCTTCCCCTAGGGGTGCTGCAGCTTCCTCCTTTTAAAGCCCTCCTCCCTCCCATGTGTGACAGACAGGGTTACTTTAGCACACACAGCCTCCTAAGCTTCTTCCCTGTGGGTGTGGGGTTTATATTCTGTCTCCCTTTTCAGTTGTCAGGCCCTGTCAGGGCTAGTCCCAATCCAGCTGTAAGGACAGACAGTAAACAACATGGGAAGGGAGGAGGAGGCAGTAGGGATAGGAGAGTTACCACAGTGAAGATCATTTCATGTTACACAGCGTGTGCGTCATACCAGTTCCTTTTAAAATTGGCATATTGATATTTGGAGACAGTCACGTAAGAGGGCAAGCTAAGGAACAAAGGGAGCTGCCAAGGCGAATCTGGAGGTGAATGAGGGTGCATAACTGACAGGGACAGGGAGGCGGTGCTAAACATGGAGTTGTAGGTAAGAAGTCACTTGTGGGCGGAAGAAAGCAGATCAGTCTCACAGTGAGCTGAATTGGGAGATCACAGGTGTGAGCAGGGAGACACGGTGTATTTCCATTACAATTAGTCACTGTGGTCTCAGTAAACAGCCTGTGACTTCTATTACTACTGGAGCACTGTGACTACTAACTTACCTGTTACCTTGTCCTACTTTCTCCCCCTACCCCCGCTATCCCCTCTGTTCGTTTGTTCACCTGTTACATATTGCCAGACTCCCAGAGTGAAGCTCTCAGGGGCAGGGATTGTCTTTATGTTATTTGTACAGTGCAGTGGTTATCTGAAACATAGCTCGAGATGAAATTTATCACATAGCCAGGCAGTCAAAATCTTGAAATCCTCCTTGAAATCTTATAGGCTATGTTCCCTTGGGAAGCATAAATCTTCCCTCTTCTTGTTGCTGGGTTGCTTTTTTATTAATTATCAATTATTATTATTATTTTATTTTTTGGCTCTGCTGATGGAAATCTTCCTTGAGAGGCCTCCACTCCCTATAAATGCAAAGGGAGCCATGCTATTTGCAATACTGTTATAAAGACTTTTTTGGCAGGCCAAAAATAGCCTCAGGGCTATCTCGCAAGAGCCTATATTCAGTATTTCTGATTTGTCATTAAAGTCTTTCTGAATGTTAAACTTTTGTTGCCAATCAAAACAACCTTGTATCCCAAAGCTGGTCATTCACTTTGTCCATGTTCCTATGAACTAAATGAGGTTCTATTATTCCTCTTCCACGGTGATGCAACAGCAGAATTCTACTCTGGGAAAGACAGTGGGTCAAAAGGGGCTAGAAGATAGATGAAAGTAGGAGGGAACCTAGGGTACAGAGAGCAGGGGAAGAAAGGATGATCAATCTTTTCTTTGCTCTCTCACTCTTGGGGGCCCCAGTCTTGAGAGGTGTTGTCTACCCACATCATGGAACAGGCCCTTGATGTCTACTCCACTATCTTCCAAACAAGAGCAGATTGATGCTGGAAGATATTTAATAGCTCTTTAAAGAGTGCTTAGTCTTGCTTGGATCAGTGGTTCATTCTTGGGTGCTTTTGCCAATGAAATGAAATGTAAGTTGACAGTGTCAGGAAGGTATGCTGTGAGGAACTAAATATTAATAGTCCTGTATAACAAGATAGAAAATTCAAGAATGGATGACTGGAAGAAGTTATATAGAAAACAAAAGAAATACAGTTGGTCTTGAATGTAGTCATTTGTTCTACCCTGACATTTACATTGAGTGGGAGCATAGATCTCAGGCCCCACAAAGGTGAACAATGAAAGGAGACAGATTCAGCAGAGAATTTCAGTGTGCAGAAAATACTGATGCCAACTTTGCTGGGTACAAATTTGAGACTACTGTAACCTTTGAGCTCTGATTGTGAAGAAATGCTATGCAGCCCGATATGATGGATTACCATGGGGATTACCAGCAGGCAGGGGGGAGAATAACATCATGAGTTATTTTGTTTTCAGTTCAACATTTATCTTTAAATATTTTTGCCTCTGAATTAGTTTCAATAAAACCTGCATCGCAGCAGAGGGACTCGTGGAGCTCCTTCAATAAAAAAGTCACTGTGTTTTATACGATAACACTGAACAGACTCCAGACACTCCATTTTCTTATCTTAGATATACAGTGCAGCATAACTCAAGCAAAGGGGAGATGTTAATGCATCTGTAACACTAGGTAACAGAAGCAACAGTAGCATGTTAGTGTAGTAATAACTCTCACATGTGGAATATCTGAAGATGGGTTTTATTGAATTCAGTTTATTTAACCAGGATAAACCCTTGAGATATGGATCTCATTTACAAGATGGTGTTGGCAAGAAGGCAGATTATTACAAGCACATGCAGAAGATAAGTATAAAACAAAAAGTGAAAGGTCTGTTTATATTTTTAATTACTGTCCTTTCATTACCAAAAATGTTAAGTGAAAAGAAAAGCATTAGAGATAACTATTACTTGATTTATCACAGAATAAAGGCAAAATATTCTACTTTGCTGCATTATTCTGTGCAGGGAATTTTTAACAGGATCCACTGTTCTTCATGCAGAACAAATTCTGAATATGCAACTGAATTCTGAATTGCAGAGAAGAGATTTGGATTGGAGATAGTTAATCTCTAACTTCACCTGCTGCTGAAATGCAGCCACTTCTGGGCAACACTAACCAACAGTTTAGGACACAATGTCAAGGAGAATACCATACTCAGTTGAAATTTCAGGGGGAATTTATATATCCAAAGTGAAATCTGACCAGGATTAATGCCTACTCTTGCTAAATATACTACAGAATCCACTCAGGACTTTACTTTTACATTTCACACAAAAGGCGTTAAAAACACCTTTGTTTACATGAATGCATTTATTGTAATGGTTACTTTTTAAATGGCCCCTAAACAGATTACTGACCACATTAAAATTACATGCGGTATGCTGGAATTCAAGACTGGAAGGGGCTAGAGTGTTTTTCTTTCACAGTGTAATGCTGCTTGATAATCAAATGTCTCTGATAGGTAAATACAATCTTTCTCTTGTATTAAAGAGTTATTATGTTGTGTTTACAGTATATTCGCTTGGTCTGTAGCTAACATACTTTAAATACTCTTAAAGGTAATGGGCTGCCTGCCAATGACATCTGAAGACTAGCAAGCTGCATATTTTTCATAGATGTATAATTCTGAGTCTGCTTTTCTGCTCTTCCTTTGAATTTTAGATTTTCACCCTACCGGTGCACAGAATATCAATCAGCAGAAATTCAATAGGCTCTTCACCTCTCCTTACGTTGTTGATCTAGACTTCTAGAGAGAAGCTGACTTGGCCAACTAGTCACAGGCAAGGGGAATGCTGTGCTAAACATAATAGCAAATGACTGCTATTGTTAAAGTGGATTAAAATTTTTTTATTCAGCCGTAATGTAAATAGAAGTACAATAGTGTTATGATAACTCAGCAACATTATCTTGAAGGAGAGCTTGCCCCAGCATCTACTGTATAAGTAAAGCCAATAAGGCTTTCTTTTGTTTGCTTCTGGAGGCACAATTCTCTATCGTTAAAGTGGAGCACTGGGGATCAGGGGATCTGTGTTATACGTTCAAGCTCTTTCACTGGTTCACTGTGTGACCTTGGGCAACTCATACAGAGGAGTATTATTATCTGGGTGGGACCTGTTTGTAGGTGGAATTTGTCCCCAATTTTGTGTCCACAGTTCAACTGTGTACAGAAAGCTGAGTAGGTGGCCTTCTAACTACCTGATTTGCACCCACAATCAAGAAATCAGATGTAACTAATATTTGCATCAACAATCGAATTTCAGGTGCAAAACTTCAGGTGTGAATTGGAGGCTTCTAAAAATGTACCCCTTAATCTTTCTTTTGTCTCAGCTTCTCCATGTATTTTTGTCTCTGAATTGTAAAGTCCCATCATCTGCTAGATAGCTGAACAGAAAGCAGCTGCTCCTGTAATTACACTTTACCTGAGACTGATGCTTTATTCCTCCAGTAGAGGGTACTGTAAACCTCAGTAAGCTTCCTGTCTGTTTTTTCTACCTTTTAAAATGTAGAATGTTACTGTGGGTTGGGTGTGGGTCCATCACAGCTACCCATGTAATTTCTCAGGGATTGAGGGGGGGAGAAGAGGAGGTGACTATAGCTAGTGAGGTACATTCATCCAAACTGCAAGATCACAAGCTTTCTTGCCATTTAACTTGACGAGTGTGTCTCTGTTAGATGAAAAAAGAAAAGGAGTACTTGTGGCACCTTAGAGACTAACAAAGTTATTTGAGCATAAGCTTTCGTGAGCTAAAGCTCACTTCATTGGATGCATTCAGTGGAAAATACAGTGGGGAGATTTATATACATAGAGAACATGAAACAATGGGTGTTACCATACACACTGTAACGAGAGTGATCACTTAAGGTGAGATATTACCACCAGGAGAGCGGGGGGGGGGGGGGAGCGGGGGAGGGGAGAGGGGAACCTTTTGTAGTGATAATCAACGTAGGCCATTTCTAGCAGTTGACAAGAACGTCTGAGGAACGGTGGGGGGTGGAATAACACCCATTGTTTCATGTTCTCTATGTATATAAATCTCCCCACTGTATTTTCCACTGAATGCATTCGATGAAGTGAGCTGTAGCTCACGAAAGTTTATGCTCAGATAAATTTGTTAGTCTCTAAGGTGCCACAAGTCCTCCTTTTCTTTTTGCGAATACAGACTAACACAGCTGCTACTCTGAAATCTGTTAGATGACTGTCTCTGTCCTTTAGAGTTGGGTGAATAATACAAAACATTTGCCATGAATATTCATTGGAATTTCTAAATGAATTTTCTTATTTGCCCCTTTGTGCATTTGCTTTTTATGAACATTCAAGTAGTGCAGATTACTGGCATAAAAAGTTGTGAAAAGCAGATTTTGGGGAAAATTTCAGTGTTTGCTCTGGAAGTGCTTGCACGCTCATCCAGGCCTCAGTACAGTGACATCCTTAAGCATGTGCGGACAGGTTTCAGAGTGGTAGACATGTTAGTCCGTATAAGCAGAAAGAACGAGCATGTATTTTCCACTGCATGCATCTGATGAAGTGGGCTTTAGCCCACGAAAGCTTATGCTCAAATAAATTTGTTAGTCTCTAAGGTGCCACAAGTGCTCCTCGTTTTTTCTTTAAGCATGTGCCTAACTTTAAGCTTGGGTAGTCTCACTGAACTTGCTGAAGTGAACAGAACCAATGTCATAAGTCTTTACTGACAAATCAAAACTGAGCAGCACAGACTGAGTTGTTTAGAGTACTCATGATCAATCCACACAGTATAAAATTTAAAGAGATATAAAAAATGAATGAAGAAACCACAACTCGATCATGAATATGCAACAAACAGAAAAGAAAAAGAGGCTACTTTTGGTTGTTATGAATTATTCTTTCAGCTCTGGTCCCTGTGAAGGCTGCAATGAAAAGGAAGTCTAAAAGGAATGCTGACAGTTGCACCACTAAAAATAATTCTGAAAAGTCAGGCTTAAACCGAGAGGACAGTGTCACATTTTCCATCAGAACATGATAGTTTGCTGTGTGTGGCTAATGCATAGTGAGCAATGAGGTGTCAGGGGAGAAGGTTTGTCTATTACAACCCAATCTGTAGGTTTTCGATAACTTCAATTTATTCAGTGACTTTTATCTCAGATACAGCAGTGCGGGAAGCTTTACAAGCACCTACATAGACAGATCACAATTTTCTCAAATGTGTACTATTATGCTGGCTCTATGCCTGTTGCGGAGATATGGCTGCTTTATGCTCTCATTGCTTTATAGGAGCAGCTGTTAAGGAGTGGGGTGGAACACAAGATTGAGCCCATTGTGTCAAATGAGGCCAGAATAATAAAGATTCATTATAGGAGGAACAATAGTGACCCCTATATTAAGATTGCCTAATATTTCCCATGATAAAAAAAATTCCAATCACTTTTTGCAGCAAACATTTGAAATTTGGCAGGGGGTTAGTTCTGCTGCTAGGGAAGTGCCTTTTGCTCCCTCTGTGAAAATTTATTCAGATTTGGCTGTGTTACGTGCTGTTAAAAATAAAAATAACAAAATCACCATTTGCAGTCTGTGAAGGCCTATAGAACTTGCAAGAGATTTGCCGCTCAAATCTCTGATCATTCCATTTCCACTGAGCACGCCCCAACACCATTGAACCTCCTTACAGACCCCACCACATTGAGCATGCTACTCTACATCTCCTTGTGTCATGCTAAAGCAATTACATGGGCGTAGGCACAACCATAGGCACAACCACTGGGGAAATGGGTCAGGGGACAGGCCCAGCCTTAGAAATAGGCATTAGGTAGACCATCTTTGGGTCACGATTACCACTATTCTGCTTGTGTAAATTTTGCAGTTTAGCGTATTCATGGCATCTGGTAAGAGAAGTCACACTATAGATTTGATCCAAATCCCACTGAAGTCAGTAAGGGTCTTTCCATTGACTTCAGTGAGCTTTGAGTCAAGCCTCATAGCAGGTTCATGCTATACACCTTTAAATTCTCTCTCTGGTATGATTTCACAGTGATGTAGTTGAGACCATTGTAGATCCATATATTCTAATGTCAGAAGAGACCATTGTGACTGTGATCACTTAGTCTGACCTCCTGTATAGCACAGGCCCTAGAACTTCCTCAAAATAATTCCTCGTGCAAATCTTTTAGAAAAACATCCAATCTTGATTTTAAAATTGTCAGTAATGGAGAATCCACCACAACCCTTGGTTTCAATGGTTAATTACTCTCACTGTTGAAAACATACACCTTGTTTCCAGTCTGAATTTGTCTGGCTTCAATTTCCAGGCATTGGATTGTGTTATACCTTTCTCTGCTGAATTAGAAAGCCCATTATTAAATATTTGTTCTCCATGTAAGTACTTATAGACTGTAATCAAGACACCTCTTAATCTTCTCTTTGTTAAGATAAATAGATAGAACTCCTTGAGTCTATCACTATTAGGCATGTGTTCTAATTCTTTAATCATTCTTGTGGTTCTTCTCTGAACCCTCTCAAATTTATCAACATCCTTCTTGAACTGTGAGCACCAGAACTGGACACAGTATTCCAGCAGCGTTCACACTGATGCCAAATCCAGAGGTGAAATAACTTCTCTAATTCTATTCATCATTTCCCTGTTTATGCGTCCGAGGATTGCATTAGCTCTTTTGGCCACAGTGTCACACTGGGAGCTTATACATAGCTGATTATCCACTGCGACCCCCCAAATCTTTTTCAGAGTTGCTGCTTTCCAGGAGCAAGTATCCCAGCCTGTATGGCCTACAATCTTATTCCCAGATCCATACATTTACATTTAGCTGTATTAAAATGCATATTGTTTGCTTGTGCCCAATTTACCAAGCGATCCAGATCACTCTGTATCGTTGACCTGTCCTCTTCATTGTTTACTACTTCCCCAATTTTTGTGTTATTTGCAAACTTTATCAATGATGATTTCACGTTTTCTTCCAGGTCACCAATAAATAGCACAGGGCCAAGAACTGGTCCCTGTGGGGCCCACTGGAAATAGACCCACTTGATGACGATTCCCTGTTTACAGTTACATATTGAGACCTAGCAATTAGCCAGTTTTTAATCCATTTGATGTTGGTGCCATGTTAATTTTATATCATTCTTTTATAAAATCAAAATGTCATTTGGTACCAAGTCAAATGCCTTACAGAAGTCTAAGTTTATTGCATCAACACTATTACCTTTATGAACCAAACCTGTAATCTAATAAAAAAAAACAAGTTAGTCTGAGAGGATCAGATTTTCCATACAGTATATCCATCTTGATTTGCTTAATTACATTACCTTCCTTTAGCTCTTTATTAACTGAGTCCAGTATCCGCTGCTCCATCTTGCCCTGGGAGTGATGTTAGGCTGTGTTGTGGGGTGGAGAGAGGGTGTTATAGCCCTATGGCTGAGTCCAAATGACCACCCTAAGCCGCAGGTCAGTATGGCCTAATGGCCAGAGTCAATAAGGCAGCCCTCCTATTTGGGGCTGTTTGGCCTAGTGCCCAGGGTGGAAATGGGCTACCACCCAGGGGTGGGTGGTGGTTGGGGTACGGGGACCTGGGCCTCCCTACTCCACCAGGTCCCAACCCACGGCTCTGATAGTGGCGAATGGATTCACTATAAGTTTAGCAGGGATCCGTCTGAAACATGCTGCCTTTGTCCCGGTTCCACAACCAGATCAATGTCTAGTTCCCCGGGCTACTTACTACCCTGTTTTCCAGCACTGCCATCCACAGGTCTCCTGGCTCCATCTCCTCTTGGGCGTCCATGGGCAGGAGGGTATCTGCCTGGGTCTCAGTGCACCTGGCTTCCAGGGTATGGGGCTCTAGCAGCTCCTGGGAGGGAGCCTGCAATGTGCGTCCTCCTTCCTCGATGGTCAGGGCAGACTGAGCTGGTGCTGGTACACCCTATCATAGGCTGACAGGCCTATAATTAATCAGGTCATCCAATTTACCCTTTTTAAAAATTGGCACAACATTAGCTTTCTTCCAGTCAATCCCAGTGCTCCAAGACTTATTGAAAATCATCAACAATCCAGCAAGCTCCTCAGCCAGTTCTCGTAAAACTCTTGGATGCAAGTTATCTGTATCTGCTGATTTTAAAATGTCGAACTTTAGTACCTTTTGTTTAACATCCTCCAGAGAGACTAGTGAAATGGAAGAAGTGTTATCACCATATGATGAGACTATATCCTCTCTTTTTACCCAAATACAGAAGAGAAACATTTATTGATCGCTTCTGCCTTTTCTGTATTATTACTGATAATTCTACCATTTCCATCTCGTAATGGACCAATACCATTGTCAGGATTCTTTTTATTTCTAATATATTTTAAAAACTCCTTCTTATATTTAAAAACCCTGCTGGTCATAGATTTCTCTTTGTGTGCCTAGGCCTTCCTTATCAGTTTTCTATAATTCCTAGCTTCTGATTTATACTCATTATATCTGCTTCCCTTTTCTTCTATTATATATATATATACACACACACACACATTTACAGCTACCTTCACTTCCCCTCTAAACCATATTATTTTTTTAAGCAGCACAGCCTACTCCCTCAGTTATAGAACTGTGTCTTTCTGGGCATCTAGTAAAGTGTTCTTAAATATTTCCCAAAAGCATTCATATTTTTCTGATTAAATTCTTCCTCTGATTTAATTCAGACAGAGTGGGTGGAATAGTTCATATCCCTGAGACAGGGGGTATAGGTGGTTAAAATAAAATTCAATCTATAGTTTGATCAGATGGAGTAACATTGCTGCTATAGGGACTTTCCTTAAGAGGACAGCATGCTCAGGCTCATGCTCTAATACTTTCCCCCAAGTTTTAGAAAACGGGCCAAACTATATGTCCCTCTTTGATTTTCAGATGAAATGTGACCTCCACTCTCAGTTACATGAAATAACAATAGGCACATATGAAAATTGTGTAGCTCAGAATTGTCCACATGGCCAAATTCAACAAATTAGCAGCCAAAAATCTTAATCAGATATTTAATCTTTCAACCATGTAAGTGAGATTTTGTGTTTACAGTGGCAATGGGCCAGTTTAACCTCAGAAAAGAGAGATTGCTAGCCCCGTCCTTGAAGCTGCAAAGCCTGAGAGAAGTGTCTCTCTGCTAATCAGGTCCATCTGACCTGCGGCTCACATGAAGGCTGTCACCATTGCCACTTGCTGCTATGTGCTGGCTTATTCTCTAGATTTGTTTTAAGCTTTGAGAAACAGGAGCAATTGTCTCTTTGTCTTCAGCTACGGTGTTAAAAATTGCCCAGTTCATCCAAGGATAATAAAAAAACAGAAAAATATGATGATACCACAGCATACGTTTACACGTAATTCAGTACATTATTGATGAACTCCTACTATACCCAACTACTGAATGTTATATGCCAAATTCTGGATCACCATGCCATGGTGTCTCAAAGAGATGCACAGACACACTGCAAAAACAAAGTAAATATACATCCATATTCTGTCCCTCAGTTTCCTGTTCCTCACATGCATGTGCACATGTGCTATTTCTGCCAGGAACATGACCAATTTGCAAAGGCCCAATGTGTAAGGACTCTCCGTGTCTGTGTGTGTGTAAACATGCAGACCATTGCCATGACCCCCAAGAGCACAGTCCACAGCCCCCTCTTTTGCTGAGGGTCTGCACAGTAGCATCTCTATGGGTTTGAAAGTTTGTGAGGTGTTCAGATAATACAGTAATGGGCCATAGAAATAGTTGGCTGGCTGGATCAATTTAGAGGAGTCAAAGGTGGGACAACTAACTTTGGTTGGGTGAAGTTTTCTGGCAAATGCCTGTGCACAACACTTGCTGGAATTTGGTATCCAATTTGACTTCCATAATCCACTTGGAAATACACATTTCCCCCAGAACAATACTTTGCTATTTGGACTGTCTCTGCAGGGATTGAGAAGGAAAAAGTCAATGGGCTACAATGGGAGAGCTCTTCAAGCAGGGTTGAGGGGAGAAGAAGCTGGCACTTTCCTGGCAATGGCTCTAGCTCCCTACTGCATCTCTTCCTTCAGCAGTTAAAGCAGCAGCTGCTAAGTAGCTTGGGGGAGACACAGGAGCACTGCCTGTTTCTCCTTGGCCATGTGGGATCTTTTGAGGTCACTTACCATGGAAGGGCTTCAGAACTGCTGCTTTCTGTCATTCCAGAGCCACTTACAGGAAGCTGCCACTGGTTCTGCTGCTGATGTCAACAGCATCTGCTTCCTGAAGAAGGACATAGGAGAGAAGGTTAATGAAAATTCTATCATTTAAAAATGAAATTAAGAAAAGGCAAAGGTTGGTAAATGATTGTAAGCAACCCTTCAGGTTTATAACAGTGAGTGTCATCTTGGTAGGTGGTAAGGGGCAGGGTAAGAAAATGATACCCACACACTTCAGTTGCAGCTGGTGGTCAATTTATGATCAGAAGCAGGAGGTACAATAGTTCTTGTAGTATTTATCCTAGCAGTGTCACTGCGGCTACTATTTTTACCCTCATAAATTAGAGATGATCTCATACCAGATCACTGGATCCAAAACTTCCTGAACTTTAGGAAAGTGTAATTCTCATCAAGATGCAAATGCTATGGCTTGGGCCCTTTTTATAATTTGCCCAAAGTATAAATCTGAACATCCTTCTGCTTTGGGAAATCTTGAATTGTGATTTGAATTTTGATCTGAACTTTATGACTTGGGCCTGTCTCTTGATCAAATATCTAATCATTTAAAAATATTTTTATGCAAGCACAGCCTTCTTGGCACAAATACAGTCAGAACCAAAGATTAGTGTTAGCCAGTCCATATTTCTAATGATGAAATGTCAGTTCACAGCTGTGCAGTGGGCAGTTTTTCTGGTTCCCATGCAACAAATAGATGCTGGGATATGTGTTTAAAATGCCCACACTCAGTGTAACCATGGAGAGGCCAGAACACTATACACTGTATCTGTATTAGGGTTTTATACTGCTGCACAACACTGTGGTATCCAGGCTACTTCCACACAAAATCAATAGCAATAGTAAAGTCCCTAGTGGACTTCAGGGCATCTCTGGCTATTCTGCCTCTTTCAGGTGTACCTCTGCCTGAGGTGTTCTTACATTTTAGGAAGGCTGTATATACAGCTCCTATCTTGCTGCTCTGACACAACTCTTATGATTTCTGTGTAAACCATACTACTCCACAGTCCTCCAAAAACGCAAATGTTTCCTACGTTCTTAATTGCTGCAATTTTGTTGCATTTGTTGTTCACAGGACTATGATTAATGTCATAACAGGTCTGTGGACATTCTTTACTTTACCTTGACAGTGGAACAACAGTGGTGACAAAGAACAGGTTAAGACATAATGGACCTCTCGTTTGCAAGGAATTACCTAAGAGTGCTTATAAAGATATCAGCCTTGTTATTCAATTATTATGTAATCTTATTCATCGTTATTACCATCTGGGTCCTTATATTTCATTTTAGAACTGTGAGAAACATAGCCTCTGAGTAAACCCATATTAAACACATACACTGTATACATAACTCCCCATGCAATGAGAACAAAGATACACAGAATGTTAATTATGGGAATGTCAGAGGTCAAACAGAATGTTGTCTTGCCCTGCCCAATTGCTGATGGGAAGCTAAAAGATGATTAGTTCATTTTCATAGCAATGCTATTGGTTAAAATTAGAGATGGTCCAAAAGCACAACATTTGGAACTAGATTTCACACATCATAAAATCTAGGATTGTTCAGACACAGAGTTTTGGTTTGATCCACTACAGAATTAAGAGCCAGCTTCCTGTGGAATATGGAGCTTTAAAAACTGTGACAACTGTTTGTGATTAGCACACATTTAAGATCTAGAACATTCTGGGTGGCAGTTTTCAAAAGTTTTGTCAATTGGAAAGAGTTGCAGCTGGAGTTAGAAATGGACCCAAAGAATGAATGGGACAGATACAATTTGTAAATAAGGACCTATTCACTGCTCTATTTTTATTCACTTTTGTTGTCATTTTGCTTCTTGTTGTATTCATCCAATTAAAGTCGCTGGAGTCAGTTTAAAAGGTCTGATCAGTTTATTTGGATTTTGAAGACATAATGTTGTGCATTTCATCTGTGAGATTTTTTCTTAATCCATGTACAAAAATGGTGATTGGTTGAATTATTGTCTATGACACAATTCCAGCACCCATCTAACCTACTGGTCCTATCTGCCCTTGAAATCAAGCTGTATGTTTAAAAATTACATATAAATCTCCCCACTCCCTATTCTTCTGCTTTTGTGTATTTAGCAAACAGATGGTTAAAAAAATTAACATGAAATGGGATAGGCCCTAAGGGCCATATCCAAAGCCCAGGATACAAGGTATTTCTCAATAATTACTTCAGACTCTGTTTCCTTCTGTTTGTCTGTTTTGTGTCTCTATCTAAATGATAAGAACATCCGCAGTTACATTAGATTACTAACATGATCCCCGGAATTGCAATCAGACAGGGCAGGACAGGGCTGCTGTGTGAAGCCCTATTGAATTCATTCCCTGTCCAGTTTGCCTGCACAGATCTGGCCTTACATGGGGTATCATCCTCATGGTAAATGGCAAAGGCTAATCACTAATTGCTCTCAGTAAGTGTGTGTACAGAGCCTAGCACAATGGGGCCCTGATCTTGTCTGAAGGCCTTAGGTGCTACTGTAATATAATAATAGCAAGCAGTCATTTTGAATGATAGTATTTTATGTGCTATTTACTACAGATGCCATATTTCAGAAGCTTCAAGTGACTATTGGGATGAGTGGTTACAACAATTCTATTTCACCAAAAATTCCGTGGTTTGTAAATGTGTTTTTATTCTAATACAGAATGAAAATGAGACTGTTCTCATGAAAAAACATGAGGGAGAAATCCATCCCAGAACAGCCAAAAGCCTGCTAGTTATCAAGTCACTATTCAACTCATCAATGAATAACTCACCTGGGATGTGGGACACCAAATTTCAAGTCCCTGCTCTGAATCAGGCAGAGAGTGCCTTACTACCAAACTATTGGGTCTCTCTCTCTCTGTATCCAGAAATTCCATCCTGGAGCTGAGAAACCTTTATAATGAAATTTTTGATGGAACAGCATTTTTAAAAAATTTCATCTAATTATCTTGACTGGCTCTTGTTACAAATTTTGCATCAGTAAAGCCATATGACTAGCACTGCCATCTAGCCACCTTTCATCCCATGGGTAACATCCCTTTGATAACGACGACAACTTACATGGGATATATGAGAAGTATTTCATATATTTTGCAGTCCTTGAACATGATTTAACAGCAAGAAACAGTAGAATCACGTGATCAGCCAGTTCTCTGTGGACCACCAGAAAGTGGTACATGGACCATTCTTTGAGAACTGCTGATATATAATATACTGTAGTGAGAGTAAAGATAGGCAGATCTGCCTATCTAGATTCTTATGTAGTGCCCATCAACATGATGCTTATATCTGAAGTCTTCCCAAAACAAATATATAAACACACATAGGCTAAATAGGTTTGAGTACGAGAAACCTCTGTATGGATCAGTATTTTCTCTAATTCAGTGACAATCCTTTGATTCAGTTGCTCTGTGACTAATAATATCTCTTGTTTTCATTGCCGCCAAACAAAGCAGCAGCAGCTCTAAAGATTTTCTAAGATTTTTTTGAGAATAAGCTGGTTCCGGACCCAGGCAATCGTCCTTTGAGGTTTACGTCACCCTCTGGTGTTTAGCCCATCAAAATATAGCCTGCTTCAAAGAAATGACACAGCCTCCAGGATGGCAAAGAGCACGCACTGGGAGGGAGTTTTTGGATTTCTGACTGCTTCATGGGACACATCCTTGCCTCATAGAGATTCAAGTTTACCAGAAGTCCTTGGGTTATTTTTTTTTTCATTTCCCCTGATACCCAATAGATTATAACAGGGCTTGGCAATGTCACTATAAGGAGGGTTTCTACTATAAGCTGCCTTTTAAGGAGTTTATGGATTTTTTTTTTTTTAAGATTGAAACTTGACATAAAAGTACTTGGGACAGAAATGTTACTTTCTTTTTATGTTGCACTGCACACAAATACATATTTCTCCCTCATTTCAGTTGCTTTATTGGTCACTGACTCTGGATAAAAACAAGTATCTTTATTAAAACAAAACAAAAACCAACTATGGGGCCAGATTCTCAGGTGGTATAAATCAGCATGTATCCATTAAAGTACATGGAGCTACACTAGTTTATGCCAGCAGAGTATCTGGTTCTAATGCAGGAATTGGCAACCTTTGGCACGCGGCCCACCAGGGTAAGCCCCTGGCGGGCCGGGCCAGTTTGTTTACCTGCTGCATCTGCAGGTTCGGCTGATCGCAGCTCCCACTAGCCACAGTTCGCCGTCCCAGGCCAATAGGGGCTGCAAGAAGCGATGGCCAGCACATCCCTTGGCCCACACCGCTTCCCGCAGCCTCCATTAGCCTGGAGTGGTGAACCACGGCCAGTGGGAGCCGCGATCGGCCGAACGTGCGAACATGGCAGGTAAACAAACCGGCCAGGCCCGCCAGGGGGATTACCCTGGTGGGCCATGTGTCAAAGGTTGCCAATCCCTGTTCTAATGCTTTTTAAAAGGAGTGTGGCATGGCCCACTGGTCTAGGTAGACAGAAATTGCAACTCATTGCAGCAGTGAATCAAAAATGCTGAATCAAATGTTCCTTTCTTTCCTTCTTGAATGTTCAGAATCCTCATTACTTTCCTTTCTAGATGAAAAGGTTTAAAATTGGAGACTCTGTTTTGCCTGACAATCTTATGCTTCACTGGGAATCTTCTCTGGTAACATAAAAAGAAGGAATCAAAGAGTGAGAATGACTGCATTTTCTTTAAGAACCTTGCAGTACTCTACCTTGCAAGTGACTGATCAAGGGATAGTCATGACTCACCTCAGCATCTCATTAATTGCAAATCATTCACATCCTCATAGACTTTAAGGTCAGAAGGGACCATCATGATCATCTAGTCCAGTGGTTCTCAAACTTTTGTACTGGTGACCCCTTTCACATAGCAAGCCTCTGAGTGCAACCCCCCTTATAAATTTAAAAAAACGTTTTTATATATTTAACACCATTATAAATGCTGGATGGAAAGCGGGGTTTGGGGTGGAGGCTGACAGCTCGCGACCCCCCATGTAATAACCTTACAACCCCCTGAGGGGTCCCCACCCCCAGTTTGAGAATCCCTGATCTAGTCTGACCTCGTGCACATTGCAGGCCACAGAGCGTCACCCACCCACTCCTGTAATAGACCCGTAACCTCTGGCTGAGTTACTGAAGTCCTCAAATCATGATTTAAAGACTTGAAGTTACAGAGAATCTACCATTTATGCTAGTTTAAACTTTCAAGTGAACTGTGCCCCATGCTGCAGAGGAAGGTGAAAAACCCCCAAGGTCTCTGCCAATTTGACCTGGGGGAAAATTCCTTCCTTACCCCAAATATCGCATTCGGACACTCAGCATGTGGGCAAGACCTACCTGACAGACACCCTAAGAAAAAATTCTTTGTAGTGACTCATAGCCCTCCCCATCTAGTGTCCTTTCACCAGCTGTTGAAGATATTTGCTACTAGCAGTTGCAGATCGGCTGCATGCTATTGCAGGCAGTCTCATCACACCATCCCCTCCATAAATGTATCAAGCTCAGTCTTGAAGCCAGTTAATTTTTTTGACCCCATTGCTCCCTTGGAAGGCTGTTCCAGAACTTCACTCCTCTGATGGTTAGAAACCTTAGTCTAATTTCAAACTTAAACTTGTTGATGGTCAGTTTATATCCTAATGGAAAATTTTGCCTGTGTGCCATAATTCCATTCTGTTAGCCTGTGCATTCTCCTTCTTTAGTCTTGTTTTCTATATTCAAACAATTCAATTAACCCTAGACACCCGCCTTCTGGATGTCTTGGGATAAGTAAATTTAAATAAATGTAAAAGGCTATGTAAGCTGGGAGGATGTTAACTATTTCAAAGATTTCATCTTGTCTTTATTAGCAATGTTTATTTGCATTGATTTGGGAGAGACTGTGTTGTATGAATCTGATCGTTGCCCGTGATTGGGGAATGATTGTTGGTTTAAGTCTAAAGGGATTGCTTGATGTTTGGTGAGAAAACAGAGTCATTCTTGCAGTCTCTTCCACTACTGATATAAAAAGAAGACCAATTAAGCGATGGTTGCCCAGAGTCACCGTCAACTTATTCAACCAGTTCTTTGGTATGTGCTTGTTTTTCCTAGAAGGAAATTTTGTTTGGTTTTTGAGTTGATCATTTCCCTCCATTCCTGGCCAGGGATGTTCACTACCTTCACCCCCTGCTCTTGCCCTTCTGTAAATCTAATAAAACCTGAGTTAAACACACTAAGACAGGAGAATGATGACTTGGAGTGCTTTAAATGAGAGACGTATTACATGACTTTAGCATCCATGTGGTCCTCAGCAGAAACACCAATAGAATAAAAGTTCTTCATGTGTTGAGAAATCAACTTTTTCACTAGTCTAGACAAGGTGCAAAAGTTTATATTAAGATTTGACACCATGTTAAAGCACTTTTAGAACAAAATGTAGTTTTCGCTAGGAAAGTGCTAAGAAGGTTTCAAATCTCACTGTAGAGAGAGCCTGATTTGATGCCATAAACATAAAAGCAAAACCTGAAATATAACAGATTTATATAATTCTGCAGTGGATTTTCAGTAAAAATGGGGCAAACTCAGTGAAGTTGGCAGGCTAGCAAGCTTCACAACCTTTGTGTCAAACATTAGGGGCTTCATCAAATGAAAGTGAGTTTTGCAAATTCTTCCTCCCTCCCCAATAATTAAACCACGTTTATCTTCATCGAAATTCAATTAAAAACATATTATTCAACCTGAGCTACACAGATATGGAAGAAAACAACAAAAGATAAAGTTATCTGCAGCTTGTTCTATGCAATAAATAGGACCTGACCAGCCATTTTAGAAACAGGACAGCTGCTAGGTTGCATTACAAATGAATGTGCCACCCACAGAAAATACTGAAAAACGCATTCAATTAAGAATCACCCATTCCCTGTTAAATAATAAAAATAATTATCCTACAATAGTGATAGTATTTGTTACCATCCATGGTCCTGCTGTTACCTAATTATTTTAAATGAATGCATTTTTACTGACCCATAGTTCTTTGTGGTTATAGCTAGAAAAGGCCCCTGGTATTTGTCAGAGAAGTTCCTAATTGGTTCCTCTGTACTTAGTGTGCTTATTGTTAATCTATCTTGCTAAGAGCTGAGGGCTAACACATTTGGTTAACCCACGAGAGGTTTGTACTCCCCTGAAGAAATGTAAAGAGAACTATTCTGTTTGAATGCTAATTATTAATATGCCTGTTTGCCCCAAAAGAGCGTAAACCAAGCCATCAAGGAAAATGGGAGACAAATTAATAGTGTGGGTGTAGTGGGGGACACAGTTGCTGGAAAAAATACAAGAGAAGCTTTGAATTATTTAATTAAGAACTTACTGAACTGTTCTGCTGCACAAGGAGGCTCCTCAGTCCAAAGTTAATTATTTCTCTACATATTCAATGGGATCCTGATACAGGAGAAAAAACAAGCTACTTTCACCATCCAAGAGTGATGACTTAAATTGTAATGTGCCAGCTACAGGCAGGGCCAGATTAAGGCATCGGCACTGTAGACCTGTGCCCAGGCCCCCAGCTCGTGGAGTCATCTGACAAGAGTAGAATATCATCTTTGATTTAAAAATAAAATTATGTTCCTAGGCTTCATGGATACAAAGAAAATATAACCCAAATATAACAGATGCAGTGACGTCTGCCTGAGTCTGAAAACAGCATGACACAATAGCTCTGAAATAGAATTGCCCAATTCATCTTAACTCTGAAACTTGCAACTGTTCTAAAGAGGAGGTGGGACCACAACAAGGTCATGGGGTAATAGCAGAGCCCTTGTGGGGAGTGCTAAGGGCCCTGATTGCCTTAATTTGACGCTGGAGATGGGAAAATTCAAACTGCTCTCATCAGGTAGGAGCAGCTTATTTTTTTTGCTAATAAGCTAAACAGGATTTTGAAAGCCTTGGGAGAATGACAAAATTACCCACAATTTTCCTGACAATCAAAACAAGATCTGTACCTGTCACCTATTTCCCAGAAACTCAGACATCACTAGACTGAAACAGTGGATGAAACATGCCAGGTGTATAAAGCCAACCTCCATAATAGTTTGAACAATGTATCATGTCACTGACATGGCACACTATCTTCAGCCCTTATCAAGAAGAAAGATGCTCATTGATTATAGTTCTAGTTCTTCTGGAAGATAGAAAACTGTATTTATATTGCCAAAGGCTTTCAAACACAGCAATATTGTTTTCAGTGGTGCTTAGCAAGTACCTATGGAAGAAGAAGACGACAAAGAAAACCAACGAGCAGTGACAACCATCTCTGACTGCTAGTCTGTAGGTCGGTAGTGAAAGGCATGACTCTCGCTTCAACCATCTCAGAGCCTGCATGATGAAGGCCTGATATAGTCTGGGAATGTCAACAGAAATAACATGATATCTTGAAAGAACATCCACTGAAAATGCAGGAGGAACATAACTGTCACTGAGATATTTGTTTAAATGAGACTCTCAGATGTTTGCAAAAGTGTTAACTCCCTGTGTTTCTTTCCTTGTGGCAATTTTGCTGGAAGATGAACGGAGTTTATAAGTGACCTGGTAGGGGGTCAGTACTAGCAGGCCAAGCTGTCCTTGCACCAAACAGAGGGATGAGTATGGTGCTGCTGATTTCACAAGCCTGACTACTCTTTTCGCTCTCAGAACTCCATAGTGAATTAATGATTTTTAGATAACACCATAGGAATGATGCTCTACTTCTGCTTTTGTGACACGTTTTTTCGACAGCATGGCAAGAATCAACCTTGCCTGCCATTCATTTGAGTCTCAGTGGGAGTGATCATATGTGGATTCCCTCTGTGTGAGTGGGCTTTATCATGAACAGGCCAGGTAACAGGCATAGCCATTAGAGTAATAATGTTAGCCAGGCTCCTTTCATTTCCACAGCTTTAGCTCGATCTAGTGCAATACAGGCAGCGAAGGAAGGTATTGGTGGTGGGTATAATCTTTTCCATCTCTTTTTCCAGTGAGCACCCAGTGAGTAACAAATGGATTATTACATTAAACATGAGTCTCACTCTAATAGTCCACATACATTTCAACCTCAGTTGGCATGCCAGGTAGGTGGAATGAATAAGTTCAGTTCCATACATATAGAGATAGCAGGTTACTATGTTTGAAATTCACTCCAAGGATGTGTGAGAGGAAAGTTCTGGCCTCAGTAAAGAAAGTGTCATTAAAAACGTAGAGCCAAATTATCGATGCAATCAATGAATATTTGCTTGCTTATGCCAACAGTGAATTTACAATTGAACTTAGTTGCCAACCTATTTACTAATATACTTCAACAAGGTAATCCTGAAAAATACCCTCTATACTATGGCGCCAAACCTGCCAGTAGACTGGGAAATGTCTGCGTCCTATATGAAATGGCACTACTTAGACTGCTTCATTATAAATGGGGGGAGGGAAGGGGAATCCCCAGGGAGTTGCAATAATAAATAACTATTCTTGCTGTTGCATAATAGTAGAATAAAAATGAGGCATAAAGTAGGGGACTAAGTATCTAATTTCCAGCAGCAGCCTTCCTTCCCCTTCTCTCCTACTCTCCCTGGGGACAGCAGTGCAGGAAGGCTAGGCACAGTGTTAATGCTACAGCTAGCAATGTCTGCTGTGGCTCAGAATGAGGCGGCCTGGCTCCTTGGCTGTGTTTGTTGTTGTTCGTACGGCTCAGGAACTTGGCAGGAGCAAAGCAGCCAGTTCCCACTTTTAGTCCCACAGTCAGGAAAGTCTCACAGCCTGTGGAGGAGACAGACTGACTGAAAAAGCCCAGCCAGCTCCACTGTAGATAAGTTAATGTACACAGAAGGGACGTAAATTACCACGACCCTCAGCAGCAGGACATTGGCCAGGGCCTGTCAGAAAGAGGACAAACGTCGGCAGGCTGCGTGTCTCCCTGACATTTACCTCTAGATAGAGCAGCCTTACTGCCCTACAAGGAAGGACCTCTTGGAGCCAGGGTTTCCTTGAAAACAGCTGCCTGTCCCTGACACCTACGAGCTAATGCAGTTTTAATCAGGGGAATTAGCTAAGGGCGGTGGACTGTTTTCCCAAACCATTTGCATGGGGGCAGCGGTTTTTCTTTCCCTTTGTGACTCTATTGACAGTTCCATTATGTTTCTTTATCTGGACTAAATTTTTCCTTTTCTCCTCTCCCCTCCCCAGAGAATAAAACATCTTATCTCCACCCACCAAGCCCCGACGACACCATTCTTTCTGTTTGCATAGTGACATCACATTCCAGTGCTCCTCACGTCCCAGAAATAACTGAAACCATAAAGCAAACAGGAAAAAGACCCTGATGCATGCCCTGCTGTTGCTGTCTTATGAATTGCAGCCATATATTTCTGATGCGAGAGGCACATCTAAATATATAACACACTACTAATAATGTTCTGACCTGCTATGGCGCTTTCCGTCTGAGGCTCACAAAGTGCTATACAAACATTAACACCTTGAGCCTTCTGTGGCTCCATATTAATACTCTCCATTTTACAAATGGATGAAAGTGAAATACCGTGAGTTAATGAAGGGAACAGAATGGGACTGTGGCTCTAACCACTAAACTACACCTCCTGCTTATATAATTTTCATAATCTTGAGGCATGGAGCTAGATTCATAGCAAGGAATAATGGGCAGAGAAGAACGGGAAAAATCTATATAAGGCCACCATTTGTTACATTGAATAGTGCCTTGTAACACACACAGTCCCATGGATTTAAATAGCACTAATTGTGCAGTAAGGTATTATTCACCACCGTGGCAGTATTGAACCCACAGAGATTTCATTACTAATTATTATTATTATTTATTGTAAGCTCCATGGCTAAAAGGCTTGGGGGATGGAGGTCTGCTCAGGGAGTGGACTCTGGTTTGGGAATAGGATTTAAGATCAACAAAGAGAGGGCTGAAGGATCTGTTCTAGTGACCAGGAGCTCTATCCCAGGGAGCAGACAGGCAGTCTGCCCAAAGGTTCTGTGGTGCTCTGGGATCTTCACCTGCAGATTCTGAACCATCTGTGGAGTGATTCCCTGGGACTGGACCACCCTGACCCAGTGGTCGTAGCACACATCTGACTTCACAATGTGGCTTGATGGACCAGCTGCAGCGGCCCTGATCTGAGGGAAAGGGACCAGGTTGCTGCAAATTGGAGCAGAACTGGCTGGTGAAGACTTCATTGAACTGGAGCAGATTGGCAGAGGACAGCCATCCTCTGACATCGTGACTATCATAGAGTCTAATTGGCTCCATGAGTGGGGTCTTAGATGGGTGGGGTTTCTTGTATAACTAAGTTCTGAACCTCAACAAGCTGAACAATTAATACATTGGCCACACTCCTGATACACTGACTAAGTTTTACTCCTTTGAGTGTATGTAAATATATACCTTTGGTTATTTTGTTTCTTTTGTTTAGTTTTTTTCCATTTTCCCCCAAATAAAAAGGTATTTGTGGTTCCATGTTCCCACAGTCTTCTGCATGCCTGTCAGAGAGGAAGAACCATCTGGAAAGCTGACTGGGAACATTCTATTTTAATTTCCTAGAACTGGAAATAAGAGTACAGCTCTGGGTAGGGCTCAAGCCATCGTTCTGATTCTAGAAAAGGACCTACAGACACCGGGATCCTGGTCCTTGTTGCTGCCATTGGCACCTGGAAGAAGGATTTTATTATTAATTAGTAATTATTATTATTATCAATATTAATAATGTTTGTTAGTGCCTAGGAGCCCAAGTCATGGACCATGACCTCATTGTGCTAGGAGCTGTACAAAAGCCTAACAAAAAGATAGTCCTTGCCTGAAAGAGCTTACAGTCTAAAATAAGAGACAAGACAGGAATCGGAGCACAATGGGAAAACAATGAGACAACATACACCAATGTCCCCTTAGAGGTGGGGTCGCCAAGCAAATTCCTGTAACTCTACCCTGCCCTGGAAGCTGAGCCTGCACTCACATGGCTCTAGAATCCAGGGAGCACAAAAGTAGTCTACAGTGGAATTGTGCCAAACTCAGGAGTCCGGACCACAATATTCAATAGATACTACTGTAAGAAGGGACCAGGTCTTCCTGTGGTGTGTTCATAGTGCAGTAAGGCACTTATCCTGCAGTAGAACTTTGGGCAGTAGTGCAAGACAAATAACAAACAATAATAATAGTTATGTGTTCTGTTTCTCTGCAGTTTCTCAAAGCTCTCTTTTCACCGTTTAAAGATATATTTTTCAAAATCAGCCAACTCACTGCTGTACCATTGCATAATACTAGCACACTTTCTAGGCTAATGTATGTTCTCATCTCTTTCAGGACGAAACACCCTCCCCATTTTCCTCCAAAATGCATTCACGATTCTGGCACTGAGAATCTTTATCTTTATATGTTGTTTTGAGCACACCCACTGCTTCCTGACTTTAAATAGTTATGGGCTAGATAGAGGTTTACTGGCATCAGCTGGTGGTTTCCTTAAAGCTGCTTTAAATCATAATTTAGAATCAATGAACATGACATGACTTTGTGTCAGCTGGACAGAGAGTAGAGTCTAATGTCCCAAAATGGAGTCTATTTCTAGTCAGAAGCTGGAATATGTACAAACATCTTTGAACATTGTGGGGCCAGCAGGGTATAGTGACTGGGGTTACTCTGTACCATAAACCCCAGGGCCCGTACCATGGCCAGTGTACAACGTCTCAGAGACAAGCATTGTCAGTGCTTCAGCAGCTAGGCCTTGAAGGCACTGTCCCTGGTGGGTCCCCATAACCACTTAGGCACACGTGGCTAAGACAAAGATGTTCACTAGGGCTGGCAGGATTGGAGTTGCTGGTTTCCAGGCCAGCCTCAGTTAGTGTCTTTCATTGGGGACCCATCTGCACTGGCTCCCTGCCTAGCCACTCCTGCTTCCCCATAAATCCCACACAGATCTGCGCCCAGCTGTAATGTCCGGCACTCACAGCTTGTCCTGCATGCGGCTCTGGTCACAGTTCCTCGGGCTTCTTTCCAGCTCACTACTGCCATGTGGCTCCCATTGTCAAACAGAACTCAGCTGCTTCCTGGTTCAGGCCCTTTCCCCTTACCTGACCAGGAGAAAGGGAAGTGCAGGGGGAAGGGGCTGATAGGAAAAGTAGTCCCCGCTTATCCAGGAGGAAGGGGATATACAGTGGGGAGGGGACTGATGGGAGTTGTAGTCCCCTGTTTTCTAGTTCCATCACAAGGGGAAGGATTGGCATTAGGATCCCTGGATCTGAACCTGCCTCTGTGGTTTTGGTTCTGGAGGTGGACAGTGTTTTGATTCTAATGTGGGTGCGACTGAAATCTCACAAGACCTCCTAATCTTACAAGATTTTTCCCAGAATGGTGGAAATCTCATGATAAAAGTTGACTTTCTGATATTTCTTCCAAAATCTCCAAAAAACAGCTCATGAGGACTGGGTGCCATTGACATCAAACCAGAACTGGAACTCTTACATTAATTCAAATCCTGAACTCTCACCTCTGAAACCAGATCCAAACACCATCTTCAGTCCAGCTCTGATTTCCAGATATGGAGAGAAGGAATGGTGGTACACTATAGATTCCTTTTAATCCTTGATGAGCCAGGTATATGTTAAATATACTTTGTGCTTCTAAAGCAACTGGGTCCCTAGAGGCGTCATCCCTCCACTCTCCAGTGCATTGAAGCAGAACTAGGGCACGATCATGAACGCAGCCCTGCATTTTTTTGTGATCTGTGTTTTCTTTTGTTCACACCCCTGCAATGCATATCACTTCAAAATGCTTATCTCCCTTTGTTTCAAATATGTCCTGTGTTGTGACTCACCACTGTAATGCCCAGTAGTATGTAACATATCAGAGCTCTCCTGAAAGGAGGACTCCCAAGTTTTATCTTCTGTGACTTATACCTTCTGACAACATGGCTGTCTCCTCTGTTGCTTCAAAGTGCCCAGTGAAGTTGCTCCAGATCTGTGGGACAGAGTCTGCTGCTTTATTGGTGTAAATCCAGATTAGCTCTCAATTGAGCAGAATTTGACCCACAAAAGAGGAGAGGGATTTGGGGGGAGCCCTGGATTCATAAAAATGTTTACTCAAGCTTACACAACTGCTCTCTGGCTTCTTTCATTCATGTGCCCCCTTCTCCCTACCTAGCACTTTGAATAAGCGTCCAGAGACTTGCAATCTTATCCAGACCTATGCAAATCTCTTTGAAGGGATGGATTAAGGCAGGAACCTTGGGATCCAGGCCAAGAAGTCTCAGCAGAACAGCAAGTCTGTGAGAAACCAAGATTCTATCCAGGGGAGCTGGCAGGGGAAAATGAAAGAGTCCATCAGGGGGAGGGTGATAGGAAGGAAGAGTCTGTCTGGAGAAGGAGGGATTCACTGGGGATGATCTGAAGGAGGAGGATGAAAGAGACTGGGGAAGGAAGGGAGGGATGTGGGAAGGCAAAATGTTGGTAGATCCAGCTCCCAATTTTTCTTAAACCACAGCTGCCTTATTGATCTGGAAACTGAGCTGCAAATCTTGTAAGAACAGGAGGTTTTTTGGAAAACTTCTGGTACACCCTGATAGACTATCCTGCCATTGTAGTACAGATTGTATTAAAGAAGAAATGCACAGGAGGAGACATGATGAAAGCGTACAAAATAATGAATGGTACAGAAGAAGATCACTAACGTCTATTCACCCTGTCCCATAGTACAAGGACACGGGAATATTCTATTAAAGTGAAAGGTGGCACATTTTAAAACAAACAACACTCTTAATCTGGGGAACTCATTGCCACAAGATGCCATTGAGACCAAGAGCATAGAAGGTTGGAACAAACAATTTTATGCATATAAATCGTGAATATACAGAGTTATGATACTAGAGATTAAAATTTTTTTGAAAGAGTATATTGGAAGAGCTATAAATTCATATGCTTCAGGGTATAAACCGACCTCTCACTAATGGGGACAAAGAATAAAACTCTCCCTGTTGGTGTTTCTTATAGTATCTTCTGAAACAGCTAGTAGTGGCCACTGCTAGAGACAGACAGGGTACTGAGTTAGACAGGCACTTGGTCTGATCTGGTATAGCAATTCCTTTCTTCTTACAGTACTATAATTCCACTTCTGGTTGAAAATGGGTTATGGAGAGCTATCTGAAAACTACGTAAATTAGCAACTCATCAGAACTTCACTAACGGGTTGGTTTGAGTTTTAGGTCAGACTGAGATTAACATCCATAGGCACATAAGCAATTATCACAATTATTACAAATCTCAGGAGATAGCCCAAGACTAAATAAGTCTAGAATCTCAGACCTGTATGAAGACGTCTCCATGGAAGCTACCCATACTGTACCCGTCCTGTGATAAACAGAGACCTGTGGTTTGAGCACTGTCAGTTTGTTTCTGCCTTCCATGGGCACTAAATAATTCATTTAAGGTGGTAAAGAGGAGGTGGTTTGGGGTTTTTTTTAGAGCTGGAACATGCTGATCCCATGGAATCAACACATTCCACAGACTGTGATGATTCCATCAAAACTTTGATGGAAACTGGGTAGGCTCGTGACAGTGATTGCACCTTTGTGCTGGAAATTCTTCAGTGTCGATGTTTCGTTCTCATACAGAATGAAACAAAATGTTGACAACCCAGAATTTTTTGTGAAATGGAAATTTCGGATTTTTTTGTGAGGGGAGAAGTGAAGGTTGATTTTTTATTTTATCTGAGCTGGTTTATCCCTCTGTTTGATTTTTTTGCTTACCAAAACCAAACAAACCAAGAGAGATTAAACCATTTTACAGAATAATCATATTCTGAGTTTTGGGCCAGATTCTCTTCTCACACACACTAGAGGAAATCAGAAATGATATTGGCTTTAAAGGAGACGCTCATGATTTATATTGGCTTAAGTAATCTTAGAATTAAGCCTGATGTAGATAGGCTGATATATGAGAAAGAAAAATCAGACTCTTAGAAGTACCTTAAACTGCTTCTAAGTATTTTTTTGGGAGAGGGGAGAAAATTAAATTTTGAATCCCCCCCCCTTTTTTTTTTTACAAAATTAGAAAACAAAACACCACAAAGAATCCTTAATGGATATTGCTGGTTAAATTTCAAATTCTAGAAAATGTGTATGGCTGAGTTGTAAACTACAGCCATGGAAACCGATTTGAAGAAAGTAGGAGCCCACCCAAACCTTTGCCAAAAACTCAAACAATTTTCTGAGGTTTGGAAACCTCTGAATAATGTTTTTTTTTTCCTGTTGTCTTTAACTTTCTTGCATCTCTTCACTTCCTGGATCCAACTGGGGCCAGAAATGGAAGTGCAAAGATCACACGTGAGAGGCTGTTCTCTCATGTATATTTCCAGTCCGATCATAAGCAGGAAGGACCAGAAGTCCCTTGTGAAAGCCTAATCAGATAACATTTCAAGGCCAGCCCAAGAACTCTGATTGATTTGTATAAGGTACAGGAGTGGGGTTAATCACGTGCTGATGCAAGCATGACTGTTGTATCAGGAATAGCAGCACAACAGTAACGCGGGGGGAAAGCGACAAGTTATTTCCAATTGCTTTTTTAAATGTTCAAATTGTTTGTTTTAGAACCATTTTTCTCGTTAATGTTTAACCTTTTGCCTTTCCAAAGCAATGTTCATGTTATCAGCTCCATTACTGAAGGACACAGATAGAATAAAACTCCTATCTCAAATGTGAATAAATAACAGAAGCAGAAATTAATTGAATGAGACTAACTCACTCACACACCTTTTAAGGTTTTCTTTACTTACTAATGTAAGCAAATGGTGTAAGCATGTCCCTTTTTGTCCCATGCACTGCAGAGAAAGAAGGTCAGCCAGAAACGACCTCTTGTGTTGCATATGCGCTCAAGTTCCATTAAGAAGGCTTTTGTCCTGAAATCCAGCTACCGTAGGAAGCAAACAAGTGTAAAAATTTACAACATGAAGAAACAAACCTACCTATGTAGGGAACATGCTTGTTAATCAGAGGAACTCTCTCTGCTAAGGATGAGCTATGGAAAGGCTTTCATTAGCCACACTGTGGTCTAATGAATGACAACTGTGGTTTTTGACTGATGTTGGGAGCCATCTGATAAGAATCCTTGGGAGAAAAACAACTACTTTTGAGGAATGCATGACCAATGCATCAATTATTTAATTAAGCCAAACAAATCCTATGCAAATCAGTTTATCTCAGATGTTTGGGGGACAACAAAATCTTTCAGGTAAATAGGGGTTTGGACAATCAGGAGAGTGATTGGGCACATGAGTCATGTTGAGCGGCATTAGCTAAAATCTGATAAGAAAGTTTCAGTGTGACAGTTTGGCCAAACAAGGCTGTACTGTAAAGCCAAAAGGGTGATAGTTTCCAGCTTAAAGAGTTGTTATTGTTTCATAAAGGAGATACAAAGAGAGAAGAGGGGAAAAAATACTGGCAGATAAGGATACTGTAGTGAGGAGAACAACAGGAATTAGTATCTTTGTGTGGTTCATAAATGTACATACTTTAAGTTGTATGTAAAATACCAAATATTCAATGACTATGCATTAATTTTAATTAAATTAATGATTCACTGGATTCCAGAGGCTAAGAAAAAAGGCTCCATCTTGTTACGTTTCAAAGCATGACTCCTTATATGTATATCTTAACAAAACAATAGAATGTAACCAATGATTGCTCTGCAACTGAGAAGGAAGTGTTATTTTCATATAGGCTCTACTAACTATATCTGCAAAAAGAAAAGGAGTACTTGTGGCACCTTAGAGACTAACCAATTTATTTGAGCATGAGCTTTCGTGAGCTACAGCTCAGCTCATGAAAGCTCATGCTCAAATAAATTGGTTAGTCTCTAAGATGCCACAAGTACTCCTTTTCTTTTTGCGAATACAGACTAACACGGCTGTTACTCTGAAACCTAACTATATCTGGTTTTCCTAAAGATTTAAGTGGAGCTCTGTTTAATGAATCAATCCTAAAATACAGTGGTTGCTGAAGGCCTGATTCTATCACACAGTCGGTAGCACTTATTGCCCCAAGTAGTCCCACTGAAGCCGATGGAACTTCTTGGGTGATGACATACTACTCAACTTGATTAAAAGCGGAACATCAGACTCCAAGGTTCTTTCAGTTTTAGTGGGAACAGAAAGGATTCAGACATTCCTAACAGGTCTCTTTGTAGAAATTCTATTGGTCAATGTCTACATGATTGACCTCTGAATGTCTGTATCAGCTTTTGCATGTACATTGACTCACTGAATAGCCAGGAAAGCTAGCTGCAAGATTTGTTCTCAGTTCTGCAGTTTTGCTAACCTTTAAATGAGATTTACATAAGAGAATCCCCAACTAGCACAGGGCATGTCGGGGAGGTGGCTGGATCGTGCTGATGATCACTGCTGTAACTTATGCAGAGTGTCGAACTGGGCTCTGGCTCTCACTACGATCAAAGGAATACAAAGAGGACCTAAGCTAGTCTTTGCACAGGTCCTGTGTCAAGTGCAGCTCAACTAGATCCATGGATCTGGGCCACTGTCTCCACCAGTGTAAAATTAAAGCCTAGTCAGGTAAGGTTTTAAAGGCACAGCTTACTCAACTTTAAAGGGAGTGTGGCCATTGGACAGTAGATTGCTTTTAAAGTGAATGGAAATAATGCAGAATGGCACAGAGTTTGAATGAGTTTTATAGTTTTTAATAGTGATTATTATTTTCCTATGAGACTCATTTTACTTGACCTTTCACCCTGTGCGTTGCAGACGAAATCAGACAGTCTGAATCCAGCTTTGATGCTGAAGCTTCATAGTCTATGATTGAAAGTGAAAATGGTTGTCATAACAAACAAACATGCATCTTTTTCAGGAGACAAACATTGGCAGAGAGACAGATGAATTGGTCTACATCTTTCAGTCAGAAGTTTAATTTTCAAGCAGCACTAGTACAGAGCATCAGAAACCTCTCACAAATTCAAATGACACAAATTCTCAGATGAAACCAGAACCATTTCTGCAGAGATACAAAATATAGCATTGTAACTGACAGGACACTCACCTCCCCCATCCATTACCCAGAAAAAAACTTATCAAGAGAATGGTTCCAAGAGCAGACAATATCTCTCACTGGTGGACAGCACTGTCAAGCCTGACTTAATAAAAATACTCTTTCCAGAAGGCCTGCCTATAGCACTTCTCATTCTGACTAGGAAATTCAGTATTTCATTGCATACTGTGAATCCCAGACAGCAACAGCTTTTAATCCCTTTCCTTCCAAGAACTGCTATTCCATTTTCTAGTCCAAGAACCAAAAACATAATTTCTCATTGAATAACCTCTAGTGTGTGAAGAATAGGGCACTAGGTTCATATAGGATGCTGTTGTCCAAGTCACTGTCTATCACACTTTTCTGCTCTATTTTCACTTTTCCCATGCAATATCACATCATCTCATGTGTTACATTTGTTTCTGATTACAGGCTGTGTATAATAGCCCAGCACAATGCCTTACAGAATGCCATGGCTTCATGCCATGGGAAAAGACATTCGTAATTTTTATGACCCCTGTGCAGCAATGATGCGTTTTTTTAAACAGAAGAACATGTAAAGGAATTATTTTGTAGCAATGTTAGGCATCATTACTCACAGCAGACATACACATTTGAACTCATTAAGGCTTTGCTTTGGTATTTCAGAGCATATGCTGTGAATGCCTCGTTTTTCCAACTCCACCGATATAAAAAACTCTAGAAAATAGGAAGGAGTAGGCCATAAACATCTTAATCTCCAGTCTTGGGGCCAGATTCTGTACTCGGTGGAAATCCAGAGCGAATCTGAAGTCACTGTAGTTTTCTTGGTTGACATGGCAAAAGAAACAATGGGGGAATAGGAACAATGGTTCTAGGGAAAGGCAGGGTTTGGAGTGGGTTGTTTATTTCAGATGGACTGAACAAAGCTTATTTTCTCCAAGCAAACGGGTACTTACTCACATGGCCAGCCTGCACTGAAGCCTGTGCTGTCGCATCTTCACTATTTTTAGCATGGTACTAGATTAAAGCCTGCCGGAGCAGCAAATCAGACCTCCGATTGCCATGTATACATAGCCTCTGTCCACACTGATATTGCACCTATAGAGATTAGCTCTGTAGACGGTCACACAGCGGTTAGCTGCTTCCAAGCAGTCTACTCCAAATGGGCAGGACGGGCTCTAGGCTCCAGCAAAGCAAGCACGTGCGTGGGGTGGCACAAATCTAGGGGCGGCATTCCAGCCACCCCCCTTTTTTTTTTCTCTGCTTGAGCAGTTGCGCTCTTGGAGCTTGGGGCAGCAATGTTTTTGCTTGGGGCGGCAAAAAACCTAGAGCTGGCCCTGCAAATGTGTCATTGACTAATGCCCTGGTGCAAAGCTTGTCTACATTTTTTTGACTGTAGACATTTCCTGCCAAAAAATGGGGCTTCACTGGAAACAAGTTTTTATTCCACAAGAAAACAGAGTTTGGTGAAAATATTCCATTTTTTCCATTTGTTTTAGGGTTCAAAAATTGAAACATTTTCAATTTATTTTTTTCCTTTTCACCCCATCTTTTCTTTTTCTTTCTTTCTTTTTTCTTTTTCTTTATTTTTGGCCACTGACTGCAATAGAATGAATGTTTAGGTCCATCCCCTTTTTTTCTTTCTTTCTTTTTCTCTGTTGCTGCTCTGTAATTTTCAAAACCATCTTAACATTGGAAGAATCAGAAAGAAGGGGAAGGGGGGAAAAAGTGAATGCTACTCATTTTATTTCACCTAGTGGCAATAAGGGGGAAAAGGGGGGTGACAGGTAGAAAAGGAGAAAAGAAAAAATGGAAATGTTATTAAAAATTTGTGAAAAAATGAAAAACTAAAATATGGTTCTATTTTGAATTCTGTGACACAGAAACAACTTCAACATTTCAGAAAAAAATCTGTAATTGTTTTTTCCCCATTTTTGACCCTTTGGAGGCGTATCTTACAAAATGTAACTATGAAAGAAAGGCTGATGTGAATTAGACATGTTGGGTCAAATTCACTTTTGATGTAACTCCATTGATGTTAGGGAAGAATTTGTTTTATGAGAGGTCATTCCTTATTTTATGTTTTAAAGGATATAAGAGAAGAATCTAATCGCCTTCTATGATGAGATTACTGGTTCTGTGGATGAAGGGAAAGCAGTGGATGTATTGTTTCTTGACTTTAGCAAAGCTTTTGACACGGTCTCCCACAGTATTCTTGTCAGCAAGTTAAAGAAGTATGGGCTGGATGAATGCACTATAAGGTGGGTAGAAAGTTGGCTAGATTGTCGGGCTCAACGGGTAGTGATCAATGGCTCCATGTCTAGTTGGCAGCCGGTGTCAAGTGGAGTGCCCCAGGGGTCGGTCCTGGGGCCGGTTTTGTTCAATATCTTCATAAATGATCTGGAGGATGGTGTGGATTGCACTCTCAGCAAATTTGCGGATGATACTAAACTGGGAGGAGTGATAGAAATGCTGGAGGGCAGAGATAGGATACAGAGGGACCTAGACAAATTGGAGGATTGGGCCAAAAGAAATCTGATGAGGTTCAGTAAGGATAAGTTCAGGGTCCTGCACTTAGGACGGAAGAACCCAATGCACAGCTACAGACTAGGGACCGAATGGCTAGGCAGCAGTTCTGCGGAAAAGGACCTAGGGGTGACAGTGGACGAGAAGCTGGATATGAGTCAGCAGTGTGCCCTTGTTGCCAAGAAGGCCATTGGCATTTTGGGATGTATAAGTAGGGGCACAGCGAGCAGATCGAGGGACGTGATCGTCCCCCTCTATTCGACATTGGTGAGGCCTCATCTGGAGTACTGTGTCCAGTTTTGGGCCCCACACTACAAGAAGGATGTGGATAAATTGGAGAGAGTCCAGCGAAGAGCAACAAAAATGATTAGGGGTCTGGAACACATGACTTATGAGGAGAGGCTGAGGGAACTGGGATTGTTTAGTCTGCAGAAGAGAAGCATGAGGGGGGATTTGATAGCTGCTTTCAACTACCTGAGAGGTGGTTCCAGAGAGGATGGTTCTAGACTATTCTCAGTGGTAGAAGAGGACAGGACAAGGAGTAATGGTCTCAAGTTGCAGTGGGGGAGGTTTAGGTTGGATATTAGGAAAAACTTTTTCACTAGGAGGGTGGTGAAACACTGGAATGCGTTACCTAGGGAGGTGGTAGAATCTCCTTCCTTAGAAGTTTTTAAGGTCAGGCTTGACAAAGCCCTGGCTGGGATGATTTAATTGGGGATTGGTCCTGCTTTGAGCAGGGGGTTGGACTAGATGACCTCCTGAGGTCCCTTCCAACCCTGATATTCTATGATTCTATGATTCTAAGAACAAGAAAGGGAGAAAGATGACTAGTTTTATCCATGTAATGATGGAAAGTTTTGGTAGGATGGGTGAAGCCTTCTCTATCAATGTTTCACTGATTTTCTCCTTTGATCTCTGGCTTGGACTAGAGAGATTTAGGGAGAAGAGTCATTCACAGACAACCCATTCTCTGCACAAAATTGACATGCCAATTGCATTACCCACCCTTGGTCTCCTACACATCATGATGATGATGATCATTATGGACTGACATATGCACACACAAATACATGAAATAGTACTATAATCCTTTTTGTAACCTTGTAATAAAGAAAATCTGCTCAGCCTGAGAGTCAAGGTTTTGTAGGGCTAAGTGCTAGAGAAAATGTGCATGAATCGATAAGAACAAGCCTAACAGTAAGTCTACCTTCTAAGACAAGTTCTGGTTTAATGTCGCCTCACAAAATGTGTTGCTTTGGACAAGGACTTGGGGGTTATAGTGGATCACAAATTGAATAGGAGTAAAAATAGGATGCAGTTGTGAAACAGGCTAATATTCTGGGGTGAATGAACAGATGTGTCATATGTGAGACAGGGGAGGTAATTGTCCTTCTCTTCTTGGCACTGGTGAGGCCTCAGCTGGAGTATTGAAAGGATTGAAAGGAAGGGGTTTTTCTACAAGCAGTCTGACAAAGCTGCATTCCCTGTGCTAAGCCTCACACAGTTAGTGCAGTTTGTTGAGACAAATAATATTAAGATACAATCATTGCCTCTTGCGGACTGAAAAAATGAAAATACTGGATTAGATCCCACCTCCTGGCTTCATGGTTGTCAAGAATAGGATCTATTAGTCTTTAAAAGAAATAATAATAATTCAAAGTAGCCAAGGAGAACTATGTGAACTGGCATCTATCAGTGTTTTGTGGAGGATTTTTTACTTTGTTTTTCAAACTTCTTAGAACTATAGTTAACAAGCAAGATTTTATTGTTCCAACCTCTTGTCTCCTGCTCTTCTGATGTAGTGGGGTTACAAATCTCTGGCAGGATTTGCTTGTTTCCTTTGATAATGATCTGTATGCTGAAGGAGATGATGAGCTTCTAGATTAGAAGGTGTGCAAGAAATGGGAAAACCTTCTTGCCAATGAAAGAAAACAGGAGATGTCGGAAACCCTTTAACTGATGTGTTTCTTAAAGTGATATCTTTTCCAAAATTTTAAGAGTTTGGCCCAAATTCTGCCTTCAGTTATACCAATAGAAGCGTAAAGGACTGATTCTCGGTTGCCCTGCCCCTTGTGTAGTCACTTTACGCCAGTACAATGTGGATGTACAAAATCAGAATGGTGTCATGTTTCATACTAGCTTTGCATTCATTTGCACTGGTGTAAATGACTATAGAAAGGTGCAGGTCAACAGAGAATCAGGCCATCAATGATTTCCAACAAGAGCACAAGAGATGTTAAAATGTTCCTGCATTGTATAGCTCGAGTCTGAAATCACTCCCACATTCATTCCTTTGACTCAGAAACTTTGGCTTTGAAATGTTATTGCATGTCATGCCTGGAATAATACTTAATCCCATCAAGCCGTTTGTCTTTTTTTATTTAATTTGTGAAAATCGGCAGTATAGTGTTTGGCCCAGATACTCCAATGGGATGCAACCCCTCTAAGCTGCACTGCTGGCAGGCTCTGACCATGAATATCACTTTGGTGTAGAAAGATCTGCTGATGCCATAGAGCTAACATTGCAGCTCCCCCTCCCCTGCATCTTCCTCCTGCTGCAGATCAGACTGGGGCAAAGGTAGCAGGGAGGAATCATTCCTAATCCCCAGGGATCCCTGGTTGTCATATCTACTCCATGGGGCAGCTAGCAGCTGATGTAACTTAGAACAACTTTGTGCTTGGGCACTCGCTCGGCACACAAGTCAGCCCAAATAATCACAAATGAACCTCTAAGGAGAGTGGGGCAAATCACAGATTTTTTTGATTCCCAGGCAATTCCAAAAATGATTTTTGTTTTTAATTTTTCATCCAATTGAAAAATGTTTTAAAAAATGAGGGGGAAGATAAAAAAAAATTTCACTCAACTAAAAAAACAACCCCATTTTGCTTCAATTTTTAATCATTTAAAATTTTAAAAAATAAATTAAAGGAAAATTTTTTAAATGAAGTTTTTTTTTAATAAAAGAAGTTTCCTTTCAAAATGCAATTTTCTCAGATTTATTTTTCAACTGAAACAATTCCTTGAAATGAACATGAACTCACCACATGTTTCGGTGTCACCAAATCTGCATTTATTTATTTATTTTGAAGAAAAAAAAAGTTTCAGTTGAAAATTTTTGCCCAGCTGTTCCCCCAGCACTTCCTAGTATTTGAAAAGCCATTTAACTACCCTTAAATCATTTTATTATGTGAACATTTTATTATATTTCCTTCTATGTGTGACTCTTAAAAGTAACGAAGAAATCATTTGTCCCTTACATAAGAGCCAGTTTTCAATTTTTTTTTTTTTACGTGCCTAACATCTTTGAAATGTAGGCCCTACCATTACTGGAAGTCAGTCATTTTTAATTTTATAGGTTACGCTTCTCCTTGACTCCAAGAACATGTTCCTTCTAAAAGATAAGAATGTCTCTGTGACATTGGCAGACCAGGTGCCAACTCATGCCAAGGCTTCAGGCCTCACTGAACACTGACAAATGCTTAGCTGGAAACCAGGCTGGTTTACCTGTGGGTTAGTATAGTTAAAATAGATATTAGCATTATAAGTATGTGTTTAGTGTTTAGACTTTATGGAATGCTTGTAGGACAGAGCAGGTACTAATCCTACTTATAATAGCTGTATTCCATTGTCATGCTGTCTGGAGTGGCTCACAACTGAGAATGCCAACCTCTGGGCACACTGTCAAAAGCAGGGCAGAGCCCCCAAACTGGTGATATGTTCTACAATTAGATTTCACCAACCCAGTAACAAATGTGAACTTCTAGGTTACTGTAACAGTCTCTCCACGGAGTCACAGGTAGTTCCCTTGGGCTCTTCAGTCTATCCTGCCACCCAGGCAAGATGGACTTAGTGATAAATGGCCACTTACACCAAAAATCACAAAATATTCAGGTTGCTTCCAGTCCCAAGAGCCCAGTCACTTACCCCAGATCAGATTGTACCTCAGATCTCACACCAAGGATAATACCTATAGCCAATCCTTTAATAAACTATCTAAGTTTTAATAACTATGAAAAGAAATAAGAGTTATTTACAGGTTAAAGCAAGCAAGCATATATATACAAATGAGTTTCAGTGTGTGATTCAAAAGGGGACAGTTGTAGTAATCTGTCAGCACTGACTGTCTTTTTAGAGCTTAAACCAGGTTGACCCTGGGGAATGGGATCTCTGCTTCATGTTTCTTAGCTCCAGCCCTTGTAAGAGTCCAAACGGCAAGCAGATGAAAAATCTTCGTTAGCTATTTTTATTTCTCCTTGTCCAGCATTTAAACAGAGGCCTTCTGCACATAGTTCTCCAGATGTGGCTATGGCAATTAACAAAGCTTTTGTCCTAGGATGGCCCACTTAATTTTGATAGTCCTCTGGGATGGGCAGGGGGAGCCACTCTTCCCATCTGAGTTCACAAATTCAGAGCAGGCATTTTTACAATTATAAAATAAACCTCTATTTTATCTTGTAGCATGGAATACAGACATTACAAGTAAGATTAATACATGCAACAACTTGCAAGTATTTTATAGAATCTAAACACTAAACACATCCTTACAAATCTAACACCTCTCTTGAACAATATTAACTTATAGGTGAGCTGGTATAGTTTCCAGCTATGAATTTGTCTGTGCTCAGCTGATGCCTACAGACTTAGCAAGAGTTGGCATCTGGTTTATCAGCATTACATTCATGCTATAAGGTAATACTTAAGTGTTTTCTCTATAACTGAAAAATGTTTGTTCTCAAACTGTTGAACTCACCAAACAAAAAAAAAAAATCACCTAATGCAAAACGCTGGATTCCTACAGAAGATGTTATCTCCCAACCATCAGGAAGAACTATTGAATCCAAATGAGCCATTGTGGAACAAAGACTTTGTTGATTGACCCTGCCCTCCCCCACACACATACCAGGAAGAGGTTACTTACAGAAGCACTCGTCCCACCAGCTTGGACTCTGGGGGAAGGGATAAAAATCCGTGACCAGAAGAAACTGGGATCTCTTTACACTATCTGGACTCTGAGGGGCAAAGATTTCTAAACATAAGCAAGAGATCCCCAACCTGTGTGGCTTGGGTTAGCCCCACTAGGCATAAAAGCTTGCTTATTATAGAAGCTTTTATTACCTTTTGAATTTAAGATTGTACCGCATTTGTGTGTATATGTTACCTACTTTAACCTTGTCAATGACTCTTTTATTTTTTCTAGTTAATAAATCTTTAGTTAGTTTATTACAGGAGCGTCAGTCTCATATTACTGTGGCACAATATGAGAAACAAATATATACAAGCACAGCCTATTGTATCTGTTCAGAAGTGGTTGCTGAAGGAGATATGCTCCTCACTACTACTTACGAATGAACCTTCAATTATTGGAGAGGACAACATGACAGCTCCTGAGACTCTGGCAGGCTAATGAGTTTGCTCCAGAAAAAAAAAAAACAAAAAACAAAACAAAAACAAACCCCTCACATTTATTTGCATTTAAAGATAAAGGGGTCCAATGATTTAATTATTTTTTTGGGAGCTGCAGTATTTGTCCTCTACTAACCAGGTCATCTTTCAGACTAGAAAAAATGCTGCAAGTAAGCCAAGGCTCCTGCTCAATGAGTTGATGCAAAGCCAGAAAATTATGGCAGTCACTGTAGTCTGAGCATGACCAGAATTTGAACTGCTGAAGATCAGCTCTTTGTGTGCACTGCTGTACACATCTCCTCTAAATAAGCTGTAGCTGCTGCATTCATGGCTGGAGGGGTCACTAGAAATTCTGGGCCATTGAAGTAATTGTATTTTTAAATGGAAGAGCTTTATGATTTAAATGAGAAATATCCAAAGTGGTGATAAGCTTCAATACCTTGATATTGTTCCAGGTTAAAATGTTTCTATGCGACTTCGGCAGGTGGCTTATATCATAACGAAGAGTCAAACAAATCAAAAGTGTTTTATACAAAATTATAATTAACCAATGGCTCTGAAATTTTGATTAACTGACAGCTTTTGAGCAGAGTACCTTTCCACAAATTGTCTGAAGGTTTGTTGTTTGGTGCACATAGACTGAAACAATCCTGAATTCTTACCTTAAACTCAATGGCCAACTCTGCTTTTGGCATCAATGGGAGAAACTCCATGTTAAAAATAAATACATATCTACTGGATGTGTTGGCCAGGCATGTTCTTAGGGGTCTTGGGTGGATTAAGACTAAATAGGACCCACACCCACTTGCTCCCTTTATCTATGGACTTCATAATTTCTCTTACTACTCTCAAAGGACTCTTAATTCTGAATCCAATTGATCTCTTTCTTCCAGTCCCCTCCTCCCTGATGGACTTACTGATCTTCTCTTCCTGGTCCCATTTGGTAGACTCTTGGTTTTCCATTGATTTGTTGATCTGCTGGGCCCCCTCAGACTGCCTGGGCCCTAATAATTCTGCTTTAATCCACTTCTTATGATGTTCATGCCAGTAATGAAGGCCAGGCCTGTTGCTGACCATGTCCATTACTCAGCATGGCTCCAATATGAGTATTAATGGAAACATTAAATGACCTGTAACTGGTCCAATACATTTGCCGAGTTTCTGACATCAAGCATATGCAAGTACAGACTGGCAATGGTGACTGCTAAAGGCAGAAAAGAGAGACATAAATATGGAAATGTGTTTTAAAAATCAATGGGTCAAACTGAGATCTGCTGTAAATGAATCTTCCATGGATTTCTCTGGGCCAGTTTCTGCAGTGATAACAATGTAGTGTAAGCTACATGTCAGGTGGGCATTGATCAGACAATTGGCCTGACACTACTCTTTTACACTGGTGTAAATCAGGAGTACCTCCATTGAAGCTAGTGGAGTTGCCAGTGGAGTTAGAATAAAAAGGGTTTACATGGGTGTGTGATCAGACTCAGGCCCAATCGGTTAAGGGTGTGTAAATGGTACAGTAATGTGACTTACAACAATTTGGTCTTCAGGGGTCATGCAAAATAAGTGTAACCTACGCTCCAAGGAGACAAAAACAAGGATGTTTTAGGAAAAGCCACTAACAGCAGGGTGTACGAGACTGCACTGGGAGGCCCAGCTTCATCTTACATCTTCCTTTTGTCTGCTTTGTGTGTAAATTACACTTGTTTTGCGATTCCACTGAACGCTATATTGGTGCATGTTCTGCTACTTGGCTACTTACACCCAGCATGTAACTTACACCACCACTGATGTTACTGTTTTACTTGGCCCACATTATAGAACACTAAAAAACAAAGTGAAAAGGACAGAATGCCTATTTCCCCCCTGTATGTTCTAGAGAGTCCCTTTATCCAAGCCAAGGATTAAGTTTCATGTTCACAGTTGTCCTAAACCAAGATATTACTCTCTGGATTTTCTATTTTTTATTCCTTTTGTACATATCAAAGCATGTTGATTAGGCCAAGTCACTAAGTAGAGGAAAGCCAAAGTAAATAATGAAGTTTAAATTACTGCAGCAAAGGGACCAAAATTTCAGCCAGGACCAGAGTTATAGGGATTTCCAGTGATTCTAAGAGGTACTAGTATATAAATTTTATGGATTTGGCTCACACATCAATTTTGATTATGCTTCTGATTTATTTCCGATTACCAAGGTCATCCTTGCATTTACAAAGTAATTTATCTTGTCAAAAATGTTACTGATGGATTTTTTCAGAGACCCAAGCCAGCCTACAGTTCTCTTTGGAGCTCCTAAGCTTTAGTCATTTGGCATTAAGCCTGGTGACCTTTGTTGCATCAGGCTAACTGCTGTAGTTCCATGTTTGCCTTTTGAGAAATTGAGACATAGGCAAGTTCTATTGTCTAATACTCCAATGTATAGTCAGGCCTGACAGGGTAAGCTGCTGTCACACAGAAGTCAAAGTTGCCTGATTCTGATCTCACATCCATTTGACACTGGTGTAACTCCATTGAAAGGAACTACTCATGGAAGGGAAATCAGAATCTGGCCAGGTATGTTTAACAGGAAAAGAAAGGCAAGATTGTTTTTCCCAATATAACCCAATTGGCAGAGGTAGAGTCACGTGACACCAAAGAGTTTTGTGCTGTTACTCTCCTAGCTGGTCAATAATCTAGTTTTTGTTTTTAGCAGAGGCAGAGCAGTTCTGTGACCTAAAACAGACAAGACTTAGCACAGGACCAGTGATGGAGCAGCACATTTAAGGCGGCAGATTTTATGTGTGAGATATTTAAATTCCCGTATCTTATGAATTTTTTTATATCCAGTGCTTAAAATGTCATTCGCTTTCAGATTTTGGAAAAGGAAAAAAAATCAGTTTGCTGCTTTGGTTTGGGATTTTCCCTCCTTTTCTTTACCACCCCCTATCCCCCCCCCCCCACTGGAACAAAGTTGGAAAACAATTAAAAAAACTGAGTGAAATGAGGGAGACAAACCCATAATTTTCAAAGTTTTCCAAATTTTGGCCAATTGGAGAACAGGGGGCAGAGAATAAAGAAAAGGGAGGGTGGGGGGAAAAACTTCCACATCCCAGACCAAAAATGGAAAAATGAAATTGTCCAGTTTCCAAAGAACAAAACAAAATGACATCAAAGTGAAACTATTTACTTTCACTTTGACATTGCAAAGTGACACAAAATGTTTCATTCTAAAAGGAACATTTCTGGGGAAAGCCTAAAATTTTGTGGGTCAAAAAAAAATTAGAAATCAATTTTCCCCTGCAAACACTCAGGAAAAAAAATGGGGGTTTCCGACCAGCTCTACTTTTGAGCATGTTTAATGCGTATGTATGTGCAACGTGGGGATTCACCTGCACACAGGGCTACGTCACTGTAAGCAGGGTCTGAATGCTCTCTCCCCTAACCTCCAGTTATGCTCTGGGGGAAAAGACTTCAGGAGCAGACTGTATTTGCACAGACACCGGTCTAGGTGTTCAGCCTATAGACTTGCTTTGCCAAAATGATCAATTTTGTCTGGTTTTGGGTTACAATTTACTTGAGTATTGAATGGATGATGAAATATTGTTTTTTCTTATTGTCTGAGTAAAGGGCAGCAGAATGATATTTAGCATGCTCTGACTGAGGGGGTCACCCTACACTAAGCCTCACTTCCTAAGCAGGGATGTCAGATTCCACGGAACATCAGAGGGGCTGGGAAACCGATGGTGTGGATTCTGCCTAAAAAGTCAGCGAGACAAGGTGGGTCAGGTAATATCTTCGTTTGGACCGACTTCAGTTGGTGAGAGAGACAAACTTTCGAGCTTATACAGAACTCTTCTTCAGACACAGTAGAAGAGCTCTGTGTAAGCGTGAAAGCTTGTCTCACCAGCAGAAGTTGGTCCCATCAAAGATTTTACCTGACCCTCTAATATCCTGGGACCAACACAGCTAGCGCAACACTAGAAAGCCCTAGACACCATTTGACCTGCCTTTCTCTCAAGCGTTTAAAGACAGAGCTGACAGGACTCATTTGAGAGCCCTCGTGTCTGTTCAGTGATTACTAGAGCCGATATCACAGATGAGTAGGTTTAGGAGACAAGCCTCGGCGCTCATATGGGGACAGTATTACAGTGACAGGCAACGAAGAGGCAGCAGCCCCGAGGTTCCCTGCGATCCAGTGAAATCAGTAAGGGCTGGGCTAAGTTGGGGGACCTCAGAATGCGGCAGCACAGAAGTGGCAAGCGGCAGCAGCAGTGAGCCAGTTGCAGAGGCAGAGGTGGCCGTGGAGGCATTGCTCTATGGCCTTCCCCCCTTTTCAGGAGTGGGAGGTGGACCCATGTGAATGCACCTCTGAGCTCTGAGTCTTTGCTCACTAAGGACAACCAACTGCGAGTAGGGGGTGCAGTGGAGGGAAAGGGAAGTGGCGTGTTAAAGGGACATTCATTCTTCAGACTTTCTCACCCCAAAGAGGGAAACTGAGGCAAAGGACACTGCCCAGTGTACTGTGGAGTGGGTGTTCGCTTATGGTTACATGCTTTCAAATTCATGGTTGCAGTATTTTCCCAAAGTAATGGTGGGTTCCCTTTCCCTTTTAATAAAAGTTTTTTATATACAAAAAAAAAAAGGAGTACTTGTGGCACCTTGGAGACTAACCAATTTATTTGAGCCTGAGCTTTCGTGAGCTACAGCTCACTTCATCGGATGCATCCGATGAAGTGAGCTGTAGCTCACAAAAGCTCAGGCTCAAATAAATTGGTTAGTCTCCAAGGTGCCACAAGTACTCCTTTTCTTTTTGCGAATACAGACTAACACGGCTGTTACTCTGAAACTTGTTATATACAGACTCAATGTTTGTGAGTGGGGGAGTACTGCCTCCTAGAGGCACCCAGGGGTGGTGTTTAATTTTCCCAGATTACTGGGTGGCAGACAGGTTTCAGAGTAACAGCCGTGTTAGTCTGTATTCGCAAAAAGAAAAGGAGTACTTGTGGCACCTTAGAGACTAACCAATTTATTTGAGCATAAGCTTTCGTGAGCTACAGCTCACTTCATCGGATGCATACTGTGGAAACTGCAGAAGACATTATATACACAGAGACCATGAAACAATACCTCCTCCCACCCCACTCTCCTGCTGGTAATAGCTTATCTAAAGTGATCACTGTCCTTACAATAAGAAAAGAAGTACTTGTGGCACCTTAGAGACTAACCAATTTATTTGAGCATAAGCTTTCGTGCTGATTCGATTTTGTATTGTTAAGAGGAACAGTACCAGGTTTACAATGGTGCCAATGGTGTTGTGGCACCGGGCCCACACACAGAAGAGGCCCCGGTGCCTAGACCGTGGCCCTGCCCCAAAGCCCCATCCCTGCTTGGTCTCTTCCTACCAAGGCTCTGCCTGCTACCTGCTCCTTTCCCCCCCTCCCCCTTCCGCCTCATGCCCTGCTCATGCCTCTCCGCCCCCTCCTCCACTGTAAGCGGCTGGCGGAGCCTTGGGGGGAAGAGGCCTCGGGGCAGAGCACAGGTGGAGTGGGGGTGGGGCCACAGTCCAGGCGCCAGGGTCCCAAAAGATGAATCCGGCCTTGAAGAGAAAAACCTAGCTATTGAACCTGGCCCTTGTTGCTGCCAAGTCAAACTGGCAGAAGGATTACAAACATCTAGTCAGTCATGTAGGCCTGCAAAATCCCCATAGTTGTATGTGCAAAAGTGGTAAATTTTCACCTGAATGCTGGTGTGTAATTGTGGCTACTCCCTTTTGCAAATCCAGCTGGTAGTAAAGTATTTGAGGTACTTTGCATTTGAGAGAAAAGTGATACCTCAAAAAATTTGGAAACCTTGACTTGTGACAGCAGTGACAAAGATATAGCCTTGATTACAACAATCTTGCTTGTTAGACAATGCCTTCCATACAAATATATCCCACAATTCTTGACACGCTGTAGTGATAGTTTAAATTACTATCTGTACCAGCATATATAGACCTGTAGGTAGGTAAGTAGATAGATAGATAGCTGCTGAGATGCAGCTGCTTGTGGAGAGTAGCAAAAGTACACAGAAGCATGAAGCAGTGAATAATGTCTGCAGATATAGTATTATACGTTGAAATAATTATTGCATTTTCAATAATTGCATAAGCATAATTTAATTACACAAAGTAGAACTTAATTGGGATATTAAAAGCCAACACGCTCACACGGCTGTGAAAAGTGCAATGGTAGATACAATGCACCTTGTGCACTGCCCCGTGCTCGGACCTGTGCCTAAAGGCACAATCCAGTCTATAGTATTCAGATACTTCAACCATAGTCAATTTTGACAACGGTTGATATAAGATGTAAATAAATATATATACTGTATTTAAAAAGTCTTCAAAATGACTCGGACCGACCAAATTATGCATCTAGTTACTCTGTGCCTACATGTTCCTATTCCTGTTACTTTTGTCCTCTATCCTTTTTTCCTCCCTGTTGTTTGTTACCTTCACTTGTGGCATTTTGTCTCCAGATTCGAAGCTTTCGAACACAGCAACCAAGTCTTCCTATTTGTGTACAGTGCCTGTCCCCATGGGACCCTGATCTTAATTAGGGTCTCTGGATGCCACCACAAAGGAAAAATAATAAGAAATAAGGTTTAATTTTACCTAAATATTTCATTGCAAGCAATATTCAGAGAAGCCTCAGAACAGTGGGTGATTCCATGACAGAAATTTGGGGCCCCGGTATATCATGTTTGCAGGGGGACCATCCTCTCCTATTTCACCCCAGTTATACATTTGTGGGTCCCCTCTGAGCTTGGGACCCCAGTACAGTTGTCCCTCCTTCCTCCCCACTCCCCATGAGCACTGTGGTACAGAAACAGTATCTTCTAAACTACAATGTCTAGGCCCAACATGGTGAGGTAAGGACAGAGTAAGAGTATACTTCATTCTGAACCCTCTCTGATAAAGGTTTATGTTCCAATCTGTAATGAGCTTGCTCATTGCAGAATTGGGGCCTTAGCCTGTACTTAACTCTGAATTTCCCTGATATGGTGAGTGAGACAGACTCTTAATTTTATTTGAATGTACTTTACTGTAGGGTATTTTAAAGTAGTGCTTCTTTGAAACTTTGATTTTCTCTTCCCTCCCAATTTTTTAACCATTAAACACTGCTCTCCAAAGCCCACCTCTGCTGCTCTTTAAGTTAGACAGAGGTGATCTGTTGCAGGATAGATACATCCCATTACGGGGTGTCCAGTCATGTATAACAAATAAGGGGTTACAGCTCAAGTGGCTAGAGTTGATATGGCTGTCCTAGCTTGTAAAGCAAGGTCATGCGTCCTAGTGGCCAGAATCCTTGGGGCTGCCCTTGTTCTCAGGACAGCATGGCCAAAGGGCCAGAATCCTTGGAGCTGCCCTTGTTCTCAGGGTGATGTGGCCTAGTGGCCAGAGTCCTCAGGGCAGCCAGAGTCCTTGAGCAGAGCCCACACCCTGCGGAGGGTGTTGGGTAGGGTAGGGGGACCCAGGCCCATGCTTTTCCACCAGGTCCTGACCCAGGGCCCTGTGAAACTGATAGTGAGTGGTTCAACTCGGTTTCCTATTTTAACATTCATGTTCCGTGGGTCACTTCCTACTCTTGGTTCCTGTTCTGTTAATTCTCTTGAGGGTGTCGACCTTCCAACTCACCTCCAGGATCAACAGGGGTTCCATTGTCAATCCCACTGGCTCGGCCTCGTGGTCTGTAGCTCCAGCAAGTCCCTGGCAGGAGCCTGAAGCTCACATCTGCTCTCCTTTTCCACCAAACCAAACTGAGCTGGACCACTCCTTTTTATATCCTGTCTCCAGGATTAGCATGCCCAGCAGGGATGAGTGGCCATAGCCTCTTTGGCCTACAGTGTGAGGCTAACCCCAGCGGGGTCAGTGTGAGGTAGATACACCCATCACACAATCACTGAAGAAAATAGTAAGATTTCCTTCCTTCTACAGTGCTAACTTTCAGCAATTTCAGCATAGGGGAAGGGAATGACCTTGGAGCCCAGACTCATCATCCCCCTTGTGATTGCCAACAGTCCCTCAAGGGTTTTTTTTATTACTGCCATCTCATCATATCATTAAAGCAGCCTATAATTCCACCTTCAGTCCTGAGAATTTCCCTCTTCCCAGGTACTGAATGAGTTTGGGTCTTTTAACATACAATGGAGTGTCTTGTTTTCTGACCTAAAGATACAGGGAACACATGAAGCTGATGAGAAACAGGAGTGATTAACTGGATTTCTTTTCATTGAGAAATTAGGATTTAATGTCCATCCCAATAAGAGGAAATACATTCTTCATGCTTTCATTTACAATGTCAAAGAGAGAGGGAGAGCAAGCAAGAGGGAGATTAACAAATACAATATACAGGAGCCTAAATTGAAACATCATTTTTCATAGGAAGAAGGCTTTGGCACAGTTCAGGCTGTTTGTGATGTAGTGTCTCCAGTCAGCCTCAGTAAAAGTTGGCTGCAGTTTCTCAGAACCTGCCTTTTGAGACTCGGAGACTGCTTTGCTTCCCATAGATCTGATTACACTAATTGCACATTTTTTAAAATTACAAAATGGAGGTCATAATCTACAAACGATCTGAAAAATGGATGTTTTTTCTAACCCTGCTTTTACTAAGGTGTCTGTCATCTTCTCTCTTTACCATTTTGAGCCGTCTTAGATCTTAAGGCTTCCCAGGGGCTAGGCATTGTGGAGCTGGCTTATAAACAAATTGTTAGAGAGCTTATGAAACTGTTTTATGGTATCTAGTTGTAATAATTTATAGTATGAGGGATACCTGGAGTTGAAGAGATCCTTCTCCAGCCAAGGTCTGAATTGCGACATCAGTGGACTGAGACTGCAAAGGTCTGTGTGTTCATCTCCCTCCTCAGCTACGTACTCCAATGAGAGCACACTGGGCAGCAAGATAGGGCGAGTAGCAAAATGAAAAATGACGGCCTAGGCATGGGAGGTGAACACACAGAGGGACATACTTTCTCAAAGCTGCAGATGCTCAGGCTGCAGATGCAAAGCTGGACCATTCTAGGAATCTTTCTGACCAGTTAGTACCATTGTGGCCATTTGCCATAAGGAACCTCGATAAAGGTTAGATGGTGGCACCCCTTCTCTCCTGCCAAGGGTTCATTCCAAAGGTGAAGGCTGAAGTGCTTTCAGACAAGATTTAAAGGCAGATGGGAGGTCCTGTCTGAAATGGGACCACATGGCAATCACTCAGCTATTACAAACTATATGGGGTCCAAAAAAATTAGACATGTTTTCATGGTTCCTGCTTCTACTGGTTGCGAAAAACATCAGCACCGATAAATCTGCCAAGAGGTGACCAAGCCACATCACCCCCGTCCATCCTGCCAACTCAATAAAAAAAGAAAATCGGACATTCAGGGGCATAAAGCCCCCCTCATTCACATCTATGAAACATGAACATAAAAGGCAAGGAATTATGTGTGGGGGTGAGATGGGTGGGGAGAAGGGAAATTGTTACAATTGTGGTTTAGGGGATTTCCATGAAATGTCTTCAGTAGCTGACTACTCATGCAGCTTTTCTGCATTGTCTGGTATGTATTCGTTCTACAGCAAATATGCGGGTGGAGGCAGGCTAAAAGGACTTTAATGCAGCATTATTGCCTTCCACTAATTGAACAGATACTATTATTACTACTAATAATAATAATTAACAGTATTTAGCATTTGTGTAATACTTTACATGTTCAAAACATTGTATCGTTTGGGGGTTGTGACCACCCTCCCTTTCCTTATGGCTAGATGGAAGAGGCATCAAGAACATTTTTCCAGTTGTAATATGCGGTCATGGGTTACAAAAGATTGAGAACCACTGAGCTAATTAATCCTCACAACACACCTGGTAGGTAGGTGGGTAAGTATTGTTTATCCCCCCTGACACAGGGGAACACTAAGGCAGAGAGTTTGGGTGACTTGCCCAAGGCCACCAAAGCAACTGATGAGAGAGAGGACTAGAACATGAATGCCTAGCAGCTCACCTGAATGGTCTTCGCAACTTCAAAATATGTCAGTCCTGATCTCCCTGCCCTCTTTCCCCTCCCATGGTCTCTATACCACCTCGGATGAAGCTATCTGATAGAAACACAGGGCCTGATTCTCCTTCTCTCTTTAGTTTTAAAACTGGTCTAATTCCACTGACGTCAAGCAGGTTACTTCTGACTTATACCTATATAAGTGAGATGGGGAGGATCAGGCTCAGCAATCCAGGGGCTATATTTGCCCTTTGTGTGGCACTCAGCAGGTGAAAAAGCAAAAAAATTCCAGTTACTCCCCAAAAAAGTGGAAAACTGCTTTAGGAATGGGCACTGCTATACAATCACCCATGTGCTTCACTGACTACTCAAAAGAGTTAGGCCTTGTCTACACTGCGAGCTAAATCGGCGCTGCTGCAATAGATGCAGCAGCATTGATTTAGTGGATTTAGTGAAGACGCAATAAGTTGATGGGAAAGCACTCTCCCGTCAACTTAATTAATCCACCTTAACAAGAGATGGAAGCTATGCCTATGGGAAAGCATCTCCCATCGACAGTGTAGACACCGTAGTGTAGACAGTGTAGACACCGCTTTAAGTTGATGTAAGCTAAGTTGACTTAAGTTACATTATTTACATAACTTAACTAACATAACTTACATCGACTTAGAGCGCTAGTGTAGACTAGGCCTTAGATACTGTCTGACATGACTGTCTTTGGAGGATACTGCAAACGTGGGGATTCCAAAGCATTTCATTGAATTCATCGCAAGTCTCTACCACCAACAAAAGACAACAGTGAGTGATTTTCCACTGAGCAGGGTATGAGACAATAGTGTATTTTGTCCCCACACCTCTTTAACAAATATGCAGAATTTATTGTGAGACAAGCCTTGGAAAGTTTTGATAAAGTGGAAGGAGCACAAATTTCCACTGAAGGACACTTCTTAACGGACCTCAGATATGCTGATGACGTTCTTTGCCACAACCACCAGTGCAATGCATGTCAGAGTCTGTAAAAACAGCTAGTGAGAAATATGAGCTATTCCTGAATGCAACAAAACCAAAATTGCTTGTATGTTGACATGACTAACAAAACGGGATGCAAGCAGATATCACAATTAATGAAGGTGTAGAGACAGTAGATTAATTTAGTTATCTGTAATCACATATATCCAGCCAAGGAGGCTGTTCCAAAGAAATTGGAAGAAGACGAGGGATGACTCGCTCAGCCTGTATAGCCTCCATTAAGAAAGTGTGGGAAAACAATGGCATCTTGAAATGTACAAAGGGGCAACTGGTGAAAGCCCTATTTTTTTCCATAGCAATTTATGGATACGTATCATGGGAAGTTAATGCTGTTGACAAGAAGCAAATAGAAGCTTGTGAATGTGGAGCTAGCAAAGACTCTTGAGCAGCTCCTGGATGGGAAAAAAGACAAATGCCTATGCCTACTGGAGAGAAATAGTCAGAAGTCAACAAACAGATGTTTGATGTCAGATGTCAGATGTCAGAAGTCAACAAACATAAATGTATGTGCTTTCGTCACATTTGGCATAGAGATGGAAATTACCTTGAGAAAAGTTATCAGGGAAGGAATGGTGGAGGGTCATTGTCGTAGGGAAGGGATGGGTGGTGTGTGGCAGATCACAGGAAGGTCAGTTGCTGAGTGCTTGATGTTAGTGACAGAAGGCTTCTGAACATTCTGTTATGACGTCATCAATATTCAGAGACGAATAAATGCATTTACTTACTTAGCTATACCCTACAGACACCAATTGGCTGGTGTTTGCTGTACCTGAGGAGGCATGGCTTTCCAGAAATAGGCTGCTGAGTGGGTATATCAGCAGATCCATGATTAGTGCATTCATCTTATCCCCACCCATGTGCAGGACAGACCACAAACAGTGAGCAAAATAGAGTAGCCACAATTTGCTCTTAGTTGTGCTGCAAAAGCCAAGTGCCAGTGCAGCTGAGGGTAAACGCACGTACGTGGAGTTTACCCACTTCTCATTTGGGCAAGAAGGAATTTAGTTTACCCACTTCTTTGTGTACCACTACACCACTGCCATGCTGCTAAGAGAGAATGCACGTATTGAGATATGGAGATTCCTAATACCTGCAAAGGGGATAGGCTCGCCGTGGCTTAATTTACATCTTAATAGTGCCTTTTCCTTTCATTCCCCAGGGGACAGAGAGTGTGTGTGTGTGTGCATATACCTGCATGCTGGAGGTGCACCTGGCTGAAAGGCCCAGATTCTGATCTTATTTACACAGACAAGACTCCACTGGCCCTGATTCTGATCTCACTTATACCAGTATGATTCAGAGTAGTTGCTTCTGATTTACATGGGTGTCAGAGAGCTCACTCATGCCCTCAATGTGGGTAAGCTTCTTGCACCTGGACACCTATCCTGGAGCCAGCTGATTTGTATTGGCAAGGCACTCATTGCCATACACTGTTCTCCGTATGCCTCTGTCTCTCCCTTATTGGAGGTTAGATTTAAAAAGATGTGCATTGACCCCTATGTGTTGCTGCCACTGACTGATGCTGGTCTCTGAGACCTGTGCCCTGTGACCTTGGGGTCCGGTTTGTGCCCTGTGTCTATCTTCTGTGTCCAGGTTCTTATACCATGCCAATCACAGGGGCATCCTCTACTTGTGTTATTGGCAGAAACGGACCTCTCTTATGCAATCATCTCCTCAGCAGGAGCCACATGGTCACCCATTATTTATGGCTGTATCCATACTAGGTTGATATCAGCTGCTGTGGTGACAGCACCTTGTGTGTTCTTCCTCTCCCCCTCCTGCCCACAAGCCTGTCCACAGGGTGTGCTCCGCTCGTCTCCCCCCTGGGCTGCCCAGGCCCCTGGCTACTGCTGTCACTACTGGCGTGAAGAACAGGTGCACACTAGTCTGCTTGCCACTTACAGAGCACTGTTTCTGTCATCTGCATCTTGATTGGGGGCCTTGGTGCACACTGGTCTCCTTCACAAAAGCAGTGAATCTGGCCAACTGGGATGATAGCGCCACATGAGTGCGTCATTTCTAGGCCACCATGGTCCTCCACACTCCACTCACATCTCCCCTTCCCTTCTCTTCTCATGTTCCTCTAACAGGGCAAGGCCTGACATGGGTTTGCCACAGTCGATGGATTTTTAGCACTGCTATTAGGAAACCCCCTCACCCCCACCCAGCCTGGGAAAACACAAGCAGAAGAACATTCCCTGTACAAAGGAGAGGTGGAATCAGAATCCTCTGGCAGTCAACTTTCCTTGGATGTGACCAAGCAAGCATAGAGATCATGCTTTTTCTGGGTTTCTCTGCTTTTTTCTTACACACAGTATGCCAGGTGAGCTACTAACATCACCTTTGGAATGCAGCCATTCCAATGGGAGGTTGACTCAAGATTTCAAAGGACCATCACAGTGTTCCACCACAGTGCGGACCAGCAGCAAAGAGGTTAACAAAAATGCAAGGAAGAGAGACAATTGGGCAAAAGGCGTTACTGTCTCGTGTCTGGATGTTTTACTGTAGAGCTGTCAAGAAACCCCACAGAGCTTGAGGGGTCCCATACTCTGATTTCTATGGCTTTAAAGTGCCTTGGATGATTTAGTGAAGGGGAGGGATGCCTGATCAGAGAAGAGCCTTTTACTTTTTTTTTTTTTTTTATAAAGCATGTCGCTGATCAAAGCGGTGCCAGGGAGGCTAGGAAGAGCAGGATTCTAATGGATCAGCTGTGTAAAACATGCCAGCAGACAAGCCCCAGTTCTCCGAGTCTCACAGGGAACTGCTCACAGATTACGGAAAAAAAAATAAAACTTCCAACTGACCTTGTGTCAAGGAGTTAAGTGTTATTTGGAAGAGACTGCAATAGGTTTTTTTTTCCTTATAAAAACCAAAAAATATGTTTCCCAAATATCCAGTGGTAATTTAAGAGGCAGTGGAAAGATTTACACAAGTCAGACAGTGACTTATTTTAGGCATACTGAAAAAAAGCACTAGACTGTATTGTTATCAAAATGAATCATGCTCCCTCCTTCCCCCATTTACCAGTGGTCCTTCACCCCACTACTCATACAGGCATAAACATGTCTGGATGTTTGCAAAGTTTCTACTGGTCTGTTTTGGACTGCTTTTGGCAAGGTGTATAAAAAACCCCATTAAAAATAATAAGCATTCTTACATTTTAGAGGAGAAAAGGAAACAGGGATGTGTTAAAAATGTGGGTGGTGGGGGGGGGACGGGACACTTTTTGAACATGGGGGGAGGGTAGGTGAAGCAGCAGCAATTTTAAAATGTAATCAAATTCAAAGTATTTTTTAAAACCCTTATTTGAAAAGCATTACAATATTCTATGGGACAACAGTTGTAAGCTGTATTGTGAGGGACCATTACAGCAAAATAGTGTTAGGGTGGTTTTATGTAAAATGTATGGACAGAAAGATCTAATTAGACATTCAATACTCAGGCGAAGTAAACAGGCAGAGTTCCACTGAAGTCAACAGCTGCTGATTTATATGCTGAGGAGTTTGGTCATTTATGCTGATTTATAACAGCTGAGGAGTTAGGTCATTTTACCAAATCTTCTCTTAGTTACACCAGTCCAAACCCCGTTGAATTCAGTGAGGTTGTAACTGGTGTGAGGCTGAAATAGTGTAAGTAGGAGCAGAATTTGGCTACCAGTATTGTTATCAGTTCATTTCCCGCAGTGAAGGAGCTTTGCACAGGCTCACAGCCCGGCTTTTCTGGTCTAAATGAAGTTAGTGGTGGTAAAAAGTTACAGCTGTGAAAAATGAAGCTCTCTCTTTATCCACCGCACAGGTGAAGCACAGAAAGCACTGTAGTTAGCTTTTCTCATGCTGCACCCCCTGAGGGACCATAGCTTGGTCTCCTTGCCCCATTCTTGGACTCTCTACAAAGCCTGCCATCAAGGATGCTAATGAGTGTCAATTAGGATCAGGTGTTGTTGCTGTCTGCTAGGAAATAGCCCCCAATTCATTTCACATAGGGTATGTCTTCACTGCACTTAACTCGTGTTCTCCAGAGTTGAGTTCCTCATCTCAAATTAGCCTAGCTGGTCACCATACAGAATTGAATTTCGTTGCAATCTTTACCAATGTACCTTGAATTTGAACAAGTGACGTAGGGATGAAAAGCTCTGGACTCCAAACCATTATCAAGCCGCTGCATTCTTATAAATGATAAATCAGCTATTAGTGATAAGTCATGATCTCAGTTTATGCGGCAACATGTCAAGGATTGAGTTAGATCTTTGTGCGAGATGCAATTCTTGTGGGTCTATAGTTCATATAGCACTTTGGGCTCCTATCTAGAAGGTGCTATATACATGATTGTCATTATCATTTTCTCCAGGCTCTGTGGTGTCACTTTACCCAATTCTCCAACACCAGAAATTCTACCACTTCTGGAGATAGAAACTTTCCCAATGCATTTTAACTGCTTTAAATCTCTTGCTCAGTCCTCAGCAGTTTCTCAGTATGTCACTCTGATCATAGTGGTACAAAAGCTGTGAAATAAAGGTAAGGACTTCAGAGAGCCAGTGAAAAATGGAGAGGTGGTTATTTGATAAAGTAGCTGAAAACTCTGGGTTATGTAAACAAAGAATGAGTACACATCACATGAACATCTGCATTTCCACTAGAATAAAGCTGTAACTTTAGCTTTCATCTCAGGCTGAGAAAAAAGATAGTATGTAGAAATATTCACTGGTATGTAATTATTTGCTTCATATTTTGTACACAAAGTATAGAATATATACATCTTATGAGGTGTATATTGATTTAAGTTTGTCTCTTTCAATCTATTTTACACTATATACTTCAAGTACGATTTATTTATCACTTTTCTGTAATTTAATATAATTTGGTGAGTTATGAACTCAGTTTATCTGTGGAATGTTCTTCAAATGGTGCTGAAAGCTATACAAAACGCAAATACGCCCCTGTCATTATCTGTAGCTCTATTCAGCTGAGAGAGCCAGGCAAAAAAAGGTATAATTTATGCAAACATATAACTTATACCTCATCTCAAAAATATTGGGGGAGGCCTGATTCTTATTAACACTTAAATCCCTTTACACCACTCTCACAGTGTCAAGTGGCCTGCAAGTGGATTTACATATTATTTATTCCCAATTTAAAAGCTCCTTTACCAGCCAGAGAAGTGGCCTTATTAAAAATCTGAATCAGACCCAGAGACTAATTCTGATCTCATTTATACCAGTTTTGCACAGGTGTAATTCCATTGATTTCCATGGAGTAACTCATGATTTATACCAGCACAAGGTCAGAATCAGTACCTTGGAATGTAAAATGCCTGTTGAGAATCTGGTTTTGTGGTCATTTTGTATCTGAAGCCAGTGAAGCCACCAGATTCAGACATGGAACCAGATCTGAATTTGACCTTCCTAGATCAGGGCTGGAATTCCGGTTTGGTCCCGTCTACAGATACGCCCATTTTGTAACACTGATCCAAATCCAAGTGTTAGCAGTTTAAAGAGCTGAGCCAGTGTTCTTGTCCAATCCCATATCTAACAGGAGCTTTGAGAAATATTTCCTGTAAGGTTGAATATCATAGATCTGCCTGTGGATTTTCTGGTGCATAGGGTACAGTCAGAACATGCATTCTCCTGCACAGTCCTGAAGATACCACAGCTGAGATATTTCTGCCCCAGCTAGTCCCTAAACCAACACAGTAAAAGCACATGCTTGTTGGCCTCAGAGGTAGAGGAACAATCAGAGGAAGCAGTTCAGAAAGGTCATTCCTCTCCCCTTTCCCTGAAGCGTGTTTTCTTAAATCAGTGGTGGCAAAGATCAAGTAGTGTCAAAAGAAAGATTTTGCACCTCTGGGTATTGTGTGCTTGTTAGAAAAAGTACAGTACAGTTCACATGACTGGGTTTTAATTTCAACCATGATCGTCATGGCAGACAGAGGAAGAACCACTGGAGGGTAGCTGTGGGAGAGGAAGGGTGTATGTTAGAGAATTGCAGCAGCAGAGGGAAAAATATCTCTTAAAACACATTTATTTTTTGGATTTTCTACAGAGAGTTCTTGAACCTTTTTAGTTTTAATTCTTTATTTGGGGGCCAGCGAAAACACTGTGGGTAGTGTCTGGGTGACAATGGGCCATGTGTTGGAGTGATCGGAGGAGCAGCTGAATGCACTTTGGGTTAGAGGGGGCGGGTTGAAAAGAGGGGTTTCCTGGGGAAGGGGCCTTTGTCAGTAGGCGAGAGTGTGTCTGAGCAGGATCTGCGGAAGTGGATGTGGCTGAGATGGGGATGACTAAAGTGTCTGAGGTAGGTAATTACAGGTGTGTGTTTGGGTGATAAGTGTTCTGGCTGGGGCATGGGTAAGGCCCTACCAAATTCACGGTCCATTTTGGTCAATTTCATGGTCATGGGATTTTAAAAATAATAAATTTCACGATTTCAGCTATTTAAATCTGAAATTTCACAGTGTCATAATTTTAAGGGTCCTGACCCAAAAAGGAGTCGTGGTAGGGAGGGTCGCAAAGTTATTGTGTGTGTGTGTGTGGGGGGGGCCTATGGTACTGCTACCCTTACTTCTGTGCTGCTGCTGGTGCCGGCTCTGCCTTTAGAGCTGGGCAGCTGGAGAGCAGCGGCTGCTGGCTGGGAGCCCAGCTCTGAAGACAGAGCCGCCACCAACATCAGCGCAGAAGTAAGGATGGCATGGTATGGTATTGCCACCCTTACTTCTGTGCTGCTGCCTGCCAAGCTGGGCCCTCAGTCAGCAGCCACCACTTTCTGGCCGCCCAGCTCTGACGGCAACAGCGCAGAAATAAGGGTGGCATGGTATGTGTGATGTTGCACCCCATGATACTTTATGGAAATATGCTTATGAATGTAAATATGACATAATTGGAATATGTTCTATGTTACATATACCATGTAACATATCTCTGCATATATCATTTTTGTATTCAAAGTTATGAATATTGGCTGTGTACTTTTTTTATTTTAATAGCCTTAATAAGGCATTTGGTCAGCTTCTTTAGAAAGGAATTTGCAAGCTAAGTGCCCGATCAAGACACATTTAACGGACATTGGATCTTGGAAGACTCCAATCCACATAAGAAGTCTACCTGAGGACGTTCAAGGTAGCATGTGAACAATGGCTGCCATCTTTAAAATTCTGAGTCATGCATGGACATGTGACTTGCCCATGTGACTCCAAAACTCCATCTTGTAGCTGGGACTCTACACAGGGGAGGGGGGGAACCACCCACAAGAGGAAGTCTATTTAAGCCCCTGGATACCCCTCCATTTTATCTTCAGCTGGGTCAAGAGATAGCCTCTCCACCCCCTAAGGATACCGGAAAGAAACTGGAATAAAGGACAGTAACACAGGGGTGTGAGTGATTGCTGGACCCAGACTAGAAGGAGGCTAGTCTGTAAAAGGAACCTACTGGAACATCTCTGAGGGTAAGATTTCATGATTAATCACTTTCTTACTGTATTAGGTTTAGACTTGCATGTTTTATTTTATTTTGCTTGGCAATTTACTTTGTTCTGTCTGTTATTACTTGGAACCACTTAAATCCTACTCTTTGTATTTAATAAAATCACTTTTTACTTATTAATTAACCCAGAGTATGTATTAGTACCGGGGTGGGGGGGGGGCAAACAGCTGTGCATATCTCTCTATCAGTGTTATAGAGGGCGAACAATTTATGAGTTTACCTTGTATAAGCTTTATATAGGGTAAAACGGATTTATTTGGGGTATGGACCCCATTGGGATCTCGGCATCTGAGTATTGGAGACAGGAACACTTCTTAAGCAATTTTCAGTTAAGCCTGCAGCTGTTGGGGGACGTGGTTCAAACTCCCCCAACACAGTCTCTCTCACACACACACACACGAGCGCGCGCTCTCTCTCGGTCTGTCTCACATGCACTGGGTCTCTCTCACACACACATACGTATTATTGTTAGGCTGACCAGATAGCAAGTGTGAAAAATCGGGACGGGGGTAATAGGAGACTATATAAGAAAAAGCCCCAAATATCAGGACTGTCCCTATAAAATCGGGACATCTGGTCACCCTAATTACTGTTATTACTGCTTGATACTTCCTGTCAAAATGCTTGTGGTGAGCCAGGAGTGGCTAGGGGCTGCAGGAAGGCCATGGGCTCTGGCAAGATGCAGCCCCCATGTTACAGCGCGAAGCCTGGCTTGAGCCACTGCTGCAGCATCTGCTGTGTACAAAGTTCGGTGTGTGTCAGCAATGGGGGTTGTTCTGGGGGTCTGCAGGTGAGGGTGGTGGCTGTGCCCCCTCGACACACTGGGGTCAGCGGTGCCGGCTGGGGACCACCTTCCATGGAGCAGAGGGGCACCAGTTTAATAATACTGCGTAGGGCCCCATAAATCCGAAGGACTGCCCTGTCTCTGGCTGCCCAGCTCTGAAGGCAGCGCAGAAGTAATGGTGGCAATACCGTGACCCGCCTAAAATAACCCTGTAAACCCCCTGGAGCTCCCTTTTGGGTCAGGACCCCCAATTTGAGAAACACTAGTCTCCCCTGTGAAATCTGTGTACAATAGGGTAAAAACACACAAAAGACCAGATTTCACAGGGGGTGACCAAATTTCACGGTCCATGACATGTTTTTCATGGCTGCAAATTTGGTAGGGCCTTAGGCATGTGTAACTGAGTGAATGGAGCATGAATCTGAAGGAAGAGGTTGTATGTTTGATTGAATCGTACAGTTTCTAAAAGTGTAAATTACATGCTGTGAGGCAAAGCCTGGCCTACCTCTGCATGTACAAAGATATCATGGGAGTCAGTGGATTGGCTCCGTGGCACATGATGTGTGCGAGCCCTATTTCAGCAGGGGGCCTGTGTGTATATCCATGTAGTGGGGCAGAATGGGACGAGAAATTGGGGTGACATCAATGGATCTGCTCATCTGTAGATCTACCAGCTGTTGTCCGATGAAATGAGGTGGTGGCTGCATTAGCATTCGCCGCGTTATCTAAAGCAGTAAGATTCCATTTCCTCCCCAGAATCCATAGAATCCCCTATTCCAAACCTGGATATTTGGACTTGATGCAGGAGACAGGATTTAGTCCCACAAAACTATATTTTTTTCCAACTAAAGAGGCTTCTTTGTGTCACTTCTAATTGTTGTCAAATAAATGGGCACTATATACAGTATTAGAATAACATATTTACCTATAACAATAACTTAAGAGAACAAGTCACCATCCACACATCTCTAATTATTATGTAGCTTCTGTCACCACAGAAAAAATATTGACTAATAATTTTATTTGTTCATAGTAAATACTTAAAAAAAATAAGACAGGGGACTCTTCCACTGTTCCATATCTCTGAGGTCCTGTTTACGCTATATCCAGTTTGCCACTTAATCTTTGACCTCTGAATGACAATGCTGCAGTGTCTCCTACTTAACTAAAAATAAAGGCTACACTCCCGTCTAGTGCATATGATACTAACAATGTGCTTTATGCATCTGCATAATCTGTTTGCTTACCTATTGTGTGTTTGCCAAAAGCTCTTACATTTGAAGATCAATTGGAAGGCTGGGTTAATTACTCAAAATGCATCTGACATAATTCTTTCTAACAACAATGAACAGTGGGTGAACCTACGGTGGTTTGTGGGTTCAGTTTACTTGAGATAATCAAACAAAAGTTTGGATGCTAATCTGAACCTTCTTTAAACCTCTTGAGACTGGAAAACTGGACTGGAAATCTTGCCAGGACACAATTATTTATATAACTCCTTTCACAGGTATCATGTGCTTTACAGCATTATCCTGGGCCTGATTATCCATTCACTTACACCAGTGTAATTTCATTGATTTCAATGGTTTTAGTGACGATCTACTGCAGTGTATGCGAGAGGAGAATACGGATATATGAATGCCAATGCAGTGTTAAGATTAAGAAAAGTCAGAGAATACAGAATAGATTTCAATGGCAACATTATTTCTCATGTGCCATGTTGCATGTCCTGTGAGACAAATATGGCTGCCCCATGCAGTTGCTCTAAAGAGGGAAAGGACACTGGGAGAACTGTGAGCAATTATCCAACCTTCAGTGGACATGGAGAACACGAAGTAATGGGCTTAACCTGAAGTAAGGGAGAGTTATGTCAGATATTAGGAAAAACTTTCTACATATATGGGCTTCCAAGGGAGGTTGTGGAATCCCCATCACTGAAGGCTTTTAAGAACAGGTTGGAAAAGCACCTGTCAGTGATGGTTTTGCCTCAGCATAGGAAACTGGACTAGATGACCTGTCGAGGTCTTCCAGCCTGACATTGCTATGATTCCTTGGCTACCTAGTGCATCTGTGCAGGACACTGACAGTGTAATTGTTCAGTTACTCCACTGAATTCAAAGGAGCTACACCAGTGTAAACTAGCATCAGAATAATAGGGCAAAATGATAGCTCTTCCGAGGTAGAGCCATGCTAGGAAGATGGAGAACATGCATCACCCCAGAGTCAATGGGAGGAGACGTTATGCCTATCAGATAGGTGGGCAATGTTGTGAACAGCAAAGCTTGCACCTCTTTTAAAAAGAAAAGGAATACTTGTGGCACCTTAGAGACTAACAAATTTATTTGAGCATAAGCTTTCGTGAGCTACAGCTCACTACTCCCTATTATTCCCAAATTCCAAGTGGCACCAGCCAGCCTCCCTACCATTTGAAAGCAGCATTTGCAGCCAAATTATAAATGCCTGCAGCATGAGAAAACTTGGTGAGGAAGCAACCTCAGGGTAGGAAGTGGCAGTCATTATAATGGTGCTAACAACATAAGAAAAAGGAATATTTTGTCCAAGGGAAGTGAGAGGGGAATAGAGGTAGACAGCAGTTACTAATTATCCAAGCCACAATATGGCCAGGGCACTAGAGCTAACAATCCTAGTTTCATGAAAAATGCCGTGCATAAACAGGTCAGGCAGGTCCTAGGTTTTACATCTCCTCCAAATGATGGATGCTGCCCCATTGACAAGGCTAATGTTAAACCGCAACCAAATGTCCTCCTGACTGATTGAAGAGCTCATGTTAAGGTACAGCCTGCAAGTTTAACCTCATTATCTTCTGGTTCAGCATAGAGAAGAAATATTACATCCTACAAGACCTTTACATTGACTTGCTGTTAACCAGGCTTGGTTGAAGCCCAGTTTCATGTCTAGGAAGAGAAATAGCTCAGTAGCAACAGATGTGTCAGCTCTCCCATTCAGTTAAGCAATGCATGGGACTCTAACTTTCGATTTGTGGGTCTGGTTATCTCAAAAACAAGAATTGGAGCTAAAAAGAATCTTCAGTTACGTTGATGCCCTTTTGTTTTCCCTTTGCATGACAAATTATTTTTATCCTGAACGATTACAATGTGACACAGGGTCTGCATACAAAGAGCATCCAGTGCTGTTCAGCAGATTAACATGAATTGCAACTTGGGAGATGGGTTTCAATGTGGAAGAACATTAATATCAGCAGTCTGATGACACATGTCAGAGACAGGACATTTTTACACAATATCAGTTCACAGCTGGCATGAATCGACCTAGTTCTATTGTCTGTGACGGAGCTGTGCCCCTTTATGCCGTCTGAGGCTCATTTGGTTTGGATTCCAACTCTGAGTACAATGTGGCAGTTCAATAAGAAACAGAGGCTGCACCAAAATGATTGGGAACCTTTTCTTTAAAGGACCTAGGAAATCCAGAGAACCCTTACACAGGAGAACAGCATGTGGGGCCTTCACTCCGCCATGTGCAGCCCCTGTGAAGGGGAAGCAGGATTGCAGGCTTGTGTTCTGGGGAATGCAGGGACTGCTCCTTCCTAATCTCCTGACCAGCAATAAACTTCACTAGAGAAAAGGGTGTAGAAATAAGTGCATAGAGACACCCAGGCACTCTATCATTCATAGCTGAATGACTCCTATTTTGTTAAACCATTGATGTCTGTCCTTAAAAGCAATTACAGCACAGGATTTTACGATAGACCTCCCAGTTCCAGTAAATGCATGGAGAAGTGGGAGCAGAAATGAAGGCAAAATACCATAGAGATGGCCATCGCTAGTGAGTCGGAGGGGCTGAGTGGGCATACCACAAGAAACAAGTTGTAAACCAGGGTGGAGTTGTGCAGGGCCTGAATTAGAACTTTAATTTTTATGGTGGGCTGAGCAGAGCCAAGTAATTCACATGTATCTATAATATGCTATCCATATTATGCCTATTTAGCCTATCTTAACTGGACATGCTTGGGATTATTTCGCTTATAAACCCCATTTTGAAGTGTGTTCCAGTAGAAGATGAGTAATGGAGACGCCATCCACTGCATCCACCTGCATCCACTGAGTCACAAGAAGTATAACACATCATCCCTCAACACCCATTTTACTGTTACTGTCAGAGTGCAAATTTTCCCCACTGGGTTTGTGCTCACTTTCTTAACCACATTCAGAGATAGGCACAGAGCCCCTTCAGCTCCCAGTAAAGCCAGGGGGCTCAGATACCACAATGATAGATATAACAGAAGAACACAAACAGGATACAGGGAACCATGTGTGCTTCACACCTCTCCGGATCAGGCCCTTAGAGAGAGACCTGTGTTCCTCCCTCCCCACCGTATCTGTCTGTATTGTTCAATACTCATTCAATAACACTTAAAGCACGCCCTGTTTGGATGTGGATCAGCTGACTATCATTAAGTTTAATAGCTCTCTACATTGGTATCACTTCATTCCGCTTATCTCTTCCCTTCTTTGACTCAGCCTTTGAACATTAATCTGCTCTCTAGTGCAGTCTGCACCCTCCCTTGTGCCTGATCTTTGTTTGCCCTATACTTGCTAGACTACAAGTCCCTTAGGGGCAGGGTCCTTGTTATTTGGATCCAACTCTTCATAACATTTAAGGGCTGTACAGATCTGAGTGTCCTGGGTACGCAGAAGTGAAATCCTGGCTCCTTTGAACTGGGGAGGTGAAACTCCCATAGGCTTCAAGGGACCAGGATTTCACATCAGCTCAGCTCAGCTAGAGCTCGGATCTGGATTTGAATTTACCTCAAATCCCAGGGCACACTAAGAATAACTTCCACTGACCACAACGGGAGTTATTCATATCCTGCAGGAGTTGTCCTCGGAGCTTTGTTTGAAACCATTGCTACTTTGCACGTGTGTGCAGAGCTCTGGGGTACCGGAAATGAGAATCAGGCCCAGAGAGAAAGAGTATATAAACGATTCCACATTTTTTGTGCATAAATAAACCCCTCAAAATAAACACATATTTGTTCATTCTCTACAATACACATATACTAGAGCAAAATTCAACAGGCCGTTCCAACCAGTGGTTAAAGAGGCTCACCCTCTATGTGCTTTCTTAATAGAATCTGTTTTTTCTTCTTCTTTACCCCACTTCATAGGAATGAAAGCAAATGTTTCTGGCACTCCACTGCTGGATTGTTAGCATATTTGCTTTACGGGGGGGGGGAAGGGGGGGAGAGATCATAAAAGATGCTTGGCATAGTTTTGATTTGAAAAGGCTCTAATGCCAAATATAAACATTGAAAACAAATGTGTGGTTTAACTGTCATTTACTCCAGGATCATGGGAACTACTGCCTGATTTTCCTGATGACTTGTAACAATTATTATGCTCTCCTCCAAACACATAAAACATACCAGTATGTCTCGCATCATGCAGCTTGAACATCGCTGCTAAGCTTCTGATTGACTGCCTGGACCTTGATGTCAGCAGAGCCATCACGTGGTACTGGCAACAGTAGCTCATTCTGTGCAGTCAAACTGTCAAGCACATCTCTCGCTGGTGAGAAATTCTCCCTCACTTTTTGTTGTATTGTGACTCGACAACGTGTATTTGTACTAATAATGTTATCCACACAGGAAGTAGTTGCCTGGCTGGTGGCACTGACAGAGTATATAAGCCTGGGTCTAGAAGATTAAGGCCAGCTGATCATCTGTAGAAAGACAGGATTGGTGGAAAGTGCTTTTTACCAATTCCCCTTGAATAAAGGACCACTGCTTGAACCTGCACTCTTTTATTTCTGGGATGTGTAATCCGTCTGTCTGTCTGACACTGCAGTGTCCGAGTGCCTCCACAATTAGATAGTGTAAATCAGAAGAAATACCGCTGAAGTCATTTGGCCAGATCCTGGCCCTTTCTATTCTTCTGCAGTGTGAAGAGACTAAAACACTGCCATGAGTGGGCAGCTGAGGATATCCCTTGGCATATGACACCACCTGCAGCTCCCGTTGGTATATGGAGTGTGCTAGGATAGAAGGGGCTGTGAGCCAGCAGCCAGACCAAGCTGCACTCAGGCCATTCCTGTGGGTATAATGGCCCTTTGGGGCTCTTACAAGGCAATGCAGTTTAGAACAGCTCTGAGGCTGCTCTAAACTATTGTGAGGATGGGGACAGTGGAAAAACAGCATCAGCAAACTGCAAGTTTAAATCCCCCCCCCCAGCTGTATCCTGCGCTACCCTACTATTTATCCTCACACTAGTTCACATCAAGCTAGTGCGAGTGTGTATGTGAGCTGGGAAACACACTCCAAGCTGGTAGTGTAGATGTAACCATAGGTAGCGCTTAGGTGGGCTGGTCTGCACTACAGAAATATGTTGGCTTCACTAGAGGGGCCAGGGCTGTGAAAAATTTCAGCCCCTGTGCACTGTCATTAAGCCAACCTAAGCCCCAGGGTAGACACTGTTAAGTCGATGGAAGACCTACCTACTGCCTCTCGGAGAGGTGGATTTACTAGTGATGGAACAACCCTTTCCGTCACTGTGGTGGATGTCTGCATTGCAGTGGTATTTCCAGGGTAGGATAATGTAAATTGGGCATTTGCGTAGCCAAATGACAATGTAAGGTGTTGAGTCTCTTGTCACTCACACAGGCTTTATGCTAGCATTGTTCTATTGACTTCATTAGAGTTACTCCTGATTTGCACTGGTGTGAGAGGTGACTCTGGTCTGGGAGGGATTACAATTCATATTTGAAAATTAGGTCCCTAGTGGTAGTCATGAGCAGAGTTTAGTTTCATACAGGTCTGGGCTAGGAATAGAATTAGCATTCAAGTGTAGTGAAACAAGAGCAAGTTTTAACACAATGGTAATTAGTAAAGATATGAATCTAGAATAGAATATAAATAAAATCTATGGTTCAGAATCCTTGAGATATTATAATCTATCATTTTGCTGCCCTGCGTGTTGCTCCATCAGAACAACTAACCCATTCTGCAAGAACTTCAGAAGAAAAGATTCAGCAAGAAAACTCAAAGTGTAAAATTCGGAGACTCCAGAAATCAGCTCTTGTGCTGTCTGTTCTAGTCTGAAAGAAAATCATCTCTTAATTCCCAAAGCATATTGTTCCTACTAAGAGCAAAACTTTAGGAGGAAATCACATCATCAGCGAAGGGAGCGCCAGCTCCTTTGTACTATTTTTCAGCCCTGCCTTGGGAGCCAATAATCTGTCATTCCTTGAATAAACAACCACCTTATCATATCACAAACATTTATTTAACCCTTTTCTCCTGAGCTTTTACCAGCCAACCAAAGTGGCTAGTGGGGGTAGCCCAATCCCTAGACTACTCTGGCAGAAAGGACAAATTTCCTGTGTATTACACCCAATCTGTAAAGTGTCAGGCTGCCCTTCTTCAGTCTCCATGAAAAGCAGCAGCTTGAATCACTGCATCTCACATACCATAATCAAATTTTCCTGTCTCCCCCGTCCCTCCCCAATACATTAACGCCTCTCTCCCTGGAGAGATACCCATGATTCCATCTAGGGGTCTATTCAACAAAAGCCAGATTTAATTTCTTGGGGGTTTGGGGTGGCAAGGGAGGTTGTTTACATTTCTTCTTTTAATGAGAGACTCTGATGAACAGAGCTTTTGAATCCAAGTTGTTGGGGTTGGTTTTTTTAAAGATATTCTTTGACTCTGACATCATCAGCAAATGGAATTGGTAAAGTATGTACATTTCCTCAGCTCCCACAATATCCATTTTCTCTCAGTGGATGTCTCTTATTTTGCTTTTTCAGCATTGCTCCCACACAATGGGGCCAATTTTTGTTTAAGACAAAGAAAATATAAACAGAGCATGGATTTGGAATATGAGTGAGCTCTCTGAGCTTAAAGAATTCTTTAGCAGTGTGGAAGGGTTGTGTTGTGTTAACAATTTGCCAGTGGAATTTGGCTAATCAAGATACTGAGACAATATCTCAGGTAGATTTGCTCAGGTCCCCCAGAGGCTTGTAGATACAGTGGTTCATAGTTCACACCCCTGAAAGTAAAAACTAAAAATGCTCGAAATAGTCTCTTTGAAAGTAATAAAACAACTCTTTGAAGTCTGTGAGCGTTTGAAGTGAACGTGTTGTAGGTAAGACCAGCCATAGTAACTGAGCGGATGGGAGGCCAAAGTCCTTGTTCCTTGTTAGTACAATAAATATAGCGCTCACTACCCAAAGTCCATACTTGATCTTAGAGTGGTCCCTGACAGAGTGAGCACTGGGAAGTTTGGCATGGAGGGGGAGTTTTGCAGCTTAATTAGCAGTTGGTGGATTACAGTAAAGATCTATTAAATTAAACAAATCATTTCAAAATCCTCAACTTCTAGTTTAAAGTATGAAGGTAAAGACTTAGTTACCTAGTCACAGAGCCAAAACCACAGTTTAACAATGAAAGTAGAAGACCAGCAGCACACCAATCAGAGTGGGGAATATCCAGTTTTCTGCACAGAGGGCAGAATGTTTGACTACTTGCCTTGTGGACAAGTGGTACATATGCACCAGGTGCATCCAGCTTGTGGCCCTCAGGGCCCAGGTACTTCTGGAGACCTGAGTTGCTGAATGAGGGGAGACGGATTATGCCTAAAAGTGGGGGGGGCCATGATGCCCCCGTTTGTGACCCTGCCCCCTTCCCCCCCGCCCGAGGCCCCATCCCCCAGCCAAGCCAGAGTCGGTCCAGAGAGCCTGGGCCCCTCTACCTGCCTGGGGTGGGGGGACCAGAGAGCAGCCCCTGGCCCATGTCCCCACCCTCTGAGCTCCCTCCCAGTTCAGGTGGACGGTCTGTGGCTCCACACAGTTGCCTGCATGGATCTTACCTCGCCCCGGCTCTGGCTTCCAGCCTGGTGGTGGGGCCAAAGAGCTGGAGCCGGGCCATGGTAAGAACTGCCCGGGCAGCTGTGGGGAGCCACAGACCCTCCACCTGCCCTGGGGGTTGGGGACACGGGTCGGGGGCTGCTCTTGGCCCCCCCCCCCTGCCCTGGGGAGGTAGGTGGAGGGTCTGTGGCTCCCCACAGCTGCCCAGGCTCCTCTTCTGGCCTAGTTGGGGGCGGGGCCTGAGGGGGAAGAGGAGGGGTGGGGCGGAGCCAGTGGCAAAAAGTGGACGGGCCAAGGCCTCTTGGCCCCCCCTTTTCTGGCACCGCTGTGCTGAACTGGTGGAGCAGAGACTGAAATTAAATGTAAAAAAGCAAGGTTCCAGAGATTATGTGAGCGTGTCAGCACTCAGGTGCAATCCAGACCCTGCCACTCTGGGTGCCTCACAATGCTTTGCTACTATTGCTCTCTGTCTGGGATGCGAACAGTCAGCAACAAGCATGCAGGTCACACCCTGAGTGTGTGTGTTCTATGGACCCAGCCCTGGTTCAGCAACTTGGACTCCAGCAGCCTATCTATAGCCCCACTTTATCTTCCACCAGCCTTGATTACAACCAGCAAGGTGACACCAACACGCTCTCAGTCCTGAATTTTCCCCAAACCATGTGCTCTGCAATGTCCAGCCCACTCCTGGACAGTTCAGAGAAATAATAAGTTTTATTGATCTTTTAAAGAGACAAAAGCACATTACAGCTTATTATCCTAACTGGGGTAAACACACCCTTTCTTTTAAACACAGCTCTGAGTTAGTTTATAGTAAAAATAAAATACATTTATTAAAAATAGGGCATAGGTTAAGTGACGCCAAGTTAAAAAATCAGTATAGAGGGTTACATGCAAATAAAAATGAAAACATGCATCAAAAAGTCTAAAACTTAATCTAGCAAGGTACAAGCTTTGTTCAAGAAGGTTTCTCCAACCAGTCTCCATATTTTCTTTCCCCTTTAAACTGATGAAATCTTCAGTCTTCAGGACATATCAGAGTATCCATAATTTCACCTACAGAGTTGTTACGAACATTTCACAGAGACATCAATGACCATTGTGTTATTAGATTTCAAATGATATACTACATATCACCTTTTAAATACATAGTGTGTAGGTGTAGTGAGTATGTCAGGCCTGACAAGAGTTGCTGACACAGTAGTGAACCACAAATGGACCTCTGCTTCAGAAAAACAGAAATCCATCCCTAATGAAGCCAGTGGAAAGGAGAACAAACTATGGCAGGTAAAATGCAAGATGGCAATTAGAAGAGAGAGAATTCAGAGGAGACTAAAAGAAATGATAAAAGCTTTAGAAACCTAACCTGGGTACGTTTAGTCTTAACAAAAGACAACTGAGGGAGGACCTTATAACAGTTTTCAAAAATGTTAAGGACTGTTCTAAGAGGACAGTAGTAAATTGTTCTCCATATCCACTGAAGGTACGACAAGAAGTAATAGGCTTAATCTGCAGCAAGGGAGATTCAGATTAGATATTAGGACAAACTACCTAATTATAAGGGTAATTAAGATCAGGAATAGGCTTTCAAGGGAGGCTGTGGAATCCCCGTCATTGGAGGTTTTTAAAAGCAGGTTGGACAAACACCTGTCAGGGATGGTCTAGGTTTATTTGGTCCTGCCTCAACTCAGGGGGCTGGACTTGATGACTTCTCAAGGTTCCTTCCAGCCTGACATTACTGTGATTCTGGGAGGGCTAATGTCACAGCTATAAAAACCAAACAAGTATAACAGAAGCAGGAGAGATTCTTGAGGAAGAATTGGTGGGTCTGCTGGATTACTAAAGAGTGAATGAAGCAAGTGAGGCTAAGAATAACACAGAGAAGCTGAATGAGTCCTTAGTATTGATCTTTCTGACAGAAGATGTTGGGGAGAGACCTACTCTTTTAATGTAATAAAGACGAGGTACTGTCAGAGACTGAGGTGTCAAAAGAACAAATGCTGAAACAAAATGATCAATTGAAATTTACAAGTCACCATGACCAGCAGTTGTTCTAGTTTCCCTGTAAAACAGGACTATAAACCTGGAGTGAAATCAATGTCAAAACTCCCTTTTACTGCAACACAGCCAGAGTTTCAACCATATAGTCTACACTCTACATGGAACAGCAGCATGTTAGACAGGTACGCACAAGTGGTAATGTATTATAATGAATTATAAAATATCTGAGCCAGAAAGCAAAGAGAAGGAATAAATAGTTAATTTTCAACCTGGCAAAAGGTTAAAAGTGGCGGGGCCCCCCAAGGTTCCACAATAGGAGTGATTTGTTTTGATATGATTATTGATAATCTGCAAATGGAGGTGACCAGCATGACAGCAAAAGTGAAGAGGACACAAAATTATTTAGAATAGTTTAATCTAGATAGTCCTAGGAGGAACTTTGGAGAAATTTAACAGTTAGGGATGTGGACAATACAATGGCAGATGAAATTCAGTATTGAAAAATGGAAATAACACAAATTGGAAGGACAACTTTGAACTGCTCGAATTACACTTCCAGGAATTGGGGCTGTAGGATTCAGGAAGTGGAATATTCCTGACACTGAGTGGGATTGTAAAAGGAAGTAAGGCAACTGTTAAGAACCTAAGAATGAGAATAACATAGGCTGAGTTGTGTCCTGATTTGGCTTCAGGGAATCACTGTAAAAAACGATCCTTTCCTGACACTGACTGGAATTGTTGGTACTATGTGATAGCCATGGGAGTTTATAACCACACAAGACCAGGTGCATGTCAAGGAAAAATGTCTTGATCAGGAACTTCACAACTATGATTATTTTTACACCCAGCTCTCTTTTAATTACTAAAGTTTAAGTTTAAAATGCAACATTCTAGGTGGATGTTTGCTTTATTAGCAGAGGATATACGCACATTACCAGAAAATTCAAAACCTAGGAGAGGGAGGTTGTATTGTTTATAGATTCAGGGTACAGTATGAATTGCTTCCAAGCAAACTTGTTTTACAGACACAACTTTATCTTATAAATTATTCACCATTTTTCAAGGGCTAAAAGACTTTTGTGCATGTAAAAATGCATGTGCTGTTGTCTGCCTATGTTTGTGCACACGCCTACCACAATTGTGCACTCACTAGTTGGGCATCTAAAAGAATATTTAGCCTAAATATATGTACAATCACAGCAGCTGCACACACAAATGCAAGTGTCATTGCATGTGCATTATTGCAAAGAGATCTCGGGCCTCTTTCAAAAATGTGGCTGAAGTGAAGTTATACTGTACAACTCTTGTATATTAGGAATGGTGTCTCTTTCTCCCTTGCTATTCGCTGGTGATTAGCATTGGATTGAACTGTTTGCTAAATTAGGATTTACCTGAAGAACTGTGCTCCTAAATGCTTTGGTTTACCAGAAATAAGCTTACAGTGAATTGAGGCTCAAAGGCAGGGCTGGAAGGAGCCCCTGTGAATAACATAGTTAAAATCCTGGCTTCATTGGAATCAATGGTAGTTTTCACACTGACATACATGTGGCCAGGATTTCACCCCATATTTTCAGCCCAGCCTCTCTTTTTGCACCCATAATTATTAGTGGGTGCACCTTTGATCAGTTGTCTGTCTCAATATCTGATTTGCCAGTGCAAATATTGAGAGGGCTTCTGAAAATTTACCCAAAATTTGTCATGGGATGACATCAAAAGGCAGCCCCAAAGCAATAAAGGAAGTGTATGAAAATGGAATAGGAATGGTGAGTTCTTTTTGGCTGGAAAGAGAAGCAAAAGAAATTCTGAAAGGGCAAGAGAAGCGATTGTAGTATGTGAGATTTGGATTTTGGTGACTAAAATTGAACCCTTTAATGGTGAAATAATGCTACTATCACAGAAAGCAACTTCACACTCAAAAACTACAGAATGGCTGAAGATCAGTGAGCACCACTGCAAGTGCAATCATGGGACCAAATCCCTGGTGCAACTCAGCTGAGTTTAGTAGAGTACTATAACAGATAAATTTAGCACATATTAGAGATTAAAGAGATCTGTTAGGTCTTTGCTTTCGTTCCTCACAGGTTGTGGAGGACAGTTAAGTGAGAAGGTCTTGGTGTTCCACAAAACTTTTTTAAAGAGAGCACAAATCAAGCACCTGTTTGGTGGGCTATGCTTTTCTCTACAATCTCACAGCCATGGTTGTGGGTCCCTTGGGCGCATAACACAGAGATGGCTACATGTAACCAGGGGGAGAAAAGCTAAATGGATTATATCTCAGTGATATGCATGTAGAACCCATGCCACTGGAAAATGTACTGAGTCTATTTTTAATGTGCTGTTTCATTTCACATCTGCTACCATTACAGATTTGTTATTGTTTCAATTATTACCACTTGTTTTCAGGAGTTTATAACTGTGCTACAAAATGTAACCCTGGGTTGGAATTTAGTTTACAAGATCTTAGCCACGAGCAAATCATTTTTACCAATTAAAAAAAGAAAGACCAAACTTTGTAGTGATCTAAAATACATTTTAGACGTTCTTCAAAATCATAATACCCAAATTCTAGTTTAATGCATCATTATTTATTAGTTGTGAAACTTAGCAGCACTGCATAACATACAGACGACAGAAAATTCTTTCCCTGAAGAGCTCATGATCCCAGAGTTGCATGAATAGTAGTTGTCAAGTAGTTATTCAGTTATGATATTTTAATAAAATAATGAAAAAATTTGCAGAGATAATGAAACAATGTCTTTTTCCATTGCTAAGTACAGAATATCTACTTATTAACTTTATATTTACATGCTTGTGTCAGTGTATTATATATTACAACTAGATATGGGCCCAAAGCAAAGTTCCAGCTCTAAACATGCTAGAACTTTAGAGGGTGTGGCTGGGCCTTACCTTCTTGTCATGGAATGCAGGCGTTATCTCAGTTTCCCTCACTGGTAGGCTGGTTTAGCTCTCCAGCTAATCTAAAATACTCCAGCCCTTCTGAAGTAACAAGAATCAAAGTAAGCAAAAGTCCAAAATGAAAGCAAACTTTCCTGTTCTTCTTCCCCCTCCAGGGTAAGAAGAGCTCCTGCCCTCCGTTTTCCAAGAGCTTCAACAAAGTGGGCATCAGGTATAGCCCCAAACTCTCCATTTTCTCTTTCCACAAAGCTACTTCCCTAGATTCTGCTGCAGCTCCTTAACTTCCTTACTGAGATATCGCCACACCTGAATCTTTGGGTACTTCACCAAACCATCCAGCTCTCTTGTTAAGGCTCCTTTTGGATTGTTTTATAGATTCTTCCTGAGGGTTGCCATCTTTCTAATGGCTGGTAACTGGAATCCCGAGGCCGCCCCCTGCTCTGCGTCTTCCCCCAAATCCCCACCCCTGCTCCATCTCTCCCCCCAGGGCCCTGCCCCTACTCCACCTCTTACCACCCTCCCCCCAGATAAAAATACCTCAAGACATCAGGGCTTGTCAAATAGCTCCCGGAAACACAAACTGAAACCCAGATTATCCAGGTGAAAACGAGACAGATGGCAACTCTACCCTTACTTTTGAGGCCCTATCATACTGGTTTTCTGACCCTATGACTAGAGACATCCACCACATGACTTATTTCCTTCAGGTCTTCCCGTGTACTGAACAAGGGGAGCTGCCTACGTAAAGCCTCCCTTCCCAGCATTCCTTGCTGTGAGCCCTACAACTCCAACAGCTCTGAGAACTACAATTCCCAGAGTTCCACACATTCTGGGTTGAAACCAGGAATAGGGCAGTGCTGAATCCATGGCCTACCTTAAAGAGTCAGCAGATGCTGTTTGAGAGGGATTTAAAAATTGAATATGAAATCAAATCCAAATGACCAAATAAAAATAGTCACTGGGTCTGATTTTCCTGTCACAGCAGTGCAGATTCCGAGTAACTCTGCCAAAATCAATTGAATGACACCAGTGTAAAACATGTAATTAAGAAAGGATCAGGGACTGTATCTTTACGTAGGGCCTAACCAAATCCCTGATCCGCATGCTTCTGAAATTCAGATTCTGTTGCTTCAGCCCGAATTTTGTTATAACTAAAGAGGTGAAAATACTACAATTTCCCCTCCCCCCCCTTACATTCATTCAAATTTGTAAAACAAATTTGCTTTGACTGTTTTTGCACACCTTCCTGTTCACTTTCTGCCCATTTCTCACCAATGAGTTAGTCATCTTGGCTGAAACAAAGGGGCTGGTGTGACCAAGTAAGCAATCGAACTGCAATAATTCATGTTGGGAATTCACAATTCATTATGCTTGTGATTGACTGCAAGTGCAAAAATAGAGGCACAAAAATAGAGCCTTGTAAACATTTGGTCCCAAATGTGTTATCCTAATTAGATGCAAAGAATAAGAACTAGTAGATGCTGTATAGTTATTCTTGCTGTGTCCTAGTAAGGGAATCCTCACGCTGTAGCAGTCCCACTGGGAGAAACAGACTAAGGCTACAGCGTCCTTCTTATCAGGGCTGCCTGCCAAACTTTCTCAGGAGTAAGTGTCACTTTGTGGTATCCCTATTTTCCTTCCCAATAAAATAATAATTTGGCAGTGCTTGAGATGCTGATAGTAAATCAATACCAGATTGCAGGAGTCGCTGCGATATTCAGCCTATTTATCAAATAATGTCAGTTAGCTATGTGAGCAGAGGCTGGACAGAGGCTACTGTACCCTTAAGTAGTTTGCTTTAGAAAATGAGAAACTAGTTATTGTTTCAGTCAGTACAAACTAAAATTTCATACGGACAATGACTTGTTTATACTGCTCTATATACTGTTATACAGTAAGTATCACAATGAAATATAAGTACATTTATATTCCAATCAATTTATTTTATAAGTACATGATAAAAATGAGAAAGTCAGCAATTTCTCAGTAATAGTGTGGCTGTGATACTTTTGTATTTTTATGTCTGATTTTGTAAGCAAGTAGTTTTTAAGTGAGGTGAAACTTGGGGGTACGCAAGATAAATCACACTCCTGAAAGGAGTACAGTAGGTCTGGAAAGGTTGAGAACCACTGGCCTAATTTTCTTGCCACTATATCATGACCATGGGTCTTATACTCATGTAATGTCCTGTGAACAGTACAGTTCTGTGAAAATTGGTATGGATGGCAGGACAGTTCTGACCTCAGTAATGCACATAAACTGCCTGCTGGTTAACACTAAAACTGATTCTTCTGCTATGTCATTGCAGCATGTTGGGATTAAACGGTGTTAAACTCTCTAAAATCCACAGTCTGCACCCTCTATTCTAAACTCAGCCCCTAAGGACCTTGCTTCCCAGCCCCCTACTAGTCCATTGACCATGACTGTTGCCTGAACTCTGATTCCCACGTGTCAGCCTCTGGCACCACCTCAGTCTTACTCAGTAGTAGAGATTTTTTTCTTTTTCATCAGCAGAGATCCCTTGTTGGGTATATGGTTAACTCTTACCATCTCTGTGGAGCAAAGTGGTCAAGAGGGCGATATTTTCATCCAGCCTCAAACCAGCCTCTGATTTAGTGTTCCTGCTTTCGTGCTGACTGCATTTTGCACAAGCAGGTTAGGTAGACAGGAAGCATAACTCGTTCATACAAATAAGGTTCACGCTCATTTTTCTGGTGCAGCCAATCACAAAAAAAAAAAAAAAGTGGGGGGAGGCTTGTTCTGAAAATTTATTCCTTCTACCCTGGGTAATCATGGACCTGGAGACCACAAAAAGGCAATCTGGCCATGGGTGCCTCATGGTCCAGATCCTCAGTCTTAATCTAAAAATCCAAATTATTGTAATCTCATTGAAGTCCATTTACTCAAGTAAATGGAGCTATGCCGCTCTACACCAACTGAAGAACTGACCCCTTGTATCCAATTACAGTGATATATATTGATCACTCATGGTGCATTTTTTATCGTGTATGATAGTAAGATTTTTCTAAATCTCAGGTGACAATTTTAACACAAGGTATCTCTCTCTCCTTGAGGAGAGTGTATGGGATGCTACATCTTTGTTTTGTTTTCTTCCTGACATTTTCTTATTGTGTTACAAGGCTTTGCAGAGAATGGAATCAAACAAGTCACATTAAGAACAAAGCACAAACTTGAAAACTGCCCTGTGTTTTCAGAAAAGACAAAGTTCTGAAGGGTAATCAAATCCAGAAATGATGTGATTAAATGTTATCAGGTTGTTATGGTGACTGCAGTCTTTTCTGAAATGTCTATCCATAATCATAATGCATTTAATTAACAATATATTAAATAACCCAAACAGTCTTTTGTCTTTCGAGCATTATTCATGTGTATTGCTAAATTAAATTCTCTCTCCATAGAAACAGTCTACTGTATTTTATAAACCCTGAAACTGAATTTAAGCAATAAAGGGGAGCAGACTTAATTTTGCTACTTTCTTTGTACCACAGTTGTCAGCAATGCCACGGTGTGAAGCCTGTACCCATTAAATCAGTGTAACTAATCTGAGGCAGTAAATAATGAATACCACAGTTGCCAGCAAAACTACACAGACATGACAGAAAGGATAGACGCCAGGACCTTCAGGCTTCTGCCACTTGAGCTCTTGAAGCTGTAGCAGTGTAGCAGGGCTTATATTTGGAGTGCACAAAAGTTTTGCTAGAACCCTGAATCCACTCCAAAAATCAGGCTGGTTTTGAGTTCTAGCACAACCACAAACATCAGACCAAGGCCTCAAAGTTCATCTTGAGGGTACCCTAGCTACTGTGGAAAGTTTACAGAGCTTCACTGCTCGTGTATGAGGGTAGCAGCTCTGGAGGTGGGAGTGCTCCCAGTTAACACCACCTCTCCTTCTGGCTCCCAAAAACACCTTAGAATTTGGAAGGGACAGTGACTTTCCTACAGCAGTTTTTTTCTGCCCAAGACAACATGGGTGTGTTGGAAGGACAGGAGTGTAGGCATAGGTTGCCTAAAGTGGGACGGGGGGGGGGGGGCAGGAGGGTTAGAGAACCTGAACCTCAGTGTCTGTGGAACCTGAACCCATACCAGCCTAACTTCATGCTTTGTGGCCAACATAAATCAAACCCTGCAGGGTTCACCCACCCCTACTTACAATAGAAACTATCCAGTAGAGGCAACAGCTGGTGCTTAACTCCATAATTGGCTGAACCAAAATCCAAGCTCTGAACATCCTCAAACTTCAAGGAAGTGTGAATCTCAACTCAGGCCTGGTCTACACTACAAGTTTATGCTGGATTTAGCAGCATTAAATCCAAATTAACCCTGCACCCGTCCACACAACGAAGCCATTTTTTTGACATAAAGGGCTCTTCAAACCAGTTTCTGTACTCCTCCCCAACAAGGGGATTAGCGCTGAAATCGACATCACCGTTTTGAATTAGGGTAAGTGTGGATGCAATTCGAAGGTATTGGCCTCCAGGAGCTATCCCACAGTGCACCATTATGACTGCTGTGGACAGCACTCTGAACCCAGATGCACTGGCCAGGTGTACAGGAAAAGCCCCGGAAACTTTTGAATCTCATTTCCTATTTGGCCAGGTGAGCTCATCAGCACAGGTGACCATGCAGTCCCAGAATCGAAAAAGAGCTCCAGCATGGACCGAACAGGAGGTACTGGATCTGATCGCTGTATGGGGAGAGGAATCCGTGCTATTAGAACTACGTTCCAAAAGACAAAATGCCAAAACATTTCAAAAAATCTCTGAGGCCAGGAGGGACAGAGGCTACATCAGGGATACAACACAGTGCCGCGTGAAACTTAAGGAGCTCAGACAAGCGTACCAGAAAACCAAAGACTCAAACGGATGCTCCAGGACAGAGCTCCAGACATGCTGCTTCTACGCTGAACTGCATGCAATTCTAGGGGGGGCTGCCACCACTATCCCACTCCTGTCCGTGTACTCTGAGGATGGGATACTCTCTGCCATGGCTGAGGATTTTGCAGATGGGGAAGATGAGGAGGAGGACGAGCTTGGGGAGAGCACACAGCACACCATTCTCCCCGACAGCCAGGATCTTTTTATCACCCTGACTGAAATACCCTCCCAACCCAATGAAGCCAGAGAAGGGACCTCTGGTGAGTGTGCCTTTTTAAATATAATACATGTTATAAAAGCAAGCGTTTTTTAATGATTAAGTATCCCTGAGGACTTGGGATGCATTCGTGGCCAGTACTGCTACTGGAAAAGTCTGTTAATGTGTCTGGGGATGGAGCGGAAATCTTCCAGGGACATCTCCATGAAGCTCTCCTGGAGGTACTCTAAAAGCCTTTGCAGAAGGTTTCTGGGGAGAGCAGCCTTATTCCGTCCTCCATGGTAGGACACTTTACCATGCCATGCTAGTAGCAAGTAATCTGGTATCATTGCATGACAAAGCCTGGCAGTGTATGGTCCCAGTGTTTGCTGGCATTCAAGCAACATCCGTTCTTTATCTCTCTGTGTTATCCTCAGGAGAGTGATATCGTCTATGGTAACCTGGTTGAAATAGGGGAATTTGATTCGGGGACATTCAGAGGTGCCCGTTCCTACTGGTCTGTTTGCCTGTGGCTGAAAAGAAATCCTCCCCGCAGTTAGCCATGCGGTGGGAGCGGGGGCCATTGGTGCTGAGCTGTTCATGTTTGGCTAGCAGGGATCTTCCCTGATACCAGCCACGCGGTGGGGAAGGGGAAAAGCGATCATCCCAGAGAATTGGATGGGGGGCGGAGGTTAGTTTGGTTTCTGCTGCTGCACGTTAACAGGAAAACGGCAGCAGTAAAAGGCCAGCTCAACACGCTTTGCTTGGTATGGGAAAGGAGGGGGCTGCTGTTATGAAGGTTGCAGAAGCCGAAACACTATGGCTTACCATGTCCACCTGCAAGCCGAATTCTGTTGCCCGGCCCTGTGTGTGTGATCTCTAACACCAAAGCTGCAGGCATTCAATATAAGATGCAAAATGCGACCTTGTACCAAAATCTCATGTGCTATGTAATGTGAATAGTGTTGTTCACCATGAAAGAGTATAGCCATTGTTCTGTAAAATGTATCTTCACTCCCTTTTTTTCCCTCCAGCAGCTGCAAATGTTTCAAGCCTCCCTCCTCCATCCCTGACGCTATCTCAGATAAGGCGGCGAAAAAAATGCATGCGTGATGACATGTTCTCTGAGCTCATGCAGTCGTCCGGCACTGACAGAGCTGTGTGGAGGGACACAATAGCAGAGTACAGGACGGTGGCTGATGAACATGAGGAGAGGTGGCGGCAGAAAGATCAGAGGAGGCATGAGGAAACACTGGGGATACTGTGGGATCAAACAGACATGCTCCGGGGTCTGGTGGAGGTTCACGAATGGCAGCAGGATCACAGATGGCTGCTGTAGCCCCTGCTTAACCGCCCTCCCTCCTCCCCAAGTTCCATAGCCTCCCCACCCAGACATCCAAGAATGTGGGGTGGGAGGCTCGGGGCACCCAACCACTCCACCCCAGTGGACAGCCCAAGCAACAGAAGGCTAGCATTCAACAAGTTTTAAAGTGGCCTTTTCCTTCCCTCCTACCCTCCTCCCACACCCCACCCGGTCTACCTTGTGAGTTATCTCCCTATTTTTATAATCAATTAATAAAGAACACATGTTTTTTAAATGATAGTGACTTTATTTTCTTTGCAAGCAAGCTGTGATCAAAGGCGGGAGGGCGGGTGGCTTACAGAGAATTAGAGTCAACCAAGGGGGAGGGTTTTCATCAAGGAGAAACAAACAGAAGTGTCATACAGTGCCCTGGCCAGTCATGAAACTGGTTTTCAAAGCTTCTCTGATGCACACCGCTTCCTGCTGTGCTCTTCTAACTGCCTTGGTGTCTGGCTGTGCATATTCAGCAGCCAGGTGATTTGCATCAACCTCCCATCCCGCCATAAACGTCTCCCCCTTACTCTCACAAAGATTGTGGAGCACACAACAAGCAGCAATAACAATGGGAATATTGGTTTCACTGAGGTCTGAGCGAGTCAGTAAACTGCACCAGCGACCCTTTAAACGTCCAAATGCACACTCTACCACCATTCTGCACTTGCTCAGCCTATAGTTGAACAGCTCCTGACTACTGTCCAGGGTGCCTGTGTACAGCTTCATGAGCCAGGGCATTAAGGGATAGGCTGGGTCCCCAAGGATAACTATAGGCATTTCAACATTCCCACCAGCTATTTTCTGCTCTGGGAAGTAAATCCCTTCCTGCAGCCATTTAAACAGACCAGAGTTCCTGAAGACGTGAGTGTCATGAACCTTTCCCGGCCATCCCATGTTGATGTTGGTGAAACGTCCCTTGTGATCCACCAGTGCTTGCAGCACCATTGAAAAGTACCCCTTGCGGTTTATGTACTGGCTGCCCTGGAGGTCCGGTCCCAAGATAGGGATATGTGTTCTGTCTATAGCCCCACCACAGTTAGGGAATCCCATTGCAGCAAAGCCATCTAGTATGACCTGCACATTTCCCAGAGTCACTACCTTTGATAGCAGCAGCTCAGTGATTGCGTTGGCTACTTGCATCTCAGCAACCCCCACAGTAGATTTGCCCACTCCAAATTGATTCCCGACTGACCGGTAGCTGTCTGGCGTTGCAAGCTTCCACAGGGATTGTCACTCGCTTGTGAACTGTGAGGGCTGCTCTCATCTTGGTATTCTTGCACTTCAGGGCAGGGGAAAGCAAGTCACGAAGTTCCATGAAAGTGCCCTTATGCATACGAAAGTTTCGCAGCCACTGGGAATCATCCCAGACCTGCAACACTATGCGGTCCCACCACTGTTGCTTGTTTCCCGGGCCCAGAATCGGCATTCAACAGCATGAGCCTGCCCCATTAACACCATGATCTCCAAATTGTGGGGGAACGTGGTTTTAGAGAAAAGCGTGTTCAGAGCCTCATCACCGTGCTGCCATCGCCTCCTCGCCTGGTTTTTCAGGTGCTGGTTCTGCATACACTGCACGATAATGCGCGAGGTGTTTACAATGGTCATAACTGCTGGAGTGAGCTGAACGGGTTCCATGCTTGCTGTGCTATAGTGTCTGCTTCTGCTCGGGCAATCCAGGGAAAAGGGCACGAAACGATTGTTTGCCGTTGCTCTGGCGGAGGGAGGGGAGACTGACAACATGGCTTACAGGGTTGGCTTACAGAGAATTAAAATCAACAAAGGGGATGGCTTTGCGAGAAACAAAATGGCCCCCTCAAGGATAGAACTCAAAACCTCAAGGATAGAACTCAAAACTGGGTTTAGCAGGCCATTGATTTCACGGAGCGAGGGAGGAGAAAATGAATACAAAACAAATCTGGTCTATTTCTTGTTTTGATCCATTTCATCTATCTTTATACATCTTGCTGGCAGCAGACTGTGCAGTACGACCGCTAGCCATCATCATCACCTGGGTGCTCGGCGGAAGACGGTGCAGTATGACTGCTGGCCATCGTCTTCTGCTGGCTGCAGATTAAAAGACAGTGCACTGCCGGTAGGACTGAATCGGCATGACACGAAACTTAAAAGGGAAATGACCTGGCTGAGGTCACTCCCATGTTTGCCCAGGCGCCCCTGACCTCATCGAGGTCGGTTAAAAGAGCACCCTGGACTACGTCAACGACGGCTACCAGTCATACTGTACGGTCTGCTTCCAAAAGGCAACAAACTATTGCTGTGTAGCAATGCAGTACTGCGTCTGCCAGCACCCAGGAGATGTACGGTGATGGTTAGCTGAGCGGGCTCCATGCTTGCTGTGGTATGGCGTCTGCACAGGTAACTCAAGAAAAAAGGTGCAAAATGATTGTCTGCCCTTGCTTTCACGGAGGGAAGGGGGGCCTGACGATATGTACCCAGAACCACCCGCAACAATGTTTTAGCCCCATCAGGCACTGGGATTTCTACCCAGAGTTCAAATGGGCAGCAGAGACTGCAGGAACTGTGGGAGAGCTACCCACAGTGCAACACTCCGGAAGTCTACGGTTGCCTCGGTACTGTGGACACACTCCACCGACTACATGCACTTAGAGCATTTGTGTGGGGACAGACACAATCGACTGTATAAAAATGCTTTCTACAAAACCGACTTCTATAAATTTGACCTAATTTTGTAGTGTAGACAAGGCCTAAGATGACCAGATGTCTCAATTTTATAGGGACAGTCCCGATATTTGGGGATTTGTCTAGTATAGGCGCCTATTACACCCCCCCACACCCCCTGTCCCGATTTTTCACACTTGCTGTCTGGTCACCTCAACACAGATCTGAACGTTGTGGATAAATCTATACTTCAGATTTATACCAATGTAACTGAGAGCAGAATTTGGCTCCATCTCTAATTAACATGAGCAACACAGTGAACACACATGCATTGAGGAGAGAACAGTATCCCTAACTATATTCACCTAATTCCTTGGTGAATATATTCAAACAGAGTCAGTTTCTCCAAGAGTAAGAAAGTTGATTTCAACAGGAAAATATAATTTTTATAGCATTAAATTTCTCCTCATTTGATTGTTTTATAACTATGGTTTACAAACAAAGGGCCTGATAAAGAGCCAACTTACGCCAATTTTGCACTGGTGCAACCTGCTGACATCTGTGGAGATCCTTTTTATTTACACCATTGTTAGTGAGATCAGAATCAAGCTTGATGGTGTTATTGCTAGCCTTCCTTTAAATTTCAGTTATAATTTCTCTTTCCTGGGTAACTTAGCTTTTCCAAAAGTGGCAAAAGTGGTGTTCAGTTTATGTAGTTGCCTTTTTTTGCTTGGGCAGACAAGATAATTGTTTCTGGACTCTCAAAAAATGCATAAGGTAGAGCAGACAGAATATCAGCATGGGGGGGAAGGGGAATGGTCAGTGACTTAGTCTACACCTCCTGCCTTTCGTCAGCTAATGTCCTAACTCTGGCATTTGGTAGATAGTGGTGGGTTTATTTCCCACCCACTTAGACCTTGATGGAATCTGAAGGAAAACAAAATAGAATGTTATACACCACTCTATGGACCCTTCCCCACAGCAAATGTTTCTTTAATTGGTTCAATTACCACTCCACCCCCTCACCTTTCATCACTTCAGGAATGACTATTTGAAGCAAGCCATGTATAGAGATTTAGCTGGCATTTAGTGACACTGGGCTCTACAGTCCCTGAAATATTACTGATGTCACTTATTACGGGTTTTTTCCCCCCAGAGACCCAAGGCACTCCTGCCCTGGGGCATGCATTGACAATCTCAAGATAACACTCCTTTGACAGAATCAAGGGGAACTATACCAGGGACCGAAGTGATCTGCAGAGAGTTTCCAAGCTGGGCATTGTTTGTTAATTATAGTCCACGTCTAGATTTTACTTTGGTCTTGCTGCAAAATTAGTGGTAAAATTATTACTAGCATAAAAATCTTGTTTTCTTTTCCATACTAGAAGAGTATATTTAGAGGTTTCTTCTGAACTAGAAAAAACTGTTCTGGAAGATACTCTAATCTTTCAAGTCTAGCTATGGACATAAATGTATCCTGCACACCATACTCCCAAGAGTAATCCTTACTTGTGCATGTAGTCCCAATTGACTTCAATGAGACCAACCAAGTACATTGGACCCTACAGTTTACATTGCCTTAAATTTAATCCCATTTAAACCAAATTATTTTACAAAAAACTCACCCTCATCTTGTATAAACTCCTTCTAACATTCAAAGTTCAGGTCTCTCTCTCTCTCTCTGTACACTTCTTTCACTTACTTAATCAAGAGGCACTGAGGGTATTGGGTTAATTTATAATGTTTTCCCCCCTTCGCAGACAGAGACTAATGTCAGTCACAGGACATAGCACAGGGCCTGATTCTTATACCCTTACTCATATTGAGAAGCACCTTACTACATGAGTAACTCCACTGATTCCAATACGACTATTTGTGAGATAAGGCACTATTCAGTGGTCTGGATCCAATCTGACGGAGGAAAGCAGGAGCCTTTCCACTGACTCCAGCGGGCACTGGATCAGCCCCACTAAGTAAGGGGATCAGAATCTTTCCATTAGTAAATAGCAATGGGCATACATAATCAAATGTGGAGAACTGGTTTGGATAATGCTTTCCCAAATCATATCAGAACCTCCTTGAGTCTGATATCAATTGGGCTAGAAATCTCACAAAAGCAGGCTTCCTTGGAAATCTCCTGGCATTTCTTTCTCAAGCTGGAACCAGGAACTGGATAGTCACCTCAAAATTAAAACAACGGGGCCCCAAGTGTTGTGTCCAATGCCACCTGAGTAGAGTGCAAGTGAGTAAATGCAATACAAGCTAGGGAACACAAGAGGGAGTTCAGACAAGAAGTCATTTAGATTTCAAGAAAATATGAGTTATATGCCATACAGGATAATGAGCAGAATAGGGGCCAAAAGACTTTGGGAGGCATGGCTTTTTTCCTTTCCTTTTATCCAGACGCAGAGCACATTTTTTTTCTAAAATAATCTTTATTATTATTTTTAAAGAGGAGTGAAATAATAGTTGGTCTTTTGAAGACCAGAGGCTAAACCAACTGATAAAATTCAGCTGCTATCTGGAATAAATGCAGCTGAAACTGCCAAAACAAGCATGCCGTCACTTCCTGTATGTGTGCACGAAACGTTTTCACCAGGAACTTAGAAATCAGCAAACTAGACCTGGCATGAGCAAAAGAAGAGAAATCTACAACTAGAAGATGAATTTCACCAACTATTCAAACTTTGTATTTATTCTTCTTTTATTTTTAACTATTTATTAAGTGCAATAGGAAATTTGGGAGAGAAACTGGAGCAAAGTGTTTTGTTTCTTCTGGTCTGTCTAACTGGAAACTTACAATTATATATGCGCCTCCATGTGTGCTTACTCATGTGAGTAGCCTCATTGCTCACTGAGAGTCAGGGGTCCACAATCTGTCCCATAAGGAGCAGTTAGCACCACTTGATCAGCCAGCTCTCCACAGACCACCAGCAAGTCATCTGTGGACCATCAGTAGGCCTGGGACCAAAGTTTGGGAGGCTGAGTTAATTTTTGCATTAAGAGCTAGGAATCTGAAATCATCATTTGTGATGTACCATATAAAGTTATCAGACAAAACACACTAGTGAAGGAATTGGCTTTTGGAAGGATGGAAGGTTTCCCTTAAAAAGCAGGCAAGGCACCTGTTGGAGGTGGGACCTAGCAAGCTTCTGGCTCTACTACTTCTTCTATCCAGACACAGTTGGATAATAATTTACTGATTATTCAATGTTCTGTCCTGAAGCTTGAAGTCTGTCTTGATTGAGTGCTTTAGATAATCAGAAATAATCATAGAATCATACGACTGGAAGCGACCTCGAGAGGTCTTGTAGTCTAGTTCCCTGCACTCAAGGCAGGACTAAGTATAAACTAGACCATCCCAGACAACTGATCTTAAAGTTACAGAATCTTAAAGTTACAGAAAACAGGAATAAACCTCCCTCTTAACACAGGGAAAATTCACATAAAACAAAAGATAAACTAATCTGCCTTGCCTGGCTTACCTATACTGGTTGCAATATTGGAGACTTGGATTAGGATGGGTGGAGAAGATGGATTTCTGTCTGGCCTCTCTCAGTCCCAAGAGAGAACAAAAACGTAAACAAAGAGCACAAATGTAACCCTTCTGCCTGTCAGAGTTGGCAGCAACAAGGGCCGGGTTCAGTATCTAGGGGTTCCATTCCAATAACACAATGCAAAACTGGCTCGAGCCCCCACCCACTGACCTGGGACAAATATATACCACCCCCGCTGCGCGCCTCCAAGAGGCAATACTTCCCCTCTCGCAAACACAGAGTCTGAGTGTAGCAAAAAGCCTTTTAATAACAGAGAGAAAAAACGTGGCATTATGTTGGGGAAACACCACCAACAGGATTCATAACACAACCCACGAGCAAAACCCACCCCAAGCAAATTTGGGGCATGTCCTTTTCCTTTGGTTCTTGAGTCCAGCAACCCAAAATCACCCAAAGTCCCAAAAGTCCAACGACCCAAAAGTCTCTGTCCCTGGTCAGGGCAGCCCAGAGTTCAAAAGTTTATCTGCAGAGTTTTTTACCTCCCAACCGGGTGGAGATTGGGGTGGGGGGGTGTTAAGGGGCACCTTACGTGGTCTAACACTGATGGCCCCACCTCTCCATGGGGCTCCGCTCCACCAGCTGCTCTGCTCTGCCAGCCACTCTGCTCCGCTCGCCGTCCTGCAAACTGAACTGCTCCGCCAGCCGCTCCGCTCGCTGTCCCGCAAACTGCTCCACCAGCCGCTCCGCTCACCATGCTGCAAACGGCTCTACCATATAGCTTCAGGCTCCCCTATTACTTAACACAACACTCAGTGATTTCAGCTTGTAGTAGGGGAGCCACGGAGCTGGTACACCCTTAGCCCAAAGTGAATTCAGCTCAGCAGCCTGTAACTAGACTCCTAATGGAATCAAAATTAGCTCTGATATTCCACAGTGGAGAGAGGAGGAAGTGCAATTAGCATGTAAGGCCCTCACCAGGGAGCCCATAGCACCAAGTATTAATACCTGTTCCCAGCCTCTCTATTCACAGAGTTTTGGAACCCATGTCCCTTGCCTAGTGAATGCTACTTAGTTGATGGCGAGAGCCTCCATCATAACAAAAGGCCAAGTACAGTTCCACGGTCCTTGATTCCCATAATCAGGGTAATAACAATTTATTCTTCCTTCCCCAATAACAGAGACACTGGGGATCCCACAGCAGCCAAAGTGACCATTTGGGCAGCTATGGCCTCATTCTAGGCGGGGTGGGTGTGCTTATGCAAATGAGATCAGCCCCTGAAGTTCTTTTCCACAACTTGCCACACCTCACCACCAGATGTCAGGGTGGAGCTCATCCTGACTCTGCTTACACAAACAAAAGCCTTCCCCCCCCAAGATTTGAAAGTATCTTGTTCCCTTATTGGTCCTTTGGGTCAGGTGCCAGCCAGGTTAGCTGAGCTTCTTAACCCTTTACAGGTAACAGAATGTTGCCTCTGGCCAGGAGGGATTTTATAGCACTGTATACAGAAAGGTGGTTACCCTTCCCTTTATATTTATGACAACTTCCCAGGATGATGTTGGGGTTTTTTTTTTTTTGCAACAGTGTTACACTGTTGACTCATATTTAGCTTGTGATCCACTATAAGCCCCAGATCGTTTTCCACAGTACTCCTTCCTAGGGAGTCATTTTCCCATTTTGCATATGTGCAACCGATTGTTCCTTCTTAGTGGAGTACTTTGCATTTGTCCTTACTGAATGCTCAAAGCTCATTAATGGTAAAAGCAGAATTAAAAATGGCAGTACACTACAGCATTCAGTGATGGTCCAATAATTGCTGTAATGTGATTGTAAAGAATAGTGCTTAGGATCACTAGTATGGAGGACTGTTGTGGTTTTTGCAAGGATGAACTGTCACTCAGAAGGCCAAGAGTGATATAAAAGGCCCAAACAGTTGCAAGCTCTTTACTCAATAAATAAATAAAACTGTGCATCAGTGAATGTGAAAATAAAGAGAGAGTCTCTGAAACAGACTACAATACTGTTAAAATCCCAGCACAGGAGCTGCTTATATATGTTACATGTGTGTGTGTGTGTATTCATAATATGAAATCCCTTTTCATAAACCTGCTGGTTTCTCACAAACTATCATTCCCTGCTGATTCACAAGAACAAAATTTGTATACATTTGCATCATGTGCGTGTCTTTTATTCCCAAAAAGACCTGGCAAACTGGCTTTACTTTGTTTGAGTCATCAGGTTTGTCTGGTATTACAGATGCAGATGGTGAGTCAGGTTCATAACTGGCCATTTGTGAGCAAAAATCCCTGATTTCCGCATGCACATTCGGTATTGCGATGCATAAATCAGGTGCAAACAAAGATGTTGCAAATGCCTAATTTTGAAAATCTAGCCCATAATTTAGGGTTGTTTTAGACAAGTAGGATTTTCCACTACACAAGTTAACATATTCCACAGATAAATTTGGGTTGCCATCTCTCACAGATGAGGATATGAGCTCTGAAGATCCTTTCACTTGTCTATTCCCACATCAAAACAGCCATGGGAATGAATTCCCAGTATAGTCCATGCTAAGGTCAAAAATATTCCGGTAAGGTGCTTGTGTGGTTTTTTTTTTTCCCCCTAACATCAAGGTTTTCCCACTGTTACTGGAAAGACACTTCTCAACAGTAAATAAACAGATGTCCACCTTTACTCCATTACTTTCTATGACAGTGATTGTCAGCAATTGCATTTCAAAGCACTCATCCTATTGCACTCTGCTGCTGCTTTCTAAAGCTATGTCTACACTATGTCTACACTATGTCTACACTAGTGAGCATACAGCGGCAGAGCTGTACCAATGCAGCTGTGCCACTGTAAGATCACTTGTGTAGCCACTCTATGCTGGTGGGTGACAGCTCTCCCATTGACATAATAAAACCACCTCCACGAGCGGTGATAGCTATGTCAGCGGGAGAAGCTCTCCTGCTCACATAGAGCTGTGCATACTACCACTTATGCCAGCAAAACTTATGTCACTCAGCAGGGTGCGTTTTTAACACTCTGACAAGGTGTACCAACCTCACACAGGACCAACAGGGCCTGACCAATCACTGTGGGCCTAGGAGGCCTTGCTCCTTTGACTCTGCTGTGCATGCTCTAGCTGAACGGGACAAATAAAAGGAGGCAGCCCAGCTCAGTCTGGGCTGGCGCAGGAGGAGGGAGGATGTCTGAGGCAGCCTCCTGCAGAGATGCCTGTGACTCTCCAAGTGGTCACAACCGTAGCCGCAGATTACGCTTCAGATGACCAGCTGAGTGCACAGACTGACTGGGATGCCGAGCTGCTGCCAGCCCAGGAGATGCCTGAGACGACCCTTGTGGTATGAAGTAACCCAGAAACGTAAAAGAAGCCAATGCTTAAACCCTTAACTGGGAATTTCCTGGCTTCATAGGGCCCTAAGTCAGAACCCAGTAGAGTAGGGTGGGCCCGCGTTCCCCTGCCCCCCTCCCCTTGCCACTAGGTGTGGTTACTGCTTGCTTTGCTCTGCCCCGCCAGGGGGCTACAGACTGATTGTTTGTCCTGTCTTGCCCAGAGAGTCAGAACCCGCAACTGCTAGTGCTTGCACCAGCCAGGAGGCTCAAGGACCAGAAACTGTTTGTTTGCTCGGCCCCACCAGGGGACCTGAGCCCTCCTTGTTGCAATTACCTGATCCCACAGGAAGACCCGATGATGGTGTGATGGGCCAATCCTGCACTTGGCCAACAGGGGCAGCGCTGCTCAACATGCAGGGCCCCCCATGACACACACCCCTGAGCAACATAAGTTTTGCTGACATAAGTGGTAGTGTAGACATAGCCTTAGTGATCTATTTCTTATAGCATGGTGATTTTGGATGGATCCTTCACTTTGTCTTGGAAATACAGCATATCATTCATGTTTCAGTCTGATGTAATTAATGTTTGTAAGTTGCTTGGAAGATTACATGAGCTACCACTGTTAGGTGCTATTACAATGATCATAGAATCATAGAATCATAGAATATCAGGGTTGGAAGGGACCCCTGAAGGTCATCTAGTCCAACCCCCTGCTCAAAGCAGGACCAATTCCCAGTTAAATCATCCCAGCCAGGGCTTTGTCAAGCCTGACCTTAAAAACCTCTAAGGAAGGAGATTCTACCACCTCCCTAGGTAACGCATTCCAGTGTTTCACCACCCTCTTAGTGAAAAAGTTTTTCCTAATATCCAATCTAAACCTCCCCCACTGCAACTTGAGACCATTACTCCTCGTTCTGTCATCTGCTACCATTGAGAACAGTCTAGAGCCATCCTCTTTGGAACCCCCTTTCAGGTAGTTGAAAGCAGCTATCAAATCCCCCCTCATTCTTCTCTTCTGCAGACTAAACAATCCCAGCTCCCTCAGCCTCTCCTCATAAGTCATATGTTCTAGACCCCTAATCATTTTTGTTGCCCTTCGCTGGACTCTCTCCAATTTATCCATATCCTTCTTGTAGTGTGGGGCCCAAAACTGGACACAGTACTCCAGATGAGGCCTCACCAATGTTGAATAGAGGGGAACGATCACGTCCCTCGATCTGCTCGCTATGCCCCTACTTATACATCCCAAAATGCCATTGGCCTTCTTGGCAACAAGGGCACACTGCTGACTCATATCCAGCTTCTCGTCCACTGTCACCCCTAGGTCCTTTTCCGCAGAACTGCTGCCTAGCCATTCGGTCCCTAGTCTGTAGTGTTGCATTGGATTCTTCCATCCTAAGTGCAGGACCCTGCACTTATCCTTATTGAACCTCATCAGATTTCTTTTGGCTCAATCCTCCAATTTGTCTAGGTCCTTCTGTATCCTATCCCTCCCCTCCAGCGTATCTACCACTCCTCCCAGTTTAGTATCATCCGCAAATTTGCTGAGAGTGCAATCCACACCATCCTCCAGACCATTTATGAAGATATTGAACAAAACCGGCCCCAGGACCGACCCTTGGGGCACTCCACTTGACACCGGCTGCCAACTAGACATGGAGCCATTGATCACTACCCGTTGAGCCTGACAATCTAGCCAGCTTTCTACCCACCTTATAGTGCATTCATCCAGCCCATACTTCCTTAACTTGCTGACAAGAATACTGTGGGAGACCGTGTCAAAAGCTTTGCTAAAGTCAAGAAACAATACATCCATTGCTTTCCCTTCATCCACAGAACCAGTAATCTCATCATAAAAGGCGATTAGATTAGTCAGGCATGACCTTCCCTTGGTGAATCCATGCTGGCTGTTCCTGATCACTTTCCTCTCATGCAAGTGCATCAGGACTGATTCTTTGAGGACCTGCTCCATGATTTTTCCAGGGACTGAGGTGAGGCTGACTGGCCTGTAGTTCCCAGGATCCTCCTTCTTCCCTTTTTTAAAGATTGGCACTACATTAGCCTTTTTCCAGTCATCCGGGACTTCCCCCGTTCGCCACGAGTTTTCAAAGATAATGGCCAATGGCTCTGCAATCACAGCCGCCAATTCCTTCAGCACTCTCGGATGCAACTCGTCCGGCCCCATGGACTTGTGCACGTCCAGCGTTTCTAAATAGTCCCTAACCACCTCTATCTCCACAGAGGGCTGGCCATCTCTTCCCCATTTTGTGATGCCCAGCGCAGCAGTCTGGGAGCTGACCTTGTCAGTGAAAACAGAGGCAAAAAAAGCATTGAGTACATTAGCTTTTTCCACATCCTCTGTCACTAGCCTCATTCAGTAAGGGGCCCACACTTTCCTTGGCTTTCTTCTTGTTGCCAACATACCTGAAAAAACCCTTCTTGTTACTCTTGACATCTCTCGCTAGCTGCAGCTCCAGGTGCGATTTGGCCCTCCTGATTTCATTCCTACATGCCCGAGCAATATTTTTATACTCTTCCCTGGTCATATGTCCAACCTTCCACTTCTTGTAAGCTTCTTTTTTATGTTTAAGATCCGCTAGGATTTCACCATTAAGCCAAGCTGGTCGCCTGCCATATTTACTATTCTTTTGACTCATTGGGATGGTTTGTCCCTGTAACCTCAACAGGGATTCTTTGAAATACAGCCAGCTCTCCTGGACTCCTTTCCCCTTCAAGTTAGTCCCCCAGGGGATCCTGGCCATCCGTTCCCTGAGGGAGTCGAAGTCTGCTTTCCTGAAGTCCAGGGTCTGTATCCTGCTGCTTACCTTTCTTCCCTGCGTCAGGATCCTGAACTCAACCAACTCATGGTCACTGCCTCCCAGATTCCCATCCACTTTTGCTTCCCCCACTAATTCTACCCGGTTTGTGAGCAGCAGGTCAAGAAAAGCGCCCCCCCTAGTTGGCTCCTCTAGCACTTGCGCCAGGAAATTGTCCCCTATGCTTTCCAAAAACTTCCTGGATTGTCTATGCACCGCAGTATTGCTCTCCCAGCAGATATCAGGAAAATTAAAGTCACCCATGAGAATCAGGGCATGCGATCTAGTAGCTTCCGTGAGCTGCCGGAAGAAAGCCTCATCTACCTCATCCCCCTGGTCCGGTGGTCTATAGCAGACTCCCACCACTACATCACTCTTGTTGCACACACTTCTAAACTTAATCCAGAGACACTCAGGTTTTTCTACAGTTTCGTACCGGAGCTCTGAGCAGTCATACTGCTCCCTTACATACAGTGCTACTCCCCCACCTTTTCTGCCCTGCCTGTCCTTCCTGAATAGTTTATAACCATCCATGACAGTACTCCAGTCATGTGAGTTATCCCACCAAGTCTCTGTGATTCCAATCACATCATAGTTCCTTGACATCACCAGGACCTCCAGTTCTCCCTGCTTGTTTCCAAGGCTTTGTGCATTCGTATATAAGCACTTGAGATAACCTGTTGATCGCCCCTCATTCCCAGTATGAGGCAGGAGCCCTCCCCTCACAGACATTTCTGCCTGTGCTTCCTCCCGGTATCCCGCTTTCCCACTTACCTCAGGGCTTTGGTCTCCTTCCCCCGGTGAACCTAGTTTAAAGCCCTCCTCACTAGGTTAGCCAGCCTGCTGGCAAAGATGCTCTTCCCTCTCTTCGTAAGATGGAGCCCGTCTCTGCCCAGCACTCCTCCTTCATGGAATACCATCCCATGGTCAAAGAATCCAAAGCCTTCTCTCCGACACCACCTGCGTAGCCACTCGTTGACTTCCACGATTCGACGGTCCCTACCCAGGCCTTTTCCTTCCACGGGGAGGATGGACGAGAATACCACTTGCGCCTCCAACTCCTTTATCCTTCTTCCCAGAGCCACGTAGTCCGCAGTGATCCGCTCAAGGTCATTCTTGGCAGTATTATTGGTGCCCACGTGGAGAAGCAGGAAGGGGTAGCGATCCGAGGGCTTGATGAGTCTCGGCAGTCTCTCCATCACATCGCGAATCTTAGCCCCCGGCAAGCAGCAGACTTCTCGGTTTTCCCGGTCAGGGCGGCAGATAGATGACTCAGTCCCCCGGAGGAGAGAGTCCCCGACCACCACCACCCGCCTTCTCCTCTTGGGAGTGGTGGTCGTGGAACCCCCAACCTCAGGACATCGCATCTCATGCCTTCCAACCAGCGGAGTCTCCTTCTGCTTTCTCGCCCCAGACATATCATCTGGTCCACTCTCTGCAACGGTACCTGCGGAGAGAACATGAAAGCGGTTAGTTACCTGTGTCTGTGTTACTGGAACCCGGACATTCCGCTTACCTCTTCTGGAGGTCACATGTTGCCAAGCTTCTTCACTGGCCTCTTGGCTCCTCTGTGCATCCTGCTCTATATCTTTAGAGCTTTGATGATTAATAAAGCCCAAATGCCGGCGATGTATCATTAAAGAAAATAAAGGTTCTGTACCATGATGCATTGCCATGCTGTGAGTATTGGATGGTTAGTACTAGAATACAACTGGCAGCATGGCTTCACAAACTGATATAATACTGATTTGCCGAATGGGCAGCCAGCTGCCTTGCTAGCTCCCAAAGAGATATTCAAAATGTGGGGTTTTAAAAAATGATTTTGGATGCGCCCTTGGATTTGAGTAAATTATTTACATGAGGAATTATAGCTATCCCCGTAAGCACTCTTGTTGTAGCTACATTGTCCCAGGATATCAAGAGAAACCAGGGGAGTGAAGTAATATCTTCTATTGGACCAGCTTCTGTTGGTGAGAGAGACAACACCTTTGAGCTTACACAGAGCTCTTCAGGTTCAGGTCCCTGCTCCAAGGCAGGCACAGCAGGGATTTGAAAACATCTCAGGGGAGTGCCCTAACCACTGGGCCATTGGCTGTGGTAGTACAGACATAAGCATGCCAGTTAGCCAGCCTGAGAAAGTCTCCTCCCTGGCTATCTTTTGTAGGAGGGGGTAGAGGAAGGGGAGGGTAACTGTGCTAGGAACACACCTACGGGATCAGGACGCACAGGCAAGAGCGGGACTCCCTAGTCTGAGAATCCCTGACATGCCAAGCAGCTCGGGGCTATCAGGACTGAGGGTGGGTCTATCTCTGAGCTGGGAGGTGGGATTCCCAGCTCACACAGATGTACCCGGTGCCAGCCGTGCTCAAGCTGGCACCTAAAAATAGCAGCGTCCGCAGCAGCAGCAGCAGCAGCATCGGCAGTAGCTCATTCGAGCTGCCTGAAAATGTAGCCAAGAGGTTGGGCAGGTCTGTAGTTGAGGTAACTCTCCTGAGCTGCTGCCCATGCTGCAGTGGACACACTGCTATTTTTAGGTGCTAGGTGGAGCACAGCCAGGATGGGTACTTCTCTGTGAGCTAAGCATCACACCTCCCTGCTCAAATGTAGACATGGCCTTAGGTGGTTTTGCACATGCCCACCCACAGAAACTTAGGCACCTTTGGGACTTTAGGCAGCAACTGAGCAGGGGTTTTTTGAATGCCAGGGGTGCCTACATGTTGGACATCGGTGCCTAAAGTGGTGTTTAGGTGCCTAAGGCCCTTTGTGAATCTAGCCCTTCCCACCTCTATCAAGTGACAAACAGGAGGGAGTATAGCTACAGAGAGAGCAACATTTGCATAAACTTTCTACCCAGGATTCTTCTGGTCACACTTTGGGAGCCACCATAGTTGCACCAGACTCATATTTGGTTGGAAAGTGGAACTGAAGTGAGAGAGAGGGGAAAAGTGCTCCTATCTTGTGTCAAGGAGTCAGTACAAGTGTCCTATATGTATTATTTTGCCTGTGCTCTTGAGAGGACTTTGTGGGGAGAGGTGATGGAGACTGAGGACTTCACAATGGGCAATGACGTAGAGGTGATTTCTTGACGAGGCACAACATATAGAGGGTTCTTCGTTAAAGCAGCAGAGGACAACAGCAGAGCTGAGTGAACTCCAGTAAAGCCCTTCCTACCCAGCCACTAAATACAGTTGAAATCACTATAGCTGGATTAGGTGGTAGAGCCTCAAGACAAGAGCAGGTACCTCCCCAGGGACTGGAGACAGGCCTGCCCAAGTTAAGCTTGGGACTCTGGGACTACGCTATCCCCCGACACCAAGCTATGAACGGGGTTTAGCAGATGGAGCAGGGGAAGTGATGTGGTAATGGCCTATTGACCATTCACGCCAGTGGGTAGGGAACCAAGTTAATTGACTACTGTCAAAATATACACTGTTACTTATTCATTTACATATATTTATTGCTGTGTTTTCCCAAGTTGATGCTGTGTCCCCCCTCCAATCTCCCCCAGCAATATTTTCCTTGTTTCACACACAGGCTCAGAGCTGGCTAGTGGGGAAGTATTGCCAGTGAAGGCACCAGGGAAAGTATAGTGATCGCAGAAATTCCAGACTGGGGGCTCAGACTGATGGGTTGCTTAGTTTTAAGAGGGACCCTAAGCTATTTGAACCCAGTCCTTGTTGCTGCTGACAACACCTAGCAAAAAGGTTGCACATATAAAAAGAATTCTGTATTAAAGCCACAGGACACAGACAGGACCCTGTAGTACAAAGTCACTACTTACTTGTCACTGAAATCCTTCCTTAAGTTTGACTTCTACCATTATGCCTACAAGAAATAGCCAATCTCACAATGAATTGTAACCTTGTAATCTCACTGATGTTCCCCCTTTCCAACCGCCTTACTCTTGTCACTCCTTTCATTGCATCATGATGGAGGCTAGACTGTGAGCGCTTTCAAGCAGAGGCCATGGCTTCTTATCTCCAATGTGAGGTGGCTGCTTTTAGTCACAATGAAGCCTGGAAGAGACTGTGATCCAAATTCCAGAGCCCTTTAAGGAGACAACCTATAAGGCAGGGAACAGATTTGCCAATATTTCGGCTGATGGTCATCCTTTTGGGGCTCTAACACTCCTTCGCTACAGTGAAGCACCAAACCAAGGTACTGAGCCGTGAAAAAGACAAGAGTTTAACCTCAGTAGCTAAGCATTTCAGTAGAGTCGAGTCTGGAGAAAGCTACAGTGTATTCCACTTTGAGTTGCTCCCATTCAGCATGGGATCATAACAAGGAAAGGCCAAAGTCACCAGATGTAGATTGGCTGAATAGTACCAGAAAAAAAATGCCAAAACTGAAGAAGGGAAAAGGGCCGGGGGTGGGGGGTTGGGGGGGGGGGAACAATCAAAGACAGCATCTTTATGTGATTCAGCCTCTGATAAAAAGTCTGCTTGGAAATATTCAGTGTGTAGCGCTGCTAGTGGAAAATAACTTAACTAACATAGGGTGCCCTGAGACCAAACTGACACTGTACCTCACTAAGTCCACTGTCCCATCCACAAGAGACTGCACTGCGAGGTGGAAGTACGGCGTTATTAAACATCTGAGCATTGTAAGGGGGGGGAACACATACCCGTAGAATTCTCCACAGCTTACAGACCTGGCGATGAGAAACAGGAGAACAGCAGCGGATGCTTTCTGCTCCCACAAAAGGCACATGGTGTATTGTACTGTACTGTATTGTACGGATGGGTAATTTTTAAATCCAGCAACTTTTAACTGTTCAGTTGTAGTCCAAAAAACGGAAAGCAGATATGTATTATTGCATTTCCCTAAAACACCTTAGACTGAATACGTCTCAGGGAAGTAAATCCTGCCTCAGTAGTGCTTGGGGTGGAGCCCAGAGGTTCTAGCCCATTGCAGGAGTTGCTGCAAGGTCCAAGAGCCAGGCTATGCCCTTTCTGTTTTGACTGTCCTGTGAGGAGGAGAGGAGAGAAGCAACAGGGGCCACTAGATGGGAGATCCAGGATGGGGCAAAGCTTTCAAATCTCTACCCTACTGTAGGAAGCTCCTGCTACTACTGGGGCCTATGGAGAGGAGCTAGGGGCTGTTTGGAATCTCTTTCCCAGCATCTTGTCTGTTTGCAGCTCCCTCCCCCGATCCACTGCAGCAGTACCTGTAGGACTGCACCATTACCTCCAAATAATTAGCAATTGACAGCAGCACAAACACATTGGGGGTGCAGGATGGATACATAGCTCCTGTATTTTCCCCTGAATGCATCTGATGAAGTGAGCTGTAGCTCACGAAAGCGTATGCTCAAATAAATTTGTTAGTCTCTAAGGTGCCACAAGTCCTCCTGTTCTTTTTGCGAATACAGACTAACACGGCTGCTACTCTGAAACCTGTCATAGCTCCTGTTGTGTCTTTGCATCCAGCCACACCAGTTTCATTGAGATGATGGCTCCCTGGTCCTGCAGAAGAGGGAGCTGGATTTGCCCCACAATCCAGTTCTGAATTTTACTATCAATATATTGACAGCAAAATATTTTACTTTCTATTATTTATCCATGAGCAATTCTTTATCCATGATTGCATGGAGCACACTAATTGGCAGTATTTGCATAGGATTGGATAAAACAGATAAGATCTTCAACCTGGAATACAGTAGACTAGTTTGCTGTAATTATGGTGGCAGCTGTCACCATGTCTGTTATAGCACTACAATATGGATATAGGCATTACTGAATACTATGGCTTAGTTAGCTAGCTAAGGAACAGCTGAGGATCGATCAGAGTTTCTATTATCTAGGGCCAGATCCTCAGCTGGTATAAATTGGCATAGCTCCATCTCCCAGATTTTAGGGGGTAACAAAACGATAGTATAATCGATAAAGTTGCATCAAGTGGAAATTTAGCATATAGATTCTTTTATCAGATGATTATTTTTTTAAAGAGAAAGAAAATATTTTGGGAACTAAGTGGTACACACACAACTTTTGGAAAATCTGAGTTTCAGAGAGATCACAAATGATAGCAACTCTGCGGCCCTCATCTTCATTTATTCACATCAAACCTTTATATAGTTTGGCACAATTCAAAATGGGCCTGATCCAAAGTCCATTGATGTCAATGGAAAACTTCCACGGGCTTCCCTGGGTTTTGAATCAGAACCTAGAATTGACAACCTCTGCCCAACAGAGGTCTTGGATTGGGACAGCCGGGATGCTGCAGGTCAAAACTAAAGTACTGCTGCTGAATGTACAGAACCTGTCCCATAATTCATAAGGAGAAAGGTAAAGATGGCCGGGGGCGGGGGCGGGGAGAGGGAAGGAGAAGGCATGTTCTCTTAGTCTGTACAAAGAAGGCCTGGATTTATTTTTTTCCAAGCAAGAAGGTGGGAGGTAGGGGGAGCTTCTGCTTGGTTTTTTTTTTTTTTACATTAGACATTGAGGTCTTGTCTAATTGAAGACTTTTGATGACTGGAAAACTCATAGGTTCATGACATCGGTAATACCAAGGTATACCTCTTTAACTGAAAGGTTTCATTTCTTGTTTTTAGGGGCACTGCCAGCATGAAATGAGCCAATTACAAGAGAGAGTTAAGTGTTTTCAGACCCTTCACCTGCCCCTGAATGCCTGTGCCAATTTTACAACCACATTCTCCTATTTAAAGAAGCTATTTCTCTCCCTCCTTTTGCTGTCTGAAAGATCCACACAACCAGGGGGAACAAACAGTCAGTGGGAGGAAGTGGTGGGGAGATCTCTGGAAATGGGTGGCAGAAGGAAGTAGGAAGGAGTCAGGGCATATTGAAAATGGCCTTTTCAAAATGGCCGTGGCAAATTAAAATAAATTGAATTAATCCCTAGTTTCAATATGCATGATGTTCCGTGATGTGTTCAATGTATTAGTATGTATACAGCACTATGGCTAATACACAAGCCTTTTAGTAGCAAAGAGCCTTTGAATCCCAAGTGTTACATTACAGGGCACATCTTTGTAAGGTGAAAGGATTTTACTTATTAGAAATGCATTTAATGGCTCATAAATAACATGTTATATACTCAGTGGAAGGCCAAAGCCATTTGAGAGTTTCAGGTTTGGAGAAGGAGACCAACAGTAAGCAGGATCCATCAAAGACTTTCAAGGCTGGGGTAGGGAAATTTGTAAGCCCAGAAGGGAAGTAGCAGCATTAATTGGGAACTACGGGTGAGTTTCAGGCCCAGGTGCACAACCAGTGAGAATCCTGAGGAAATTTCAGCTCCAGAAAGTTTTAGGCTTAGAAGGATAATGACAAAGCAAGTGAGAACCATCAGATTTTGGACTCTGGTTGGAAGCAAGCTGTGATGGCTCTCAGGGTCCTCAGGACTAAGTCATCTTGCTACCGCCCCTGCCTCTAGCATGAGAGACTTGCTGGTGCTTAACTGGGTGTCAGTTAAGCATCAACATGGAATTGTAAGCCTGGAAAAGAAGCAGCCAAATCATTTGGGAATTTCACCAGCTTTGGTGATTTTTATCACAAGTCTCACACTACTTGTTGTGTTCATTAGAGCACACAACTCCTGGAGTACTGTGATGAGGTGAGAACAATAGCTTTAAATTTAGAAAAAGGTAAGTTTCTAATCCTCATGGTTCTGGCAAAGAACTTGAAAATGTGACCTGAGTGCATCCTAAAAGTTCAAAAATCAGACAACAAATAAAAAAGGGCCTACAAGGGTGGTTTTTTCCCCTACATCTCGGATTTTGAACCAGTGGTACAATTTTGGGGCGCCAGTCTCATGATTTTTGAATGCTTAGGGTTGGCGATACTGAGTTCAAAGAGGGAATTGCAGAGCAAGTGGACCCCACCAAGGCCTTTCAAATTCAGAAGGAGAATGGCAGGGTGAACTCGAACCCTCAGGGAGTTTCAGGCCCAGAGGAGGAGCAGCCGAGTTTGAATCACTAGAGAACGTTAGGCCCAGGAGTGGAATTGCCGCACCAAGTTATGTTACTGGAAAGGTTCAAACACAGAGTAAGCAGGAATCTTCAGGGAATTTCTGGCTCAATAACAGAGTAAACGTGAATCATCTGGGGTTTCAGGCAGAGGAAGGCACCGGACAAATGCTGAGGAGTTTTGCATTTAACAGGTCTCTCACAGTTGTACCAAGCACCACTAAGTCTAAGTCAGCTCTTTGTTATTTTTTCTGCCTTTTTTTTTTTTTTTTTTGGCTGTAGTATATTAAAACTAAAAACAACAGTGGAAGTTACACATAAAAGCACTTTTATCCTGTTGATGACTAGGGCCACAATTCAAACACTTGCTCACATGACATCACCCATTGATGTCAATGGGACTACCCATGTGAGTAAAGTTAAGCACAAGTGAAGGTCTCCACAGGATTGTGGGCTAAACACGCAGTGCAAAGGTATCCAGGACTGCCCAACAGACCAAACTGATCCCTGGAGTAACCCCAGTGCTTCCATTGCTCTTTAAACCAAGGATGAATTTGGCCCCATATGTTTAGAGATGCTTGCAATATTTAAGAACAGCATTTGTTAAAGTTGGAGGGGGGGGCCTCAGTGTTGAATTTCCTTCCCTTGTTTTTATTTTTAATGTATGACTATTTGCTTGACCAGGAGTGTAATAATGATATACTCCTTTATTCTGTGAAATATTCTTTTAATCTTCCTGACGAGTATTCAATATTTATGACTAGTGAGAGAACCTTTGCTTCCAAGGGCAGAAATGGATAGTCTTTAATTACCATGTATAGTTAGTTACATGGTGATTGGGATAAAACAATTCACTCACTATTCCCAGAAGACTCTTCCCAAGTGCCTTGAGAGAAGAGGGGGAGGCTAGCTGATGAGCGTAATCTCAAGAAGAACACTGCTGTGGAATCCAGCCGTTGGAGCCAGATGGCAAGTTTTCACTGAATAACACTTTTTATTTTAATAGCTGTGAAACTCCTCTGTCTGCACATGGCTTTGCTGAATGACAGCACAGAGAACTTTTAATTTATCTGGTGTTATACTAAGGTTATTCCTTCAGAAGGTTTCCCTTGTTTTTCACCGAGGCTAAGGGCCTGATTTCAGTACCAAAGCCAATGCTTACATGTCTGTGAAAGTTCAAAAAGGCAAAGGGGGCAGGGGTGTGGGAGGGGAAATACTAAAAAAATGTAAAGAGAAAAATGAGTTTAGCTGAGTGCTAGTGCCAAGCTGCACCCTGGTTTGCTCAGCACGGCATTCGTTTGTGACTCCGGCACTAGGCCAGATTCTGCCCTTTGAGACGCGGATGTAACTTTTGTTGAACGCCGTGGGACTTGCATGCCTATATCTGGGGGGAGGGGTAGCTCAGTGGTTTGAGCATTGGCCTGCTAAACCCGGGGTTGTGAGTTCAATCCTTGAGGGGGCCATTGGGGGATCTGGGTCAAAAAATGGGGATTGGTCCTGCTCTGAGCAGGGGGTTGGACTAGATGACCTCCTGAGGTCCCTTCCAACCCTGGTATTCTATGATCTGAGGACAGAATTATGGGAATCAGTGTTAGAAGCAGTTAATCAATTTCCATCTTACTTTAAAGCATGGTTACAGTCATGAAAGTGTTGTAAAATGTGTTACCATAACAATACACACATCAGCTTTCTGTTAGCCCAATTCTGCAAGCTGTTCTATGGTATTAACTTGTATTCTTTTATATATAAAGTATTTTCCCGTAGGCTGAGTTATGATTAAGGGAATCAGATTTTGAATCTTCTGACTCCAGACATCTAAAATATCAGCCATAATATGCATTAACATGGCTTCCCTCTGCCATTTAATTTTCTTTGTTTTAATTTATATATATATAAATACATAATATATATATAAATACATTTATATATATATAAATACTGTGTGTGTATATATATATATACATACACACACAGATTCAAACAAATCAAATAAGTGCAAGTGACTTTTTCAGTGTACGATGAGATTCAAATAAATGCACAGAACGTACACTCAGGCATGTAGGATCACATGTTCAAATAACTGCCAGATTGTAGGAGAAAGGACAGGATTTGCCCAGAGGCCTGGATGTCCCCAGGCACAGAAATGGTATCCCTGACTGGGCAGGGTTGAGGGCAAAATTAGTGGACACCATAAGGGAAATGCATACAACTCAAATAGCATGGAGGACAGCTCTGTGGAATTCCACTGTGTGCTGTAGAACGCTAGAGGAGGGGTGGGAGTGAGGCTAATCCACTGCTAAATGGATCCGCCTGCCATTACCCCTAGCCTAGTGGGACATGTCTGGAGTTGAGGATTTCTTACACCCTCAGTCACCAGGAAGCCTCTCGGTACACTGACCAGTTATTTGGGCTGTGCATTAGTCCAAGAATTTCATTATCTGTTGCCCTGCACCTTGTGTAGTCACTTACACCAGTGCAAAGTGAATACAAAGCTGGTGTAAAGTACTACCAAATTATAATGAGTATTTTACTCATACTTTGCATTGGTATAAATAATTACACAAAGTACAGGGCAATTGAGAATCAAGGCCTGTGTGTTTATTTAAATGCTTGGAGCTCTGGTTATAAGCATGTATTTCTAAACCAAATCTACAACCTATCAAAGGCACCTGTTTTTGCTGAGGGCTAAGTCTACAGGAATTTTTGAACCTTTTAAATAAGGCTTGAGTTATAGCACTACACTATGAGGACACTAACCGTCCAGAAAATGGTGGGGCTTTATAAACTGTAGGGCTTTAGATCATTGCGAGAGAATACTGTAAAGTACAAAAGTACACAAACAAACTGCCACATGTAATTCTACCAGACTCTCCACTTCCAACTTTTGCGATGAGAATAAAGGTCATTGAAAAAAACAACAACAAGAAGCAAAGCTCTTTGGGCCAGAGACTGTCTTTCTGTTATGTGTTTGCACCCGTGCCCAACACAATGGGCCCTCATCCCAGACTGTGGCCCAACATGCTACCCCAATACAAATAAATAATAAACACCCAAAGATGGGAACTGAGAATAAAAGCGCCTCCTCAACCATAACAGTCTTGCTCCTAACAAGGCACTAGAACTACTGGCTCTATATCTGATCCTTCTCCTCAGATAAGGCCATCTACTGGTTGAGTAATACTACTAATGTTCAGTTTAAAGAGTGAAATTCACACTTTGTTGAGGGCTAGCACAAGGCCCATGCAATATCTAAGTCCCACTTATGTTTTCAGAATGGGGCTTAAGTGGTGCATAGCCCTTGTGCTCATTCTCTTAACGGGGTGAATTTCACACAGAGGAAATAATTTGAAACTTGTCACTAGAGCTGACTGAGATTTTTAAGTATTTTCACAAAAAATGTTGGGGGGAGGGAAGCAAAACATTTTTGATTCATTCAAAGTTTCAGGATTTTTAATAAATATAATATCAGAATCAAAATAAAAAAATATTTTTTTTTTGTTTTCTTCATTTCATTTTTTCAAGTTTCCCATACGTTTTACTCCATTTCTTTACTTTTTTTCTCCGTTGAAAAGTAGAAGAGAGAGTTTGTTCCTTTTCCTTGTTTCCTATTCCCTCTTAATTATTTTTCCCACAGGAAAAATATATATTCATAAAGTGTAAAAAAAAAAAAGAGGGGGAAATTTATTTAAAATAATAAAGTTTGGCAGAATAAAAAAATTCTCAAAGTTTTTAAAGAAAAAGTTTGACAAAATTTGGACTACCTAAAATGCAGTAAAATGGTCAAAATAGTGACTATATAAAATTATAAACATTCTTACTCAAACTATTTGCTCCTTGCACGTCTTCAAGTCATACTTTATTGACTGTAAACAAGTTTTTACTGCTGACAGCTCTGCAGAGCGCTAGGAGAGTGAGAAAAATGCTATTCTGGTGCACACAACATGAGCATAACTGTCAACTAATTTCTTATAGAAGACAATTAAAATTCTCTCTATTACATTTTCACTAGTAATTAAGATACACAGCTTGATTTCCAGGTCCTGGGTTCAGTTTATAGGCCTCACATTTAGAAAAGCCAACCTTCAACTACTGAACTGAGCAAATTAGGGAAGCTACTGAGAGAGTAAACAGGGAACCCCACTTAGCCATTTTTAGACAGTATTACTGCACTTTGGGATCTCATTCATCCAGAGAAATTATTCCTTATTTCTGATAGGCTAGTACTCTTAGATACTGAGATGTTAAGGCCAGAAGAGACCATTAGACCATAGTCTGACCTCCTATATATCGCAGGCCATTATATTTCACCCAGTTACCCCTGAATTGACCCCAATAACTTGTGTTTTGCTAAACCATACCTTTCAGTCTTGATCTGAAGACACCCATCACTTCCCTTGGTAGTTTCTTCCAGTGTTTACTCCCCTTCATTCATGGGCGGTGGGTAATGTAGGCTGAAGGAGGCTGTGCCTCCCCAAACAGCCAGGTGTGGCCCCACCCACACTCTGCCCCCAGACTCCCTCTTGCTTCCAACTCTATGGCTCCCCCTGTGCGATGGCCCCAGCTAGGGCTAGGCCACTGTCCTCCCGCCCTCTGGGGTTGGGGCTGTGGTGCCACTTGCCTTCCCAGCACGCCGGGGCTGGGGTGGGGGTTGGCAGCTGGGGGGGGAGGGGGGAGGCTAGCCTGGGGTGGGGGTTGGCAGCCACGGGGGTGGGGGACTCTGGGCTCCGGTGGGGGGTGCAGAATGGGGGGCTCAGGCAGAAGGAGCAGGGGTGGGGGCTAGCCTCTCCCAGCCAGCAGTTCACACGCCACCCATGCCTTTACTGTTAAAACTTTGGATCACTCTATCTGGGTGCTCCTAGAGTATATCTTTTCTGATATCATCCTACCTGCTCTATTTTAGTACAAAAACAAAAAGCAAGCCAAACTAGGGATGAATGAAGCAGTTTGGATAAGAACCAACCAACCCTTCGCCTGAACCTGCATCTTTAGGATCTTATTTTGATAAGGCCTCAGACTGGTTTTCCTCTTTGTCCCTGAAGTTTTGTGGTTGAAAATAGCTGTGGGCACAATTTTGTGTGTGTAATTATAAGCTGGCAGTTGATGTCATTCAGCTTTCTGATTGCACCTAGAGATCAGGTCTAGTTCATTCCACTTCTGCCTTGAGACACAAAAATTGCATCAAAATAAATGCAAAAAGAAAAGGAGGACTTGTGGCACCTTAGAGACTAACAAATTTATTTGAGCATAAGCTTTCATGAGCTACAGCTCACTTCATCGGATGCGTTCAGTGGACTCTATCAAAATAAATTATTTCAGAGTAGCAGCCATGTTAGTCTGTATTCGCAAAAAGAAAAGGAGTACTTGTGGCACCTCAGAGACTAACAAATTTATTTGAGCATAAGCTTTCATGAGCTACAGCTCACTTCATCAGATGCATTCAGTGGAAAATACAGTGGGGAGATTTATATACACAGAGAACATGAAACAATGGGTGTTACCATACACACTGTAACGAGAGTGATCACTTAAGGTGAGTTATTGCCAGCAGGACAGGGGGGGCTGAAAAAACCTTTTGTCGTGATAATCAAGGTGGGCCATTTCCAGTAGTTGACAAGAACATCTGAGGAACAGTGTGGGGTCTTAGCACACACCTAAATGACATCAGTTACACATGGTCACGGCTATGGACCTGACAGACCTGGCCTACCTGTGGAAGAGAGACTGTTAAAGAAGCAAGCTGTTATGGACTAATGAACTGTAACCTGGAATTCCAGGGGAGGGGGTCACCCTTAGTCAAAGTAACCCAAGGAGGGACATGACGCATATTGAAATCTTGTTTTGAGAACTGGACATTCAGATAAGTTCCAAGACTGCTTTCAAGGTTGTGTTGTGTTTGAGTTAATATTGTTTGGGGGAAATTCAGAAAAACTTTGGAATGGGGACTGTCATATAGCCTGGATATTATCCTAAGGCCTGAAAAAGCCTAAACCCCAGTGTAAACACATAGGCAGCTTCTTTTTTGTTGGTTCTGCATTAAGAAGTCTGTCCCTTCCCTTTGCTTTTATTTTTTGTTCCAAGTTACAGCTTCAACCAAGCTGGTTACAGGCTACGAGCCACGGATTTCTTCATGTAACTGTAGAAAGTCCTGGATCCTAGTCATTACTTGATAGGTGCATGTAGGCTAGGAAAGAGCACAAGGGAACCTTCGTTGCCCTGTTGTCATCTCCTGATCCAGCCTTCCTCAGACAAGGAATGTTCAAGAATGGAGCAACCACTGCAGCCTAAGCTGATAGCAATCAGCACCACCCAGCTACTACCTGAGAAGAATGCTTTGTTCTGTTCTTTTCCTCACCCACCCTCAATTTTCCTTTTCTGGCTACTCTTATCTGAGTTTGGCTGAGGAAATTGACTGGATAAAACTAACAACTTTGGCCCCAGTCTAGGAAAGCATGTAAACATATGTTTAGCTGTAAGCATCTGAGCAGTTCTAGTGACTTCAAAAAGGCTGCTCACGTGCTCAAAGTTAAGCACATGCATAAGTACTTTGCGGGACTGGGGCATTTGTGCATCAGCTGATAACATTTAGGTTTTATTCCCCCTTAATATTTCCCTCATAGGAAGAGCAGAGATAAGAAAGGAAAAGTTGGTTTTGTAATTAACAGAGGGTAGGCACAAGTGAGAGGGGTGGGGAAGGGGGGAAGGGATGGAGAAATATTAATGGTTTATAATTATATTGATTGATCGTAATGGTTTAATTTTATTTCTACTTATTTTAATTAATTATTCAGAGAGTCTCACCTTTAAAAAAAACTAATAGTTTATCAAGTTTTCATCAACGGCAAAATATTTGAATGAATGTTTTAAGAGGGATTTATTTATTATACACACACACACACACACACACACAAACACACAGCATAGCTACTTTATTAAAATGCAGAGACTGAAATGTTGGTAGGATTTGCTATGACAAAAGGCCTGTTTTATTTGTGGGAGACCTAGTGTGATAAAATGACTCCTTAGCATAAGCTTAAGTGAACCAAACAGGGCCCAAGGGCCTACCCTTAGGTCAGGAATTTTGCCGTCTCATTCTATATAACCAATAATTGACTACAGAAAGACAGGTACACTGCAAGCTTGCAGAAGTTATCATGAAACAGGGGGCCAGTTTGGAGGCTTGTGCACTATTTGGTAATCTAGTTGCCAGCCAGTTAAATCATATACATCAATGCCGTCTATTAAAAAATTGATTGACACAAGTGCCTAAGTCAATGATCAGAAGTAAGATTATGGAGAGCCAGAATGCCACAAATAGATCATGGGCAGGTATAAAACTTACTATGGCCACAGAACACGTGCTAATATGGTTATGCATCTGAATAGTTACATAAAGGAGAAGTATAATAGATATAACCTAGTTCCCTAAATATTGGGTTCCTCGAAGTCCTGAAACAGCATCTACTGTTTTGTGACCTGTTCTCTGCCAAACTCCATTGAAAGAGCTTTATCTTTGTTTTCCACAACTCTTAGGGGGACGTAAGTATTCCTAGAGTTCTGAGAGCTAACACTGCTTTTCTTTCTATAGGTTGCCTGGTTATATTAATAAGTATACTTATTTGGTATGTAATTAAAGCTTGTATCAGTCTCTAGTGCGTATTCCATCAATCTCCCAACAAGAACCTGTGCTAAAATACTACCACTAATCCTAGTACAGGCACTTACATGATTGATCAGTCTACACACGTATTCCACATTTTGGTCATATAATCACACACTTTTTATGGCTATTGTCACACACTGGATAATTGGAACATTGAGAGGTACGCCTTTAACACTTGGATCAGTATGACGAGCTATTTCTTCCTCTTTACCCTCTGACATTTTCTGATTTCAGCTTGGTAGGAAACCGGGAAAGAGCCAATTCTTGTGCTATTTCCTTCCCCATGTGGTTGTATGCTTATTCTGTTGCCTGAGCCCCGCTTGCCTGCCATTTGAGGAAAGCACAAGATGAGGAGAGAGGTTACCTCTGAGTGCAAGTAAAGTAGGTGGTCACATATCTGCTTTCAATAGAAGCAGAGTGACAATGTTTAACCAAGAGAAGGGGCAAAGCAGGACTAGAGAGGATTGAAATATTAATTCTAAAAGAAAGCAAAGTAAAAAAATGAGACTGTTTGTTGCTCTACGAAATGAATAATTACTCAGCCATGCTCCACAGCTGTGCCAACTCCTGAATTGTTCAAGCAGGTTGCAGCCAGCAGCCCAGACAATGTCTCAGACAGGAAACTTGATGGGAACAATGTCTGTTATTAACCCACTGAATCTGGCAGTGAAACAAAATGAGAAACCTCCATAAAGTGGTTGCTACTGCTACTATTACTGTTACTCCTAAAAATAATAGTAAGCCCATTCGTGAGGTCCATGCTTGAGAAAATCTTGTGACGTCAATGGGAGGTTTGCCACTAGCAGGAATTATATCTTCTTTTTTATAATGCTTTTTATTCTGTGCCTGCTTTGTTTGAACTTCAATGCATGAAGGATTAGGACTTCTCTGAGGAGGCAAGACAAAAGTGATGAGAGTAAGTTCTATGCAAAACGTAATATAGCAATTGCTACTAAGAAAAAAATGTAGCAGAATTTAATACCTTAACCTTAAGAGTGGTTCATTTATGTTGTAGTAAATAATCATTTGTCATAAGAGAAATTATTCCAAGACAAACAAAGAAGTTAGGAGGAGAGTAGGATGACAGTCAGATATGGGACTGGCTACAACCATAAAGGTTACAGTGGTGGGGCCACCATAGAAGACAAACAGATGATAGGATGCCAAAGAAACTAATGCAAAGTAGTCAAGGTCAGTCAGACAGAGGCCAGCCATCAACTAGATGCAGGACATCATACACAGGGACATGACCAGGCTGGGTTTCATGGAGGAACAAGCCATGGACAGGAATGAATACCGACACTGTACTGCTCCCCATGCCCGCAAGATGAGAAGAAAGAAAAAATCATAATAGCATCTTCCAGCCAAAAGTCTGTTAATTGGAGGTGTGCCAGCTGCAAAAAGCATAGGGTGGGTGGGAGAGAGAGAGTAAGTGTATAAATATAAGTTATTTTAGAAGTGACCAACTGCAAACAACACACATTGGTATCACATACTTTCACTACTGACCTATAGTTGGGATAGGAGAAAATTTCTGTAGCTCCAATGCTACTGTATAGTGTTGCTTGGCACATATTTACTTTTAGAAGTGTAATTTCTCTTTTCCAATTTTTCCCTTATAAAAAAATTATTTCATTTGTGAATGAAGCGTGCCAACTAATGTATTCCTATGGTCTGCATTTGATATAAACGGAGATGAACGTAAGATGTTTTAGCAGTATAAAGGGGCATTGCCAAAGGATTTTGTTGTAGCTAATGAGGTTTATGGCCTGTGTTATACAGAAAGTCAGACTAGATGATCGTAATGGGCTCTTCTGGCCTTAAGTTCTATGAACAGTTTGAATTTTGTGTCCTCTCCCTTGTTCGTAGTATTAATCTCTTCTTGGATTCTAGAAGAGAACATATTTCCTAACTAGTTTTGTCCATTTCTGTACAGCAGACACTGATTTTTGCGCCCATTCCTTTTGTTCTTAATGGAACTTGTACTTAACATGGCATCAGTCACTGCTTCTTTAGTTCTGCACTACTGTTGCTCATGATGTCAGTTCAGCTGTGAGAGTACAGTGTGAGAGTTAACCTGTGCTCCCTCTGCTGGCTCTGAAGCGCCAGGATACACAGCACTGTGGACTAAGGTTTTAAAAGATTCCATCTAAATATACAGCACCTCTTAGTTGCAGGCACAAGTGCACTGACACATTTTTGAAGCACAATTTTAGGTAAAGAGTGCAACAGGAAATAGAGCCTTTTCACACTGGCACTTGAATGCCGCAACTTGCTTTGTGTGGTGATGGGGCCCCTCAACTCCTATTAACTTCATGGGACTCTGTGCATGAATAGGGACTACTTACATGGGTAATGGTTTGCAGGAGCCAGCCCTTCACTTAAATTCTATTGAACTAAGTAAGAGCTGTTCCACGCAACCATTTTTAAAAACATGTTGTATTTGTAAGTGTGCTTCTTACAGCTTATTTCTGTACACAGCTAAGAAATCCAAATAAGCCATGAATGCTGTTACACCAGTATAAAGGTGACCGTACAGGAATAGCTATATCAATATGAAGACTTTTTATAGCGATATAAATGCATCCGCGCTAGGAGATTTATATCACTTTAACTATCCCAGTATAGTTGAAGCCGTACAACTGACTCGTGCAGATGAGGCTTCTGTCCAGTAGTAAGCATTGGCAGGATTTGGGCTCTAACTCAGGCAAATACCGTACAAAAGTACAACATAGGATAACAGTTCAGGCATGGAAGTTACAAAGGCAAAGGGGAGGATTTCACTTTAGTGAAGTCAATGGGAGTACATGTGGGAATAAAGTTATGCACAGGCAAGACTGATGCTTCCTTTTGCAAAACAACTTAACAATTGAAACAAAACAAGAGTAAAAGCATCAGGAAAAAGCAGCCCAATACTAGTTTATAAATTGGTAATCAGGAAACAGACAAATAAATAAAACATTAAAGTGACTAAGTAAAAATATCTGGTAATGTGTAAATATTGTGTAGTTTATGATCAGTGAAGCTGATACTTTATTTATCTAGAGTTAATAGTAATGTGCAGAACTGTATCCATTGAGAGTTTCTCTCCTCTTATCATCGTATTTAATAATTTTTTAAATTATGTATAGCCAGGGTGATAAGTAGACTCGGGAAACGCCTTTTCAGTTATTTGCAATTAATTTACTAGTCACCACAATAAGTCTCTCTAGAAGACTTTTGGCTGTCCAGTTCACATTTGTGACCTTTTCAGGAGGATCAACTAGCACTTCCTCATTTAGGGCCTAAATCTGTAGTAGATGCTCTACATGAGGAACCCCTACTGAAGTCATGATTTATAGTATTGATGTGTTTTCCTGTATTGGAACCAGTATAAAGAAATGTGGACAAAAATATCATTTGCTGAAAGCCAAAGCCAGCATCAGAGAGTGCTCATTACCCCTCAAGAAGTGTTGCTTAATCAAGATAAGGATTAGAGAGTTAAGCAAAGAATTCATAGTGCTTGTATCTCATGGACTTGCTTATTTTCTGTTCAAGAATCATCAGAAAACAAGTTATTTTCTCAGATGGCCTTTATTGTTCAAATTTATTCACTGATTTTTAAAAAACAATTTTTTTTAAACAAATGTTGGCCTATAGAATGGTCACACAGTTTATTGTATGTATTCGATATGTGATATTCAAATTTAAGCAGGTTATTTTTGGCTAGACACATAGGGAACAGAAACAATAGTGCATGACTTAGATGAGTGTAACCTTTATAACCATATTTCTAGTGGCACCTTAGAGACTAACCAATCTATTTGGGCATAAGCTTTCGTGAGCTACAGCTTATGCTCAAATAAATTGGTTAGTCTCTAAGGTGCCACAAGTCCTCCTTTTCTTTTTGCGAATACAGACTAACACAGCTGTTACTCTGAAACCTGTCATATTTCTAGTGTGAATGCTGACCAGGATGAATTCAAAATTTGCTTTCCACTTATATTCTCTTAGCATTTACTCTCTCTGGATATATCCCCATCTGTAAACTCACTCACTAGACCATTCAATGACCTGAATGCAAAAGGAAAGGGGGTAGGTGAACACAGGCAAAAGTTATTTCTTTAGGTATTTAGTCAACTTCAGTGACAATAGTGAGGATAAGCTGCCCCAGAAAGATGGCATTCACTCACTGCTGTCAGGTTTTGGACATTTGGCACCATATCAAGCCCTAAGAATGTTCAAATCAGTTGACTGTGGCACATTTAATGCCACTCATAATGCAATGAAGCTACTGGCGCTGTCAGAGGAGAAGACAGCTCCAGCATCCCAACTTATGAATGGATATGTTTCTTTAATGTGTAATTTATTAGTCCCATCATTTTAAAAAAACTTAATTTTTTCAGCCAATAGTCCTCTCACTGAGAGTGTCCCAAATTCGGAGTCACTCTCAGTCTGAGCAAGACAAGAAAAATTCATCATCGACAGGAGATGGAGGCTCCATCAGTTGCAGCAAATAAGAGGAGTTTTGCTTGAATAAGGACAGAGTCCAAACCTCAAAAGTTAGTCCTTTAAGGTCAAATGACCAAGGGCCTCAAGAGCCCACACTTTGTTATTACATAATGTGTCAGAGTTTTTACTTTAGACATGAAAGAACAAGACCCAGATTATCAAGTATAACCAAGAAGTGCATACTGCACTTCCTCCTTCCTCAACCTGCTCCAGGCTGGGCTCAAGGGCAGCCAGAGCTCAATGGGACACAGGGACAGTTCAGCTGTACTCCTTACACTAGCAGCATTGACTGAGTTGAGTTAGGCGCTGCAACAGCTTTACATCACTGGAGGACTTGGGCAAACCTCCCAGGGTCAGCTACACTGGTTTTAAGGCCATAATTTGCCAGCAGAGCAGCATAAAGTACCCAGGGTGAGATTTTCACTCCAGAGCCAGCCCCTCTACACCAGGTAAAAGAGATCTAAAAGCCCCAGAATCAGCCAGGGGAGAAATGCACCGGTGTAGAAACTGAGGATGACAACCATGGGCTATCCTCCAAAAATTCCTTGTAAATGCTGGTGCAGGGAGTGTGGTGGGATCAGCATGTAACACTGCAGAAATTCCAGGCAGTGCAGCTGTCCACTGGGCAGCCTGAGGAGGCATAAAATAAAATCCCTCCCTCAAGAATGTCTGAATTACCGCAGAGGCTGCTCTGGCCCATGGAACAGCGCAGAAATGAGGGTGCAAAAGTGGCTTACAACCGCTTCTGACCCACTTGCCGCTGGACTGCACGTTCTGTGCTGCCCTGTAAGGCCATATCTATACTGCAGCTGTAAGATAATTCCCAGCTCCGATATATGTGCATACACTAGTTCTGTTCAAGTTAGCATGTGAAAAGTAGCGTGTGAGCACAGCATCACGGGTGGTGGCTCAGGCTGGCCACCCAAGTACAACCCCATCTGAGACTGTAGGTACGTACTCATGTGGTTAGCCTGAGCCACTGCAGCCACACGGCTATTTTTAGCATGCTAGCGCACATACATCTACCCATGCTGGGAATTGCACCTCCTAGCTGCAGGGTAGACACACCATAAGAAGCACAAAGCAGAATCTCATGCTAAGCATTTTAAAGAGTGAGGGCCAGTGCCTCAATAGTTGCAAAGTGGTGCAGCTCCACTCTAGCCCTGAATTTCCCATCGTCCATTCCATATAGGCAAAAGTCTGCCCTCAGTTACCTGAGTGTAAATCAGTTACCCTGGTGTCATTCCATTAAAGTCCATGAAGTAACTCCAGATTTACAAAGAGCAGAATCTAGCCCAATTTTGTCTTTTGTGTACAGCCCCCACCTTATATGTAAACCCCAGTTTTTCTCTAAATGCTCTAACTCTGTTGGCCATGCTCCACAATGTGCATTTTATCTTCTTGTTTCTGTTTTGTCTAACTTCTGTGTCTGCATTCCTTTGGGGGTAAGGGCCTATTATCTGTTTGGCATGGACCTGCCACTGCACAGCACCATGGCAATATATATATATATATTGCCTTATATAAGAGCAAGTCTTCATTTCTCACTCAGTCTTCCTGCAATCAGACTAGCAATGACTCCAGTTTGCATGAGTAAGAACAGTTTAAAAAGCTAAATAAAGACCCATGATTGTGCCTTAGATGATTAATTACTGCATGTGGGAGGAATGAGTTGGGTGTTCTGACACGATCTAGTGCTACTGAGCTGGTGAACAAATGGACAGGGTTACCTCAAGTAAGGAGAAGCATGCTGCACTATGCTCCTCTTCTGGAGTTTAGGAAAGGGGAGTTTTAAAACAGGGAAAATGTTTCTGTGAAGAAAAGTGTTGCCAAAAAAATGGCAGATTACCAAGAAAACTTTCCAAACTGCTGGTTACCAGTGACTAAAGCTGCATACGGTACCCTGGAACCCATTAGTCAGATTCTGTTGGGTAAAGGTTTGAAATGGCTCCTCCTTAGACAGGCTTGCAAGTGTAAGAGGCCTTAAGGGCCTGAGTTTACTTCAGTGGTTGCCAGCCTATGCTGGGCAGAAGTTCCTGGTCATGCAGATGACCCCTTTTGAGTTTTTTCAAAATAAGAAACTGAGCCAGGGTCTCCATCTACTTGGCCTTGAAGCTCACAAAGGCTGAAATAGTTTCTAAAGTGATGATGACTCCATGTGTTGGACTCAGCAAGCCAGTAAAGTAAATAAAAATGCAGAAGGACATGGGGAAGTTTTTGGCATAGGTGGACTCCCGGGGCAAAACTGTCCCCAAAATGGAGGGCTTAGTCATTACTTAAGTCTTGTGTTTAAGGATTTAAGCAGAAGATTGGGCCGTGTGCTGTGAGCAATTTCTCCCTTGAAGAGAGATTGAGGTAAGCAAGCATAAGCTTGATAGGGACTAACAGGACAAAAGAAAGGGTAGTCTTATTTTTAAAGTGGTGTATATCATGCTAAAACAATACTTTACTTAAATTAGAAGAGGGCCATTGCAACCACCAGCAAAAGTCTCATTGATTTCCATGGAGCTGAATCAAGTCCTGTTGACTTAAACAAAAAAATCAGAGTTGAACATCAAAATAAAAAATAAACAGGGGGAAGGGAGTAATATAGAGCCATCAAAGGGGTCAAACTAAAAATGAAACGACTCTGCCAGTAACAGTCGTAAGCTATTGTTTTGCTGTCAGGACAGAAGGGATGTGAAAATGAGTGAGGGAAGTTTCCCAGTGGGTCTCCCTGAAGATTTACATAACTGCTTCTAAGGAAGAGAGGCAGGGAGAAAACTACTCTGGGCCCATAGGAAGCTGAACAAACTGTAGGGGCACAAGTGAGTGTGCAGTGTAAAGAGAGGTAAATGCAGGAGTTTGGGGAATTAAGAGGTTTTTCCTAAAATTCTCAACTCTACATGCTAGCTGCAAACAATCCCTGCTCACGCATACTACCCTGACATACTTACATAAGGGCAGGTTAATGCCCTACGTAAATTATTGCCAGTCCTGCTTTGCACTACCTGATTCACTTCTCCCTGGAACAGTTCATTACATCATTCCTAGGATTCTACCATGAGTCAAGTGACCATGCCTCCCAACCTATATTAACAACACAACCAATAGTTGAGTGAAGCAATAAGACATTCCCTCCCCCTCGCCCCCCCTCACCTCCCACCAGCCAATATTGACTTGCTTGCTCTCCTTTGTCTCTTGCGGTATTACTATGTGGCGTCCATTCCTTGCTCTACTAGAGATCAAAGGGAATGAGAATAAACATCTCCATCTTTTCTTCTAACATTCTGTCTAATATCCATGGTATTTTTATTGTGGAGAGGAGCGATTTGTAAGAAGAAATGAAAATCTATAGTGTGTCAGCTCATAGAGTCTAATGATGTTTATACAGACATACCACACTGATGGAATAGTCCCAACATTCCCTACACAGTGTAGAAAAAAAGAGAAAGAGGAGTGACCCAATCCTCCCCTCCCCCGCCTCTTTCCTGCTCAGCAACCTGTACTTGACCCTCCCGAGCCTGGCTCTGCTCAGCCTCCATCCCGCCCAGCCGGAGCCAGAACACTGATACCAGGCAGCTGATGCTCTGCCTCATCCAAAACACACACTTCTTGAAAACACACACTCACTGCATACTTGGGGGGAGCGGGGGGAGGAGAAATACCCACCTTCTGTATTGCAACTTCAGTGAATTTTCACTTGCTCTTGGAAACAATTGGACAGGATGTTCTGTGCTGCTGCTGTTTGCCAAATGCTACAAGTGTTAGGAGAAACTGGTCCACTTCAGTGTGAATATTTTGAATGCCTGGGGCGGGGGGGGGGGGGGGGGGGGGGGGGAGAAAGGGGAAGGAGGATGTTTGGCCAAAAAATGTCAAGCCTAGATGTGTATGGTTAGGCACCCAAATGCCTGTTTAAGCACCTGGCCTTATTTTTCAAAGGCCCTGAGCCTGCCCAGCTCGCTGAAGAAAATAGGAATTATAGGTGTTCGGCAACCTCTGAACGTCTGGCCATTGACACTATCTTCTGTTATTAGACATTTGCATTACTGTAGCAGCTAGGAGCCCTAGTCATGGACTCAGGGGTGCTGGAAAAATTTGTGTAGTTGGGGGTGCTGAGAGGCATTGAACCAAACGGTACACCCTGTCTATAATAGAATCCACTTCAAGCTGAGGGTGCTGCAGCACCCCCCACACCCTTAGTTCCAGCACCTCTGAATGGACCATTGTGCTGGGTGCTGTACACAGACAGAACAGAGATCGTTTCTTAGACTCGGGCCACAAAGAGGGCAACATTTTCACAGTTGGGTGCCTAAAGTTAGCTACAGATTTAAGTGCCTGACATTAGGCACCTAAGTCTGAATAGGCTATCTTTTTGTTGAAGGTGTGAATGATAATGAAAGAACACTTTTACTTTGGTAGTGCCTATATGCCCTCTGGTTTGTGGACCCACTGTGCTGTACAAAGACATAGTAAGTGACAGTCCCCACTCCAAAGAGCTTGCAGACAACACAGTTACAGAGCAAGCAAAAGAACATGACAGCCTGCAACATGCTTCGTTCTTCTGTCAAGCAAAGGCGGCCTAGAAATCACGAGGAATTTGTGACCCTGCTGAATTTGAAGTATAAACATTTGCACCATGTTGTAATGGATGGCAATGGTCATTTTTCAGTCAACTGATATTTTTAAGCCGACCCATGCTTCCTTTCTCCTCCCCTTTTCATGATGACCATCCTGAAGACTTGATACTGCTGTGTGCCCTCAACTCTCACCAATGTCAAAGGAAGCTAACAGCACCCAGCACCAGTAAAAATCGAATCTTTAATCATCAAAACTACTTTCCGAAGGCCTGGAGGCTTTTCCATGAAGATCTCCTATTCAGCTACAGATCAGGCCAGCCCCTCCTTAGTGTGTGAGGACTGATTAGATCACATCCAGCGATGAGACAGCTCTCCAAGTCATGCACCAAATTCTTGAGACCCAAAATAGATTGCAAGGATAATATAAAGATACTGATGTCTGCGAGAGCTTTGAAAAGCCCGCTTGTCAGGCAAGTTTTCATCTTTAAAACCAATAACGTAGCTTATTCAATGTGCTTATGATGTTTTCTAACCCCTGCTCATAGAACTACTTTTGGTATCAGAATTTAAAGTGCCTGATTACAATGGTACCTACGGTACACTGGTGATACTTTTATCCTCAACCCTTATAGTCAGAGATGTGATCATGTCACTCATGAGATATGGATTCCATTGTTTCCTGTATCGTTGAATGCAGCCATGACATAGCACTATGAGTTTCTCGAGATATTTGCCAACTCTGATCTCTGAATATTTTTTATTAATTTAATGGAGAATCATCCTGCAAAACTTCATTTTTCTATGTCTGGTCCTTTCCTGCTTAGGGACTAGCTTTTAATCAACAAATACACAGTTTACACTGCTCTTCACTTGGGCCACTTTCTACATTTCTATTCAAAGTCCTCCAACATGGTCAATGCACCAGAAGAAATTTTATTCTGTACCTGAAATTGAAAGGATGAATAGAGACCTAAGTGCCAATTATTTTCTTCCCCTCCTCCCAATAAAAATGTGTTAAATCTCTGTAGACAGCTCCCAGATGTTATGATTGCACAGAAGATGGAGGACTTTCCTGCCATAAGCAGATACTCTTTATTCAGTAAACCAGTCCAAGCCACTGCAAACTTGGAAGTCTCCATTAAGCTGACATCCCATAAGTTTCACCCTGTGTGAGTGGCACACCAGTCTTTTTATGAAAGGCATTAATATGAGAGCTTTTGTGTGTGTGTGTTGGCGGGGGGCGGAGGAGCATTGGACATATACACAGAAAATTGTGGCAATGTCACCCAGACACCCTTTTTTACTCCTGTTCATTAGTTACCATGTGTCCGATTAAAATGGAGCTGCCTTCAAAATGTATTGTAACAATAATAATTCATTCTTGCTATAAGTGCTTTGATTCAAAGGGTAGCAGTCTTCTGCTTTTTCCATTCTTTTACATGTAAGTGTTAAAGATTGAAATGGTTTCCATGAGCCTGAGATAGTATAATGGTTATTTAATGTTTATCTTTTCTTCTGCTTTTGTTTAAAACAAAGGGTGCATCCGTTTTTACTTTAGTTACCATTGCCCTAATGCATCTCATCATTTGAGATTCTATAGCCGACATAAGAAAGCACATTTCGCAGGCAGCACTAACTCCAGGTTGCTCTGTATATTGTTGCTGTGATGCCTGTGGTTTCCCCAGACCAGCTGTTCCGAAACTGGGGGTTCTCTAGCAACACTATATTGTTTAGTTTCTTTACAAAATTAAAAGGGAGGGAGGCAAAAATTATTCCCTGCAGGCTTTTATTGTTCTGTGTCCAAAAGAGATAGTGGATGTCTTGAATCATATGGAAGGACAATTAAAATACTGTCGTTAAAGACTGTGCTCCCACGCAGCCACTGCTACAACCCATAGATTGAAGTATTATAGCAGTCACAGGCCACTGAATCTCAACCAAGCCAAGTATATAGCCATGAGATTTATGTAGCATCATGCATGTGGACTGCCACCTGTGTGCCTTTGTGGAGACTGCAATGCTCTGTGGCTGCTGGGGTAGAACCACCACTTTGGAATCATTGTCCTGTACCACAAAGCGACAGTGATTTCACTTCTGTGTCCACAGACTGAGCAGGATTCTGTACTGTGTGTTCCATTTGGGAATTGCAACCATAATTCACATGAGTTGTTGTCCACTGAACTCAGTGGACTACTAGTGCCAGCACTACTTGGCCTGACTTCATGTTCTGGAGTTAGGCCCTACACTTATATTGATAATGGAAAACCTGTAAAATGTTTTGACATTTCAGGGTTGTACAGGTATCGCTCAAGTGTCAAATAACCCTATTCTAAAAACAGCCATTCATAAACTAGTTGACATTCAGCTAAGTTGAAGTACTCTGTACAAGGACTTAAAAATATATCAGTAGAGGTCCCAGTTCTTCAATCCTTACTCACATTGCGTAGCATCTACTTATATGATTAGTCCCACTGCAATCCCAAACAGGTCATAAATGAATAGTCTTGATTTTCTCACATCTATCAAACTTGATAAAATCTCTGTGCCTTTTTCCTATGTTGCAAGGCAAATTCATCCTGGACAAGGAATTAAACAAGCCACAGACGCCAGACCAAAAACAACTTGTTAGAGAAAGACTCAAGTATTTCATTTCTCCCCATCCTAAAACCTTGTTAAGAAGCTGCATACTGCACGGGTTATTATGATGGCTGCATGCTCAGGTTGAGGAGAACATTATTTTTGGCCTCCCTTTTCACCCAATTTTTCCTCATTATTACTTTTGTTTTCTCTTCCTCTCACTACAAGTTCAGAAGCTCGGTTGTAACTTACGTTGTTGACATACATTTGCCAAGTTTTGGTATTTCAGTGTTCATACGGCTCTTGTTTCATTCAGTTTCTCCCGTGTGCTTTATCCCTTTTACCTTTGGTCTTATTAATGTGATTGCCTTGTGACAGCATTTGCTGGAATATGTACAGGAGGGCTGGAACAGCTGCTGAATGCTTACTTCTGAACGATACCATAGCTCAGCAGGAGAGCGAAGAATCGCATGTTACCATCCTACTCTTACCGCACGCTCCTGAATCAGCTATTCTCACCAGTGACACGGATACCTTCACCTGGACTAGCCCCAGGAATCGCCACAAAGAATTTACGAGGTATCATAGTGAAACTGAACTCCCATCTCACTAAAGGGGTTCAAAATCCTTTTTCTTCTGTTTATTTCTCCTTTATACTACTGACAAGGAATTGTCAATGTACAGTCATGATCCAAATACACAGATAAATAGCACATCTGTAAAGATTAATTCAAACATAGGTTATGAATACACACATACCGTACTCAGGCACACTATGCTCTACATATACCCTATACTGTGGCAGACTCTTTCAAGAAGATTATAATGACTCTTTGAAATACTGCCTCTGGATTCTTCTTCCCCAACAGATTCCATCTCTAGCTTTACACTGAGCCTTCTGCATTCTGCAAGAGAACTTGAGGAATTTAATCAGTATTGTTCTGAATACGCCTATGCTGCAGCACTGATCAATAAAGCCCATACTTTATAGTGCTCTATACCTATATAGTTTTAATGCTTTGATTTAAGTAGGTCCTTGGTAACTTGGGAGATATAATTAATTATATCTGGCATAAGAGCTCAGACTCTGGGAGCCATTCAAGGCATTTCCTTTTCCACAGATTTGTTTCCTCTCAGAGAAACTTGCTGAAGTAATGCCTTCCTCCACCCCACTGCCCTCCACTTAATGTTAAAGACGCTGTTAACCTGGGGATGCCCCTCTTAATCCTTACATGTGGAAACACAGCACAATATTAAGAAAGAGTTAAACAATTAATTTATAATTTTGAAAGTCTTCTCTAATCCAGCTTTCCAGTTTAACATCCATGTCCTCACACATTGTATACACCACTTTTTGTCCTTTATCTCTTCCATTTCTAAATATTTTACTAGGGTTTTGTTTTATACAGCTGAGAGGAATGTTGCTTTGATAAAAAAAACAGCCACTATAATCTCCTCAGCCTGCATTTGCCGAGACCTCACTCTTCATCTGCCGCTTTTAAACAAAAATCTTTACTAGATGAAAATAAAGACGGTGAATTTCAATGGTACATTTTAATAATTCATAAATCAAATGAAGTTCAAACAGGTTCAAAGTTTAAAAGTTTAAAAGTTTTGCTGAAGCTTTAGAGTTTAAACTGTCAGACTTTGACAAAAAACTTTTCCTGTCTGGAATAGTTAAGATTGTTAAACTATATTACATACATAGCTATTGCTACATCTTTCTGAACCAAAAAAAGCTGCCCAAGAAAGTCTTGGGATTATAGTTTTCCTTATACTTTATATTGCAAATGTAATATTTGTAACGTCTCAGCATAGTGGAGATCATAACTATGTAGCATGGATTTGCTATAAAGGTTTTTAGACCCCAACTATATTTTCAGCAAGAAATAATGCCACTTATTACTGTTGCTAAACACGGGGGTAGGAAGGGTCTTTCTAATGGCTTGGACATTGTAAAAGAAGAGGTTTGAGGAAAACATGGAAGAGTCTTGACTGGAGAGAGTAAGTTACATGCATTATGGTCTTTTGAAAACACCGAAGGCTTCGTTCTATTCTCTTTTAGATCAACCTAAAAGTCAGGATTAACACAACTGAAGGCAATGGGTCCAAATCTGATCTCACTTACACTGATGTAATCCTGTTACCTTCATTTCAGCAACTCATGATTTACCCTGATGCAAGATCAGTCTCAAAAGACTAGAATATTTTAAACTTTTCTAAATTAGATTAGTCTAATTTTTCCCCGGGGCATTAGCTAAAGAACATTGTAGCACAGAGCGATCTAATGCATACAAATAAATAGCACTTTATGCAGACTCATATCCAAATAGAGGGCCAGATCCCCAGGGGACTTCAATGGAGCTATGCCAACGTACACGAGTTGAGGATCTGGCCCAAAACATTATATACATTCACCACAACTATTAACACAGAATTAGATACCTTCTCCTTGTCTGTCTACTACTGTCATTTTAACCAAGGTGGGTGCGGTGATACTTTCTCTCTCCAACAGAAGTTGGCCCAATAGACAAATGTTTGAGCTCATGCAGAGCTCTTCTTCAACCAGACCTGAAGAACAGGTCTGTATAAGCTCAAACTTTTCTCTGTCTCCAACAGAAGCTGGTCCAATAAAAGATTTACCTCACCCACTTTTATTTCTAATATCCTGGGACCAACACGGTTACAACACTGCATACAGTAATAGACATTACATTTGTCACTTCTAATCTTTAAAGTGACTTGTGAAAGATACTGTATTAACAGGTCTGGAAAGTTAAGTAAGCTATCTGTCATGGTATAATAATAAGTATTAATGGGTTTAAATTATGATTGTCTGTAGCATAGGTTAAGTGGAAATAGGTATTATATGTGCATTAATTCTTTGGTAAGATGGGGGTGGGATAAAGTGAAGCAGAAGAAAATGAGAGAGAATCTACACCGTTAATTATAGCATAGGCTGGAAATAAGAAGTGTAGCCATGAGTCTATTTCCATGGACATTTTTGGTTCTCAAATGAAATCTATTTTGTGGTAGTTAGAAGGCACTCTTCCATCCACAAAGAGTTCTCTGCCCCTTTGATATTGGGGTCTTGCCCAGAGGTAATGGGAAGCTTTGTGCAGCTAAGTCACTTTTCTGCTATCTGGCTTACTCTAGATGAAGGCTGCAGTGCATCACAGCAAAGAACAGTTTGCTTCCATCCTACACTAGCAGAATTTTTTCCCCTGCAGGACCCATTCGAATAGCATGGAAATAAGCTGCAATATTGGCTTAAATTTTGTTGTGTTGGTGAACATTCCTGCTATTTGGAGAAAGTGAGCACATTCAAATAAAGCCATTTAAAAAGGCAAATAGATATTTGTGGCAAATAAAAGTCATCACAATGACATTGGTTGGTAGCAAGACTTGCCTGTATTATAACCCTACCACATTTCCATGTAATTTAGCACAAGTTTCTTTTTTCTGAGTTAAAAACTTAACTCTAGCACCTTAATATTAGAAGTTTCAGATGCACTAGTGGTCAAATAATAATAATTTTATGACAAGCTGTAGTCATCTCTGATTGAGACACAAAGCAGCCAACACAATAAGTCTATGGACGCTTTCTATCACTGGGTGCAGCCACTGCCAGATTTTCCCCTTGTTGGTTTAGTACTAAACAAACTGGCTAAACAAAAAAACAAAACAAAACCCAAACCCTTCTGGGGTAAACAGAAGTCCAATGAACTTCTAAAAACAAACGTGACTTCCATCATGCTGTTCGTTTTCCAGTCCCTCTGTAGGCCACACCTCTCCCTGGTTTGCTCCTCACCCTTCTATTTACCTGCTTCTTCATTGTCCTCTCAGGCTTTTTGTCTGGAGAGACAGAGATTACTGCTGCACAGGAGGAAGAGCACACAGGACTACGTAAGGAGAAGGTATGTATGTCCCCACAACCGGTCTTTACTCTTCGCAGGTCTTTCTAACCGGGGAAAAGGAAACTCACTCCTTTCCCAGCATACCTTGCAACCCAGCCTACAGCTCCATGGTCAATCTGGATAACAAATCACAGAAAGCTTTGGTTCTTGACTGACTGGTCCAGAAAAGGTCCAGAGTTGGACTCTGAACCCCTCTTAAGGGGTCAGCTTGCCCTGTGATAGCCTAGTCCTACAAATACTTAAGCAAATGAATAGCTTTACTTACATGAGGAGACCCAATGAAGTTACCCACGTGAGGAGACCCACTTGCTTAATTGTTTGTGGCATTGGGACTGGCCCTATAACAGCATAGTAGTACCAATAAGCATAGGGTTAAATATAATCATGACAGATGGAACGCTTTCAAGAACAATAACATGAATGACTCCATCCCAACATGCAGAACTCAAAAAAACCCCAACACTGTTATGGTGAGACTCATAAGAACATATTTTAAAAGAGCCTATTATGTGCTAGCTAACAGCCTGATACCAGATTAGAGAAAATAGAAAGCAAACCCCTGTCTTCTAGCCCTGGGAAGCATTTTGTTTCTTTGAAGAGTCAACTGCATCTATTGGAAGAGGATTTTGCACACTGTGGGAGAAGGACATGACCTAGCAATAATATCGCGCTACTGTTTCAGTCAACAAGGTAACCTTCAAACCTGGCAATATGAGCAGGTCCCTTTTTTTACAACATAACTATACACTTAACTCAGAGCTGTCATATCCAACCTGAACTTCAGGAGAGCTAGGAACTGAAGTGGCTCTTGAGGATAGTTGTCAGGAATTCTTCTCAGTGCTACTTTATTCGACATTGTTTCGACTGGAATGTTCTAGATACAAGGCAGGCAAAGCTTAGTTTTACTTTAGTGTCAACAAATTACACAGAGTGCTTTGAACAGAATTTATGAGTTTAGGGTTGAGATTTTTCAAAGCTGCCTACCTAGTTTCGGCATCCAATTCCCATTCAAATCAATGCTTTCTCTTACTCTAATTTGGGATCAGACTGCTAGCTAGCACATAACTTTTTATACATGGTCTTCCAAGTCTCACCTCATTAATGTCTATTCATACTGCATATCACGGTGGAGTCATTCATGGGATTAATTCTATGGGAAATTAGTGTCTGAAACTCTAATCTTTGCAAAAATCTCAGCCTAGCTTTTAAAATATGCCAGTTGGATCCACTGGCTGATGAAGACAGTATCTCTCTAAGAGGCCATCAGACTTGAAGAACAACGTTGAGCTCTAAACCTTGTCTCTCTCAGCAACAAAAGTTGGTCCAATAAAAGATATTAGTGCACCCACCTTGTCTCTCAAATATCTCTTCCCACATTTCTGTAATGCTCATTACTACTGGGTCTATGTACCAAATTAAAAAAGCATCATTTCTAGAGGAGAAAAGATCACTATCATATTTACAAGATGGAGAAGAAAACCTTGGTAACATTTGTCTTATACTCATTAATATTGCACTGCAACAATATATTATTGCAGCTAAGACTTCTGGGGTGAAATCCCATATGGGAGACATGCTCAACGGGCCTGTGCAGCACATTATAGAGCATATCAAGCTTTTGAATGAAAGGGGGCAAAGCAGTGGATTTTCCTCTCTGGATGGTACAGGCATTAGATGATAGTCAGGGAGCAGGAGGAGCTGGGGTGCAGTTCCCATTGGGTTCAAGCAGATTTCCAAGTATAATACGCCCTAGGAGCCATTGCTGGTTTAACTGGAATCCAGTTCTGCCTATTTTAATAATCTATTGAAATCAGTGGGACTCCTTGCAAAGTAAAAGTACTATACAGCTTTAGTTAGGGTGGCAAAATCAAGCCCCATATGCAACTGCAAAACTCCTCCTAGGCATGCTAATGGCTTGGATCACATGGCTGTTCTGCTTTGAATATCAGATTTATTAGTGAAAGCCCAGATGTTCAAAGATCACTGTCCATTGATTTCAATAGACATTAGGAGCCTTAATATCGTTAAGAATCTAGGACAGTTCAAATTGCAAAGTTTTTCTGCCTTCAGTAGTGCTATGCAATGGGCTTGGGTAGGTGTTACTGAGGGCAGAATGTGAAGATAATGGGTTGCACAAGTGTAAACAAAGGGAAGACTCTGGCCTGCGGAATCTTAATTATTTTTGTTGATATATATGAGCCAGAAAGAACCCAGCTTGACACTCAGATCCCAGGTTGAGTTTGCAGGGCTGGCAGCTAGTGGGGAGGAAAACAAAACAAAGACATCTTTTGGATTATTAGCTGAGAAAACTTTGTGGAGTTATTCCCAGTCTATCTCCACAGGGCCATTTTATAGGCCTCTCCCAGCCCACTACCCCACACTCCAGTGCCCTCCTGATTGCCGGACACAGAAGGCTTACCAGGGGTTGATTGGGAACTTGTTAATAATTAAACTATTAAAATTATATCGTTAACCATGTAAACAGGTACTTTTTAAAACTATATTTATATCCCTACTCTCCATCCTTGCAAATCACATAATTTTAAAGTGACTGAGCTGTTTTCCCACCCCCCACCTTTGGATCCAAATAGCAGAGGCCCAAATCTGCAACTCTGGGTTGAGTAGTGCTGAATGCAAAATGTATCATGAGCTTTCGTAGTGCTAATGTGCATGCATAAATACTACTCATTGTAAGGGATACCTAAGGGCAGTGGTCCCCAAACTGTGGGGCATGCACCCCATAGGGGGATGTGGAGGAATGTTCAGCTCCACTCCAGCTCCACTCCAGCCCCCACCCACAACCCCACCCTAGCCACCACGCCACTCCCGGCCCCGCTCCCGGCTGCAGATCTGCTCCTAGCCGCAGCTCCAGGCCCCAGCCCTGACCTGCTCCTGACCCCAAGAGTGGCCTTCTGACCATGGCTCTGGCCCCACTTCTGGCCTTGGCTCCTAACTCTGACTCCCGGGCAGAGCATGGACTGGGTAAGAGTGGGGGAGCACTACCGAAAAACTTCAGAGGCCACTGCCTATGGGTATGTCTACACTGCATCTGGGAGGGAGCCTCACATCCAAGGTCCAAAGACTTGTTAGTGGAGCTCATGCTAGTGCTCTACAAGTAGCTGTGTAGACATTGCTTGGTGGTGGCATCTCAGGCTGGAGCTTGGGCTCTCAGACTAGTTCACTCCTGTTGTTTAGCTCATTTACTCAAATAGCTGTGTTAATCCAAACAAAACAAAAACCAGGAGTCTGTTAGTCCATGACTCCATTAGGTTTTGGTTTGTTGGGGTTTTTTGGCACCACAATGACAACCGCTGAGCCAGCAGATGGAGCTCCTGTTAACTAATACATGCTATTCCCAGAACTGTGCTTAGTCTGACACCAAAGATTAGCCTTATGCAGGGAAGTAAAAGGAAAAGCCATGTTGGCTTGTATTCCCCAAAGCAAAGCCCAGGTGAGGAAGTTATTCAGGGTTTGTTAGGTGGAAAGGAACAAAATTGATAGGAAATAAGTGCTATTGCCAAATCTGAGAGGATGATATGAACAATGGAAAGTATAAAGAGAAACCCTAGAGATCAGGCAGTTGAAATCCTGGCTTGAGTCCCAAGAGAAAGTGAATTTGTCAGTCTAATCTATTTCCTTCTTCTTGGGTTCTTATGTCTCCCATCACCATGACATCTAAGCAGCTTCCACTGATGCATGAAGTGACATGACTAGCCTCTTGTCTCCATTTTGCCAATTCAAAATGTCACACACTATTTGGCATGAAGCTGCCAGTAAAAATTGGAGAGCCACCTGAGTTGTTTAATGGGTTTAATTATGTAATCAGGCCCACAAATTGAATGTGAGACAACGATGTGATGCAGTTGGGAAAGAAAGAAAAAAAGGCTAGTATCATTCTGGGCTGAATTAGCAGGAGTAGCATAAGATAGATATGGGAGGTAATTGTTCCACTCCACTCAGTCCTAGTGTGGCCTCAGCTGGAGTACTGTGTCCAGTGCTAGTTCCCACACTTTCAAGAAAGATGTGGACAAATTATAGAGTCCAGAGCAGAGCAACAAAAGTTATAAAAGATTTAGAAAACCTGACCTATACGGAAAGGTTAGACAAACTGGACACGTTAGCCTTGGGGAGAGAAAAAAAAACTGACAACAGCAGGGGGGACCTAACATATTTGAAGACTGTCAAGGGCTGTTATAAAGAGGACAGTGATCAGTTGTTCTCCATGTCCCCTGAAAGTAGGAGAAGTAGTAATGGGCTTAATCTGCAGCAAGGGAGATTTAGGTTAGATATCAAGAAAAATTTTCTAATTGTAATGGTAGTTAAGTACCGGAATAAGTTACCAAGAAAGGTCGTATAACCCCATCCACTGGAGGTTTTAAGAACAAGTTGGACAAACCCCTGTCAGGAATGGTTTTAGGTTTACTTGGTCCTTCCTCAATGCAGAGAGAATGAGGGTGCGAAGGAAGGACTAGATGACCTCTCAAGGTCCCTACCACTTATGAATATTCATGTTTCTGTCCTGTATCTTTCAATGCTAGTTTGCTAGATGCACAAATAAAATTAAATAAATACATTAAATAAAATCCCTATGTTACTATGGGTAGTGGGGGAAACTCCATAAAATCTTGATTCTTTGCTCTGGGTTGGCTTCATGCCTCACTACATAACGATACTGTTTTCTTCTGTGGCAACATTGCCCACACTTATTTGCCATGCAAAGCAATTTATAGAAAGTGGCAAGCTGTTGAGGTCATTAGCTGTATTTGCTTAAGAGACGCCCAGTACTGGAATTGCTCAGGGAGCATATTGCAGGTCAGGACTGTAGAATATTGACAGAATATTGAGGGAGAACATTTGCACAGGGACATTAACCCAGTGCCATTAGACCTACATATTTATAAGCCCCAAACTACCTCCCACAAATTTAGAAAAAGGAGAGGTAGAAAGCAAACCTATACAATGGTTACACTCAAAACAACTGGGAAAGGGGGTTGGGGAAAGATGGCTCCCGTTTCGTGGAGCCTAAATTATGCCAGCTGCCGTGCTCTCCTAGAGACAGTCATTAGTTGAAGATCAGCTAGAGCATTGCGTGCACTGGCCCAGCCTGCAAGATGCCTTCCAAGAAATGGGACAGTGAGGAACATGAAGCCAATGATGCTAGTTTTCTGCCCCTCCACTGCCCAAGAGGATTCCCTTACACCAGGGGAATCTCCAGGTGCTTCTCTAGCACAGCTCTCTGGCTGAGCAGCACAAAGTAGGATGTGAGGTTTGGGCCCGCTGCGCCCAGGTGAAAAATTATTAAAGTTGAAAGTCAGTGGAGGATTGGGCCCATGAATCTTAAGGTCAAGGTACTAAACAGCAGACAATTGTTGTAAAATGAGTCTTCTATGAACCAGGGCCATGTCTCACAGCACATAGAGTGGACAATGGACTCGGCAAGGGGATTTTTCAAAATACTTAAGTCTCTTAGCAACATATTTCCTGGTATTTTTTTTAAAAAGGTGCGATGAATGCGGAGGGGATGAATCATATGAAAGTCCCTCTGTTTTGCTTTGACATTGCATACAGAATGCTGAGAGAATTCAGGATTTGCCTCTATTATGTTCATTGAGATCTTATATATTAATGGATTATGCAACCCTCCCCTCCCCACAAATGCATCACATGGCTGAAAAATTCTTCAAAAGAAGCCTTTGTCATCTTTGTTACTTTGCTGTCCCTTTTCCAGTGGTCAGGTAGTAATTTGCTGCCATAGATGCATCTTCCAAGAAACTATGTCCTGCCAAAAAAAAAAATAATAAGTTTAAATAAGATAGTGCACAAAAAACCAAAGAGTACAAGTGACATTGGGTTAGAAATACCCACCTTTGTTCCCTATGAACACTATTTCTTAGACAACTACATAATTAGCTTTACAAGGAAAAAAACCAAAGTATGATGATTTAAAGAGTATATTTCAATGAAAATAGAAAAGAATGAGGGAAGCTGTGCCTTAATGACAATTTGCTATTATTTTTAAGTTGCCTTTTCCCCTGCTTGTGTGACCTTTCATTTAGAAAGTGAGAGTCCTACAGCCAAAAACTTCTTAAAATCTGAGTTGGTATGGTTTTAAAGGTTCCATTTTGATGACAATTAGCATTTAATTGCAGGTGTGAGACTTTAATTGTCTTGAGCAAGGTATATTATACAGGTCTGTCCATAACCATATGCAAATATTGTTCCACCTGTTTTGAAAGATATTTATTGACACTTAAGCAATTTAAGCGAGGTCATGGACCTTTAAAACAAGTCCCTTGCTTGAAAATTTTATTGTCCATGGTATACTGTTTGACTAAAAGAATTAGCTTCCTCTAGCGCTACTTAACTGACACTGTCAAATTAGCAATATCATCAAATTCTTTAAAAGAAAAAAATTCCTTCAAACTGATGAGCCGAAACAGAACTTAATAGACAGCTAAATTAGATACTTGTATGGCCCCCACCCATCACCGTAGTATCTGAAAGCCTCACAATCCTTGATGTATTTATCTTCTATGAGATAGTATTGCCCCTTTATTCTCATTTTGCAGATAGGGAACAGGCAGAGAGACTAAGTAACATCCACAATCACACAGGAAGTCTAACAGAGCAGCAAATTGAACCCAGGTCTGCTATGTTTCAGACTAGCACCTTAACCACCAGACTATCCTTTCTCTCATGGCATAGGACTATACTAGACTACCCCAATAACCTATTCTGTGTTTCATCTATATTTCCTTTTCCTACTACATTAACTGAAAAAGAAATGTGTTTCGACACACAGCTTTGCCTGTCAGATATAATCAGCCTTCTCAGAATCCTGTGACATAATAGATGAAATGGTGGTGTCACAATCACTTGTTTGTGACATCACCCACTGGATAAACTGCTGCAAGCTAACAGGAATAGTCTACAGCAAGAAGTCAGTCAGGAGTTTTGGCTATCAGGAATGGAGAATAAATATGGTACATACACAAAAACAAGGTTGTGGAAATATATTTAAAATATGCCAACGTAAAGGTCAGTAGTCTTGAAGGAGGTCTGAAAATATTGTTCTCCCGTTCCCAGCATAATAAGCCTACATCAATAAAGCTATACCTAAACTAGATTGCTATTTTAATTTTTTCATTTGTCATAACCATCTCAGCTGCATAATCCCAACCCACTCCAGTAAGAGGACTCACGCTTGGATGGTTCACCCACCATGAGTGAGTTCTGCTCCCCCTGACTTCAGTGGCATGGACATTGGAGTCACTAGGAGTTACAGGTAGCCCAGAACCATGCAAAAATTGTTCAACCATGACAGGATTGTGCTCTGATGATTACTGAGTAATAACATCCTCTCCCAATACTTCCATCAAGTTCAATTGTAGGCTTTGGACTCCTTGTCATAGATTTTGGCCATACGAGCTGGCATGTTCAATGATGATAGATGTCTTTCTATTGCACCCAGCTGACTCAGATAAAGTCATTCATTTCCGAGAAGCAAGATGAACCTGCTTGGAAGCTAGTATCAATAAAGTGTACATATCTAAAATACACAGATTAATATTTGAACACAATGGCCCAAATTCTGTTATGTGTTACAAGGACTCCAGTTTGATTTCAGTGTGCTTGTATGTGTGTTCCTGATAAAGAAAAGTTTACCCTAATTATTTTTGAAAGTAGGCTTTGTCGTCTTCTTCTTGAAGCACGTGTGAATTTTGTCACCTTGTCCATACACATTCCCCCATGCTGTTGCAAGTACTTTGTCTAGGATATGTTCCTGGCTTCAGCCACTTTTAGTTTTGTCCATGTTCATAACCCTGACAACTTTTACAAAGTGAATGTTGTTGCCTTTGACTGGACTAAAGGTTAGAGAGGATTAAATCCCAAATCAGAGGTGGACAAGAGCTCTGGCTTTAAAGTATGCTTATGAACAAGACAAAAAAATGGGGCAGTTCAGTAGATGTAAAAATGATTCCGGGGTATTCTTAGGAGGCTTCTTGCATCTCTTCCCTCCCCACATTGTTTTCCCCTTATAATGGGCAGATTCCATCTGATGTGGATCAGATTTTTTTTTTTTTGCAAAGATTGTATGTTTCCATATGCTATGTCCAAACCCTATTGAAGGAGTGCTTAGTTCAATGAATCCTGCAGAACATGTATGAGCATGTTTTCCACAGTTTTCTGTGATCAGTGTCACTTTGGCATCTGAAGTAGGTGGGGCTTTTTTGGTGGCAATGTTTGGAATAGTACCACCGCCAGTTTTGTTTCTCCCATATGTAAACTCAGGGATCAAAATAAATATGAGCATAATAGTTCCCTTGTACCATTAAGCTCCTAGAGCAAATACTTGACCATTGCTTGTATTTGTGAGGGAGAAAAATTCACTTTCTCAAGGGCCTGTGCTCAGTGTATGCAATTTTCCTCCCCATTCAATAAAAGAATTTTGAAGGATGAGGTTAAGGCATAAAATTATTGAACAATTTGTGTTTTGTTAAAGCCAAGGATATTAAAACAAGCAGTGGGAGGGATGGCTGAAAGGGAACTATAAGAATGTTTAATATCCTAAGGGTTTGAACCTGAAGTGCTAATGCAGGCAAAACTCTCATTGATGACTATGGGATTTTTATCTTTGTGAGGACTGCATAATCAGGCCCTGAGTCTTGCCCAGAAACAAATGACACTAGGTTAGCTGAGCAGCATATGCTAAAAGAGTGTCTGGCTGTCCTGACAATCAGATGAAATTTCTGCCTCAGACATCCTTACTCCTCCATAGTTCTCCAGCATTCAGGGACAATCCTCAAGGTGCTGAACAGCCTCAAATCACATTTAAACAGGCCCTAAAAGTGTCATCAGTTCATAGGATCAGGCTCTAAAAAAAGCTCATTAGCATGTTCAAAGGAATCTAAAGGGTTAAGTGCCCCACTGCCACTGGAGTGCCTAACTGCGAGTATCTCAGCTTAATGAGACTGAGCAGAGGAAAAGCTGTGGGCTGACATTTTAATCCCTGGTATGCAACTGTATCTTTATGCTCCCCAGTGAGAGTTAGAAATTTGGCCTGTGTCAGGCTATTCCCTCATCAGGATTCTCAAGCTATATGAGACATCATATAAGACACTGAGCCAAGGATATCCCTGGTGTAATGTCACATCACAGATCAGTTTGGCCCCATTGGTTTAATTGGCCACAAAGCAAGCAAGTATATAATGCATTGGATTCTGATTGAAATATTGAGGATTTCCATGTAAGTTCATGGACTGACCTAAAGTAATAAAGTTATGACTCATGCAAGTGGCCTCTAGCCATTCAGCCAGAAGAGTACAGCATTCATAATAGCTCACTAATCGTATGCACCATGTTTGTCTTACTCCATATCACCTATACTCCCCCCCAAAGAAAATAATTTCTTGTTCAGTTTTAGTTTTGAATTAAGTCAGAAGGAGCTTGGAAGCCAATTAGCTAGGTTAGTAACTTCCTTCCGGTCTCAGGCTGTACTCACTACTGTGTAGAGTGAGGGTGTTGAGAGAATCCATCAGGCCAAGGTCACAGTGGGGAGCGATGAAGGCAGGAAAGGGGTAGCAAACTCTCTGTCCCTATGCATCCATGGGAGGCTAGGAAGAGTTAATAGCTTTGAACCATTAACATATTGAAAAATAAATATCACATAAGAACGAGCTAATACAAAGAGCATCCTAGGAGGTGCTGATTCTGTTGGAGTCTCTCCGGAGGTCTGTATGGCCCGGTTACCTCTGCCCAAGCAAGCAGCACCATTTCTTGATGTACAGAAAATAAAATTAGTTCAGTTTAGGGCACTAGTCCACATGTGATGATTATGCTCCAAGCTAACTATGCTCTGTCATATGTTAGCTCAGGAGAGTGGGGCTCTTCAGACATGGTGCTATAATGGATTAAAAATAAAAAGCAAGGGATAAAGGAGAAACCCCCAAAATACGTCTATTTCTTGGCAAGATTTTTCTTGGACAATTACTCCTGCTTACCTAGGATGACCACATGTCCTGAAATTAAGGGCTTTGTCATTATATATATATACACACACATATACATACACACACACACACACACACCTCCCCCACAATACCTCTCCTATGCACCCTGAAAAAAAGTGTCCCAAGTTGTCGGTACAATGGATCATATGCAGTGCTACATGCATAACCAGTAGTTTCTTCATGAAGCCATAGTATCAATGTTCTACAGAAGCATGAAAATACATACCATAGTTTTGGTAGAAAGTTATTAGACTTCCAATGCTAGTAGGTTGCAAAACATTGTCTACATTACTTCAAATATAAAAACTAAAGTTTTAAAAAAGGACAATGGGCCAAATCTGATAGTGTATGATTTACACCAGTTTGTCACTAGGCAGGATTCCAATATCCGTTTCATCAGCACAAATATTAAGAAAGTCCACTGAAATCAAAAGGAAATGGTTCACGTCCCATTGAATTCGCTGGGCCAGATTCTCATTTACACTGGGGCTGTGTGTATATTAAAAGCTGTACCATTTAAAAACGGTTTTCAAGGTAAAGATGAGGGAGAATCAAAGCAGTGGGTAGAAAGGACTAGAACAGCTTTTGGATGCCACCCCCAGGCAGTAATTTGGTTTGGGGGAGATGGAAGGGACTGAATAGCTTTTCTTCATGTATATGGTTCTCAGCTGGGATCTGAAATAATGGGAATTTTCACTTTAGGATAAATTCAGCCCCGTTGTAAGTGGGTAATTCCATTCAAGCCAACAGAGCTGCACCTGCTCATACAAGACTAACTTTGGCCTATTAGTCATGCATTTGGCAATAACAATAGTGAACTTGGGCCTGCAGAATCATAGAAATGTAGGGCTGGAAGGGCCCTCGGGAGATCTAGTCCCCCCCTCCCCCTGGTTAGTATCCCAGTATTTCATCTGGAATCTGACAAAACCCAAGATTATTTTACCAAATAGATTTACAACTTTACAGTATTTGATTCAGCTATCAACTTTCAAAAATCTCCCTCCCCATACTCCCTCCCCTCACCAAGGTGAGCAACAGCCCTGCACTTGTTTATAATCGGCAGGGAACAATGCTAACAGTCCATCCCGTTTGGTCTCCAAAGTAGACAAATAGATTGTTCCTGGTGAAGTTGTGCCCTGACACATTCGTCTTCCTGCTCATCCTCAGATAAGGATGTGGCTATACAAGGAGGAGAGATACTTCCTGTGACACCACTACAGAGGATGGAGCTGATTATGTGAGAGCCTCTGTGTGACATAGCCTGGGAAGGAGGAAGTCTGGTTTCCTCTCAGTTACTAAAGAATTGGTGCAGTGGGCTGTGTAGAAAACGTTGATGTATTTTTCAGCACATAAGCATACCCACTACATTTCTCTGTTGTACATGAATAAACATTTAAGCATTAAAACCAATGTATGTACTTCTAAAAATAGGAAACCAAAAGGACATTTAAGATCAACCTACTCAGAAAGCCTGAATAAATAGATAGAGCCCATGTTTTTGACTTTTCTGGCATATTGCAAGGACTATTTGACCAAGGGTCAGGTAGGAAGGAGAGCAAATGAGAGAGTCAAGGGCCCCCCACTGAGAATGCCCTGCCCCCAGGCGTACAGAACTGTGGGCTGTCAGTTTAAGCATCTGGCTTCTGAATTCAGCTTCTTGGGTTAAACTCGAATGAGAAGCAATCTGTAAAATATTCAGGACCCTAACCATAAATCGTTATGCAGAGCCAAACTGACTTGCACTTGCAAATGAACTGTAAGACAATTTGTCTCTGGAGCACAGAAGTAGTATTAGTTGTATGACACACTGCTATTTAAGTGCACCAGATGAGGGTTGAGCAATCTAAGGGCTTGTCTACGCTGGCAAGTTTTGTCCATGAAATTAATGTTGGCAAGGAAAAAAAAAACATCAACAAAAACAAAGTCGCCAAAGCATGTCTACATTTGCTCCCTCTGTTGACAGATTGTGACCACATTCAGGGCACCTTTGTGGACAGCGAGAGCAATGGACTGTGGGTATGTATCCCACAGTGCCTTGTGACACCATCCGTCGCTAGGTGTTGTGGGAATGCGGAAACCGAGCATGGCACATCCTGGGATGTGCAAAATGTACTGTCGTGCACTGCTTTGTGTCCCAGCCCTCCAATGGTTTCTGGCTTCCTTTTGTGCTATTTTTCCAACTGTCATTCTTTTGTAGTGTGCGCCAGCATCTGCAGAGAAGATGGATCCTGCACTTCTTGCCTATGTGCGGTTAGCTGTCGTGAGGACATCACGCATGGCAGCACAGTTACTGTCAGAGCTACTCACAAAGTTAACAGAGAATGAATCGCAAGTACCCGAGTGTGATATGGATGGCAGCAACTTATCAGTGCTTTGTGCATTCACAGAGCAGCTGCTTATGGTAGACCGTTGCTTTTGGGCTAGGGAAACAAGCACTGATTGGTGGGATTATAGTGTCATGCAGGTGTGGGATGACCACCAGTGGGTACAGAACTTTAGGATGCATAAGCAACCTTCATGGAGCTATGTCCCCTGATAGCTGAGCTGTCCCCTGACCTGTGATGCAAGGACACCAGATTGAGAGCTGCCCTTTTGGTACAGAAGTGTGTTGCAATTGTGTGGAAACTGGTGAATCCAGATTGCTACCACTCAGTTGCAAATCAATCTGGAGTAGGAAAGTCCACTATTGAGCCTGTATTACTCCACGTGTGCAGGGCAATAAATCACATCCTGCTACGGAGGACCATGACTCTGGGAAATGTGCATGAAATAGGGGATGGCTTTGCAGAGATGGGTTTCCCCTAACTGTGGCAGGGTGATTGATAGCACGCACATTCCAATTTTAGTGCCAGACCACCTTGCCTCTGAATACATCAATAGGAAAGGATACTTCTCCATGGTGCTGCAGGTGCTTGTGGATCACTTGGGGCGTTTCACAGACATCAATGCAGGCTGGTCTGGAAAGGTGCAGGACGCATGCATCTTCAGGAACAGTGGCTGTCACAGAAAGCGGCAGAAGGGGACTTTCTTTCCAGACCACAAGATCACAGTGGGGGATGTGGAAATGCCCATAGTAATCCTGGGAGACCCAGCTTACCCCTTACAGCCCTGGCTCATGAAACCTTACACAGGGCACCTGGACAGCAGCAAGGAGCATTTTAACAGGCTGAGCAGGTGCCGCATGGTAGTTGAATGTGCCTTTGGCTGTTTGAAAGCTCGCTGAAGGTATCTCAATGGCAGGCTAGACCTTACGGAGGATAATATTCCTGTGGTCATAGCTGTGTGCTGCACTTTGCATAATGTGTGTGAAGTTAAGGTTGAAATGTTTGCTCAGGTGTAGAGCACTGAGGCAGAGCACTTGTCTGCACAGTTTGAAGAGCCAGATGCTAGGGATGTCAGAGGACAGCTATTAATATCAGAGCAGCTTTGAGGAAGCACTTTGACAGTGAGGGGCAGTAACATGTCTGCTTTGGAGTTGGTGCATCCATGTACAATTTTGGGGCCTCAAGATCCATGCAAAAAAATGCTTTAGAAGCCTATTCCTGAGTGAAGGGATTGCTATACACTTTTGTAGAACAGAATAAAAACGTTGTACCATTAAATACTTTACCCTTTAACAATAAATAAATGCTAAAACCTCACAACTGCGTGTAGCTCCAGCTATCGTTATGCAAGCTGTGAGACAGGGTGAAGTAATGGGGAAACTCAGGAGTGCTGTGAAGTGAAAAGGAATATGTGGGCAGAGAGGGAGGTGGGGTTGGCAAAGAACTGTGCATCTGCATGTTCTGCAGTGGAGGTCTACCAGGGATCTGCTCAGTCTGCAGCTGTATCAAAGACTTGATCATCTGTCTGATCCTCCATAACTTTTATCATCTGCTCTGTCGCTTGCCTAGCAAATGCAGCATTGGCTTCCCAGCACTCTTTGCGATCCTTGGTCTGTCTCATCATGCTGCAGCACCTCCCGGAAGATGTCTTTGCTGCTCCTAGGGTTCTCCCTTATCTGCTGAAGCTGGTTTGTGGGGGTGCATGGTGTGTTTGTCAAGGTCTGTGCTGAACAGAAGAGGGATTGTTACATTCCAGCAAATGATTGAAACATTTTAGTAACAAGGGCCTTTTGCTAGTAGAAATAACTCTCTCTGAGAGACTCTTGGCCCGCACACAGTTCTGCAAGCACCACAATTATAGTGAGTGTTGGGAGTTTGGGGGTGGGGGTAGGGGAAGGCAGTTGTGCACATGGACAAAAAGGTCACTGCGTGCAGGGAACTCATTCTAAAAATCACACTTTTTCCCCACAGGCAGCCAACCTGCTGGCTGATATCTCACTGCTGCAGGTGACCAGAGAAACCAGAGCACAACTGCTGCATGCTTGCAACTTTCACCCTGATCTATATGCAGCTCAGCTATGTGCTGCTTTGGTCCCAGCTCCAGTGATTGCTAAATGGCATGGTACAGTTTCCTACAATGGGGGAAACTAACAAGGCTGCAATCCCTTGGAATCTGCAGCAGAGGATTAACAAGTACTTCTTGGAAGCTTTCCAGAGCCTCTCTGGAGGATTCCCTGCAGGTCTCTGTCCATCGACACCCTGCTTGGCCATGCAGATTAGCTACACAAGGCAATGTCCAGTTTACAGAAACCACTACCTGCCTCCCACTTTTCAATTCCCTACACAAGCCACAGCAATTTACCTGGTGTCTCATCTGCTTCCTGTTAAACACTTCTGGAGTGGAGAAAAGTTCCTGGCTGCCTGCCCCACTGGGAGCACCACATCCTCTTCTAGCTCAACTTCTTCATCCAGAATTTCAGCCTCCAGGTTACCCCTCTTTCTGCTGCCTGCAAAGTATCCATGGGGCTATCGGCGAACGAGGTGGGGTCACCACTGAGGATAGCGTTCCGCTCTTTATAGAAGCGGCGGATCTTAGGTGCACCACCAGCATGATGGTTCGCCTCCCGCATCTTATGGTACGCCTGCCTCGGATCCTCTATCTTCGCTCTGCACTGCCCTTTTCGCACAAGCCTTGAGAAATTTGCTCATGTCCCAATTCCTATGGGTAACTCGCAACTGTGACTGAACACACGCCCTTCCCCATATACTGATCAGTTCCAAGAACTTAGCGGTGGTCCAAGCAGGAGTGCGTTTGGTGCGATAGCCAGCCATGCTCACCTGGGAAGCCAGCAAGCACGATATGAGATTTAAAATTCCTGGGGCTTGCAAGAGCAAGGGGCCGGTTGGCTGCAGGGCAGTGGAGTTCAAACTGCTGGCCAGAGTGGCAGCATGGGAATTGCGGGACACTTTCTGGAGGCCAATTAAAAAAAAAATCAAAAACAGTTGGGGTGTCTATATGGTTGTTTATGACAATAAAGGGAGGGGAAAAAGAGGGGAAAAGTCTCTCTCAGGGGTGGAAGTTTTTTGTCACCAAAACTAGGCGGTTTGTCGTCCCCCCCCCAAAAAAAAGTCACATTGCAGTGTGTACCCTATTGCTGTTTTGTTGTCAAAAGGCAGTTTTTGGTGACAAAACTTGCCAGTGTAGACAAGCCCTAAGAGTAGCATCTAGATCACATTACCACAATCCAATATGGAGATTACCATAAGTAGGTAATGGAGGCAACGTAAGGCCTGCAACCAATAGGAAAGTTACTCAGAAGATGGGAAAAAAAAAAAAGCAGTCTTGGCCATTGCTGACTTCTTCTGGATATTCAGATAGCAAGGATCCAAGAGGGTTCTTAGATTGCAGACATGACTAACCAAAAGCAGCCATGCACCCCCCCTCCCCCAGTTGAAGTGGTAGATATCAAATTCACAATTTCCTGTGGTTGCTTCTAACATCCAGTCAGAATTTCTTCACTCTTGTCAGAAATTAGCTAGCTGCTTAAAACTGTCATCTAAACCCTAATTTCAGCTAAACTGAACTTTAGAATCTGATGTGGAGAAACAAATGTGAAACCAAGCGCCAGTGTGATTATGGCACTGCAACAAACTGTCCTGTTTCCCCTTATGACCTCAAATACATATTAGACAGGGCAGGTGGCTGAATAGATTCTTCTAGAACACAGATTTTCTGTCATGAGACCTCTGTCACCCAGTGCTACCTTCCAGATCTTTTCCAAGGAAAAGATAAGGATAGAGTTTTACTTGGTTAATATTAACTATACCTTAATATTATAAGGTATAATATAATATCAACTACACCTCATGGTTGACAGAAGTAAGGAGGATTGACAGATCGAAGAGGATCACCTTTATCCATCACTAAAATGAGACGATAGACCATTACAATCACCTATACCATACCCATATGCCTTGGCCTACCCAGGTCTAAAACCAGAATGAAAACGGTCAGAGAAATCAGGACTTTACTGCCAGAGCTGCCTTGCCACAAAAAACTTTTCTAAAAATTTTACTATAAAAATAAAGATAATTGGTGAGATTGCCCATATCAGAATGTGGTTTGCATAGCACAAACCTAACCGTCATTAATTTAAGAGATGCTGACCCTGTTTTGCTGAAGGAAGGCATCAACCTCCCTTAAAGTCCCAATGTTCTAACTACATTTTACAAACCAAGGGAGGCATGGTTCCAAGTCACAGGTCACAATTTAAAGCTACTGGATTATTTTCAGACATTGTACAATTAATAGAACTTGAAACAACAACTTGCTACTGAGAATTAGGAAGAAGTGGGTTATACAAATGCAGAAACAATTAAGAACCCTTTCACCAAAACACAGGGTGAAAATCTGTCTCCTTTGGCTTTTGTCATGGACTTTCAGTAGCCAGGATTTCACCCAGTTTCTAGAATTTAGATTAGTGAGATGTAAAAGGACATCTTGGTCATTTGGGAGACCACCAGTTAGCTAAATATGTATATACTATTCTTATTCAGGAATTTCTCTTGCAGCCTTTTGGAGACGGACATATTTTGATGTGAGCGAAGTTGGGGTTTATGACTCAGTCCAATCCGCACTGATCAGACCCTGAAATAAGATATTCTGAATTTACCTGTAAAGAGATGTTGGGATCCAGATCCAAACTGCAAAGCTGGCTACTCTTTCTTTGAGGCTTAGGTCCATCTCTACTCTTATCAGAATGACGACCGAACTTTTGAGTTATGCAGATTGTGAAAAATTGCACTATTTACCAAGATATTAAGACTCCTTATACCCTATATTCTGCCTGCATCACTACCCACTTTTATAAGTAAGTCTCATACTCATCATACTTTTACTGTGTGCGTGGAATATAGACCCCAGGCTGATCTCCCAGTAGCACAAATGTGTTTTAAAGCTGCCCAAAAGGGGCAGCTGGGGGTTCCCCTAATGGTCTAGGGAGTCAACGGGCACATGGACAAGGGGGAATCCAGTCGATATAGGTACTTAGATTTTCAGAAATCCTTTGACAAGGTCCCTCACCAAAGGGTCTTAAACAAAGTAAGCTGTCATGGGATAAGAGGGAAGGTCCCCTCATGATTGGGGACTGGTTAAAAGATGGGAAACAAAGAGCAGGAATAAATGGTCAGTTTTCAGAATGGAAAAAGGTAAATAGTGGTGTCCCCAGGGGGTTGTACTGGGACCAGTCCTATTCAACATATTCATAAATTATTGGCAAAAATTTGCCAATGATACAAACTACTCAAGATAGTTAAGTCCCAGGCAGACTGCAAAGAGCTACAAAAAGATCTCTCAAAACTGGTCAACAAAATAGCAGATGAAATTCAGTGTTGAGGGATGCAAAGTAATGCACTTTTGAAAAGATAATCCCAACTATACATATAAAACGAGGATCTAAATTGGCTGTTACCACTCAAGATAGATCTTGGAGTCATTGTGGATAGTTCTCTGAAAATATCCATGAAAAGAGCAGTGGCAGTCAAAAAAGCAAACAGAATGTTGGGAATCATTAGGAAAGGGATTGATAAAGCCGAAAATATCATATTGCTTCTATACAAATCCATGGTACACCCACGTCTTGAATACTGCATGCAGATGTGGTCGCCCTATCTCAAAAAATATATATTCAAATTGGAAAACGTTCAGAAAAGGGCAACAAAAATTAGGGGTTTGGAACAGCTTCCATATGAGAGATATTAATAAGACTTGGACTTTTCAGCTTGGAAAAGAGACAACTAAGAGGGGATAGGATAGAGGTCTATAAAATCCATGACTGGTGTGAAGAAAAAAAAAATAAGGAAGTGTTATTTAATCCTTCTCATAACACAAGAACTAGCGGTCAGCATATGAAATTAATAGGCAGCAGGTTTGAAAAACAAAAGGAAGTATTTCCTCCACACACACACACAATGCACAGTCAACCTGTGGAACTCCTTACCAGAGGCTGTTGTGAAGGCCAAGACTAACAGGCTTCAAAAAAGGACTAGATAAGTTAATGGAGGATAGGTTCATCAATGGCTATTAGCCAGGATGGGCAGGGATGGTGTCCCTAGCCTCGGTTTGCCAGAAGCTGGGAATGGGTGACAGGGGATGGATCACTTGATGATTTCCTGTTCTGTTCATTCCCTCTGAGGAACCTGGCACTGGCCACTTTGGTCTGACCCAGTATGGCCACACTTATGTTGTTTCCCCGATTCCTCCCGTATGTTCAAATCTTTACATATATCTGAAAATAAGTCTGCATAAAAAAATGGGAGAACTTACATTTGTTACGGTTTGCCTTATGGAGAAGGATTAGGGTTGTTTGTCAGCCTGCATGCTTGGCTGCTCAGCAAGGAATTTTAAAACATGGAATCATATTCGCTCATTGATAAATCAATAAAACTAACAATATGGAGCAACCACTTACCAGGTACTTTTATTCATCTTTCCAAGACACTGATCTTCCTCCCATCATGGGGATTGTCAAGATAGAATATAACTCATGGCAACATTTTATGATGGTAGGGATGCTTATTATATAAACCAATTCATGTCTTCATAATCTCATTTATTAGGATACAGAATCTAGAGAAGAATTACCTTCAGTTTATTTCCTGATGACTACTAGTCAGGTAGTGATCATTTTCATAACATGTATTTTGAGTTTAAAAATGGTTTTTCAAAAGTATCTCACTAATATGGCAAATAGAACCTCAACGCTTCTGTTGATGTGGGATGTGATGGGAGTGACATTTGTCTTTTCTGAGGTGATCAAAACATCAGACAGAAGCCTGTCAATGTGTAATACTGTACACATGTGATTCTATGTACTTCTAAAAAGATGGACAATTCAACACCACCTCTTTCTGAGGCAAACTCACTTATGCTCCAGTGGATTGTTTCACAGGTGTAAACTGTGTTAGCTGATTAACTTCCTTTGCACCATATCATTCAGAGAGACTATAAACAACGCTGCTTTGCAATACAAAATGCTACAAATGGGAAATAAAAACATAAGGGGGGGAGGAGGAGTTTCATTTTACAACCACTTCTTCCAACCTGAAGCTATAATAAATGTGAAAATTGTGACTGTGTGTGATGTTTTTATCTACACATCATATTTTAATATTGGTTTGTGACAGAAATACACATCAAAATTGATGGAGTGATGATGTGCCAGTAATTATGAGCAGAGTTACCACAAAGGTTTCAAGAAGTGGTTTCATAATAAATGATGAAATAAAGGGTAAAAGTACTTTTGTATAGTACCCCCACTTCTCCCCTGCCAAAAGGCTAGGGCTAGCTGCTGTGCAGCAGAATAAAAACAGGTCCCATAATAAAAAAACTACACCACAATAAAGTATCATATTAGGGTTATAAATAACTTGTCTGTATAAAAAAAGGAATGTCTTTAATTTTAGACTGTGTTCCTTTCTTACAATTTTGTTCAATCTTGGGCAAAGTACAGTTTTATTGGAACAACCTTGTGCAGCAAACACACCTTTGCTCTGCTGTTGTACTGAAGCATTTATGATTAGTTTGCATTTGGGGGCAGGGGAAGGTAAGAACCCTTTAGTCTTTAGATTACGTTGCTCAAAAGATAATCTTGAAGTGACATCAATAATTCTATGAATTATTGTCAGAAGAGCTGCTAAATAAAAAAAAAATCAACTGAAGGTGATGAGGGAGAAAGGGTGTCCTCACACCTCCCACTGTAAGGGCCAGGCACTTGGATTTTGAGACCCACAAAGCACAGTGGCTGCAAACAATACATGTTTAAATGTAAAGAATGAAATAATATGAATGCTGCTATTTCCCACCCCAAAATTCATCCTGATCCTAAAAAAAGGTTAAAAACCAATACAATATTTTTGTTCCTCTTTCTTTACACTGTACAGGTCAGCCCACCTTCTTTGTATGTCCACAGATGATATCCCGCGGTGTGGTGTTCAGGCTATCCTACTCCCCCTCTGTCACCATCCCTCCCTAAACAAACATGTCACACTTCAGAGACCTGAAGAAGAGCTCTGTGGAGCTCAAAAGCATTTCTTTCACCAACAGAAGTTGGTCCAATAAAAGATTACCCCACCTTGTATCGAATATCTGGAACCAACTATGGCTACAACACAGCAAGTGTTACTTTTGAAATACATGTGTGTAATTGTCTTCCTGCTTTTCTCAGAGTCAGCCATGCACAAGCACTGTTTCTTTAGGGAGAAGGGCTAGGTGTCTGGCTGATCAATACAAGAGCCCATGCAGACAGACACCTAGTCTATCTTTATACATACTCATGGTGTCCATTTCCTTAAGTACCTTGGAACAGCAAAACAAGAAATGGACTTCAGTGGCAGATTGGCTGGATCACAGGCCAAAGTCCAGTGCTACAAGCATCGGGCCCAGTAGAGATTATTCATTCCCAGTGCAGATTTCCCTCATCAGCCTCTCAGTGCAGTCTTCTCCCTCTCCAAATTACCACTGGCCAGTCTGTACCTACTGCTGTATTAGCTTCACTGGGATTGCTTGTGTGATTAAGGAAAGCTCCATGTGAATACAGCCTTGCAGGATCAGGTCCATATATTGGAACCTCATAATAAAATGAGGAAACTAAACATATGCTTGTGTACCTTGGACGAATGCCAATCTTAAATGCTTACTGAGCTGTACCATTTTCAGACTGAACCTTTCACCTTCATTGTGTGAATGCCACAGGAGTTTAACAGTGTTAAATAACACTGCCCAACAGATGCCATATTGGTTTGAGATACCAAAAGGAAAAATATCTGTGCAACTTATATGCCGATATGATGTGGAATGATTGGAAGCATATTTGTAGGATACCTAGTTTATAAGGCATTAGGATCACAGAAGCTAATGATGGAACAGACCAACCGGATCACTGAGTCTGTTCCCCCACAAGGGCAGGATATCATCATGATCCTCTTAAAATGGAAAAAAAAAAAAAAAAAGGGATGAAATCTGAGCCTTTTACTCCCTTCATATTTGTGTTACATTCAATTTCCAGCAATAAAAATCCATCAAGGTCAGCTGCGTTATTTCGTAACACCTTATTATGGAGATTGGAACTAGCCAAAGGTGAAGGTAAGGAATCAACAGCTCTCAGCAGCACTATAGGCAAGAAAGCCAAGCACTCTGGACACTAGAATGATTTTTGTTATCAAAAGCAAAAATGTATAGCTTTACAGTGGGGCAGGCTAACCATGGGGATGGTTGGGCCATTGCCTAGAGCCCCCAGAATGTGCTGAAACTGTACTCTGCCTAATATTTCCACACAGAGTAATAGCCCATCAAAGGTCAGATATTATGCCACAACAAATAAAGGCTCCTAAACCTCTGGGAAACCAGGACCTCCCATTTCTTCAGTCTAGTCCTGATCATGCAACTTCAAGATACATTTTTCCTATTAAATTATTGTGCTGATTTCAAGTGCCTTGGCAGAGGCTGGAGCACCATTTATAGTTAAAGCTCCTCAGCTGGTCTCAACTCATGTATCTGCATTTAAGTCGCTTTACCCCAGTTGAGAATTTTGCACCCCCCTCCTCCCAAAAAACAATTTAATGTTAGAGGCTAACTCATGTTTGATCCCATCATCACTGTGGGCTCTTTGAAAGGAGGCAAATGCAGAAGTATTTAGAGTTAGGAAAGGCCACTCGATCACAGGGATCATTATCCTCCAAGTAGAGGATACAGTCCCCTGACACAGGACACATCAGATATCTCCCTAAATGTAGCATCAATTTGATATCTGATAGTTCTTTCAGAGGCAAAACTCTTGCTGAAGTCAGTGGGAGTTTTGCCTAAGTGAAGAGTGCAGGATTTAGCCCTTGATTTTAGCAAGAAGGCTAATCTGGACAAAAGCTGCCAAGCTGATTTAAAGGCAGTGGTAGAAACCTGTGTAGTGGAAACAGTGGGCTGCTTTTCAAAGGAAAATCAGGTATATCTGTTTTACTGAAATACATGGGTTTGCACCAATCAAAAACAGAGGTTTGTTAAAAGATAATGCAGTGGCTAGGATTCTCAGGGGCAGAAGACCCGAGGAGGCAAAATAGTCAGATGCCTGCACTTGAATCACTCTAAACAATCCCTTCCATTTGTTTTCTTTAGCTACCACCTCCCCTCCCTCCCCGTAAAGTTGCCGCTCCCTCCTGCTCACAGAGGAAGAACATTAACAAGTTTTCAGCTATGTAGCATACTCATATTTCAAGATACTTTTCCTTGATCTGCTATTAACTTGACATGGGCCCAGGCCATGAAGTTTAGATCCAAAACCAGGCTTACTTTTATAGCCTGCAGATATGCAGATCCAAGATGCACAGATCCAAGATGCTGGCTGTGAATTTGAACTTCAAAGTTTGTGGGTGCTCAGATTGCAGGTGTTGCCATGGGGCTGTCTCTGTACGTTACGCCAATCTTATTGTTCTTTTACACCCATGGTCAAACCTCCACAATGAAAAGCAGCACTGAGGTGATGCTACATTAATATAGGACAACCCTGTCTGAAGCAGCAACTGTCAGCAGCATTAGTACAAGGTCAGTGTCTAATTATTCCTTTCAGGAAAGGCCTCCTGTTACACACCCATATGCAAAACAAACACTCTTAAATACATACAGTGCAGTGTATTGCCATTTGCTGGTGTCATGAAGACTGGCAAAAATTGCCATGGCAGTAAGTGTTAGCGTGAGTTGTGAAACCAAGTCAAACTCCTAGTACAAGGACAACTTCAAGATGACCTATCTGCCTTTTAGGTCTCCCTTCCCATGCAGGGTAGGGAAAGATCAGTGTAGGAACAGTTTTGAAGGAATTTCTGAAAATGCAAGAGGGCAGCAGAAATAACTGCATTAATCAGCAGCACAGAATTATTTTTGTTACTTAACAACCTTATATATAATCTCTATTTTTCTGCAATAAAGACTTGTTTCAGAAACCAAAAGTGGTCCACGTGGTAGAACCTTCATTGTAATGCTTTATTTTTAAAAAAGTGATATTTTGAATCCTAGAAATGCAAAACAATGACACCTGACATTCACTTTCCTTTTTCTACTTCTTTTCATCTCAAATGTTAACATTCATGACATTTGGGATGAAAGATAAGCTTCATTAAAAACACTGACCATATCAACTAAAGATATATGGACAAAGCCTGGTTCTTCTGTGTGCATGCAAGACCCAAAGCAATCGGAAATCCTGAATCTCTGCTGCACTGAGTGGGAGAATAAAGGAGACCGAGGAGAATCTTTAGAGAAGGATTTCACAAACTCTGATGTGCCAACAAGAGCTGCTCCATGAGGACTCACTAGTCTAGAGCGCAGAGAAGCGCTGCAGGCAGAGCAGGAAAAGGGCCAGCGTAGCCATATGCAGCACAGATCCACTACACAGAGCTGTGGTTAAGGCTTCTACAGATAGGGGTCTAGTAGCCAGCTGGGCCTGGGGACTTCAGTTGTATCTTCAAGTTAGAGGGAGGATTCTGTCACCTCAACACCTACTTGATTTCCTCATGCAAAGTCCCAGCTATTCAGGCCACACCTGGGGGACTTGGAATAGTGACACTAACACCAGTACAAACCCAAGTTTTCTAATCTCACGGTACTATGAAAAGCAATACAAGACTTTTTTTATTCCCCAGGCTCAACATTCAGAGCAAGCTTGCTGCTGTAATCTTTAGCAAATATGGTTTTGCTTGCACAATAATTCCGTTCCGAAATCAATAGAGCTATACACCAAAATATCTAGCTTTCCACATGGAAGAGTTAACAGGAAAGACTGTTAAAAAATAATATTCCATGACATCAGCTATGTTTATGGCATGCCCTTTAGTTACCCCTACCCGTATCAGTGTGTGCACTTTAGTACAACAAAATAGTGCACTAACAGTGCACACATCGAAGTAAAGAATGGCTTCATTAATTAGCCAGTAAATGTGCTATCAGAGAATTTAAACAGCTTTTGCTCTTACAGTTCATCTTACATAAAAAAAAATACTGTCGGCTGTCTCAGTTCTTCTGGTGAATTTTTGGAACAATATGTGTTCTTCCACCTGCATTATTTTAATCATCTGCTAACTATTTATTAATAGAAACAAGTTGTCCTTTCCCTCAGTTGTTGTATTAATTAAGAGAAGCAGACTATACATGTGCAGAAATAGAAATCCAAACATATCACTGATCAGTGCCCCCGCCCCCTTTTGTTTTGTAAGGAGAATTGAGGAGGACTTCTCCGCTTCTTTCTTGAGAAACTCCAAGACCATCAAGAAGCAATTTAGGTGTTCATACAACAGTTGCCATTCAGGAGCAGGAAGACGGCACTGAGGAAGAAAAGAGACCTTGAGAGACAACAGCCCAGATTCTCCCCAGCGGTGTAGCTATATGGTGCCAAGTTGCCCACTGATACTGGACTTACACTTGGTATAGTTGGCCTCAGAAGGATCATCCCAATGTAATAAATAAATACATACATACATAAATAATAATAACTAGCTCTTATGTAGCACTTTTCATCAGAATGTAGGAGGATCCTCTGGCACTGAAGAGGATAGCTGCTCCTACACACCTTCTCACTGAGGGAGTGTGTGATTAGAGGAAAGGTGGCATGGACAGGGATTTTGTGCACTCTGGCAATCCATGGCTCCATGTTAGCCTTTTGGGGCTGTTGAAAGGCAGCACAAGTTAAAGCAGACCTCAGGCTGCCCTAACTTATGCTGGGGACTGATGTCGCACAGCGTCAGCTCAGGACTGGGGAAGCACAAAGGTGTCTTTAAAGGGCTTTGCTTTATTCTTAGCTATAGCTGAGAAGCTGGGCCACAGTGGCTGCAATTATTACATACTTTTGGACTGATGCTGCTATCAGTTACATCGCAGGCATCTCCTCCGAGGTCATTGGAGTTACACCTTTGCAGACCAGGGGCAATCAGATCAGAATTAGGCCCATTACTCGTTCTTGGATTTTTTAAAAAGTACAAGATTGCTCTTCCTGAATTCTGTAGTTCATTGTTCTCATTGTTCATCCTGAGCTAGACTGCGTCTGTTAGACACAGCCCAGCACTGGGACAGGGCTCTCAGCCAGATAGTATTGCCAATCCCAAGCATTCAAATATCATGAGTCAAACCCTCCCCCCAGTCATGAGATCAATTTAAAACATTTTTTTTAAATAATAAATGTTGGGTTCTGTTATTTGTCTTAATGTTTCGGAGCTTTTGGGTCGCACTTGGGTCATATTTCCAAGTTTTCCTCCTTAACTATGAGGCCTAGAAACATTTTGTTTTTATTCTAATGAAAGCCTCCACTCCTGCCATGGCCAAAAGGTCCTCTTCCCATCCCCATCTTAGGATGTAGCTACGCTGACCTGTTGCAGCCGTGACAGCTGCTCAGAAGTTGTTCACGTGCCTATCTGAGTGGGCCAATCTATCCCAGGCAACAAGCACCCGCTTGGGGTAGACTAGGATGGAAGGAGAACAATAAGGCGAAAGAGGAGAAGAGACATGGGGACGACTTTTTTTAAAAACAAACCTTTTCAACCATAGATAACGTTGGAGGGAAACAGGATGAAGGAGGCCCTCTTACCAGAGGAGGGAGAGAACAAAAGATCAAGGCCCATAGGGGGCTATAAAGACAGCATAATTGATTACCTAGGGATTTCCCACACACAGGGAAATCCCAGAGTAGTGTAGAGTTGGCATAGCCAGTCCTCCACCACCCCCAATCAGAACCTCAGCCTAGGGGCCATGGCCAGGGACAAGAGGGTGTGGCCAGAATGCCTCTGCACTCCAGGGAGCCATGGCTGCCAGAAGAAGCAGGGCACAACTTAAGAGCAGTGTCAGGGGAGGGGGGCATAAAGTGTAGCTCAGCCAGACCCTCAGATCTGGCCCCAAATGTCTTTTTACTTTGTCCTTGCCTGCTTTTTACCTTACTTGTACAAATTCTGTAAGGTGTTCAGTCAACACGGAGAGAGAGAGAGAGATGCTATTTTAAAACATATAGAAGACAACCAGATGGTAGCAAAGAACCGTACTTATGCATGTCTTTAAAGTTAGGCACATGCTTAAGTACTTTGCTGAATTGGAGTCTGATAGCGGTACATAGTACAGTGGGTTTATAGATACACAAGGACATCAGTTTTATCTCTAATCCAAAAGGTATAATTTCTACCTCTTCCCAAAGGTTCAGTGCTAGCTCAAATAAAAGAGTGCCACCTACTGAATTACCATAACTATTTCCTTAAGTACATAGGGTTTCCTTTTTTTCCCCATCCAACTGCTGACAAGGCTAAAAGATGCTCAACTCATGAGATCTGGTGAACTCATAGGCCAAAGTGGCATTGCTACATTCCACATATTCCTTTACCTTATCTTCTCCCCACAAAATGAAAATCCCTCAGCTGTATGCAACTAATTTGCTGGAGAGCTACATTTTAAATAAATAATAATTCTTTGCACTTCTATACCCTCTTTCATCTGTGGGTCTCAAAGCATTTCACAGTTAAGGACTCAAATTTGCCTTTTAGGCACAATCTGTGTTGGGGCCAACATGGAGTCATAATTCTCCAGGGGCTGTCAAGTATGGATCGCCCCTTAAAATGTACCGGGATGTAGACAGAATGCTCTAGAAGTGCCACAACAATAAAGTGACCAGGAAACTATATTTTCCACAGTGGCAAAACCATCTTTTCTTTAGAGCTGGTGGAATTTTTTTCAGTCAATATGTATTTGATGAAAAATGAACATTTTTGTTTCTTTCCAAAATGTCTGTTTTTTTCCTAGCAAAAAACAGAAACTGAAAACTAGGAAATGACCACAACTTATTTATTTATTTTGTCATTTTTGCATGGCCAACACTTACTTGTCTGACAACACTACATTTTCTGACCAGCTCTACTTTCCTTTCCTGCTGCTTCATGGAGCTGCTTTAGGTCATCACAATACACATATACCCATTTTTTCCATTCTGTCAGTCCAATAATGTATTCTGTTGTTTGAACTCCATCCTCCCTTCACACTAGGAAGAAGTAGCATTAGCATCCTCCAGGAGGTGCTGAGGATATAGGGTACGTTTCCTTTTCCAGTAGAACTACGTTGGTTCTCTTTTCAGTTGGCCGTTTTTGCTGAAGAATGTCCAAACTTCCTCTGTGCATTTCTTGAGTGCTTATTTCCAATGAGTATGGTTTGGTCTAGGCAGCTACTTGAGGTGATCTCATCAATTCCAAAGGTGTCAAACATATAACTCCTTGCTCTTGTAGATAGTGCAGTCTTTAAATTGACCCATCTTATTTCTTCTGGTGAGTTACTGAGCACTACCCTAGCCTACCATCATTTAGGGCTAGGGTTCATCTCCTTAAAAGTCTCTATATAAATCAGAGTTCACCTCTTCCGCTAACTCACTGGAAGTTTTGCTCTTGGCTGCAGTGGAAGCAGCAGTGTCCCAATATCATTTGGATAAGGAAAGACCCTGTTGTAAAATTGCATAAATGGAAAAGGCAAAGTAAAAATTTCTCTGAATTTCCTGACCTTTGTGTGATTAAAATCACAGACTTAACCTTGTGACAGCATAGCTTTGCCTGCCAATAACAAGCAATAAATTATTAGTGCACAATGCTCAGTCCATCATTTTAGTTGCTTTGAATAGGAAAAGCATTTCTTAAATAAATGTTCTACTACATTGTTTTGCACACAACGGGGCAAAATACAAATATCTTCCAACTTCATTTTTAAAATGTTTACATTGGTTTGTCCCAGAAATGCTAAACCTTTGTTTATATAATGTGATGTTTCTTAATATGATGTGTTTGACCCTGTCAGGCAGCCTTACACTAGCAGTCTTCTCTCATGTGTGTTTCCACTGAAGTCAATGCAACTACCTGCATGAGAAAGAATTACTCGCAGGAGTAGGGTCTGAAGGATCAGGACTGATTTATATTACCACAGTGGTGATATCAGCTACAGTAGAGCAGATGTGAGCATCCATGGACTTCCTCATTGCCTTAATCAGCTATGCAGAAATAATAAGATAGTGGTGTCTTGTTTACAGTGTGAGTTGGGTGGGAGCTGCACTCTAAGTTTCTTCCCTTTTGGCGAAAACTGATCACTAAGGGCTAAGCAAGACAAGCTGTTTTTCCTGAATTTCCTGCTTATACAAAGCTTTCATTTAGTCCTGTGAATTTCTTGTGATGATTAATTTGAAACCATTAGTGCTTATCACCATTCTGAGGAGAGCACAGGGTTGAGTAATAGGGCTGAAGCTATAATTTTAAAGACACCACTGGCCTGATTCCATCTAACACTCAGTTATGCTTAATATTCCTTTGAAAGAAGCCACATTTTAAAGTTTTTAATAAGTTATCTAAATTAAAATTTGTCCAAACCGTTCTGTCTGTAGGTGGAGTGTGATCTGAAAACTTGAAGGAATCAATGAATAATCAACCTGCAGTAAGTGATACTTAAAGCTTCAAGGAGACAAAAGAGTAAACTTTATTTCCAGAACTCCATGGTTGAAGTCCTCAACTTGACCCGAAAAAACACAACTTTAGCAAATCAAAGCATATGGAAATTATGGGATGCCATTTCATTTATAAGATGTAAAAATGGCTCTCCAGGGGGGCCACATATCAGGCTACATGAAATGTTTCCTTATTCTACCTGTTAAAAACAAAAAATGAATTGTAAAATATTTCCCTTATTCAGTAAGAAAAACAGAGCATAACTGTTTTCGTCCACAGTCTACGGAAGATGCTAGGGTCAATTCTAGCCACCTTCTAGTCTTGGTATATACTCCTACAACCCTTCTTGACATGAATAACCCTTCATCAAGGCTCACTGATTTCAGTAATATTACTCACGTGTAAAGGATTACAGAAATAGACCCTTGCTTTATAATTCTACTATTTACTGTACATACACCCTTATTTTATATAAAGTCACAAATTGGCAAGGTGGCAGCTGCATTTACCAGCTTAACCAAGATTTTTGGTCATTGAAAATCTACACCTTAAAGACCAGACTACGAAGTTTCAACTCAAATGTTATCTCTATCTTAACATATTTGTGTGAAAATGGAGATCTACCAATGGTACAGACATATGCCTAAATGCCTTTGAAACCAAATGCCTCAGAACAACACTAGGTATTAAACTGAATGAATGTATAACAAATGCCAAGATTTGCCAGAGAGTTCAACAACTTCTTATCTCTAACCTTTTAAAGAAAAGAAGCTGGAAACATCTGGGATGTGTGTTAAGAATGAAGCCAGAGCAGGCATGCCATTGGGCAGCTGAAGGTACACGCAAAAGAGGCTGACCAAAAAGTCCCTCCATCAAACACTAGTCAGAGAGAGACTTAACAACACAAAGAACACGCAAAAAGTGGCCAAGAGCAGACAGAGATGGTGGAGCCTGGTTTGAACCCTAAACAAGGTCTGGTGGAGGGCAAAGATTCAGATTCAGAAACCTTTATTTAAGGGATTAATCATGCTCCCCTTTAAGTAAAATGGAACAAATACAGACACTGTGAAAAAGGAGCAGAGAAGAGGGAAAGCAGAAAGTCTAATGAAAACTCTCTCTCTGTGGCAGATTCTACATCCTGATCCTGTGGGGCCAGTGGACACAGAGAGCCACTTTCAACTCCCTGATCCTCAGCCACCCAGCCCCAGGTCAAGAGGAAGCTACACAGGAGCAGCTTCAATTTACACCACTGGCATATGGTCAGGCCAGGATGAGGTGTAGCAGAGCTCTGAGCTGCCAAGCCCCTTCCTTCCCTGCCCCCACCATGTCTCTGGAACACTCCCAGCACACCCCTTCCCTACCCTAATGCCAGGGCTAGTGCAGGGCACTGGTGTGGCAGAGCATCCTCTGCCAGGTTTCTGCCAATGGAGAGGTCTCCTACACAGTGGGGATTCTCTCCTGGTTATCTCTGGCTGGTGTAAGGCCATTTTGTACTGCTTATGGACCAGAGCATAGGGCACCCTCTCCTGTTGATGACCATGCTTCAGGATTGGATCTTAAGTAAACAGGAAAGCAATGGTCAAATTTTGCTTGCTTTTCATGTGGCATTGACTATAATAAGATTACGCCTGTGAACAAAGCAAGCGGGATGTGGCCCTGCCTCTGGATTTTGACACCCTAGTGCAGCCTACCCATTCTGAAGATTTCTGTTTTCAGAATCACCCAGAGCTCCCAGTTGCTCCATATCCCTCTGGTCATTCTTCACCGAGTGCTCTTATATGGCACCTTCCATCCAGTAACATCCACAGGCCTAACAGGCATTAATTAAGTCTCACAGCACTGCCCTGGAGCAGGTGAGGGATGTGATGTATTGTTCACCCACCACTGAAATACATGCAACACAGGAACCGTTTAACACAGCAACAGTTCGCGCCCATTTTGGAGAGGGAGCAGGACATTTTAGGTAGGCAAACACTGAAGTTGAGCTGAAGTTTGGCCAGGACACTAGGCCAACCAGTACTTTTAATAATCACCAGAATTCAGGACCTCAGTTTTAGGTCCCATCCATGAGATTCATAGAGTTTAAGGCCACAAGGTACCATTAGCTCTAGTCTGACTTCCTGTATATCACAGCCATTAAATTTCACCCAGTTACCCATGGATTGAGCATAATAACTGGTGTTTGACTGAAGCATGACTTTGTCTGGCTAAAGCAGATCTTCCAGAAAGGCATCCAGTTTTGATTTGAAGACATCAAAAGAGGGCGAATCCATGCCTCCCCTTTGTAGTTTGTTCCAATGATTAAGTGTCCTCATTAATTTGTGCCTTATTTCAAATTTCCATTGGTCTGGCTTCAGCTTCCAGCCAGTTGTTCTTATTAATCCTTTCTCCACTAGATTAAGCAGCCCTTTAGTACCCAGTATTTTCTCCACACTATAACGAAGTTCACGGCTCAGTTTTCTTTTTGCTAAGATAAAGAGATTGAGCTCTCTCTCACTAGAATGCATTTTCCAGCCCTCAAATAATGTTTGTAACTCTATACCCTCCCCAATTTTTCAGCTGCCTTTTTCATACCTGAACATCAGAACTGGATTCCAGTATCTGTCTCATCCATGTTGTATACAGAGGTAAACCCACCTTCTTACTGTGTTTATACAGCCAAAGATTACATTAGCCCTTTTTGCAACAGCATCATACTCGCAGTTCATGCTCAGTTGCTTGTCCACTGTGACTCCTAGACCCTTTTCAGAGTTACTGCTTTCCGGGATACAATCCCCCACTCTCCATATTACCATACACTTAGAGCTTTTCAGTTGTCACTATGTGTCTTTAAGGAAGGTCAATCAGCCATACTATGATAATTTACATTTATATTGTACCTTTAACCTTCACTGATTCCAAAACTCTTTATAAATATATAAGTGGGAGGACAGGATTAAAATTCAAAATGATCGGGACAAACTGGAGAAATGGTCTGAAGTAAATAGGATGAAATTCAATAAGGACAAATGCAAAGTACTCTACTTAGGAAGGAACAATCAGTTGCACACATACAAAATGGGAAATGACTGCCTAGGAAGGAGTCCTGTGGAGAGGAATCTGTGGGGGGCATAGTGGATCACTGGCTGAATATGAGTCAGCAGTGTAACATTGTTGCAAACATCATTCTAGGATGTATTAGCAGGAGTGTTGTGAGTAAGACACGAGAAGTAATTCTTCTGCTCTACTCCATGCTGATTAGGCCTCAACTGGAGTATTGTGTCCAGTTCTGGGAGCCACATTTCAGGAAAGATGTGGACAAATTGGAGAAAGTCCAGAGAAGAGCAACAAAAATGATTAAAGGTTTCGAGAATATGACCTCTGAGGAAAGAGTGAAAAAAATGGGTTTGTTTAGTCTGGAGAAAAGAAGATTGAGAGGGGAGATGATAACAGTTTTCAGGTACATAAGAGCTTGTTCTACTAGCCATCTTCTTCCCTTAGTTACACCAGTGCCACCCCCTACCTACGGAGAGGTGCAGGCGCAATGGAGGGAAGAATTTGGACCAGTTTGTTATCCATTCTGTTGATGTGTGAGCCAGAATAAAACCCAGCCCTCATTCCCATAGTTGTGCTGACTCTGCAGTACCAACAGAGGCAAAAAGCAGTAAACCTTTATTTTGTCACAAGACAGCAGGGCTGCCAAGGCATACACACAGGGAGTGTCTCTAGGGTGTAAGAAGCTGCCATTTTACAGAGTCACTTTTCTGAATAAAACCATACTATTGTGTTAACACAAAACCTGGTTTATATTGTCTCACCCTAAAGACACACACACAGAGTAAACCACTGTTCTATCTACCTATCTCAGCAGGAGAAAGGGATGAGTTCATGCAACCGTTGCTCCAGGGAATCAAAGTGTTTCATAAATGATGCTTTTTCCACTAAGGAATAAAGGGAGACATTCTCCCCTGTGCTGTAGCCGATTTATGATGTTGCGACAGCATTTCAACTAATAAAGATTTCACATTGAAAACCTCTTCTCCATACGCAATTTCCTTTGCTTTCTCAACCCTGACTCCTATAAGACAGCCCTTTCTGCTTACTTAGAACTTGTACAGTGCTTTCACTGTCAAACCATTGTACCAACATTAACTAATTCACTCATCAATCCTCACAGCATCCCTGAGAGCTAGGAAGAGAAACTTTATTAACCTCGTTTTATGTGGCTCGGAAAAATAGAGGCGCAGAGTTTCAGCTGGTGCCAACTAGCATAGCTTCATTGACATCAGTGGAGTTATGCCACGTCACACCAAATGAAAGGCTGGGCCCGCGGCCGAGACTCATCCAAGATTGTACAGCATATTGATAGCGGAGCTACGATTACCATTCAGGAGCTCCTGCTTCCCCATCCCACACTACTGCTAATAGTACTGGAAGTCATATGAAATATTATTTCCTGTTTTCATCAGCAATGTTTGGGCCCAATCCTGTAGTCTTCATACCCTTGAAACTCCAGGTGACGTCAAAAGGATATTAGGTGTGCAAGGGAGAATCAGGCCACTTATGGAAACAATGTCATCACTATCTTGAGATGTGATATGAGCAAGAGAGTAATATTAAAAACTTGAGGAGTGGGTAGGAGTTCAATCTTACTGATTTTTCATCAGGTATATTGCCCTGTTTTTACATGCTACTGGGTATTACGGTGATAGGAGCTATAGAAATTTTATATATTCTATACATAAGATACATAGACAGAATGATTAGACAGCTAGATTAGACAGCTAAATAAGAAGACATCACTGAGTTCTTCAAACACTGCAGCTGCATCATACACATTTCTATAGCTTTTAATACTGCTAAATATTTTGTAATATACCAGAGTGAAACAAAGGAGAAGTCTCATTGTACAGAAAAAAACAATACCCTTTTATTTGTAAAGCTCTGATGAAAGAACAACTTTCCAAATGACATCCCATTTAAAAAACAATGTAAACCAACCTAACTATGGGTCAGTCACACTATACAGATTGCATCCTAAATCTTAAAGATGCCTCAATATCTTATGGAGTATTTACATATGTATCAGTTAGGTAGTAACGTTTCATTGCAATTTGTATCTTTCCAGCACATACTTATTCAATGGCAAAACACTGGGGATGCGTTTGCTTTTCTGCACAAAACTTATGAGTAAATGGATAAGGGTGTTTTTCCTGAGAGAAGGTTTGTTCTTGAAAACTGTGTTTTAACAACTGGAAATACAGAAAGTGGGATGTTTTTGCTGCAATAAAAAAAAAAGCATAAGGATGCCTAGTTAACTTTTTTCTTTTAAATTATTTACGTACCATTAAGTTAAAATGTTTACATTCATTCATTCATATAAAAACTGTTGTTAAATCTTATGCAAATGATTTAACACTGATTGCTGCAACGCAAATTGCACTTCTTTTTTTTTAAAAAATTATTTTATATATGGAAGAAAAATATCTGATTGCTACCCTGTTTACAAATTCTGACTGACTATATAGAGTTCAGTCACAAAATATTAACTTTCATAAACCTCAGTCACAGTGTACATTAAAAGTTATAATGCAGTCTTGCAAAGTGAGTAAATATTTTAAAACAAAAGATCTCATTAACGGACTCGACCTTGAGAGACTTGTACCAAACATTGTGATTTCCTCCATGGGTGTACTTGAACTCTGATGCAGGAAAATGACAGAGTAATGGAGGCATACTGGATACGGACAGTGCTAACAGGAGAACTGACCTGTGAGAGGGCATCAAAGGTTTAGTTCAAGATGTGTGCATTGGCATAAGCAATACGCACATTAGCGGTTTCTTAAATTTATCTCACTATCCCTTATCATCAAAGGCTTCCCTTATCTCCCTCCCAAAAGATGACTACACCAATCAAATTCTTTGGAGAAGTGAGAGAGTGAAAACAAACATACAATCAAAAAGGCAGCGTTGCTGGATTTCTTGAAGATGTATTTCTGGAACCTAACAAAAGCTCTAGGGTGCTCTTTTTGGCTGTATTCATTTTACCCTGGGAGAGATTCACTTTCCCTTGTTTTTCTTGCATAGATGAGGAGCTGGATGCTAAGGCAGAACCTCTTTGGAAAAAACACCTCTATCATTAAGGCACAAAAACATCAGAGGAATGTTCTAGCCAGCACTCTCCCTGCTGCTCAGACTTCCTGATAAAACAGAACAAAACAAAAACAAGTGTGGACGTCTAAAGGCTGCAGCCCAGTGCAGGTATCCAGATTCATCTTCTCTGAATCATGCTAAAGCTAGGGCACACCAGGAATCCTGTCTCACCGATGCTGTAACTTCAGCTGTGGAGGTCAGGCTGACTCCTGTGTACAGCCCTTCTTGACCTGAATACTTGAGTGTGCTGCCTTCAGGGCTGGTGCTCTCTCCTTGGCCAGACATCACTGAAGAACCCGCCTGGAGAACAGGAAAAAAAACATAAGTGTGCTTTAACTCAGTCCTATCAATTAAACAAATCGGGAGTCTGGAGAGCTGAAAAGAATTTGCCTTTGTGAAAAATGGAGCCAGAGCTCCATGAAAGCTACTAGAAGTAAGTGTTCTATGTGCAATGCTTCTAAAGCCAAGAATTCTGCAGAAATGTTATTGTCCACTGGGTGCACCAGACTCCAAGCAGAGCCGATTTGCTTGGCCTTTGAATGAAGGATCAGGATTTGACCCCACTCTGCCGCTCTTGTACCTCAAAACCTCTGATTGAAAAAAAAACCCATCAGGACAGCCAGCGCATTCTCCCCAGTATATAACGGACCCTTCTGTTGGCATCGTCCCACCTCAAGAGCTATCAGTATTTGGGAAATATTACATGATTATCTTTCAAAAGATGGAAATAATCTACCAGAAAAAGGGAGAGCTGGACAAGCCGAAAGAAATGGAAATTAGCATGATTAGATTGTAATGTGCTAGTCCGTGGGTGGGTGTGCTCTAGTGCCCCCTACTGGATGGAATCACGGGTCAAGATTTTCAAAAATGGCTACTGATTTCGGGTGCCTACATTTTCGGGTGCCTAGTTTGAGACAACTTAAGTGGCCTGACTTTCACAAAGTGGGTATTCAGAACTTTCTGAAAATTAAACTCATTTTAGATGCCTCAAAAAGTGGGCACCCAAAAACAGAGGTAGCCAAAATAATTAGTCACTTCTCACAGTCTTGGCCCAGAACCACTCAAATGTATGACATCATCCCCATACTGCTGACAGCTAGCAAAGATTCATGTTTATCTCAAGTGGCAGAGGCCTATGCTTTCGAACCAAGACGGTCTTAGCTCCATCCTTGCTGTCACCATAAAGTTTGGATTGGTTATGGTGAGCTTGAACCACAAAGTTCTCAGTGGGCCTGGATTTGTTACAACCCTCCTATCCACTGCAACCTACAAAGATCTAAATCAGTGAGACAAACCACAGGGAAGGTTTGGTGGATGTGACTCTGAAATCTAATAATAGTCAGTCCATTTATTTTAACAGAGAAGCTGAGAGTTCCAAAGATAAAAACAATCCACTTTTTCCATGTGACCTAGGAGATCTGCTGAAAAGGAAAACTTCAGTGCCAGATAGAGAAAGAGGCAACATTTCACCTAATAAAGGAAATGTTTAAGAGCTGACTTCATGAGAAATTAACTCTTGGATAAATTGACTTTAAAATCTTAATTTGCTTGTAAATGGATACTTGTTGGACCAAATTCCTATAAAAGGGAATAGCTGACAATGGGACTGCGGAAATAGCCTGCCCATTATTTAAGTGGAAAGTACATATATTTAATCCAATCATTTCACACAAAAGGAAAACCTCCCTCAGGCCCATCTCTCAGATCTTCACCTGGAGCGGCGCCAAACTAGCAGTTCTCATATATAAAAAGCAGAGACTCGCCCAAATGTTTATGGAAATTTCCGCTTTTGTTCAAGGGCGGCTTCCCACAATGCTTTGTGAGTCTTCATGGTGAAAGGTGGCAATATCCACCAGTAGAGACAAATTTGCCCCAGGTTAAATTTCTTTTTCCACTGAAAGAGATATTTGTGGTCAGCTGATATTTTCTGCCTGTGGTAAACTGGGGTCCAGTTTCCCCCTCAGCAGAGCTCTTGAAAGTTAGTGAGGGTCCATTGGTGTAACCTGAAGAATTGTCGTCTCTGGAAGTACTTCAGAAAGTATCCATGTTAATAAAAAATAATTCAGAAGATCTGACTTTGACCACCAACCAGTTATATAGGTAACTTATACCTATATACCTACAGTATGCTTACTTCTCCTGCTATATTTATGTTTTATTTATTAGATATTATACTGCTATTCAGTAAAACAAAATTATATTACTGTTATAAATATTTGTAGGGTGATATAAATGTTATCTGATCAAAAACAGTGCACTTTATGATGCAGATTTATTGCTACTCCTGAAATTAAGTCCATTCTTAAAAGGTCCATTTACTCTGGCATCATTCAAATGTTTCACAATGTTTTATTTACATCAGAATCCCGTGCTCCTCTGAAAAGACATTTTACGGATAATTTGCAGAGCTGATCAGAAACCAGAAATTCCGTTCAGTGGAAAATTCTAACATTTCAAAATCAAAACAAAAAGCTCCAAATTTTGAAATTTTCTGTGAACCAAAAGTTTTTTTAAAAAAGTTATTTCAGGTCAATCAAAACATTTCATTTTGATTAAATTAGAATGTTTCATTTTCTTAAAAAATTGTAATATATGATCATTTTTGAAGCAAAACATCATTTCAAACCAATAAAGCTTCCATTTCAGATGTCAAAATAGAATGTTTGGACATTATCAACATGCTTCCTCACAATTTTTTTTCTAACCAAAATGTCATTGAAATTGACACATTCCCGTGAAAAGTTTCAACCTCAGAGAAATGCCATTTTCCGATGGAAAAAATGTTTTGTATGAAAATTTTCCATCAACGCTAATAATTTGTTTGAATGCTGCACTGCCTTTTCACATAATAATAATAATACCATATTGCAAAACCCACTGATTTCAATAGGAGTTTTGGGTGTGCAAGGAATGAATGATAGCAACCATGGCTGCTGCTATCCTTACTTCAATTGTTGTTGCAGTGTTGAGGTAGCCATGTTGCTCCTAGGATATTAGAGACCAGGTGGCTGAGGGAATAACCTTTTATTGGATCAACATCTGGTGGTGTGAGAGACAAGCTTTTGAGCTTACACAGCACTTACCTGAAGAAAAGCTCCATGTAAGCTTGTCTCTCTTACCAACAGAAGTTGGGCCAGTAACAGATATTACCTCAACCACCTTGTCATGCTTACTTCAAGTCTCTTGTCGTAGAAGAGAGCTTATGTTATTGGTTATGGGATATAACCAATTTGACTGCACCCAGTCAAAATGAGCATTGTAATCTTTGGGAGTTTTGCTTAAGTAAAAAACTGAGTGAGTCTGGCAAGGTTTGGATCACAGAGCCTTTCCCTTGTAGGTTGGTGATTCAAATCCAGTTCTGTCATTAGTGACCAAAGTTTACTAACTGATGCCTGGTCAGTGGCCCATCTGAAAAGAGTTTGATGCTCTCATTCCAATTTGAAGTGAACATCACAAAAAGCAACCAGTCTAATTGGCCTCTTTATTGGTAATCTCAGCAGAATGTTAAATGGTCTGGAGACTTAGCTAGCGCAGGGTGGAAGCCCACTGCCCTGATAAATAAAGGACAAGTAAGTTCAATATATAAAATTTAAAAGAAAGATAATGTTTTCCTTTGGTGGTGTGCTGTCAGATCCATGGGTGTCTCCTCTCCTTCCCCAGGACTTTCCTTGTATTTGTCCTGCTTTAATGGTCTTGGAGCAGCCTACACTTTGGGAAGAGGCTTTTATATCTATAATATATAACATAGGTTCCTCTTTAACTAGAAAGACATTTTTAAAAATACATTCACCCTCCCTGGGAGGAAAGAGTTTAAACTACAGGAAAACAATATTTTTACATTTGAACAAGTTTTGCAAAGATCGTGTACACTAGAAATTAGTGTGAAAGGTTCCCATTCACCTCTCCCTGCTGCTATTATTCCTTCGGGTAAACAGCTCACCTGCTTTTTCCTTGTCTGGAAAAAGTAATTCACTCTTTCCCTGATTCAATTCTACGAGGGTGGAGCAGAGAGATCTGGTTTGTGTTCCCATTTGTGGCTTATCTGTTAACGCTCCCGCAGATACCAGAGAATGCAGAGGCACTTCCGGTTTGAAGGCTGCATATCAGTGCCTGACCCAGACTGGGTCCAGCTCCTAAAATGAGCCAGCATGAAGTGGGGGAGGAGAAAAGGTGTGGGAGGGAGGGGGATGGGCAGGGCAGCTTAGTTTAGAAACCACTCCTAGTTAATGGCATGACAAATTCAATTTGGGGAGTTCCTAAAGTGAGACATGGAAAATAATCTTTACGTGGTGAAATGCCCATGGCTGAATCATTAGGTTACGCAGGTCTGCTCGTGATTAAACATCTCTGCTATAAGTCCCCGAACTGTATTATTGTATTGTTATTATGTTAATTATTAATGTATTATTGTGGATTATTTCAACCCATTTCTCTGCTGGGGGCGAGCATGATGAGTTTATCAGGGGGATGAGAGTGCCTTGGGGTGGGGGTGGGGAGTAGGAGAAGGCTGGTCCCCGGACTCCAGCATCTTTCTGTGGGTTGGGCTGTGGGCAGGGCCTGCTGCCCCATCCTCCAGGGCATCCTGGACGGCCCCAGTTCTGACACTGGACACAGCACCGCTGTGAGTGTGGGGGAGGAGGACTGGCAAGGGGAGGGCTCTGCTGGGGAAGCAGGGGTCAGGGCATGACGGATATGGGGTCTCTGCTGGGGGGGTGACAGGCCAGCCAGGGGGGAGACAGGCCAGCCAGGGGGGAGCTGCTCAGGGGAGCAGGGCCTGGGGAGGGAGTTGGTAGCTCTGCCGGGTGGTGGGAGACCACAGAGTTCTGCTGCTGCCAAGGTGAGTGTGGTTAGGTAGGGGGGTGCCTGAGGTTGGATCTGCTGCCCACTGAACTAGAATCCCCTCATACTCCGTGGCTCTGGTCTCCCCCTCACCCTATGGGGCTAAGAAGCTACCCTTAGGCTAAGTAGCCCTTGCCCAAAACTGACCCCAGGGGATCCATGCTTTCCCCACAGGGCCCTCCCCTTGGCCCTAGCAGCTGATCCCCCTCCGCAGGGGAGGCACCCTGGAGCTCACTAGTCACATGGGGATTTTCCCCTCTCCCCCACCTCCTGGGCATCTCTGACCTCAGCACTATCCAAGTCCCCCCCTTTGGGCCTTTCCCCTGTACAGAGGTGAGTGTGCATGGGGCATGAATCTCCAAAGGTCGGTGCAGCAAAAAAATTATGGGAACCTTTGCCATAGACCAAGGAGGCGGGAGGCCTGGGGTCAAATCCCTGCTTCACATCAGGCAGGGATCTGAAACCGGGTCTTCTACATCCTGACCATGTGCTCTAACCACGGGAGACAGAGCTGACCTGGCTTAGGTATTTGACTCCAGGAGAGGATCCAAAGTGTGACTCCTAAGTTGCTCGGAGAGGTGGTACTTAGGTGACTCCCTCTCCTTGGCATTTCCTACTGGCTAGCTTAGACAGCTCCCTGCCCAGCGAGCTGGCTTTTTTGAATCCCCTTTTCAGGCACCTAACTCTCCCCATGTCTTGTATAGGAAGCCTGGGCACCTAATTCAGGATAGAGAATTCCACTTGGCAGCAGGACACCTAAACGTTGGGTACTGCAACGCTCAGCCTAAGTTACCCATGTAAATTCCACCCCATGTGTAGGTCTTTGGGGACAAATTCAGAGCAGCCATGGCACAGAGAGAGAGTGTGAGACTCTGTCCAAGAGGCAGAAACTGAATAGAGTCAGGCTGGAAGAGTTGGAGAAGGAAGATCAAGGAATTTGAAGTGTCAGGGTGGGATCCCAAAGCTGTAGTGAATCCTCTGCCTAACTGGCATTGCGCTTATAGTTCTCCCCAACAATATAAGACACAGACAGACACCACTACATACATTTTTTACACTAAAGCCTAAAAATCTGCTGCCAGTTTTATCTTGTGAGAGGCAGCCTTGCCGACTAAGAGAGGCAGAATGCCTTCCCTGCTCCCACTTGTTCCAGGGGGAAGTAACCAACTATTAATACTGGCCCTGAAACCAGTGACAGATTACTAACCCCATGCACAGACTCAGCTGTGAAGGCCATAATATCAGGGGACAGAGTCAAGCTTCCACCCACTCCCTGCGTCTTTCAATCCACTTCCTACCAATCTGCATTGTGGTGATGGAGAGAATAGTAGAGATGCAGCCTATTATCTCCCCGCCCCCATGCTGGCAGTGGAGATGCAAAGAAGCTGTGGAGGAGATTTGGGGAGAGGGAGCAGGGATTAACCAAGAGCCATGAGCTGCCCCTTAGTTAATACTTTCACAGGGCTTTAAAGATCTAAAGTGCTATATCAATTCTAGGTGTTACTGGTTTATGGCTAGATCTATAGTAAGCCAGTCTCTACTGATAAATGATGTGCATCCTGTTGCATTGCCCTGGCTTGGCTCAGCTTCAGTGATAACCTTTATTTATTCAAAGCACGCTTACAAAAGTTCTTTGTTACACAAAACCTGATTTGGTAAACGTTGGGGGTTCCCTTAATTTTCCAGTGTCCGTGGCTCTCCTGTAAGCCTGCCTATCCATAGCACTTTCTCTGAATATTATTCTTCTGAATACTATTGTTTCCTTTTCTGCTGTAATCTTGTCTTAACAATGATTGACTTAAAAATAAGTATGAATATAACAAAAATGGAATTCTGTTGATTCAGTGACATTGCCACTATGTAGAATTATATTTTTAATGCTGGTGTAATTACTCCTTTTGCTTATACTAGAAATGTGTAAGTTTACATTTACTCTAATCTCTCCTTTATATTATACCAAAATAAATCTATGGTTAATATGTCACTAATTTCCAAAAGACAGCCAATATTCCAGCCTGGCAAGACTGCTGTACATGCTATTGTCACTCTAAGGACCCAATCCTGAAGTCCTTCTAAAAGCAAAATTACAAGTGAAATCAATGGGAGTTTTTCCTCCACAAGGACTGCAGGACGAGGCCCGACATTAGACTATCACAATATTTATTTGTATGGCCCTTCTGAGAAAAATTTTGTGTTCGTTTCCGCTCATTAATAAACAAAACCAACCAAACAAAAATGTCCTTAAGATTTTAAATTACACAGCATTGACTCAATTTTTTTGCTGCACAGACTCACAAAATTGCACTGTTATGCATTAATGGACACATATATCTACATACACCCACTCAGTTACCAGATAAACAGGAATGAGTTCTTCAGTTCCAGGATATTGCTTGGGTTGTATAGGTGTAAGTGAGGGCAATAACTGGCCTGCTATGCTTAAAATTTATCATGACCAGGACAACATAGACAAAGGACCCGGTCAGTCTCTGTCCACCCATGATGCGGGCTGAACTTCAAAAGAGTGGAAGTGCTGTCCAGGAGCATAAGCTGCAACAAAATGTAGAGCACCATCATGGTCCCCGTGAAAGCAAGCCCAGGTGCTCCTCATGGACACTAGACGCACAAAGTACTGGCATGCTGCAGAAAGGGTGATCATATCTATTCCACAGGGAGCATAAGTAGGCAGAAGAAGCTCCCCTATGTGGTCTCTACCTGCCCAAAGCAGAAAAACAGATGTAAAGGACAGCACTTCTAGACACGATCCAGGCTGCTTTACAAGGCACCATTTGTGGTGCACATTGGTTCCCACTGGCACACCAAGATTCCTATTCATTGCACAAACGGCAACAGGAGAAGTGGGGCCCTGGCTGCTGTGCTCTGATGTGGATTTACATCATCCAGACAACTTGCTATATGAGTGTGCCATATTTTATGCCCAAGACACAATAGCCATAGCAATTCCAATGCCAGGTGCTGTAGTGGCTCCTCTTGCCACAGAGTTCAGGGCCTCTTTCAGCTCTTATATAGGCCCAATGCTTTACTGAAGGGAGAATTCCCTCATTGTTGCTGTATTCTCACTGACATCAGCTCTGGCTCATGGAGACTCCATCTATTGCCATAAAGAGCAGACTTTGTAACAGTCTTACACTGTGTTTTGTCCTAATGGGGTAATGGAATAGTGCTGGCAACCATGCCCACTGCAGCCTCTGCACATCTACAGAAGGGTGTGGACTGGGGCATATGAATTTTATATTAGTTTATTTCAGCATATTGTTATGTGCAGTTTTCTCCTCTGTGCACTTAACGGGGGGCATCAGTGGGATGATGTGTCTCAAGATATAGAGGCAGTATGTTTTGAAAGTTTCAAATATTCTTTTATAAGGATATAAAGCAACTTCATATAGCCTGTAAACAGTGCTGGTCCATATTAACAATGGAGAAAACTCAGTACTTATACACAGAAATGGGCCCAAACTAAAATCCCTAGATCCAGATGTGAATTTTGCAAAGAACCCCCATCTTTATAATGGGTCATCCCAAAAGCTCAGATGCAAACACTTCCAAACATTGGGATGGTCTAAGTCTGGAGCTGGATCCAAATGTTATAATTCATGCCCATTGCTATTAATCAATCATATGTTTTAATTTTTTTAACTTCTTCAACTAGGGGCATAAAATCAACATTTAAGCCATCGTCTTTTCTCAAGGCTGGCAGCCAGTAAAATTCCCTGTATGAAATGTGCAGTTTCAAAGCTGCTCAGTTGAGTAACTGCCTTTCAGAGGATAAGTACCTTCTCCCTCCACCCACCTCCCCCATTTATTTTACTTTTAAAGGAAACGGAAAAGGTAGGGCTGAAAATGAATCTTGCTGAAACAAATTCTGCTGAATTTCATTCCCATTAGATTTCCACATTGCTAGGAACTCTTTTGGCAACCTTGCAAAAGCATAACAAATTACTTTTGTACCAGCAAAGGAATTCATTTTCTCTAAATGATTCATTTAGCAATAACATTTCTATGAATTTCAGGCAATAGTTTCTAAAACTTCATATATTTTTCCCTAATGTATTTTGGTTCTTTTTTGTCAATTTAGCATTTTTCTACTCCTCAAAGTATAAGAAGTAGGGCAGTCAAAAATGTGTCAATACAGTGAGCTACATGGAATGAGTTTGTTAGAATATATAGTTCATTATAATTCCCAGTGAACAAGTGTCCACATAACAAAAACACCAAAAGCACAGTTGGCCCTAAATGACAACATTTTTGCTAGAAAAGCCGAGGACTAAATAGGCATGGAGTCATCCCTATGAGCAGTTCTTCCAGCTGATACAGGTAGATCAGCAGGGGGAAGCTTGCACTGCTAATGTCTGGGCTGTACCTGTTCTAATAATAAGTAGAGAATGGCCATCAGTCCATCAGCTCTAAATTCTCATGAAAAAAATATCTGAATGGGTGGAGAGGGAGAAAGAGGTTTGGCATTAATATAAATTTTTTTTACATGTGATCAGATTTAGGTTCCATTGCTCTGAGATGCTGAATGCCCTTAATTCCCATTGCCTTCAACAGGTCCTGAGCATGCTCACCAACTCCTGTGATTCAGACACAGAGACCGAGCTTACTTCCACTAAAGTTAATGGTGAAGCGCACCATGACTTCAATGGCAGCAGGATCAAGCCTTAAAGACCATGACCTTCTGCTTGCATCTTCTTGCCTCTCCTGTTCCTTTCACATGTTAATTATTGACTGCCTAAAGCAAACAAGGTTATAAGATCAAGTGCGTGGACATGGGTATATATAGTACATGCCATTATTCCAACTACTTCACAGATTCAATTCTTATAATGTGCATTCATGATTCAAAATGGACAAGTGGGAGATTACTTGCCGTTATTACTGGTTTAGGTCTCATCCAATGCCACTGAAGTTAGTGGTGAATTTAGATCTAAGTGGATTTTCTTATCAAATGTTTGGGAGAGGGGAGGGCACAGAGGGAGCTTGAAACCTAATAATTTTCCATTTTAGACCTTTGTTTTAGTTTCAAATTTCCCTTCCTTTAATGTATTTTATTTATTGTTTGAACTCTCTGAATTCTTTCGTGTCACATACAGCCTTTTAATAACATCGCTTGCTGGCATCAGATACAAAAGTCCAGCATCTCTGAGCAGGATTGTTGTAAATAAGTCTACAAACAACAAAACTTGTTTTTGTTTTTGTTTTGTTTATGGTGAAACTGCATATTTCAGGAAAGAAACCACGGAAAGGTATTTGGATCGGGAAACATACCAAAAAAGAGTTATGATAAACAAGTTTCTTTTTAGTAATAAAGGAACAGTGAAAGCCATGCTAAGGGTATCTTTTAAAGTAAATGATATAGTAAATGAAGAATACAGAAGACTGCGACGGTGTGTGTGTGTGTGTGGGGGGGAGGTGTAGATAAATAAAAGAGGTTATAAATTAAACTACTTTTCAACTTTAACTATAGTATGTATTATCCCAAATGCTGATCTGAGGGGTGGTAAGAAGGTGTGGTGTGTAGATGAAAATAAGAGTTTGAAATAAACAAGACATTGTTCAGTGGACCTCCTGGGCTCAGTCCTGTGAAGTACTGAACAGCCTCCACTCCCAGTGGGAATCTTTCCATTGATTTCCATGGGCTTTGGATCAGGCCCTAAGTGCACATCTCAATTCATCTTGCCTGTACACAGACCTCAGGACTGAGTTTTGTTGCTTTTAGTGAGACTTTAAATTACGCTTGGGGGAGGGAGTTGGGTGTGTGTAACGCATGCACACATTTTAAAATAACTTTTGGAAAAGATGAGATGGGTGGTGCTTTGAATTAGACATGCACGTTGGCCAGCATTCAAGGAATCTGTGTTATGTGCACTAACGTTATTGATGTTGTCACGATGCCGTGCATTGCTATTATGTCTAAAAAAAACAGTTTTAAGATAAAACCATTTAAACTCTTCAAAACAAAATGTTTTTGTGTAAGCTTTGGTTGATTTAATCATAAAATTTATATAGATCTTAATTAAGAGGTCTGTAAAGTACTCCAGCTTGTCGTTTTGTTTACATTTATATGTAATTTCCTCAGAAAATCTTGCTCCTGTATCAGCTAACAAAACTGAAAAGTTTGTTTAGATTATTGTACTGTTAGATAAGATAAAAGCTGAGATAACATATTGTACAGCGATCAGCTTGCTTACAAATAAAGATACTATTTTATCACTTACCCCCGAGGCTGTAGTTTGTGTGCTAGGGGAAGCATTTTTGCTACAATCATCTGAGTTAGTAGAAGACGTGGATGTTGGAGTCATAGGAACTGCATTATTATTGTTACCTGCAACAGCAGTAACTGTGATTAGAAACAAATATTTTCCAGAATGACAAAATCCTTACATCCAAATATCCTGTCTTACAATATTTACCAGAACATGTCTTTGACTTATTTATGTTCTTTGGTTTTCGCTTTCTAGTCTGAATTCCTTCTTTTTTCATGGCAAGAGGCCGAGGAACCTGGTGGGGGGGAAGGTGGGGAGAATGAACACAGATCATAAAGTTTTTCATGTACAGCACTCAGCAGAAACCAAATTTTAACATAAGATCAAATGGTGCTACCAACTAAATCAATTGAAATCAACACTTTAAAGCATTTTTATGATTATATAGACTCTACTTTCCAAAAAATACCTAATTTTTCCACTGTTCTAGCAGTGATTCCAAAAAGTCTGAAGTTTTTACTTAGGCAAAACTCTCATATACTTCAGCCAGAGATTTTCCTAAGGACAACAGGACTGGATCCTAAGGATTTAGAGGCTGATCCTGGAAAACAGATACACATGAAGGGCCCAATCCTGTTCCTACTGACTCCAGTTATGCATGAACAGGCCTTGACCTAAGTGCTTGTAGGATGGGTCTTTAAAACATAATATATATTCTTTTTAAGTATTTATCCATGTGAACTAATGCATCATATTCAAGCTTATCTTTATACCAAGAAAATGCGTAAATAGCTGCTTTGGAGTCTGGGTCATTAAAGGCACAAATAACATACCTTTGAAATAGAAAATATGTATTCAAAATTAATATCACTTACCCAATAAAAAATAGCTTTGGAAAATATAATCAATTAATGTACGTGATATGATCATGTTTTATAACCATCACTTAATTTCTTTTTTTTAAATGCTGGACAAAGTATTGATAAATTCTAAAATCCCAATCCTTCAAAGACTTATACATGTGCATAACTTTAGTCACAGGTTTCCCAGAGTCTAGAGCTAAATGGATTCCATTATATTCACAGTACAGTTATTTTCTTACACCATTATTTTTCTACATTTGCTGAAAAAGCATAACCAACAATTTACTAACAAGTGCCATTCTGAATAATTTTTTTCTTATTCTTCAATTTAACATACATTTACAGAATCTTTAAGATGGCTTCATTTAGGCTCTGATCCTGCAACATTAAAGTCGAAGGGAGCTTTGCTATTGACTTCAATGAGCATAGACTCAAGCCCGTGGAGCCTGCCCCTGTTAGTGCTCAGCACACTGAAGTCAATGGATGTTCCATACGAGGATTGGGTCCTTACGAAACAGGAATCAAATGTGGACTGAAATAGCTGCCTACCCCGTGAAGTTTCATATAAAGGCCACAGGCATTGCATACTGGCTCGCCCTCTGCATTCCTACGCCACAGGGTTGTGGTTGTGGTGTGACAGTTGGCACAAGACAAACCAAGCCGTCTCGAAGAAGGCTAGGGGACAAGCACAAGTAAACAAAAACATAAACAAACAAATATAAACAAATATAGTTTGCCACTTAACAGCTGGAGAGAGGAATAGACTGGGAACTGGTTTACCAAAGCTATGTGTAATACAAAGTCAGCATGACAACATTCAGCTTCTGTAAGCTGCTTCACAACCTAATCTAATTAAGCCCTCCACCCACCCCAGAGTGTGTGTATTATTATCCTCATTTTATAAACAAGGAAACTTATGCAAAGAGGTAATGTGATTTTCCCAATTCTGGAGAGGCAAAATTAGAACTCAAGAGTTTCTGATCACCAGTTGTGTGTCTAGACCATGGGATATCATCACTTCCTCTGATAGGTTGGATATGAAAGGATTTCAACAGATTTCCATCCAAATGAAAACGGGGCAGTGCACAGTGGAGCACTCTCCCTTTTCACAATGTGCTACTGTAAAGTAATCGTTTTGACGCAGCAGTTTTTTGAGTTGCCTTAAATTGCCTACTTTTTAAGCATTGCCTTAAATTGGTTTGAGAAAAATCAGCTTCTTTTAATGACCTTCCTACATCAGCAGTGAAAAATGAACATTCCAGTATGGCAGGGATTCTGTTTAAAGCAAAGAGACAGCTCAATTTTCACAAGCTGAACTTCACCTGAAGGGCTGACAGCTGCAAACTTTTGTTTTGACATGGAAAAGGAATATGGAACAGATATCAAAGGGACTTAATATGTACAACAAACAGTGTCATTTTTGTAAAAACATATTTATCACCAAGTGAAAAACAACATACTTCAGGAACATGCTTTACAGAACAGTGCTCTCTCTCTCTGTGTGAATGTTCTAGGAAGTCAGTAAATTGGTGTGTGACAGCAAGGTCCATATTATAAACAAGCCATTTATGACACTCTTCAGTGGAGTTTGGAGCCAAGATGAAGCAACCTTATATCAGAAAATACCATATAACAAAGAGCTTTATGACTGCAGACTATATATCATAAGTGAAGCCAGTCCTCATAAATATGTGAAATGAAGGTGAATGGGTTATAAAAGTTCCTGTAACAAGCGCTCTCTTTCACATTCATCACAAGCAAGGAATTCCAGCTACATCATAAATCTGTTATTTTACAAAGTATTGCAATGTCAAAAAATCTGGGACTAGCTATGTTTGCAGGCTGAAAAGATTTGCATGGAGCAGTCAGTTTCAGTGCACTGCATTCAGCCCATCATGACCATAAAGAAAGAGTCCACAACAAAAACTAATTTCTTGGGCCCTTTCCATTTGTATCATTTACTGTTGGTTTGCTCGAAATATCTGGAGACCTTTGATACCACACCTGCCGCACAGAAAACACAAAATAATGTTTTCAGAATGATAAGTACTTTTCAGAGCTATAGTCAAGTCTCTTGAATTCTATCCATTTGTGTAACTAAGTAGTGAGCTGTAACTTTACATCACAGTTGTAAAGAGAATTATAAATTAAATATAATTGCTTTGACTGGGAACTTTGAATCTAAAAGTCATTACTGATTGCATACTGAAGACAATCAGCAAGCTGTGGTTTCAATCGGTACCAATTTAAGGCAATACGGAATGTACTGTAACAAATAATTAGTACTGAAACAGAATTTGTTGTATTAATTAATAAAAGAAAATGAAAGATACACACTGCTTCCAAATTCTGCTTACCTTCCTAAAGCAAAATGACTGTTGAAATCAAGAGAGTTTTGTGTGTGTGTGAACAGGATTTGGCCCCAGTGTATACGCTGCATTTTCTAAAATTTACATAGTTGGATTTTATCACAATTTTTTTGTTGTTCTTTTATTTTTGTTTGCATGGAAATTAGCATAAGCCTCAATATATTTTATATTGAAAGTTTTCTATAATTTTCTGCATCGCTGTTGTAGTAAAATCTAATTTATCTAAAAAACTATTTAACTTTCAAAAAGTTTTGGCACTAAAATGGAAAAAAATCTTGGCTTTCCTGCTGCAGGAGCTTTACCATTGACTTCAGTAATAGTAGGACAAGGGCCAAAACATGCTTATCATCTTCAAACCATTTTTTTATATATACTTACAGATGTATGAATATACAATCATACATAATATATAATTTGGTTGTATGTATTTGGAATAGATTATGACTATATTTTTCATAGAACACTGTAAAACTTTTGTTTCATTGAGGTGTCAGATTGAAATTGCTGCAATGCACACACACACACACACAAAAGTGAAAACCAGGAACACCATGGACCAGATCCTCAGCTGGAGTATATCTGTTCCATGACCTTAAAGTTAGGAAAGCTATGATCATTTACACCAGCTGAGGATCTGACCCCATGTGCTGCATTTTTCCTGCTAAATAGCCTTAATGAAATTTGCTAAATAACCAGTTAAGAAATTGAGCATTCAACAGTAATTAACTTTTGCTTTTAATGAATTATTTGGCTTAAGAGCAGGCATTTCACTAGATGAATGTTGACATGATGAAGAAAATGCGGCTTTTAAAAGCTTGTCAGGTTTTTAAAAGCTTGTCAGGTGTTTTTTTCCAGTTACAGAAAATGTTGTAGTGGATGGTGATAGAATTGTTGTTTAACAAAGAATGGCATTTCTTTTTATACAATAGAAATATGAAGGAACTGCAACAGCTGGGGTGATTGAAGGGGTCTTGAAGCTTGATCAGTTTGTCACACTGTCTTCAGACACTGGGGGTCCAAGCCCTGGTTTGGATTATGTCAACATCACTTATTATAACTATCCCATTAATGGCAATTATCGAAAGGAGAATTCTCTTTCTTTTCTGTCCTCAACACAGATTTATTAAAACCTGTCTGCAGTTCCCTCTTGTTCCATTTTCTCCTTCCCTCTTCAGTGCCAGTGCTGAATTATAAGATGGGGTTCTGGTCTATAGTGTTTGTTCCCCCCCGGGTTTCAATGTGCGTTTTTGACAAATTATGGTTCATTTTTAGGCGTAAAACAAAAAACAAATACTTTTATCTTGTTTAAGCAATTGGTTTTCCTTGAATTATATAAACAAAAATCCCAGAGATCCAGAGAAATAAGCTCTTCACAAACAAGGTAGATCTTTAGGAATTTCTAGCCCCCTGGACAAACAATTTTCAACACTCCGAAAAACTGAAACTTCCAGTATTTTCAGTGTGTATTTTTAAACATCTGCTTTGCTTCTTTGATGGGGGTTTATCAATTTTAAAAAAACACCCAAAGGGAGAACTCTTATTTCCCCTGTTTATGCTCCAAAATAATTATGACCTAAAGATGAGCCAGGCAGCAACGCTGGACTAAAGCACTAGAAGGACAGCAAGAGGGCTGCATAGGGGGAACCTAGGTTGCAGCATAACCGGCTAAGGCTAACACATCTTCTCACAGGTTAGTCTGCCACTTCACCCACGTTAAAGGGGCTTTTCTACTGTGTTGAACTCATTTTCTGCCGGTCAGGACAGGGTCACCCTGAGCCTACAAGGTGCTGAGCACCCTGGGCTCCCACTGACTCCAGTGAAAGCTGTGGGCACTGAAGGCCTGTCGCTGCATAGTTAGGTCAATGGGGGGGGTCTTCCTACTGAGTTCAGTGGGAACAGAACTGAGCCCTACATTCCTGGCAGGATCAGGGACTGTGTGAGTGGGCAGAGGGAGCTAAAGGGCAAATTGTGGGAGCTAGGACTGCAGGCTCAAGCCCTAGGAACAGGGGGTCGGTATTGAAGGCTTATGACGTCAGCAGCCGTTCACACTCAAAAGGTGTGACTCCAGTTTCTGAGGGGGGGGGGGCTGGAATGTGGAATGGGGCTGGCTCCCAGCCGTCTGTGCCTGGCGCTCACTCACTCACCACTCTCTTCTGGGGTTTGATGAGGGGCCTGCTTAGGCCGTTCATTTTGGTGTACAGCCCGCAGGCGTTGCACAGATAGTTGCCGGTGCCGTCCCTTCTCCACAGAGGGGTCTGAATGGAGCCGCAGTTCACACATTCCCGGCTCTCGGACAGATCTTCCAGCAGGTCTAGGAGGGGGACACAGTCAAAGGAAGGCGAGTTAACAATACAACCATCCCCTGCTGTCAGACCCGGGGGAGCGAGCTGAAATCAGCGGGCAGAGATCGCTGGCTCTGCGGGGAGGGCTGGGGGCATTGCGCAACAAGACGGCGGCAGGAAACTTGCCCAGCCCCAGCGAGCTTTGCCCTCTGCTTCCTCCCTTTGACTCATCCTCATCAGAGCCATTTTAAAGTGAAGTCGTGCAAGGCCCGGCTGAACCGAGATACCCCGGCCGCGCACCCCCCCAACCTGCGTCGTCATTTGCTCTTCGGAGCCTAGCACACGCTCAGGTCACGGCTGTCCTGTGCAGCAAAATGCGCCTTGGGCAGACGAATCGAAGTGACCCGTTTACCATCTGTCCCCGGGGGTTCTCTCGCGATCTGGAAGCCCCAGGCCAGGCTGACCCACGCCCCCCCCCCCCCCCCCAGTCTCCAGCCCTTAGCTCCTCCGGCCACAACGCAGTTGCAGGCACGACTCTGAATCTCTCACCACTGAGGTCAGCGCTGTTTAAAACACCGCCTGATGATGTTTCCAACCCGCCTGGCCTTGATACACATGCTCCTCTCGTGAGAGAGCGTGACAAAAATGCCACACAGTAAAAAAAGAATCGTGGTAACAACCCACGGGGTGGGACTTTTTTTCCCCCCCTACGGCCCGATCCTTCTCACGTTGATCACAACGAGAATTTTGCCATAGTGAAAACCCGCGGGACAGGGCGGTTGGGTCAGTTAAAGATGCAATCGTGAACTTTTGAAACTGAAAATCAGACAGTGCGATATTTACCAATTTTCGTTTAGTCTGGCAGAATTATTCGGATCTCAGAATTTTACCAACCTTTCGTATATTGCCTATATTGAACAGAATCTATTTTCAATCAGAATTGCTCGCGGTGTTTATTTAAATTATTTATTTATTGTATAGAAAGAAGCAATAAATTAAAAGGCGTTTACACAGGGCAGAGATTGGTGTTCAAAGCTCTTATGTTCGTTGCCAAAATATCCACCTTCCAAAGTCCACTTGGGAGTCTAACTGTAATCATAGTAAATTGGAAGTGAAGTTATTTTTGTCAAATAATTCTCACTCACGACTGAGCAAGTGTTTGACCGTTTTAGATTCTTACTGAAAAAAACGCATTACAACTTATTAAAACTTCAATATAAAAAAAGTCTTTGCTAACTGGATTTTACTAAATCTGTAGTTGAGACAACGATTAGTGTTGTGTGTGGGGGAGAGAAACTAAATCTCATTATTAAGAAATATACTAAGTGGAAAAATACCTAACATTTTATCACAGGGATCTATTAATTACTAAACAGTTAATAAAGATACACATGTTAGGCAATAAATAAATAAATCCCAACTATAACAATCAAACATTTCCTCCTGTGGAACCCTTTCTTTTATCTGATTCATCTCTCCATATTTTAAAGATAGAGAACAATTTATATATATGAAAACATTTTAAATTATCTCTGTACAATATATGTGTGTGTGTATATATATACACACACAAATATATATATATAAATCAATTTTATATATATTGATTTATATAATTGTGTGTGTGTGTGTATATATACACACGCATATATGATACAGAGATAATTTAAAATGTTTTACTTCTATATCACTTTCTTAGTTTAAGAGAGGAGGAAGCCATTGTTGCAGAAGTGTAGCTTCATAATTGATTCTCGCTCCTTTTAATGCCCTGTTCTACCTGACTTTGTTCGTCTTGAGGTTACTCTTTTATGTTTCACATATTAGCTTTGTGTTCCCTAAAGTGAAAGAGATCTTGTAAATGTCAAATAAGGGTTTGATATAACTGTTTGAGTATACTAAACGTACTTCGCCTAGAAAGAAATTGTATTTCCCCCTCCCTGGTCCCCCTCCCGGCAAATTTTTTTCCTCCCTTCATTTACAAAAATTACAAGTTCAAATGAAATCAGAACATGGCAGAGTCCAGAGACCACAGTTCAAATTACACTGTCAGCTTGTAACTCTTAACACATCACTAAGATTTATTAATCTTTGCACTAAAAGCTGCCATTGAATACAGTAATCAGTAAAATGCTTAAGGCTTCAAGGACACTGGAGTTAAACAGTTATTTTTTCCAATTGTTTACTTTAAAATGTTACCTTCATACCTATGGAAAGAAATTCTATGGAGGTAATATATCTCTAGCCTTTAGAATAGTTCTTCCTTAATCCATGCTAGATATATTTATAATTATAATAAAAGAATATAGCTTTAATTGTTCAGTAAAAGCTTAGAAACTCTTATAAGTAAAGTTATGAGAATTCTGTCATTGTATTATTTATGAGAATTCTGTTTCCGTTAAATTATGAGAATTCCACGATACTCTTTGCCTTACATTTAAACAAAGAGCTTGATTGCACACACTGCATGTGTTCTGAGCGCTGATCTTTTTATTTGATAAAACGTTTATAATTGGACCCGTTTTAAATGCGGGAGTCTAACTTGCAGAAACAGAAAACTTTTTATCGTTAGTCGGAAGTGATGTGATGGAATCGGTAGTGGGGTTTAAGGTTTGTTTTTTGTTTTTTTTTTTAACTTTGTGCAAATCTCCCCGAATCCATTATTTTCCTCTCCAACAGAGGCACTTCTCTCCTTTGAGTTCCCACCGGGGAATAAAAGAGCGTTCATGGAAATATTAGGAGACCTACACAAATCTATAGTAGATATTGTACATTTTATTTGTGATATCCGTTTATGGTTATTGTATTATACAGCAAGCACCCAGAACATTAAGTGCCATAATTATTATAATATTACAGGCCCAAGCCAATGGGGATGTTTCTGAGTTAAAGCTGTGGGCTGGAACTCTAAGAATGGATAGCATAAGAGAACCTCAATTTGTGGAGGACTCTAATCGGTTTGTTTGCTTCTATTTTAATGTTATATCAAGCATATACTAGACCTTGAAATCTTCTTAAATAAACTAGTTGATGGGGAAACCATACAGAAGGTTATTTGTGCTGAGATAATATTTCTCACACAAATATATGCAGTGTAGTTGTAGCCGTGTTGGTCCCAGGATATTAGAGAGACAAAGTGGGCGAGGTTATATCTTTTATTGGGCCAAGTCTGTTGGTGAGAGAGACACGCTTTGGAGCTTACCCAGAGTTTATCCTTACCCAGACTTGAAGGACAACTCTGTGTAAGCGGGAAAGCTTGTCTCTCTCACCAACAGAAGTGGTCCAATAAATAAAAAGATATCACCTCGCCCACAAACATTATAAACAGATTGCATTCACATGCTACTCTGAATTTAGTCTAAACCTGATTGGGGGAGGAGGGGAGAAGAAAGAGATGTTGAGGTCTGGTGACTGACAGGACACCTGCGCTTTGTAGTTCGGATGCACACACACTTTGATTGTTCCTAGTCTGGATCTTGCCTAGAGTCTCTTATTTCCTTCACAAGAAGACATTAACCCCGCTCTGAAGACTGTATCTCCAGCAGCCAATGCCTCCCCCCGTCTTGCACATGCCCACACCTTTTTGGTCACAAAACTGATCTTCAGGAAAGTTTACGGGGGAATACCGTTAGAAACATTAAAATGTATCCCGTGAAATTAGCTGAGCTACTTTCCCGGCCGTTTTAAATCAGGAATTAAACATATTACACTCCATGTAATATTATCACCGCTTTTCCAAAGACAAGGTTGTAGGGACCAGGGAGGGATATACTACCGACTTAATCGTTTTAACATTGTGTAAACGAAACAAGAATCAAATCAGTTTCTTGAAGAATACATAAGGAAAGTACATCTGGTATTTTCGAAGGAGAATCAGTGATCCAGAAAGAGATCCAGGGACAGAAATGTGTCCGCTCGCCCTTCCTTGCAGATCTAACCCTTCTTCCTTAACCTCTTTCTGTTTAGGGTTGCCCATTCCTTCCTTCCTCTTCAAACCTATCCATGAGCCTTTTCCCCTCCGCCCTCACTCGTCTATGAGCATTTCCATTCCCATAACCCTCTCCTTAGGCAGATGATATGATTGCTTCCTTGCGGGTTTGATCCAGGCCGGTTATCACCGTGTTTTACACTTTAACTTTGAAAGTCCTGACACTCAACGTTCGTGTTGCATGAGAGGAGGAGGGTTTTCTGCTTTGCTTTGCTCTTTCACTGCTATCTCTAAAAAATTAATCATCTTCATTCTCTGTGTCACGTTAGTAAACACGAGAGTGGGACTTAAAATGCCTAAATCAAATATATTGCATTGGGGGACTGGAGAAGGATTGTTTATCGAGCGATGAAAAGATTTTTAGGTGGTTCCTTCTGTTGTTTAGAAGGAAAATTGTACTGAATCCATGTGCATAAAATATTTATTAGTAGAGTGACAGGCAAACGCAAGCGCAAAATTATATTCCGACTGAAAGAAATTGAAGAGATTGCAATAACCAAAAATCATCGCAAAGTAACTCAGTCTTCAACCCCACAGTTAATTTAATGACGCGCATAATTTCTTTTGCTAAAAGACGCTTCCATCAGTACATTCCGCCACTGGGAGCCTGACTGTGCCAGCGGTTTTAAAACAGAAATTCCCATTGATTTTAATTTAAAAATTGCTAACACTAACTGGCTTTGGATTTGCCTTTGGAAATCACAAAAATCCATTGAACGAGTCTCCGTAATGTGCCTGAATCGTTTATTTCGAATAGAAGATGTGATTTACACTGCATTTTTCACTATTTCTTAATCGGATTATGTTAATACGGGGAAGCACGAATATACAATAAAGAGACATCTGGAAGTGACTTACATTAACCAGTTCTTTTCTTTTCTTTCAAAAAAAAAAAAAACCAGGCTTAAAACGCCGATGAAAATACTTCTAATTGATGCCATTTAAAAAAAAATACAAAAAGCAAGGCAGTAACTTTTATTCCAAAAGATACTTTTGTATTACCGGCCCCCTGCCTGCCATTATCACCAAAGCCACACCATTCAAAAACACCAAAAGAATGGGGGGTCTCAAAATACTTCCACTGATCCCTTCCAAACCACTGTCCCTGCACACAACTCAGGAGAGAAAACTTATTCCAAAAGACACCTGAAGGTCCGCGGCCTTTTAGGATTCCTATTCAGCAAACTTTATGCATATTCATTCAAAGCCTGTGGTTGTGCTAATACAACGGCTCCTCCTGGCACCTTTATCCTCCCCTTTAAAAAACCCACAAACCCCACGCCCCAGGATCTTCACATTTTCTCCAAAGACACCGACCTCCTCCAGTCCTCCTCCTCAAAGGATACACAAATAAGGACTAAGAATTATATTTCAGTGCCATCTGCTTCCCTGTCACTTCCTCCCCTCTCTGCGAGCACAGCTCCCAGCCTTGCAGCAGAAAACACAGGCTGGCCACAGACAAAAAATGCCGCCCCAGCTCCCCTCCCCTGGCGGGGAAATCCTCTCTCTCGCTCCCTCGGGTTATTTCGTTCCTGTTGTAGCCCTCGAGAGCTTGGCCGGCCCTTCACCCAGACCCAAGCCCGTGGCGGGGTCTGGGCGCTCTTACCTGAGCTGGGAGCCCGCACCGGGATCGGGGTGGCTCGGCTTTGCAGACAGTGCAGCATGGAGTTCTCAAAAGGTCCCGTGGGCCAGGCCGGGGTGAGCTGGGGTCCCACATAGGAGGGGTAGTGGCCGGGGTAAGATCCGTTCAGAGGCCTGCCCAGCGGGCTGTACTGGTCCCTGGCATTGAGGCTGTTGCTGTAGCCCCCCGGCTCTCGGGAGGCCCCGTTGGCCATGGGCGGGCTGGGGGAGTAAGGGAAGCGGCCCGAGGGGTGCGAGCCGCTGCCGTTGCTGTACGAGGGGCTCTCCGAGGCCGGCTGGGGCCACACCGAGTGGCTGCTGCCCGGGTGGCTGGGCTGGGCGGCCCCGCTGCCTTGGAGGTAGGGGAGGCTGGGCAGCATGGAGCCCACGCGGGTGGTGGGCACGTAGACCGGGGAGCTGGCCGTGGAGTGCATGAAGCTGCCGGCAGATCCATCGTAAGGGGCCGGGGGCCCTTGGCTGGCCGAGATCGCCAGGGTCTGGTACATCTCCTCGGGCTGCTCGGCGCCGAAGGGGCTCAGCTTGGAGCCGCGGCTGGACCAGAGCAGCTTGTTGGTCTGGTCTAAATCCGTGAAGAGCAGGATGTCCTCCCAGCTGGGCAGGCTGGGCGCGTGGGGGGCTCCGAAGTGCACGTAGGGGGCGAGCAGGGACCTGCCCTCGGCGGCGGGAGGAGGCCGGGTCCCTTCGGGCTCGTGCTGCGGAGTCTTGGAGGAGCCGCGCTCGCCCGGGGAGCAGCAGGAGGAAGAGGCCGGAGAGGGCGGAGAGGGGCCCGGCTCCCTGGCGGGGAAGGGGCAGGAGGAGTCGCCAGCGTCCGCGCCGCACCGCTTCACCACGCACCAGCCGCCGTCAGTCAGGGCCATCCAGGTCCCCGTCTAGCCTCTGGGGAGGGGATGGGGGGGGGAGCCGGGGGGGGGCACAAAAGAGAAGAAAAAATCCAGTTAGCAAACAGACCCCAGCGTCTCCCTCTTTGCTGAGACCCGCTGGGGGGGGGGGGCGAGGGGACCCTCTAATCGCTCCTGTCGCCTGGGCGGCGTTGTCTGGCTCCCGGGCAGAATAAGGATCAGCCGGCAAAGGTCATTAACACCCCGCAGCCCCCAGCCCCGCGTGCGTCCTAGCAGGGCGCGCCAGCGGCCCGGGCTCAGCTGCCCCCAGCAATAGGTAGAGCAGGCAGGGAGCAGGGCACCAGGCTGTGCGTCCCCACCTTATCTTGGGTGGCAGATCGAAAACGAGAGGGGAAGGGGAGAGCCCCGTTTATTGTCGGCTACCCACGCGCCCCTTCCTTGTTTTCCGATGCGTGAGTCATCTGAATTCCTTCCACGGGGAAAGCGATTAGCAATGGCACGGGTCAGGTTCTCTATAGCTCTTGGGAAACAGACCCACAGCGTTCCGTCAATCCGTGTCTTTCCCTCGGTTTTGTTTGTTTCAGACAAAAGGTCGCAAAAGGGACGGGGTGTGCAAAGCCCACCCAGGAAAGGCGATCTGCTAAGGGCGAGGGGCATGTACCTTTCGGAGGAAGCTGGTGCCAGCCTGCGCCACTTACTCCGGGCCTGTGGAGTTGCAAGTCCAAACCCACTATAGCACACCTTGGAAATGGCACCAATCCACAATCAACAAACTCAAACTGCGGCACGTCAGACCAGCTGGGCCCCCCGGCGGAGATCACACCGCGAGCGTATTAAACTGGCCACACACCCCCAGCCCAGCCCAGTGCCAAGTCCTTGGAGGAGAGGGGTAGAAAGCGACAGAGAGAGTTTGGAGAAGGGGGAAGTGTCAGCCGCTCAAGCAACAAAAGTGGACGCGCAAGTTTCCTTCTCTGAGCTTCCCAAACCACCTCGGGACTCTTAAGATAACCACATGAATATCAGTCCCAACACACAAACCCCCCTTGCAAACAGGCACAAAATACGTCTCTCCCTTTGCAAGATAACTAGGAGATAAGGGGCTGTTAGATAAGGCTTCCAGGCAAAGGGATCAGAAGTCTGTCCAGAGCAACTCCTCGTGCACCAGCAGAACCCTCAGTGAGCCCGGATCGTGTTTTAAATCAAGAGTACAAGAAGAAACAAAATCAGTAAGCAAACCTCTCGTGATTGCTTCGCATTGGCTTCCTTGCTTTGGTCTCAGCAGGCTTTAATCCAGTGAGCGAGGAGAGAGGAGAGCGGCAAACTCGAGTCCAGCGGCTACTGCGAGCGGCGCATGGTATAAAAAGGAGAGAGGAGGCGCCTCTCACAGCCCTGCCGGAAAACTGCAGCCAGCAAGTCCTGATTGGATTCAGTGAGCCCTAAACAAACACTGCGCTCCGGAGGGGTGCCAGTCCCAGCGCGAGTCACAGGACAGACGCACCGCTGCTCCCAGCGCTGGCGTGAGGGGCTGCGCAGGCACAATGGGAAGCGCGCTGAATGCGGGGGGAGATAGAGATCAGAAACCACTTTTCAGAGATATCAGTGTCAGGCAAATGCTTACAAAAGGGGATCAGCGACTAATCCAAAAGTTGCATGCTGATAGAACGGCAAGCTGGGGCACCATCAAAACCCCTTTGCCCAATTATATTTCTCCCCAAGATTATTCTGTCTAGCTAAGTATCCATCCATCGCTCTCTTCTCCCTGAACAGAAATAGACAAGGTTTCAGAGGGGTAGCTGTGTTAGTCTGTATCAGCAAAAACAAGGAGGAGTCCTTGTGGCACCTTAGAGATTAACAAAGTTATTTGGGCATAAACTTTGGTGGGCTAGAACCCACTTCATCAGATGCATGGAGTGGCACATACGGTAGGGAGGTATAAATACCCCGCATATGAAAAGATGGGAGTTGCCCTTACCAGGTGAGGGGTGAGGCTTTGTTTTCACTAAAAACCCATTTCACCGATCAGTTTCCCTTCCCGTATTTTTTTCCCGCAGGTTGCGGGAAATTACTTTTAAAGAGTCAAGGGCCATGATGTTCTATAGACTGAACTTCACCTAGGTCATACCGAATCGGCCCCTTTATCTTTTTGTATGAGCCACACGCTGTTTGCCTTACGTTCACATTAAGAAATCAGGTGAATAGCCATCAAAACGTCCCCAGGCTTTTTCTGGTAAAATCAAAGCTATCCTCGATTTGTTGTAGGAGGACTCAGGTAAAGTCAAAGACAGGATATGAGAACCCACTCCGTCCACTCCAGCCATTATGGCTACATTTTTAGTCTCTTTCTTTCTTATTCTTTCTCTTATCTCAGCTGTGTACAAACTGATATGGTACTTAGCAGGAAAGTGACTGGAAATTAAAATAACTTCGTTCCCCAGAGGTTATCAGCTGGATATCTGTCATCATCAGTTTGTACAGAAAGAGAGTCATCTGTAGCAAGGGGCTAGATGAAGCATGTCTCCCTCCCTGTAGCCATCAGAAACTATTCGTTCCGACAGACACAATTAAAAAACCTGCTGATAGAGAGTGTTTATCTTGGGTAGAGGTTTTTTTTTTTCCGGGCAAGGTGAGTGGGAAGCGAACAGTTTGCATGATTGGGGATAAAATATGGGGTGTAATAGTTTGTTGAGAGCGCGGGTTCGGTGCTTTGAGTTTCAATGCATTGCTTTATTTTGGTTGTGTATATGGAAGGAGGATTTCTTGTGGAGAAAAAGAGCCTGTTTTCGGAGAAACAATTTCTTTGCTGAATTGCGAGAGATTCCTTTCAGGTCCCGTCTGCCTGACTAATACTGCTCATTATGTCCAAGTGTGAGATTTAAATGATTGGGGGTTTTCCCCCTAATTTGAGATGCAAGTTAAACAATATAACAGTAGGCAGAGAGGTCTGGACACCGGACCATTTTCTTGAATGCAGCTGCATGGCTTCCAATTGATTTACTTCAGTAACCCAGAATACGTCTCAGTCATGTTTAGATTTGCTAAAGTGAGAGACCCAAACAGACTGCCATGAGGTTTAATGATATGTAACAACGGTAATTTCGTTCCATGATGGCTGTTAGCAGTAAATGTTTCTGCTGAAGTGGGTGAAAGCAATCGGCTTGTCGTTTACATTCTCCAGCAGATCCTTAATAAAGTAAACCAGAAAGTATTACATCGGTATATGGCCAGGCACCCCGGATGGTTGATATAATGGGAGGATACTGGATTTTCACTGAGCGGAAATTTCGATGAATGCGTCTCGGATCTATCCCGACCCTCACTCAGTTTCATAACAAGTTTCTTGCTTGAATGGGTGTTGTGCCCGCTAAACACTGCTACTCTATATCCTCACGCCACTCGTCTGGGATTCCTTTCAATATTCGAAGGCAAGAACATGCCTGTATCCGAAGGAATTGCGTGTTTCTCCAGGATCTCTCTCCTGCTCCGGCTGGAGAGAAGAGGGGAGATATGGGCAGAGACACTTTAGCCTGGCAGAGATGTGGCTCTGATGGCTCAAAGGTGACCTGCATGTGACCCTCCAGACTTCAAAACTTTTTCATCACTGATTAGCTGCCTGTTTACTGTACAGCCAGGCTACAAATTTCATTTTATTTTCTCCAGTAGACTCCGATAAGAAAATCCTGTGTACTGTGTCAGAGGCAACGTGGAAATTAACCCCCCTCCGCTTCTTTTCGTTTCAGTTCGGTTCCAAAACCACTAACCACAGGTTGGTTTAAATTGCTCATTTTAAATTGCCACTCCCCTCCCCCGCACCCCACTTCTGACGTACTTTCACCCAGTAGCGAAAATAGCGAGTTTTCTCTCGGGCTTTAAACCGTTCCTAGCCGTGTTAAGCCCCTGCTCCTTTGCTGCATGTTTTACCTCCAACTGGCGGAATGAATAACTGAATTGAAATCGGGTTGGGGCTGGGGGGAAGGGGGCAGCGCTAATCATGTTGGGATGGTTGAGAAGGGGAAGAGTTGCTGAAATATACGTATATAATAGCCATCACTTTTTAGCCATTCCAATATATCGGCAGTTAGATTGTTCCGGCTTATTTCGATCAATCGAGTCAAAATGCTCAAGATAGGCTCTGTGGCCGATTCAGCCTGGCTGAAGGAAAGAGTCCCTCGTTGTGTGGGTTTCTTTTACACAACACTGCAGGCGGAGGCTGGCTTCTCTCTTCTGTAGCGCTCTCTGGGGGATCGCGGGGTTTATTTTGGCTGGATTACATCCATCTCAATTTTAATCCAGTCATTAACTACAGTTAATTTGGGGGGGGGGGACTGTTTTCTTAGGTTATAATTCGCTTCAGTTTGCGGGTTGTGAAAACTCCGGTGAAAAAGAGGATTAGTGAACAATAAATAATACACAAGTTCAAACCCCCTGTAGTCTCCTTTGACAAAGCTGTTGGTTACACAAGTGGCTTTAAAAATAGAGAAAGAGCGAGAGTACTAAAAATACAGCTGTGAAGAATATAACAAATACATTAATGTGTGTGAGAAATGTATGCCCTCTTCCTTGACTACAGATCCCTTTAACTTAAGCCGGTCTCCTTTGCAGAGGTTCACAAGCTTGTTTTCATATCCAATTGTTAACCTTTATTGCCAACTTTCGACTTGTTTCTAGCAAACACTGGATTTAGTGCCATAAACGTCGGATCTTCTGTTCAACACAGATCATCTGTAACCCTTTGGAAATTGTCCCTGATACTATTAACCCCAATCACCTGAAATATGTTCTGAACTTCCTCCCAAGTAACATTTAGGGCTAAGCAGGGGGATTCGAGTGCCATTTGTTTAATGAAATAAGCAGACATAGTCAATTTAGTGTGCTGCCCATTAACACAAAGCCCATGTTTAAAGCGAGTAAGTCCAGGTTCTCCCACTGTTGTTGAGTGTCAGAATGTGCATTAATTAAATCGGGCTCTAGGTGAGATACAGTAGAGGTCACTTTGGTCGCTATCAAGGGATGAAATGCATTCTTTTCCATGCCATGTTTATGTAACTTAATGTACTTTAAAACTTGCTGGTAAATTTAGGCCAGGCTGATAAGCAGAGGAGTTATTAAAGGCTACCTGCTGTGCAATTCCCCCCATGTCTCTTATCCAAGCTCCTTTAAAATATAACGTTATCAAGGCCAGCCAATGACAGGAAGTATTTCCACTCTCAAACAACTGTGACATTACACCAGACCGATTGATTGAAAATCCACTGCGTGTTCGTGTCGCCCCAATCTATTTCGTAGGCTCCTTCGAGTTCCCCTTCCCTTTACAAATCCTTCTATTCAATAAGTAAAGTTAAAACCTAATATAGTCTAAAGTCTCAGCTAGGCAGATACACACACAACATACTGCAAGAAGGTAAAAATCCTTAAAAAAAAACCCAAAAAACTATCGATGCTGTCCTTCCTCCAGTGCAACACTGATCTCGGTTACAGCCAGTCAGACCGAATAAGCTGCTAGGACCCAAGTTCTGCTTGGCTGGGTTTCAGTGGAGCAGATGCCAAAGGATTTGACCCTGGTCGCTTTCTCTTCTTAGGATTTCTACCTCCCCCGTGAGTACCTGGAAAGACAAACGTTTCTGAGTCTATATCCCAAGAGTTGACCCCACTGGGTTACACCTATAGGAGTGGGAGTCGCCCCCCGCCCTTTTCTTTCCTCCAATATGTTTTCAAAAGGCGCAGCGAGCTGTTGCAGAGGTGGGCGTCAGAGCTCAGCGATGGGCGTGCGGGCTCGTGGATATTGACTGCCGAGGGTGAGAAAGCCGCGGGTGTGTCACCACCACACGAGCGAGGAGCTCATGGCACCCTGACCCTCCCCCGGGACGGGGGAAAAGCCCCTTTCCAAAGGCTCAGACCTGGGTGCCTAGCCACGCCTTCAGGGGGAGGCTGGAAAGGAGAGAGGGGCTGGCTGCACGCCGGGCTCCGGTTCTGTGGGTGGCTGGGGTTGTTTGGCTCCAGCCATGAAATCCAGATCAAACGCTGCCCTTGAGCGAGTTCCCATTGTGCCCGTCGGCGAGTCACACTGGGCAGGAGATGGTTCCCCGCAGCAGCCGGGGGACTCGCGGGGGATGTGCTTTTGGGTGATTTCCACACAGACGTTTCAGCCCGAGCTACACAAACAATCCATCCGCTTACAGAAACCAAACCGGCTGTGTTAGGCCAGAGAGGTTTTTCTCTTCATGGAAACTCTGGGCTCATTTGTCTTTGAGAGGCTGGAGGTGTTTCTATGGGAAAGAGAATTCTGGAGGCTTTTTTTCTTTAAAAAAAATAAGATTTTTTTACAGTAATACATGTTGGGTTCTTTTTCTTTTGCCTTCTGCTTTCTGAGCCTTTCCGGTGCCTGCTGGTCACTTTTCTCCATAACCATGAAGGCAAAAAACTTTTTTTTTTTCCTTTTTAAGTTGAGATTCTCATGTTATTACCTGGCTCCAGGAGCTGGGACTTCAAGTAAAACAGTCCATTAAAATGCTGAGAGTTGCATCTAGAGGTCATTTCTAGCAGCTCTCACCCACCCACCCACCACACTGAAATCAAGGGACTTTTGCTAAATCAGGAGTGTGTTAGAAGTGCTGAATCAAGCCCGAGGAATGCAAGGCCAGCCCTGGATTGATCCAGCACAGTCACACAGCTTTAAAAATCATTGTCTTCATTTGGTAGTTTTCCTCCCCAGTCTTTCCTCTTCTAGGCACAACTTTTTAAAAGTTATGATGTTAGCATTACTTCTTGAGCGTTGCCCTGTTTCAAAATCTCCTGTCAAAATGATTGACTATGTCAGTTTCCAAAGCAGTGGTTTTTTTATTTTATGACAGCGTTTATTTTTTACACAGTCCAGATAGAAACTATAACCTTGTTTTCTCAAATCAGTTGTATGAAAAGTTGGTACAGCTATGCCTTTGTGGAGGATAAAATTGCAACGAAAGCATAAGCTCTACACATTTTGGAAAATGTAAGGGAATAGTCCTTCCCCCATGGAAGTCAATGTAAATAAAGGGTTGATGTTGCAATTGCCTGCAGCTTTCATTCCTCCAGCACTTAGAAACCACAGTCATAGGTGCCTTATGAAATGTGAGACCCGATTCTGGCATCCTTGTACTTTATTCCACAGGCTGTCATATTGATTTCAATAAGACTGTAACAGGGTCTCCCCAAATCTGGCAGGAGACCCTGCCTCGCCTAAACTTCCCTTTAATGTCAGTTATTCACCAGCTCCCAGTCCTATCAGGTCACTGCAGTGACTTAGCCCTCCAGCTAAGTCCCAAAGTCCACCACTTCCAGAGTTCAACTCAAAGTCCAATGTAAAGCTAAAACCAAATCTTTCACCCAGACTCTTCCACTAGGTACAGCCCTCCCTTTTCACCTTGGCTTCAGCCTTTCCCTTTACTTTAATCCACCCCTTCCATACTTCCTCAAGGAGGAACACACCCACCCTCTACTATGAGCTCCCAGCCTGAGAAACCTTAAATTTCCCTGTCTTCCTTTCCCACAGCCTCTTCCTATTCACTCCCAGCCTGGTCTCTTCACTGTCTCTCTCTTGGCTGGGCCTCCTGCTCACGACAGAGCATTCACTTGCAGATCTGCTTTCCCTGGAGTCTCCTTCAGCGTTGTCCTCCCTTTGACCATAGATTTCTCTTATATTCCAGCAGGCTTATTTTGTAAACCTTTATTTTGATATGGTTAGCTCCTTTGAGGTGTCATCCTGAATTTCTTCTATCTAAGGCACATGTTCCCAACCATGTGGCCCTTGCACACTTTTTCTCTGCTTGGGGAGCCCATACTACACACATCACCAAAAACATCTTTTCTCATTACAGAGCAACACTTTGGGGATGCGCATAGGCCCAGATTCAGCAAAGCACTGAAGCATGTGCAGATGGATAGATCCACTGAAGTGATGAGACACCTGTTTAAAGTTTAAGATGTGCTTAAAGTACTTTCCTTATTCAGGGCCATAATGCACAGGAAATTCCCCTTGATGAGTCCTAACATACAAATCTAACTTACAGGGAAGTGTGGGAAAATCTTCCCAAAGACCCTGTTGGGAGCCTCAGCCTCATGGCCACAGGCGCCCAACTGCTCTGCAGAGTGATGTACACCTAAATATAATCTTTCAGCCCCTTGGAGCCAGCCAGGATTAACAAGGTTCAAGTCAAGTCAAGTCCCGGCAGTACACCTCTCCCTCAATACAACATGCTCAGCCATGACTTCTCGATCCCTCATTCCAAAACCTTCTGAACACAATTTTTCTCCCCTTATTGGGATGAACATAAAAGGGAAATCTTTTGATTGCTGCTGTATTGCTGGAAAAGCACTAGTCTTTTTCCAATGGCAATTTCAGTTAAAAAGGGAGACAATGCAAATTAGCTAAGGCTAGTGCTAATACAAAATGCTAATGCCTGATCCTACTAGCACTGAGGTCAATTAGAATTTTGCCATTGACTTAAATATAGTTAAGAGCAGGCTGTAACAGAGGGAGGGGACTAATGTCCAGATCTTTGTGTTTCTGCAGAGACATGGCTTATTGTATCATCAACTCAGAGAGAAATATCTCCCAAGGTTGGAGGGGATTAAGGCTACACAACTGCTGGAGACCTGTACAGACACAGCTCATCCCCCGCTCCTGCCTTTTATGATTTTCATCCCATTCCCATATGGTACATTGTGCCATCGTTGACTTCAGTGACTTTTGTATAAGTGTTAATACTGATGGTCTGATATACCTTGGATATCTGCAGTGCTAGAAGCAGAAGCAGCTCCTGTAACGTAGGTTGTCGAAGATGAGGAGCAGAGCACTGTCTCTGGTAGGAGTGGAATGAACATTACAGAACAGATCTAAATGTTTGAAAAGACCCTTAAATTAACTTGTCATTCTTCTGTGATTTTAAATTTAACCTCATTTCATTTTTGCATGATATTTTCTTGTTCAAGTGAAAAAGTAAGACAGTTTATCTTGCTTCCTGGGACTATGTATTATTTTTTACTGAGTCTAATAGCAGTATGCCTTGAACCTAGCAAGTCTATTGTCTTGTGATCTCTATTAATAATGTGTGGTGGATTGTTATGACTTCTGGTTTTGTCTCTGAATAGTTAACACACAGTATTTTCTTTGTATTTTGGTGGTGGGAGCTTTGGGGATTTTTTTAATTTCATATTTACTTCTTTGTTTTTATGGACTTTCTACTTGCATCTATTTGCTACCTTCCACAAATTTTATATATAGAAGGGGAAAATTCTGACACTCAGGTCTTGGTGGGGGTAAAAATATGCTTAGCTCCTTCAAGACCTAATTCTGAATTTCTTCTATCTGGGTACCTCATGATCTTTAACATATTTATTCTCACAATGCCCCGAGGAGACAGCACTTCCTTATTATCCCCATTTTTAAAATGGGGAACTGAAGCACAGAGACGAAGGGATTTGCCCAAGTTTACACAGGAAGTCTGTGACAGACAGAGCAGGGAATTGTATGTTGGTCTCCCCAGCCCAAGGCTATCACTCTACCCACTGGACAATCCTTTCTATCATTCTTCCTTGAGCATCCAAAACTCCCATTGATTCCAGGCCACTGGAATACTGGGCAGTAGCTAACTTTGGTACAGCCTAGTAGTTTGTTTCTCTTTGTAAAATAGAGAAGAACCATCTCATAGGGCCCAATCCTACATCCACAGAAGTCAATGGCAAAACTCCCCACTGACTCCAATGCTGCAGGATCAGCCCCATAGTGACCTTAAATATAATGAAACTCCATTAGCAATGAAGTAGAATGAACATCCAAAACTGGTTACCTGCATTGCAATCTACAAACCACTAATCTATGAATTTCAATTTAGAGAAAAAGTCTTCTATGAAATAAATGACTTCACAATTAGACGGTTCCACAGTAGTATTATTTACAATTAAAACAGAAAACGATGACTTGCCCTCACCATCTGATTTATCCCACACGGATTTTATTTCTGTTAGTTCCCCATACAACCTGTTTATTAATTATTAGTGGAGAAGATTTTAATTCAGTCTTAATCACTTTACTAGATAAAAGCCCCAGTAGTGATATCAAAGACACATAAAATACTAAAGCTATTACAGCCCATTGCAATCCTTATCAAAATGATCAACTTATAAAGGGTGTTACATCCAGTACAGTGAGATTATATTCTTCCCCCATTCTCACAAATCATTCTCTAGAACAGGTTCTTTATTATTATTCTTGTAATAGAAGCAGATACCAAAAACCCAGTAAATGCCAATCACACCTTAATTATCCTTATTGCCAAACTAATAGTTTTCTCCAAGCAAAAAGGTCATGCAGATATCATGCCCACTCCACCCTCTCTTTTTTAAACACTTCTAATAAGGAATATTTTCAGGACAAGTGGAAACAATTTACTGTAATTATTATACCTCACTAAGAAAAAATAGTTTCTGTGTAGAAACGGCTAAAGAATCATTACAGGAGCTTTTATTTCCTATTTTTCTGCTAGGAAAAAAATAAATTAGTATAGCAGGTTGAACATTTTCCAATGTAATGTTTTTCCCATTGGAAAACGCCAATTTGTCAAAATCTAAAGATCCAGCAGGGACATAACCATTTCCACAAAATTATGCTTTTGTGGGAGGGGAAGCCCAAAATGAAGCATTTTGAAGCAGAAACATTATGTCAAAATTTTCAGAATAAAACACTTCAGTGTTTCATTTCAAAACAACTTATCAATTATAAATGCATTTTACATGATCAAATATACTGTACAATTAAAAAGTCAAAATCAAAAATAAATGTTTAGATTTTATTAAAACAAAACATTCTGACTGAACGGAAACAAAAAAATTTGCAAATTTTGTTTCACAGGAAATTGGGACATTTTGACTTTTTGTTCTAATTTAGGATGACATGAAATTTAAAAAAATATGGGAATTTCCTACACAATGGAAATACTGAGTTTTGACCAGGTCTGGAAGTGAAAGACTTTCTGAATCTGGAATGAAAAATCAAAACACTCAAAACACATATTAAACACTCCAGATTTAACAGTTCAGAATAATTGATATGGACCTCTTAATAACTCTTACCTCTCATTGCCATGAAAAGAGTAACTCTTATGTCAAAAAATCCAGATATTGTGCACAGGCGACCATGGCTGGGAATCTGATGGTCAGACTAATTACTATCTCACAACAAAGTTCTAATTACATGCCTATAATTTCTCTGAATAATATATTCAATGCATATGCTTCAACTACTGTTATATATTAAATATATTCAGAAGATTAAATCAAGCCTTTAAGACATGAATATGGGCTGAGAAAAAAAATAGGATATTCCTACAAAGGCTGCAATTTCGATTGTATGTATGCTGGTTTGACTTCCTGGACATTAGACTATGAAAAATGTGGCTCATCTCACCTGATTGGCTTCAATTTTAAAACAAATTCAGCTGCCTCCTTCTTGAATTGGCTAGTGAAACTTTCTTCTCTTTCCTTTCCTGCAATACAAGTTCATCTTTGCCCTCATTAGTAAAATACTTCTGTGTTCCTATAAAGACCTGGAAATTAGCCCAGGAAATACTGAATGTGCCATCTGGTTACCCTCTCTTATGAGTCCAAACCAGGGAAATCCAGATTTAATTTCAGGTATCACTGATGTAAACTGTAATACTGGAAAAACATTGGGATTTTGTGTTTAACTGATGTACTGGGTCCAATTAGCATATTTCTCTCGTTTTAGCAACACATTTACAAAATCTTCCTCATTTGTAGCAATAGTCAAATACAATAACAAAAATATAGAAATGTTTGTGAATACAAGTGCTGAGTTCAGATCATTAGGATTCTGATAGTGAAACCTCTTTACGGCACAGACTGTGGCTTCCTGTGTGTCTGTACAGCACCCAGAGTAGGGCCTTGATTCTGATTGGGGTGTATGGGTATTTCCGTAATACACACAAGTAAATACAAATAAAATTTTGTGGGTATTTGTACAACTGCTGGGTATTCATCAAAATGTTTGCAAATCTTGAACCCGGTTAACTTAATCATAAATTAATTCCAGAAGTGTGTTATTTGTTGTACACTATCCTCCTGTTTCAGTCATCCATTAAGAGAGCAAAAACGATACCGTGTGACTTCAGTGAGCCACCACACCACATGAGTTAGTAGCAGTTTTCTAACTACTATGGACTGAAAACAATTCACCCAGACTATTCAATAAATACTCATGAGTAATGAATACATTTGAGGAAAATCAGGATTGATTCACTAATGATTCCGTAACAAAACAAGGGACTCAATTTGTAATGAATAATTATTCACAGCAAATAGTTTGACCAGCACTACTTATTTGCATGCATATACAGTTAAAACATTTTTTCTTAATGACGATACAAAAATTAACACAATTTAGTTTATTTGCCATCAATTTAATAGGTTTCTAGTGGGACCTCTCTATCTGATCTTGATAAAAAATTCTTATATTGCCACTATCCCTGATGGAAAAAGGTGAAGACCAACTGGGAGCAGGACACTGGTAAAGAAATATACATAGAAAACTATAATCGTGGAGTCTCCTGGGTTTCCAGTAGTTGAGAATCTGGGGACCAATGTGGTTAAAATCTTGGGACCTGAGTCACTGCTCTGTTACACCAGATGCCACTGAATTGGTATACACCTGATAGAGTGGAGCTGCAAATCAAGCCTATATTTTTATTTTTTCCCAATTCCAGAAACAGGCCATTTAGCAAGTTGCAGGAATCTGGGTAGCAACAAAAAGGGTGCAGAGGGGTTGATTTCTAGGAGCCACAGGGCTCCTGAGAGAGATTAAAAATAAGTCTCACTCCTTTGCTTTGTAAACTCTGCTTTTGCCCGAGTCTGTTTTTCTCCTGCTTTTGACAGCTCTGATTTTCTTTCTGTGTGATTTACGGAGTGCTGTCATTTTTCTGCTCTTTACTTTCACAATCACACATTCAAACCTGATAAAGTTCAAGACCCCAAATGCTTCTGCTCTCCTAGATTTACAGGGTCTCAGCCTCACTGCATCCCGAGCAGCAACAAATCTGATTGAATCCTCATGGACTCTGCAAGGAGGAGTTAGCAGAGGTAAACTCAAAGTCCTGAGAGAGACAGAAAAGGTAGTTTCCATCCAAGCAATTAACACCCACATCAAGACAGTCATTCACGACTAAGATCTCACAGGTGAATCACCTCTTCTGAATCACCTCAGAACGCAACTGTTAACTTCCTCTCAGTGTTCGTGGTTTCATTTACATAGCTTTGTATTGTAGTTAAATAGTACATATGTTTCTGTGCATGTAAACATATGTATTATAGGCAGATTGGTACATGAATACAGTAATATCCATTTAATTCATTCAATCAGTGCCAATTTTTATCCTTTTAATTTAATCAAGCTGCAAGCACAAACAGTTTGTAATACAAATAGTTTCCATTCTTTATATTTATCTGTTTTGGCAGGTGTTATTATGTTGCCTTATCACTAGTAATAATGAATTGTCTTTTTATTAATAAGGAACATCAGCATTTTGAATAAGAAAAGAGCCTATGGAAGGCCTTGAAGATAACATATGGTTACAATTAACAACATATTATTCCAATGTTACTAACATGTTAAGAGCTGTCATATGCAATTGAATATCTGGGATAATTATTTCAATTAAAATGATATAGACTAGACTGAAATAGAAGGCAGTGCTATATTCAAATTTATCAGAATATGTTGAATTTTTATCTTTAAGCACTTCTTATTCTGGCAAAACTCCCATTAACCTTAATGGGCTTTATGCCAACATATAAATATCAGGATCTAGCCTATAAATAGCAAGGGAGATGGAAATAACTTCAACATATATTATTTCCAGTATTGTTCATATAAATAGATTTATGCAACACTTTTCTCTGCACTAGGTTTTTAAACAAACAGACTGGTAAGCCAGACTTCAGGCAGACACATTCAAGGACAATTATTTCCAGAAAGAATGATGCTGACAAACCAGCCAATTGTACAGATGCTGTGAATACAAGAAACCAGGAGTTTTGCAGATGATATTTTTAAATAATGATCAAGAAACTATATGCTTGTCTAATTTCAGAAACTTGCCTGTATACTCCATGAATATCTAAGGATGACATCTTGTATATATTTTTCTTACTGATTTAATACTTTAAATATTAATTTAACTAAATTAAACTCAGTTTAAAACTACATTTAGTTAATCCTTTCATGTAGCCACATACATACTGGTTTAACAAAGTTTATCTTGCACTGGTATATTTAGTTAGATTGGTGTAAAAACTGTGTAGATCAGCCCTTGAGGGGAAATAATGAATCTATGTTAATGTAACTCCACTGACTTTAGTGGAATCAGTCCTGACTTATACCTATATAAGTGAGAAGAATCAGGCCCTCTGACTACAATGGAAAATACCTATGAGAATGATAAGTCTTGATGGTGAAGCAGTTGTGACATTAGTAGTGAGAAGTAGTCATTATCTCTCAGGCCCAGATCCACACAGGTACTTAGACTCCTAAATGCAAGACTTAGGTGCCTAAGGGCTTGTCTACACTTATCGGAGGATCGACGCTGCAGCAAACAATGCATCAGCAGTGGATTTAGCGGGTCTAGTGAAGATCCACTAAATCGACCGCCAATTGCTCTCCCGTTGACTCCTCTAACTGATCGAGAAGAGTCACGTAGTATAGACCTCGCGGTAAATCGATATAAGCTACATCAATTTTAGTTAAGCTAGTCACATCACTCAAATTGTGTAGTTTAGATCAACTTTTCCCTTTAGTGTAGGCCAGGCTGAGGTTTAGGTGCCTAAGTCCAATTTTTAGATTCCACTGTGATCCATAAAACTCCTACCTAACCCTGTAGTCACCTAAACTCTCTCAGAGCCTAAGTTTTCAGTGTTGAAGTTCCCTAAGTTTCTGCCTCTGGGCACATGCACTGCTGCCTCATTCTAGGCATCTGGAGATTTATCTTCTGCCTAATCCCCAACAACTGGGGGAAGACAGGTGGGTAAATGTCTATCTGGAGGGGAAAGGGATGCTGATTTGGTAGGTAGGCTCAGAGGCCACTTACGAGATTAGGTCCCATGCCTGGCTAGCAGAGGAGCAGGGCATGCTCACGTCACTGCTTTTAGCCCAGTAGTTAGAGCACTCAGCTGAGATATGGGAGACCCAGGTTCAATTCCCCACTCTGCTTGAGGGGAGGAAAAAGATTTCTGCAGGAGTCTCACACACCTTTGAGAAGAGTGCTCTAACCATGGAGCTATGGGATAATCTATTGTGGGGCTCCTTCAATCTCTCTGCAGAAGCTGTTCCACTTTGGATAAGAACTCAAAGAATCACTGGACCACAGGGAGAGAGCGCAAAAGGGAATGACTGTAGTGTGGTGGTGAGGGCATCCACATTGGAGACCCAGTGTCCAGTCCCCCTGCTCCAGTGACGCTTTCATTATTTACACATCAAACAGCTTCCACAAGCGAGTCTGAGGGAGCTGCACATCATCTCATAGCTCAGTGGTCAGAGCACTCTCCTGACAAGTTTGGCAGGCCCCTGTTCATAATCCTCTCTCCCCATCAGGCAGGGAGGGGAATTAGACCTGGGTCTCCCACATCCTAGGCAAGCACTCTAACCATTAGGCTGAAAGTTACAAGGTGGGCTCTGCTTCCTACTGCTCCTGCTGCTTTGTGTGCAATGAGGGAGGCGCCCTATTCATGCCACAAGAAACAATGTAGGGCCTTAAGCTGCATAACTCCAGGAGAGGGGCTACCAGTTATAGAACAGAAGCAGAGAGAGGCACCTCCAGCAACCTGGACTTAGGTGCCTATCTCCGAGAGAGGGCTGGGACTTAAAACACATCTTTCTCATCATTTCCGTTTGGCTATCTTAGGCAATGAGCCACCCAGTGGGCTGGCTTTTATGGATGGAATTCTAAGGCAACTCTCTTTCCCCATTCATCATATAGGGAACTTAAGTGCCTAACTCAGGCTTTGTGGATTGCAGTATTGTCCTTGTGATTTTCTAGGCAGCTGAAAGTTAAGTATTGCAATGCTCAGCATCACAGCACCTAACACTCTTTGTGGGTCTGGGCCTAAATGCATTAGGAACTGAAAATTCAGCTATACTCAGCTTGGTCAGATGGTGCTCTTGAGCAGAAAACCTGAAGTCCCAGCAATGATTCAGCAGATGTATCCATGGTGCATCCTCAGGCTAACTATAACAGTCAGAACACTGAGTCCCTCACCTTCTTAACACTGAATCCAGCCAACTTCCCCGCGTAGACATTTTCCTTTCTGACATATAGTGCTGCACCAAGGTAGGAGACTGAACAGGGAAGAAAAGAAAATCCGTAAAACAGTTATATTTTCTCTCTCTCTTATGTATGTATGTCTAAAGAGAGTACACATGATGGTACGATGTGCTATGAAGGTTTTATTGTCAGGCCTTTCCAATGGCTGTATTCTCACAAGGGATGAAGTATAGTAAGTTATGACAGTTATCTCAACAATGGAGGTAGATTAAGGTTTCCTGGGGCCCTGGGCCAGAGAAAGTGGGGGGCCCCTCCCCAGCCCTGTGGTCCTGCCCCCATTCTGCCCCTTCTGCCTGTAGTCCCACCCACAGCCCCACCCCTTTCTGCCACTTCCCTGGGGCCCCATCCCTGTTTCACCCAGGGTCCCCCCCCATTCTACCCATCCCACAACCGATTTGCTCCTTTCTGCCCCCCCACCTCCCCCAGACCGGGGAAGCTCTGTCCCCGCGTCACGGCCCCAAGGCTGCAGCAGGGAGTGAAACCTCCTCCAGTCCCAGAGCTGCAGTGGAGCTTCAGGTGCTGGGGCTTCTCAGACTCATAGCTATTAAGGTCAGAAGGGACCATTATGATCTAGTCCGACCTTCTGCACAACACAGGCCACAGAATCTCACCCACCCACTCCTACAATAAACCTCTCACCTATGTCTGAGCTATTGGAAGTCCACAAATCATGGTTTAAAGACTTCAAGGTGCAGAGAATCCTCCAGCAAGTGCCCCATGCTACAGAGGAAGGCGAAAAACCTCCAGGGCCTTTTCCAATCTGCCCTGGAAGAAAATTCCTTCCCGACCCCAAATATGGTGATCAGCTGAACCCTGAGCATGTGGGCAAGATTCACCAGCCAGTTACCCAGGAAAGAATTCTCTGTAGTAACTCAGATCCCACCCCATTAACATCCCATCACAGGCCATTGGGCCTATTTACCATGAATAGTTAAAGATCAATTAATTGCCAAAATCATGTTATCCCATCATACCATCTCCTCCATAAATTTATCGAGTTTAATCTTGAAGTCAGATAGGTCTTTTGCCCCCACTTCTTCCCTTGGAAGGCTATTCCAGAACTTCACTCCTCTGATGGTTAGAAACCTTCGTCTAATTTCAAGTCTAAACTTCCCGATGGCCAGTTTATATCCATTTGTTCTTGTGTCCACATTGGTACTGAGCTTAAATAATTCCTCTCCCTCGCGGGTATTTATTCCTCTGATATATTAATAGAGAGCAATCATATCTCCCCTCAGCCTTCTTTTGGTTAGGCTAAACAAACCAAGCTCCTTGAGCCTCCTTTCATAAGACAGGTTTTCCATTCTTCGGATCATCCTAGTAGCCCTTCTCTGTACCTGTTCCAGTTTGAATTCATCCTTCTTAAACATGGGAGACCAGAACTGCACACAGTATTCCAGGTGAGGTCTCACCAGTGCCTTGTATAACTGTACTAACACCTCCTTATCTCTACTGGAAATACCTCGCCTGATGCATCCCAAGACCGCATTAACTTTTTTCACAGCCATATCACACTGGCAGCTCATAGTCATCCTGCGGTCAACCACTACTCTTTCCTCCTCTGTTACTTCTAACTGACGTGTCCCCAGCTTATAACTAAAATTCTTGTGATTAATCCCTAAATCCATAACTTTATACTTCTCACTATTAAATTTCATTCTATTACTATTACTCCAGTTTACAAGGTCATCCAGATCCTCCTGTATGATATCCCGGTCCTTCTCTAAATTGGCAAAACCTCCCAGCTTTGTATTATCTGCAAACTTTATTAGCACACACCCACTTTTTGTGCCGAGGTCAGTAATAAAAAGATTAAATAAGATTGATCCCAAAACTGATCCCTGAGGAACTCCACTGGTAACCTCCCTCTAGTCTGACAGTTCACCTTTCAGTATGACCCGCTGTAGTCTCCCTTTTAACCAATTCCTTATCCACCTTTCAATTTTCATATTGATCCCCATCTTTTCCAATTTAACTAATAATTCCCAGTGTGGCACCATATCAGATGCCTTACTGAAGTCTAGGTAAATTAGATCCACTGAGTTTCCGTTGTCTAAAAAATCTGTTACTTGCTCAAAGGAGATCAGGTTGGTTTGGCACAATATACCTTTTGTAAAACCATGTTGTATTTTGTCCCATTTACCATTGACCTCAATGTCCTTAACTACTTTCTCCTTCAAAAATTTTTCCCAAGACCTTTTCTCCCACCAACCCTGCGCTTCTGCAGGGGATCAGCGTCACGGTGCTTCCCCCACCCCGCTGCTTTTGCCTGGGACGGGGTGGGGGGCGGCTCAGAGGGGCTTCCCGCACCCCACTCACTGGGCAGCGGAAGCCAGGGACCCCCAAGTTGACTGGGGCCCCTGGACATGGGCCCTGTGGGCCCAGTGCCTAATCCGCCACTGCTCAAGAAGTCTCAATAAAAGCTTTATGCAGTATTCTACCTGCCGCACACACATACACCAAGTATCAGATATTCTGTTCTTCTTCGTCTTTGCCTTATCTTGTCAATTGGTGTCAGCAGCCCTTGTTCTTCAATTCCACAAGCACATCTTCCAAGCTGAAGCCAACCTTCTTCATATCCTCCTGTAACATCTCAAACCACTCCCTGTACTCTTTGGCCAACCTATTCTGCATCTCACCATCTCACATAGAATCATAGAATATCAGGGTTGGAAGGGACCCCAGAAGGTCATCTAGTCCAACCCCCTGCTCGAAGCAGGACCAATTCCCAGTTAAATCATCCCAGCCAGGGCTTTGTCAAGCCTGACCTTAAAAACCTCTAAGGAAGGAGATTCTACCACCTCCCTAGGTAATGCATTCCAGTGTTTCACCACCCTCATAGTGAAAAAGTTTTTCCTAATACCCAATCTAAACCTCCCCCACTGCAACTTGAGACCATTACTCATCGTTCTGTCATCTGCTACCATTGAGAACAGTCTAGAGCCATCCTCTTTGGAACCCCCTTTCAGGTAGTTGAAAGCAGCTATCAAATCCCCGCTCATTCTTCTCTTCTGCAGACTAAACAATCCCAGCTCCCTCAGCCTCTCCTCATAAGTCATGTGTTCTAGACCCCTAATCATTTTTGTTGCCCTTCGCTGGACTCTCTCCAATTTATCCACATCCTTCTTGTGGTGTGGGGCCCAAAACTGGACACACTACTCCAGATGAGGCCTCACCAATGTCGAATAGAGGGGGACAATCACGTCCCTCGATCTGCTCGCAATGCCCCTACTTATACATCCCAAAATGCCATTGGCCTTCTTGGCAACAAGGGCACACTGCTGACTCATATCCAGCTTCTCATCCACTGTCACCCCTAGGTCCTTTTCCGCAGAACTGCTGCCTAGCCATTCGGCCCCTAGTCTGTAGCGGTGCATTGGATTCTTCCATCCTAAGTGCAGGACCCTGCACTTATCCTTATTGAACCTCATCAGATTTCTTTTGGCCCAATCCTCCAATTTGTTTAGGTCCTTCTGTATCCTATCCCTCCCCTCCAGCGTATCTACCACTCCTCCCAGTTTAGTATCATCCACAAATTTGCTGAGAGTGCAATCTACACCATCCTCCAGATCATTTATGAAGATATTGAACAAAACCGGCCCCAAGACCGACCCCTGGGGCACTCCACTTGACACCGGCTGCCAACTAGACATGGAGCCATTGATCACTACCCGTTGATCACTACCTGTTGAGCCCGACAATCTAGCCAGCTTTCTACCCACCTTATAGTGCATTCATCCAGCCCATACTTCCTTAACTTGCTGACAAGAATACTGTGGGAGACCGTGTCACATGATCCAGCCATCTCTGCCAATGCTCCCTCAGCTTTTCCATGATGGACGCCACCTGCATCATGGCTCATAAAATTTCACAGCATAGCCTAACAGCTTTCATCTCACCCAGCGTCCACCTGAGCATTCTCATTTTGGCAGTGTCAAGTAATTGTTTGCTCTTCCTCCAAGGTGAGCATTCTAACCTGCACATCATAGCTGGCCTAATCATGGGCTTATACACTTTTCTATTTAGTTTCCTTGGCATATGCTTATAGCAGAGAATTCCCATCAACTCCCTTCATCTGCACCAAGTGCACTTCATGCAGCTTCTAACATCCACATCCCCATCATAGCGCAACATTGAACTCAGGTATTTGAATTGTTGCACAGACTTTAACACTACACTGTCTAGTTTTACTGGCATCTCATTACCTCTCTATGAAGCATTATATGTATTCCATCATTTGTAGACTGTTTCGTAAACTGTTTTCTTCTAATGCAGCCCTCCAACATTCTAGATTCCTTTCCAGTTTGTATTTATCTGTGCAGCACATCACGTCATCAGTGAAAAGCATGCTTCCATGGAGCCTCTCCCTTAACCGCTTGTGTGCAGGTGTCCGTTACAGTCACAAATAGGAATGAGTTTTCAGCTGATCCTTGGTGTAGACCAGTGGTTCTCAACCTGTTTATCATTGTGGGCCACATATGCGGCGCACAATGTGTTACGTGGGCCACAGGTTGAAAACCACAGTGCCCCCCCAAAAACCACCCATAGTCCCCTATGCCCAGTGCCCCCACCCAGAGCAGGGCTAGGAGCAGAGCCCTGGGCACAGGCCAGGCAGCAGGCAGCTGGACCACAGGACCCCGCCATGCAGGGCCGGGCGGCAGCCAGACCTGGACCCTGCTGTATGGGGCAGGGCAGCAACGGGATCCAGACTCCTCCACGTGGGGCTGGGCAGCCAGGACCTAAGTGCCGCAGCACGTGGATGGGCAGCCAGGACCCCTGGCACTGCACCAGGAGCGGAGCCCCACCTGAAACCTGGGGGTGCTGCAGCACCCCGGCAAACCACTAGTTCCCAGTGTCCCCCACCCCCTCACTGCCCAGAGCCCACCGCCCACAAACCTATCCACAGACCTACTCTCCCACCCCCCTGCGGTACTCACCAGCGCCCTGCTGGCGGGAGCGCTAGTGCAGGCTTCAAGCCGCCGTCTGTGCCTCAGCCAGCCCTGCCAGAGGTTTTTTTAGCACACAGCTGCAGCCCAGCTGTGTGCTAATTGGGCCACATGCAGCCCACAGGCCATGGGCTGAGAACCTCTGGTCTAGACCTACCCTCTCAATGAATGACTCACTGGAGCTGCAGTAGTTTCTCACTACTGTTGTGTTACCCTCCTGCATGTCAATAGTCTGAACATATGTCTCTGGCAGATTGCACAATCGTAAGTACCACCATATTATTTCTCTAGGAACTCTGTCATAAGCCTACTCTAAATCTACAAACAATAATGCAGGTCCTTGTGTTTTCCCCTATACTCCTGCAATATTTACGCTGCAAACACTGCATTATTTGTTGGCCTTCCAGTCAGAAACCAGAACTGATTGTCACTTAGTTTATGCTCCAGTCCCCCAAGGAGTCTTATCCTGATAGTTCTTTCAGGTATTACCACCCTGAAATAATATCAAATATCCTATTTTTACCCCATGTTAAATGGAAAACTGAATGTCTTCGAGGGTAGAGAAAAAATATAATTAGGACATTTTAAAACCATCTAAATATTATACAGAATACATTTTCCCTTCATAAAGATGCCATTTTAAAGTCAAGTGTCCTGAGATTTTCTAGGGCTACTAGCCAGTGGATGCATGTAAACTAGAAATTTTCTTTGCTAATGGTAAAAAGGTCCTATTTGTAACCCTGAGAAGTTATGAGATATCACATTTTTAGCTAGTTCAGGAGTGACTATTGGGCCTCAGAGCAATGTAGTTTTAGGTGAATGAAATTCCACATTTGGGAGAGAAAGGAGAAAACATTTGTCTGGCAGGTAGATTTTTTTTTTTTCTTTTTTAAGTGATGGATGTTTGCAGCTCACAGCTTTGGAATGCTAGTAGCCAGGACAGAGGTGGCTCACTGGGCACCATGCAGGTAAAGTGGTCAAGGTGCATTGTTAGAATTTCACAGGTAAATTCTCCAAACATTCTTTCTGTACTGAGCATGTTCCATTCTGGGGATGCTGGGGCTGATCAGGACTTTCCCTGAAATTGCTCCTCCCAGCAGCCATATGTCACTGTGCTGCTGCACAAAGGACCTGAGGGCAGGGAAACTGTCTCTCCTGTGCTCTCAGTGTTCCTCCTGCTGGTGTCCAGACAGCAAGGAGGAAACAACCTGACATGAATGTATCGTGATGAGGAGCTAGTCCAATGTGTGTGGGGATGTGGGCCTGGGATGGGGAATTTAGACTGGATTGGGATGAGGACAGGCCGGAAGGGCCAGGGACAGAAGAGGTCAGGATTGGGAAGATGCGTGGGAACAGAGGCAGGAGGGTCTGTAACCACGAATGTACAACTCCCCCCAGAATCTGGAATAGAACAAAGGATTTTTGAGTCTCAACATTCCTCTGCTGTCAGCAAATAGTTGTGAAACCCACTGTCAAAGCGTGTGCCTCATCTCCTTCAAGAGGCTTGCTCATATTTAAGATGACAACCTACTACTGCTACGAGTTAGCTCAAGTGACGGCGGTCTGTCCTTTAGATTTAAAGTTTCTAACCCTGTTGAACTATGTGGGAGTCCATAAGATTCTACAGGATGGAATTTCTGGTTTTTCAATTTGCTTTTTCAAAAACTAGGGAACTGAAGAACGAGACAGGAGTCCTGTGCAAATGATAGTACGTGAGCATGTAATTAAAGACCGTACCATAAAGCACACACACAAGGGGACTGAATTAAGATTTCATGGACAACTTTAATTCTGACATTTCCTAGCTTTTGAGTGGGGTTAATTTTGCAGACTTAATGTTCTTTTAAAGAAGTTTTTGGTATGTAACATATATACAAAACTGTGTGTGTGTATAAGAGATCATGATAAGATAATTCCATTCCCCAGATATTTGACGTGGGTCAGGCGGGAATAAGCATTGGCTCTTAAATGTGATTGTGGATAAGTCTACATTGCAATTAGAAGACATCGGCGAATGGCCTGTCCCAGCAGACTTAGGTTTGCGGGGCTTGGGCTAAGGGGCTGTTTAACTGTGGTGTAAACGTTTGGGCTCGGACCATAGCCAAGATGTGGGACTCTCCCACCTTTCAGATTCTTAGATCCCTGGTTCCAGCAGAAGCCCGAATGTTCGATACTGCAATTAAACAGCCTCTTAGCCTGAGCCCCACAACCCTGAGTTTTTCATTGCAATGTAGACATACCCTCTGAGTCCAAAAAGGGAACTTCAGCTCTGTTCTGATTTTCACTCTAACTGCCCTTAATATGTGACTGTCATTCTTATAATTCTTGTCTATGGCCTATGCAAAGTTTTTAAACTGGAAATAAGTATTTGAAATCCTTACTTTTGATACCTTTCACAGAATGACTGAATGACTCTTCCTTTAGGATACGGCTACACTGCAGATAAACACCCACAGCTGGCCCACATCAGCTGACTTGAGCTCACGGGGCTTGGGCTACTGATTGTAAAATTGCAGTGGAGGTGTTTGGGCTTGGACTGGAGCCTGGCCTCCGGGGCCCTTCCCGCCTCAAGGGGTCCCAGAGCTCGGGGTCCAACATGAGCTTGAACATATACATGGCAGTTCTGCAGCTCCGCAGCCCGAGCCCCATGAGCCCGAGTCAGCTGACATGGGCCAGCTGCACATGTTTAATTGCAGTGTAGACATACCATAAGAGGGCGTTTTCAAAACCAATTCATTTTCACCGTGCAGGGGTAATTGCTTTCAAAGAGCAGGAAAACACTTTGTTTGCTCCTGTGAACCTCCTGGGTTTCCAAAAACTGGCATATCATATGCAAGTGTTTACTGTAACAAAAAGCTTATAGTGAATAAGCAATTAGTCATGAGCTGTGATTGCTGCACTAGAAGTTTTCTAAAAACTTCGGAAACAATGATTCAACAATAGCAAATCTTAACCACTGTGGAAGATAAAACACATTGGGCATGAATCTATAGAAGATAAAGAATCAGAACGTATAGAGCTAAATAATAATGGGCCAGAAATCACGTTCACTTTACTTACACAAATAGGCTCATTGACTTCAGTGGGACGACTCACCAAAGCGAGCAGCTTTGGCTCTATAAAAGCTTAGCTCAACATTAAGAGTATTTGTGCTACACCAGCTGTCTTGAATCGTATTCAAGTGTTAATATTACAACTAGCTAAATCACAGGTAAAGTATAAAGTGGTCTTCATACATTAGTACTTAAGGTAGAATTATTTTACTGCAAAAAGGAAACTATTGCAGACATATTTTGATCGTGGAACATTACTTATGGTTCCCAGTATTTTAAAATCTGAATGCTACAATCTTACCGTACAATGGACTAAGTTCTTTTATAACTTTGTGCGATTTGGAAAACATACTGGAGTGTTTGGCACACAAAGTTCTAGCAAGAAAATATTTATCAAATATCCAATGGGTATCAAATTCCAATGGGAGTTTTGCTGGAGAAACGGCTGCAGGATTTTACCTAATGAATTTAAATGCTGTGATAAAATACCTTATCCTTTGCTTTATAACACATCAGTGTCAGACTCAGATTCATGAAAACATTCTAAGTAGAGCAAGTTGGTAGTTATACAGTTACATCTTAGTAAAAATGTGAAAGATGTGTTTCTGGAAACGTGTTAATTAAAAATACACTTACCATCTAAATGCACAATATCTACAGTACTTAGAAACAGCAAGGGCTTAATTACTTCTGTTGATGTCAGTTATTCATTTGTGGTTCATCAAGCTGTAAAATAGTATAACTTATTGACTGCAATATAAACTGGATTTGTGCCCATATTATTCAATAAAAAAAAATACACTGCAAAAACAATACAGAGACGAGATCAATTGCCTGGAGTTCATGAGACAGTTATATCATCTATGAAACGGAATCAATATAACCTAGCTGCTGTTCATTAAGAGAGCTCAGTTACTTGCTTGGAACTCATGGTGGATTCACAAAGGTACCTGGGCACTTAAAACCCTAAGTTAGGCTCCACTGCAATTCACAAAACTCCCACCAAACTCTGTAAGCACTTAAACTCACTTGGTGCCTAAATAGTAAGGGTAAAAGTTTCCTAGGGACCTAAGTTCCTGCCTCCAGGTATGCACACTGCTGCTTCATTTAAGTGTCCTCTTCCCTGCCTGATCCCTAGAGCGATTCACAACCTGGGGCAAGAGAACACCTGTTTACATGCAAGGTCACATCTGGTAGGTGTGCTCAGATCGTGTCCCATTGAAAATGGCCACCCTTATAACTTTCACCTCAGTAGTGAGAGCATTCACCTGGCATGTGGGAGACCAAGTTTCAATTCCCCCCTCTGCTTAAGGATTTGAACAGGCGTCTCCTACCTTTCAGGAGCATGCACTAACCACTGGGGATATGGGATATTCAGATTTGGGGCTCCCTCAGTCTCTGCTGTGGAAGCTGTTCCACTGTGGATAAATAATGAAGAGTCATTAGAGCAGGGGAGCTGGACTCTGAGTATCCCACATGGATGCCCTAACCACCAGCTACACAGTCATTCTCATACTTGCTCTCTTGCTGGCCCAATGACGATTTAATTATTAATAATTATCTATAATTAAAGTGTCATTGGGCCAGAGATTTTCCAGGCACCTAAGTCCCTTTGTGAATCTAGCCCCTAAGTTTTAATTGGAATCTTATGGCTATGTATATTAAAATATTCAGTGTAATCCTACCGATGAAATAGGAGACTGACAAGAGTACTCCATGGTTCTAACCTCAGCTCAGTCATTTACGGGCTGTGACATGTTGGGCAAGTTACTTCACCATTCTGTGCCTTAGTTTACACATCTATAAAATGGAAATAACACAACTTCCTCAATCTCAGAAAGGCATTTAGCAGTTTAATTAATCTAGTAAAAATGCTTTAGGATCTTGGGAAAAATATGCAACAAAAGGTTTTATTAACTACCTATTATATTATTATTAATATTACCATAATTCTGAAAAATGCCAGCACTTCCAGTGCTACATTGATAATCCTCATGGTACTGTGTCTCCTTGTACTCATCAAACAGAGCAATATTTGTGTGTGTATGCCTGCATGTTACCTCTGAACCGAGGTCAAATGTTAAGGTGTTTCAGCTATAGCACTAATTTTTAGTCAGAGCTTTGAGTGCACTCTACAGATTCTCATTGTGTAGCACACAGAATCAGAGAGGTGACCAAGACCAGAATGAAAACAAATTGAATTATTTTCATACTGCCAAATCATATCTGTACTGCTGCCAGCAACGTTTTGAACTGTTTTCAAATGTTCTTTGAACATTAGCTGTTGTCTAAAGAATGTAAAAATATTTTCTTTGTCTGGAATCTAATAAAACTTAACGTAATAAAGTCTTGTGTTGCATCAGTTATGACCATTTTATTTATTTTTGACTTTTTATCGTTTGATATTATTTACATTTAGTATTTAAATATATTTTGACTGGTGGCATCTAACTTACCGTGTAGTAAAACGAGTAGTAACAGATGACCAACAATCTGTGTTCAGAGAGTGATTATGCAAATGTTCATTTATGAATCTGGACAAACAAATGCCTGCTACACCTTTCTTGTGAATGGCACTTGTTCTTATATGGCACCTTTAAAAAAGGGACACACAGTGAGGCTTAATAGAATATGCACAAGACTGGGAGCCAGGAACTCCTGAGTTCTAATCTTGGCCCAGCCACTGACTTACAATATAAATGTTGACCTTGTCTGCACTGAGTATTTTTACATCAGTGCAAACTCCTAGCACAGATGTTCTGCACTGGGTGTAAAAATGTTTCAAACCAAAGTAAGTCACTAAGGCCCTGTCTATACTAGGAATTGAAAGGTGCATTGTTAGCATATATTAACCAACACATTCTAAATGTGTAAGGCAACATATACCTTAACAAATGCTAAAATACCTGAGTTAAAGTCTACACTCCTTCCTAGGCTTTAACTTGATCAGTATAGCATATGTTAAAGGCAGTGTTGTTTGCATGTGATAGTCTGTGCCTTTAAATTCTAATCTAGGACCCAATCCAAAATGCATTGAAGTCAATGGAAAATGTCCATTGAGGTCAATGAGCTTTGGATCACTCCCTGAATCTCTCAAGATAGCTCACGTCATACATAACCTTTGGTTTTTGAGACTATTACTTCCATCAGCCACTACTTTTCCAAGCCACCTTGCTGTAGAATACTGTCCCAGAACATGTGAATCTCCCTGATGTATATACCCTGCAGCTTTGCCAGGTATAAGACTTCGGTGCTAAACCCCTCACCTGAAACCCTATATTTTAGCCGCACTATTTGTATTTCTTTTCTGCTCTGGGGAGAGGGGTTCCAGTCTCAGCTGGGGTTTCTAGGCTCCACTGTAATGCAAATAAATAATAAATAAAATAATAATGTTAGTAGTTTTATTTTCCTCTGTTCTAACTGAGCGCCTCCATGGCACTTGAACATCTCTTCATGACATGACCAATATCATAGAATCATAGAGTTGGAAGGGACCTCTGGAGGTCATCTAGTCCAACCCCCTGCTCGGACCAATCCCCAATTTTTGCCCCCGATCCCTAAATGGCCCCCTCAAGGATTGAACTCACAACCCTGGGTTTAGCAGGCCAACGCTCAAACCACTGAGCCAGTATCACAATATCTAACAGCTTGGGCAGGGATTTATCCATGAAACTCATGAAAACCTGTATCTTTCACTACTCTGGGGACCTTAACCCCTTTCAAATTCTCAGCTCTTCTCTGCCTTCTCTAAACTTTTTTCCATACTCCAATGAGGACAGACAGAAAGTCTCTCATTGTTTTCTTAATTTCAATAACTTGAGCTTCATTTTTACCCACTTGTCCTTCAAAGAACTTCTGTCAGTAGTCTAACTCATAACTTTCCTGGCCCTAGTCACCAGAGAAGACACAGAATACAATGCTGTGGATGGTATATAGGGAGTCCACAGTTCTTTCTACAACTAGTCAGGGTCCCTGATGAAAACAAGAGGGTGCACATTCTAAGATCTGCAATATTGAAGTTGTTGAAATCCATTGTTTTAAAGTAATGTATTTTTTCCTCTCCTAATTTGCCTAATTCCCCTAAGGCATATCTCCAACAGGTTGGTGGTTACCACACAGATGACTCACACTATTTATAAAAAGCAGCTGCCATACATAGGAAAAATACAGGAACAGACAAGTGATTCATCCATTTTCAGGCACATCAGCCTCTGACCTGATCTTGTACATAGTTGTGAGGCAAATTCCCATCCCAACCAAGGGACCATATAGTAGCCTAAATGCAGAGATCAAAATTCCATCCTTGGATGAATATACAGCTCCCATTCAATTGTTTCTGCACGTGGAGTTTGGTCCAGAAGGGGGTCTCTGTGGGCCAGAGCCTCGGCTATGGTTGATGTGCATAGGGAGTAAATTGTGAGAGAAGCAAAGCTGGGTTTGGGCTCACATTTATGCTCCCCTATTCCTGGTACTACTTGGTGAAGGGCTGTAGTGTAGGTAGGATGGTAGAACTGGTGGAAGTCCAGAGCAGGGTTGGATGGCACAGTGATAAATAGGCCTGAGCAGTGTCTACACTGCATCTTTTATCATTACTACCTCACACGGAGCTGGCCTGGTGGATCCTGGTGGTGAATCAAAGGTTTCATTTTTGCCAGCGTAGACGGACAGATTTAGGCCTAGTTCTGCAAAGCCTTTAAGAGCAGGGCTAATTTGAAATATGAGCTTAAGTCCTTCTGAAAGGAAGTCAACTTTAAGCATTTCCAGCTATAAAACTTTATGGTGCCTGTGACATGGTTAAGGCCCTGTCCGGTGTGGGGTGAGTGTGCCTGCCTTTCTCGAGGAGTAGGGGCTGGCGCACGAGCCTTACATGCCTATCTCCCTCAGCTCAAGTTCGCACGTCTAGGCTTAGCTGTGGGGTAGAGTGGCCTAGTGGCCAGAGTTTATACAAAATGCCATGCTCATTTGGGGTAGTACGGCCTAGTGGCCGGAGTCTATGAAACTTGCCCCTCCTGTCAGGGCAGTGGGGCCCAATGGCCAGAGTCTATGGGGGCCATCAGCTGGGGGGTTGGGGACCCAGGCCCACCTGACTCCACTGGGCCCCGACCCAGGGCCCTAGTAGTGGTGATATGACCAGCTACTAGCTCCGTGGGGAGTCCCACCAAAACATGCCAAGCTTACCTCAGTGGGAGATACCACTCCAATACCGTAGTCTCAGGTGTCATAGTCCAGGAGGCATTGGGATCTCTTAGTTCCCCAGCACTGGTCGCTCTCTGGGGCTCCATGGGCTGCTGGGGTCCGAGGCTGTGGTCCATGTCGCCGCTCTCTTCTGGCACAGGCTGGAGGCCATCCTCAGCAGGAGCTCCTGGCACACAGTCCTTTCCCGCCAGCATCTCCTCTAGACTGAGCTGGGCTGCTCTCCTTTATACTGGTACAGCTGGAGCATGCCCAGTTGGGAGGTGGGGGCATGGCTTCCTCAGCCCACAATGTGGCGCTAACCCTTTCCTGTAAAGGGGCACTGTGCGCCCCATCACAGTGCCCCTTTAAACCACACAAAACTGCGGGCAGAAACGAGCCCTGAAAGTGCCATATCGGGCACAGGAAGGATTCCTCCAGCATAGATACAGCAGAAGACAGCCGTCAGACTGCCTCTTTGGGATCCCCTCAGAAGCCCTGGCATGGGGGTGGGGGGCACACTGGGGGCAAAAGCAATGTCTCAGGTGCAAGGCCATACAGCACACAGTGCTGTGGAAAACCTGGGCAGCACTGGGCCCATGGAATAACCCAGGGAGGCTGCTGTAACTTAGATACCTGGGGCTGTCTTTAATGTGCCAGGAGCTGGTGCAACTCAGGATTAAGAGAGTGCAAATGTGGTTTAACCTCCTCTCCTCCTGGGCTGCACATTCTGTGTGGCACCTCTTAGAAATAGAGCACAGAATCTCTCCCTTCATATTTAAAGTACCCTGAGAGACTTCACAAAGCGCAGTGAGTTAGACGCCGGTGGTGCAGTAACATAGCAGCAGTTACGAATCCAGAAGTAATAGGTCTCTCTCTCACACACACATAGAGCCATGAACATGCAATCCTGTTTTAGAGCGAGTGAGAGAACATGCCCAAACCACTAGTGTTATCAGTATTTCTTTTTGCAAAGAGCCACATGAAATCTTTCATTTCCACTTGGACAGACAGCAGAGCTTTATTCTTCTGCCATTAACGTGAAACAGTGTGAATCTTGTGAAAACAGTTCCTGTACCCGAGCATTGCGTGACCCTCATAAAAACAGCTGCGTTTTTTAGAAGGTGTGTAGCAGTATCAGCTTGTATCTGAAGACCCTTGAGCAGCAGAAAGTCAGTGTGTATCATCTACAGCCAGGAGAAACCTCCTCGTAACAATGTCATGAGCCTTCAGCGCTGACCAGGAGAACTATTATGATATACATCTCCTCTCTAGTAGCTGGCCAATTTGCTAAACTGGTTTCATTGATACAGGTTGTGTATGAGTTATGTATTTATAGCAGGGTACTGGTGCAAAGGCACCTAAATTATCCCCAGCCCAGTCAGCTTCAATCAGGGGAAGCAGATTGGGGCTGATGGAAAAGGCCTGATGCTGGCCTGAGGATTGGCAGCACCTGCTGGCCTGACAAGCCAAGGGCTGTAAAGACTGGGAGGGAGCCAGATGGCTGGGGGGCAGCCAGGGAACTGGAGGCCTCCTAGCTGAAGGCTGACTCTGCCTGTAAAGGAAGAGATTAATCCTGTAAAGCTGTACATAGATGGACACTGGTGGTGCGATGAAGTTAAGTAAATAAAGACACTGGTGTTGCACAACCCTGAAGCCTCTCTGAGCCTTATTGGGGAGGGCAAGCGGGTCCCAGGAAGAGGGGTGGGTTGTGAGCCCTGTTACAGTACTTCATTGGCAAATGCCTACATAAGAGAGTCAGATCGGTTCTATGCCACACACTACACCAAGGAACAAGTGTGATAATATTAATAATGTCTTGCAGTAGCATTTCTAGAAACTGGTAGTAAACAATTTTTCCACGAGCATGGGACTCACCTACTCACTGAAGAGAGTTTTTATTTAAAGCATTAATGATTATGTAATTTGGGTACATTTTAGAGATGCCTTTTTGTATTATTCCCAAAATAATATTAGTATATGGGCAGATATAGGCCATCTATGCCACTGTATGAAGAGTTTCCTAGGGATTATTCCTTACGGGGGCCAGAAAAATGGAAAGAATCTGCACCAGGACTTTCATAAACACACTGCTAGATGTCTTTGTCTACCTTCCCCCACAGTGTAAGCATTCCTATTGTATTCGACTTGGGGGGAACTGTGGGTAGGGAAGGCAATGGTATGGTCAATGTGTGTATGTGCAAATTCCAAATTGCTAGCTATGCCCCCCATTAACAATAGCTAAATATACTGACAAGGCGTGCAGCACACTTTGCCTCTGCTGTCCCCGGACAGCTGCCACTCTTTCATGATAGAGTATCTCAGTGGGAATAGCTCAACTGTCCTGTGAGGTGGTATCTATCCTCCATGTCATCCCAGTGGACAAATCCTTGCCTATGGTTTAAGGTGTTATCAACTTTAAAGGGAAAGTCTGTGGGTTTCTGTGTTGATAAATTGTTGATAAAATCACAATGAAGTGCCCTCTGTTCCTCCATCATACACAGTCCTACTAATAAGCTGACAAACTAGGAAATGTTAGCACTGCGAGCTACTCACTCTGGAATCTATGAATAGGATCGCCTATTTGCCATTGTTTTTCCATTACCCATGTGGAAAATAAAGGCAGGTTGTAATAATATTATTATTGAAAGGGTTGAGCTGATGCCTAATTAATGCTCCTGAATGTTATGCCCTTTTTATAAGATCTCTGGCACCACAACTGAGCAGAGCAATAGATGAAAGGACACAGGACACAATCCTGCTCTCATTTAACTCAATGGGAGTTTTGCCAGTACTTGATTTTTAAATCTAGTACTTCTGAAAGTTTCCTCAATTCAGTTCAACTCAGAGTGTAACATTATCATCACCAAAAAGGAAAATACAACTCTGAGCAGATATCTTTCCCGAAGTATCCTAAAACAACATCTACACATTGCCTAGAGTCAAAATCTTTTTACTTTCCTTGGGGTTTGGGCTTTATTAACAATTCGGCAACAAAGTTCAGCTCAGACTTTCTCCCCAAGCTTGGCTGCTGGTAGGGTTGCCTCAGGACTGTCTAGATCCTTTCACTACAGGCTCTTCTGTTTTTGTTTTAACTCGGCAAAGTAACAAGCCACCTGCTTCATTGAGCCAGCAGAGCCACTTAACCCTTTCGCAGTAAGACCAACACCAACAGACAGGGTCAGAGTTTCAGGCAAACACGCCAGCTTGTTACAACATAATAAAAGCTTTATAGAAATCAGGAGAAAACCATTCCCTTCTGGGTGCTGGTCCTGTAGAGACCTGTCGGTTTTATGCCACATGAGCATATTGCACAGTAACAAAAAACAACCTAATAGTCACAGTTAGAACCAGGTAAATTCTGCAGCCAATCTATTCACAAACGTCTGTTCAAATAAAGACTGCATATTAGCCTTGATGACATTCATGTTCCCTTTTCGCTAGTTTATGGTGAACGACCATCCATGGCGGAGCAATTCTGTTTACTGGAAAGTCAACAGAAAGTGAAAGTGTTATGAATGCTCATCTGATTAGGTATTCACACCTGAATACACATACAGGAGCCTACTTGCAGAAGTATTTGCACCAGAAGGGATTGCGTGGCCATCTTTAAAACTGCAGGTCTGGGAGTCAGCCAATCAGGAAGCAGAAACAATACCATGTGATTTAGGTGACTATTTACACCATGCAAATAGCAAGCAATCCATAAACTGACTGATGTTCGCATAAACCCATTCACTTAGTAATTACAAACAGCAAACAAAATAAGCAAATATCAAAGTCTGTTCACAGATAATTTGCACACAAAAAGAAGTATTAAATTAATCAAACTAACTGAAAATAGTTGACCAGCTCTAGAAGCAATTCTTTATAACTGTTTTGCCTCAGATTGGCATAACATTAAAAGGAGATTAAAAATAACTACTAGAGATTAACAATTCAAACCTACGAGTGACTATTGGGCAGTGCTAACTAGAGGCTTTATTCTAGAAATAACGTCAGCTTTGGAAAATAGCAACTATGTCTTCTCTGTGGACCCAGTCAAAACCAATCAAAACACTCCTGGTAACACAGAGAAAATATCTCAACACTGTGATAAGGAAAGTAAGTGTAGCTCTTTAGTTTCTCAAATAGTTAACAGTGATACGATGGTACAATACTCAGCACAGGAATTAATAGTCAAGAGGAATTTAGCAGAAGAAAGTACACTTTCAGCTTTCTTGTCTACAATTAATTAAAAAATCCCATATCTGAAAGGAAACATTGTGGAAATGGGAGTTATTTGGATGTGTATTAGGCCATACGCTATCATTCTGCTCTGTGAAGAATGCTTTATTAATGCTAATCTCATCCCTATGCTTTGACAGAAGTTACAGTTTCCTTCCTCTGCAGTTCCTAAAGCTGAATTCTATTATGGGGTTTTTTTTTAATGGGGGGACATTATTATTTCACTAAATTACCTCATCTTCTGGGAACAAACTTACCCTTGAACTAGGAAACTAAATGGCTTTTTTAAGGATGCATGTCTATTTGGAAATTGTGCATTGATGACTGCTATTTTTTCTGCTTCATTCTGCTTTTTTTGAAATAAACACAATCTGGTGGCTCATTTCTGAAATCTTTTAAAACCAATCTATTCTGACAGCTAGCACTGATGCAAGTGGAAACAGGTATTCTGAATTATATTCAGACATCCCAAGGAACCCCTTTGTTAAATTAAACACCCTATTTTAGTGGCCGAGGAAACTGTATTAACATATCAATATCATTCTGAAATACAATACCATTTATATTAGAAGAGTTCTGAGATGGGGCCTCTTCTGCTCCCATTGTAATCAATTGGGAATCTTCTTTTGAAGTAAATGGGACTGTGATTGGACCCATGGTTTTCCTGGCCTTTGTAGACAGAGCCCTGTTAGTGTGGTTTTATAGACTGGTTTATGGCATGGGCATGCCTTGTAAACACTGCCTAGAGAAACTAGCCTCTCTGGGTATGTCTACACAGCAATAAAACACCCACGGCTGGCCCTGTCAGCTGACTCAGACTCACGGGGCTATAAAATTGCAACGTGGACCCTTCCCCCTAGCGGAATCACAGAGCTCAGGCTCCGTCCCGAACCTGAATGTCTTACACAGATGAGCTGATCTTCTGATAGAATCTCTGCAAGGTTCTCTAAAGTAAACTTTTCATCCTTTCTCTGAACTTTCCCTTGAAAATTACCTCTCATTCACTTGCTGAGACCCTTCACACGGAGATGGTTTTGAGTCTCCTGTTTACCTCTACAAAAATCTTTTTAAGTAAGCTAAACTAACTATAAAGTGACTAAATGAAGCCTTCTACTTCTCCTTATTCCCTGTAGTGCTCCCATTTACACAATAATCTTGGACCCCACTTCCCTGTTCTTATGAGATTTGTGTGTGAATTCTAATTACCTAAGCTATTTTTATCATCTCTAGTCCAACGAGAATGCACCTGGTAGGAAATCACAGGAAGCAAAATTGTTATTTTCACCACATTCCTTGGAATTGCAAAGGATGGATGAGCTACCATCATGGTTATCAATTTTACAATTTCTTGGTTTTCATTTTAGTTAGATTTGACTGAAAAAATGTTAATCAGAATATTTTTTCAATGGAAAATGTCTTTTTGAACAAAACAAAAATGTTTGTGGCCATTTTTTTTTAGTCACAATTTTCTAGTTTTTCAACAAAAACCTGAACAGTGAACATTTTTGGTTTTAGGAAAAATGATTTGATTTTTGGTTTTAAACCCTGAATTTTACAGAAAACTGTTACATTTCCCTCTAAACAGTTTTCAAAAACTCCCCCCACCCCTAAATTTTGGTTTTCGTGTTTTAATTGAAACAGCACACCCTTGTGAGAATTTTTTCAGTGAAAACTTTTTGTAATGTCCCATGAAAAATAATTAGCATTTTTCAACCAGCTCTAATTGTAGTGTAGAGCAGGAAAGGGGACTGGTGAATGTGATCCCAGGTGATGGAACATCAAATAACCTGAAGGCAACGAAAAAGAAAATGTGGGAAGATCTTTTTCTGCACATAGGGAAAGTGATGAAAAGTGACCTGTACCAAATGTTCCTGTATGAGGAAGAGGGAATCACTGCAGGTGGACAAGTCACTTATGCAGAACTACTGCAGGAACAAGAGGGAAATGTGAGTATGAAGAGAGAGAGTTCCAAAGAGAATATTTTAATGAATAGCTAAGGGCTCAAGAAAAGATAACAGCACAGCTGTCTCAGGAAGCAGCCCTTGCACCTGTGCTCTACCACCTGCTCAGAATAACTTTACTCCCCTCCCTTCTGCCTCCCTCTCTTCCCTACTCTTCTGGAAGCCAAGCTGGCTGCGCTTCACATCCTCTTTTCTCCTTATCCCTCCCACATCCTGATGGGAATGTTTGGTCCAATCATCCCTTCCCTATCTCCCTTATCCAGCTGTTTGGGCATGCTATAGACAGTTGGCATGAAAAGGATTTACCTGACATATTGTACACACAGAGTCCAATTTCCATGAAGTATAGCCATCATTTTGATTACATGCTTATTCATGCTGCAACTGTTCTTTTCTCTTGACCATTTTTTGCAATATGTTTAATAGTTATTTGATCCCTTAGACACCAAATGGTTTTCTGGCTTGTTTTTTAAAATTAAAGTATAATGCTGAAGAGCTATAAGGGTCTAACATAATTTTAAGTAGCTAGACTCAGAATTTCTGATTTTAATTCCCAGCTCCGTCCCAGACATCCTTAAGTAAGTCTTTGCTCTTTTCCTCAGTTTCTCTTCTGTGAAATGTGTATAATACTTCCTTTCTTCTTTTCTTTGTTAGTCTTGTCTATTTAACAGCTACTGTAATGTAAATGATAACAAATAATAATAATAAACATTTATAGTTTCTTGATCTGTCTTTTTATAATTCAAATATGAAGGTATTAGAAAAAGAAATTTCACTTTTTCATATAACTCCCATACCATGTGGGACTCCACAAGTCTCCTCCAAACTTTACATTTGAATTATCCCCTCCACTAGAAGAATTTTAAGATTCTGAATTCTCACATTTGCCTTCTTCTTGTGTGCTTTTCCCAACCCTTTCCTAGCACTCTGTGTAAGCATGTCATATAAGGGGACAATACTATGCCACGATGGGTCAAATAATTAGCCAGCTCTGCGGAAGTCAACAAAACAGTGCACAAAGTCCAGGTTGAAAATGTCATTTTGGTCTTGTCGTAGGATGATAAAGCAAACAGTTTAGAATTAAACAAATTCTCCTTTTCACAGGCTGGTAAGCAAAAAAATCTCTCTTTCTTCCTGTACACAGTATTAATCAGGGCTCCGCTTTTGATGTTAAAGGTCAGAGCCAATGTGGTAAGCACAACCCCACATCCACACTGCCTAAGAGGAAATCTTCTCCCGCTTCCATTTCTATCCAGGTCATCTCACCTGAGCCCAGAAGATTCCCAAATTGGTAGCTCAAGTTCATCTACTCTCTCATCTGGAGCCGGACAGCACTCTGATGCTTGTGTGTGGAGGGAGAGGGTAGGAAATTCTATGTCTTGGATTAAAAATGTAGTAGATCTATTTAGATCCCTTAGCTACTCCTCCCTTCAGTGAAGAAGGAGAGTTACGCACACACACTTACTGGAGAAAAGACCCCCTCCCCCAAAGGAGCTGATGCTGTTTTGTTGTTAGTTACACAATACTAAACTGTGAGGTGTATCATTACTAACAAACTGGAAGCCAGAATGTCGCTTTTAAGCCATGGTCGGAGCCAATGGGAGCTGCTCATGCTCTGAAAATTAGGCCACTTTTATTTCGGTGGCTAAATATGGATTCAGGAGCCTAACTTTAGGCACGGAGGTTTGAAAATTTTGGTCTCGATGCCTGTAGGCCTCGGAACATCTTAAATGGCCAAGATTTTCAAACGGGACTAGGGGTTTCTGGTGCCTCAATTTTTGGATACCCAACCTGAGGCAACTTCAGGTGTTCAACACTTTCTGAAAATTGTGTTTCTTAAAGTTGTCTTAAGCTGAGCACTACAAAATTTGAGACACCCAAGATATCTAGTCAATTTTGAAAATCTTGGCCAATGAGACTAAGCCTTACCTCATTCAAGTGAATGAGAGTTTTGCTGTTAACTTCAGTGGCAGCAGGCTTGGGATCTGTACTTTCACATTTTTGTGGCAGTTCCCAGAGATACTATGTAATCAGTTGCTTGGCAGTGTAGGTTTTCTAAACTTCAAGCCTTACTTTGATGGGCAAAAGGTGCACTGACGTTAGCATCATCAAGTTAGCTCAACATGATTGAAAAGCCCTGTTAAGATGCAGGCTAATACATTTTGAAGCCATGTTTGCTACCCACATTTTTGCTTAGTGGGGAGCCTAAACTACAACATGGCAAGCTAACAAGTGCATCAAGAAAAGGCCCAAGTTACAGCAAGTTAACTGGACCTGCTGATAAACCAAACACTAGTGCTATTGACTATTCAACCACCCAAACAAATGCGGCCACAAATCCTGTCTGTTTCTCTTCTGGAAGCAGCCTCTCTAATCTCCTGCTGCATGCACACACAAAGAATACTCTGGACTGATGACAGATGTGAGGTAATGTAAATAATCTATTCCAGCAGGACGGCCGTCTTCTATGTTCTCCATGACTGGCAGTACACAGAGGATATTTATAGGCTCTCCAGAATCTGTTCTCACGACAACAGTGCCTGGCTATATCAGCTGTCATCTTTTTTATTGTTTAAATTTTGTAACAGTTTTCTTTCAGTTTACATAAATTAGGTAAGATGATATGTCTCAGGTAATATGAAATAAGACAAATATGAGAGTGGAATGGTGCAAATATGAGCAGATTGAATCATAAAAGGGAAGACATTGCTGTGCTTATCAATTAAGCAATGCAGACCACAGCCAGTCAAAGATACCTAATTTATCAGGAAAAGTCATACACACACTGATTCTTCAGTCAAAAAACAGAGATGTCAGAGGATTTCCACTTTGTCAGAATAATGCATTTTTATGAGGAAGGTTTAAAACATGGGGCCAGGTTTCTTAATATACAAAAATGTGATCAGTGTTGTTTGTTGTGATAGGCGTTGTTATTGGGAATTAGTACATCATCCTGAAGAATCTAGGGAGACTGGAAGTTCTTTGGGGCAAGGAGAGTCATTTATAATGCAGTGCTCAGCACAACAGGGTACAGGGTACCGTGCTTAGCACAACAGGGACCCAATCCTGATTGTACCTGGTAGGTGCTACCACAATACTACTACTAACAACAACAGGCAGTCCAGCACAATCTCACTGCATCGACTGAGTTCAGAATTACAGCTCTAGAATTTATCTGAAATTGAGAGTCCCACCAAGAATAAGTCATTATAACTATATTATAGATACTTTATTGGGTCTAAAAACTGAGTGAAGACCTCCTGATGTTTTCCCCAGATGGCAGAACTATGGAATTTGAGTGCTCATTACCCTGCTTTCTATTTCCCGAAACCTATCAGAAGTGGTAACAACACAGTATTCATCAAATAGTGGTAGATTGTGTCAGCTGAAGAGCTAGCCTGACCTAGAAAGTTTAGGTGATTGAGGAACTTCTCTACAGAAAGACCCTAGTTTGACCCATTAGGTACCTCACCTGATGATAGCTCTGAAACTAGGAGTGGTCCAGATAAAACTTTTTTTTCCAAGAACCCTTATCCAATTTTTAAGCTCTTTTTTCTCCAATAGCCAATCATAATGGCAGAATTCATGATCTCAGTAAACAAACAAACCTCATTTTAAAACCTGAACTTCATAATTCCCCATTGGCATGATCAATGATACCAAGGAGGATGTCAAAGGAAATGACATAGAAACATGTAGAGCACTGTCTTCACTATACCTAATTCCCTAGCACAATAGTTATGACAAAGGTCACCCACCAATGGACATAACTCTGGAACCAGGGTTGATTTCAGAGGGCTGAAAGGTGTAGAATGTATTTGAGAGACTTGATCAACAAGCATTTTTGAGGAAAAAGAAATATGAATTTCATTACCGTTGGTATTGGACCAACAGGATTATTAATTATTATTATTATTATTATTACAGTAGCACCTAGAGGATGCAACCTAAATGATGGTCCCATTGTGCTAGGCGCAGGGCAAATGCTTGGGAAGAAAGCTTCATGGGCTTACAATCTACATAACATACATTATGCATACACAGAACACACATGCAGCAATTATACAAATATATATGATTAATTCCTTACCATTTCATAGATTGAAAGCTGCTTTGGGAACAGGCAGTGCCTCCTCAGTGTTCTGTACCAAAATGCATATAATCTCACCACTCAGTAAATATTCACTCTGATTAGAGATGGACCTGAACTGGAATTCTTGAACTTTGGGGTTGCTAGGGTCCATCTTCTCAGTTTCGGATGTAATCATATTCAACATTTAGAAATGGACCATTTCTGCCTCTAGGATTTGGAAGTGGAAGTTGGGTTCCACTCCAAGCCCTGCTCATGTCGCAGCCTCAGCCCACTCACTCCCTCTGGCTTCTCTTTCTTGTCTCCACCACTCTGCTCCTCTGTAAAATGAAGCATTCTCCAGCTGGTCCCTCAACCCTTCCCTCCTCAGAAATAACCATTGGCTCTTGGACAGCCAGGCTCCCTCCTTCAGTGCCTGCTCCTTTTAGGGGCAAGAGGAAGGAGAGAGGAGCAGAGGGCTCAGCTGTGGGAGGAGAAGCAGCAGCTACGGGACCATGGACCATCTGTATACCAGGTGGGCAGTGTGGGTGGGAGCAGAAGCCACAGAGCCTTCCAAAAAAGTAGGGCCTAGCCTAAGTTAATTGAACTGAGGGAGCTTTAATTCCCCCCTTCCGCAAATCTACTCCCCTTCCCCAGCCAGAAACCATGTCCAAATTTCAACACAATCTGCTAAACTCTGCGGCTCTGTCTCCAATTGAAGGGATAAACTTACTCTCAAGTACAGCAAACACTACAAGATACCTTGCCTCAGAAAGCAGATATTAAACGTACTGTACTGGATATTTTGTGAAAATGATTTTTTGCTGAATTTCACACAACTTTCCAGGGAATGATACCAGATAGGTAAATAAATTGGAAACATAAAAGCATTTAAGAAGTGGGAAGATGTCATTTGGCCAAGAAGCTTTAACTCATTTAGACAAACTAATTTTGCATTGATTCCTTAGATCTCCATCCATGAGAAACCTGCACCATAGGATGTTGGGGGACTGCATCATCCAAGCCAACTCCAGGGCCAGTAGAGTGGGCATATGTAGCAGGGAGGAAACACAGCACCTTCACACATCAGAGCTGCTCACAATGACTTTTGTTGCTGATTGCGCATGTTTGGTTCTACTTGTTAAATCTTGTTAAACAGGAAACAGGTTTTGAGGCAAGAGGGTCCCTTGGAGTTCAAACTCCTGCTTTCAAATGTTCTTACAAGATGCACAATTGGCACAGACTTACAGGAAATATTTAATTGGAATCGGAAGGCACTGGCTCCACCAACCTTGTATTATATTCTCTGTGTGCTCCCGTTACAGTGATTTTTGCCAGTAGCTTAAATTGGTGATTTGTTTACATCAATCAGTGGAGAGTTCAACAAAAATCAAGGGTATGAGTGGACTGTGGTGATGCAGTGGGTGGAGGGGAGGGGTGAGCACTAAGGAATATTCTTATGAAGTAGAAGGGCAGCGACTAAACTGAGAGTGACATATTTATGAGTCCAGTATCGGTTGCCTACACTGATAAGCCACGGTCATTAAAGGAAGGAAAAGTCACCTTTGTGTATATAAAATATACAAGATTCATAGCCTGAAAAGACTGGACAGGAAAGCATTAGGTAAATAAAGGATATCCCATAAAGCATAATGTGAATATTAAGTTACCTCATAAGGGAGGAAGGTTGTCTGTGTCTGCAGTAAGAATGAAGAAAAATTAAATTCCTTTATTTCATCCCAAGGTTAATTGGCCTTTTGTAGTTCAGCGGGAAGGCCGACCTTCTTGTTGTTTTTTGAAGAATATATTCAATGTCCATCCCATCTGAATGGAATCTCCCTGTGTCCCCTAACCTGTTCACCATAGGCCCACATGGGAGGCTCTGAATGAGCATCCCATCCATTGTTAGAGTGGATAGAAAAATGGAAACCCAATATCACAGAACTCTGACATTTCAAAGTTGTTTCTGTTTTGCAGGTTCACAGGGGAACCATTTTTTTTTTAAATTCTTGCAAAACAATTTGAAATTTCATTTTTCTCCTGTCTTCCCCTTTTTTGCCGCAGAGTGTAATAAAATGAACATCCAAGGTCTGTCTGTCTGTTTCATTTTTCCTTTTGCCACTCTGTAACTTTCCAAAGTTACACAAGTTTTGAAAATTTACAAAGCGGCCAAAAAAACAAACAAAAAAAGGAACAAAAGAAAGAAAAACTGGGGGAAACCTAGATAACATTCATTTAATTACAGTAGCAAAAAGGAACAAAGGAAAAAGGGAAAGAGGGGGAGAAAGAAAAAAATATAAGCAATTCAACATTTTGAAAAATTTTGACAGATTCAGGTAGACAAACATTTTGTGAACTTGTGTTGATCTGGGTGAATTGTTTCAGATAAAATGAAAACATAAAAATGTTGTTTTGATATTATTAAAATGAAACTTTGATTTTTTTTTAGCTAGACTCACAAGGGGACTTAGGCACTATTCACAAACTGAGGTGCCCCCACTTAGACTCAATAACTTAGTAGTTAGTGCAGTTGACTGGCAGGAGGGAAATCTAGGTGAAAATCCCTACTTTCGACTTGAATCCAGGTCTGCCCATTGCTAGTCAGTGCTCTCATCACAAGGCTATAGGTTATTCTTATGAGTTAGGGGGTTGACCTCAATATCTCCTGTTCCATGTTGTATAAATTCTTAAATATTAATTGGAGCTGGGCCTGGAACTGAGCTGCTGTCTTATCTACAGGACTAATAAGTATAAGAGATGCACAAACCAACCAACACCGCCTCTGTTTTGTGGATCTAGATCCTTCATTTCCTTTGCTTTGACTAAAATGGTTAAAAATGCCCAAAACATTTAGTTGGACCAAAAACATTTTCCCAACTTTTTCAATTCACCAATTTTTTTTTTTTTAAAATCAGTTTTAGTTCAGGATGAATGGAAAAATCAATTATGTGCACAGCGCTATTTCAGACTGACAAAATAATACGGAAATAGTACGAGTGATGGTTTTCAGTAAGAAACAAGGAGCAAGGCATATTAGACCAGTGGTTCTCAAACTTTTGTACTGGTGGCCCCTTTCACATAGCAAGCCTCTGAGTGCGACCCCCCCCCCCCTTATACATTAAAAACACATTTTTATATATTTAACACCATTATAAATGCTGGAGGAAAAGTGGGGTTTTGGGTGGAGGTGACAGCTCACTACCCCGCATGCAGGGCCGGCTCTAGGTTTTTTGCCACCCCAAGCAAACCGCCCAAGCAAAAAAAAAAAAAGGAGTGGCCAGAACGCCGCCCCTGGGATTGTGCTGCCCCAACCATGTGCTTGCTTTGTTGGAGCCTAGAGCCCGTCCTGCCCCCCTGTAATAACCTCCCAACCCCCTGAGGGGTCCCAACCCCCAGTTTGAGAACCCCTGTATTGGACCTTGCTCAGGCAAATTTTAACGGAATGACATGAATGACAGTGAATGTTACTTGGCTGGCTGGCTATTGACATTACTTTGGCATGTTAACATGTCACAGTGAACTAGAGCTCAAAAGAGAGGAAGCTAGTAAATATTTCCACCCCAGAATCACTTTATAGGCTCACTGCATTAAAGTATTTTCTTCTTTCAAGCACATGTATCCCAATAAATACACAGGGCTAGTTCCTCAGCTGATGTAGATCAGCAGAGCTCCATTGACTTCAGTGGACCTATGCCAGTTTACACCAACTGAGGATCTGGTCCACATGAACCACCTTTAAATTTATGGAAAGATGTTTATTTTTATCATACCTATTACACTTTAAAGATATCCTTTAGTCCTGCAATCAGTATGCAGCTAAGAAGCTGTGCGGGTTTAAGAAACAATCAAGCAGTGATCTGTCACCTCTGGAAGTACAGTCGAGTCCAGCATGGGACTAACTCTCCCCTTTAACACAGCCCTCGGGGGGGGGGGGGGAGGGGTTCCTTTATTTTTTGTGGTTTGCTTTTAACATGTTGCACACGGTTCACTTTTAAATGCAATACTGTACAATTCAGAAGACAAGGGAAACAGAACATCATTTGCACAAGCCACATTCTAGGCAATGCAGCTTCACTTCCTTTGGATTTTTGACTCCCGCTTTTCTCCCTTTGCTAGTGTCCCAGCTCTGTGTCTAATAAATAACTAGTCCACATCACTAAACTACGGCACATAACTCAGAGCAATTTGTTACTGTTGGCAATGTCTGTATAGTAGAGGCCCAGGAATAGGCCGGCATGGAAGCAGCATTACCTCCCACTCTTAAAGAGCATGATTTCTGCCTGATTACAAAAGGGGTCATTGGTAGGACAATGTAGGGAAGGTCAGACATATTGACTTGCAGAGTAACTGCCTGGGCTGAATTCTCCTTTCCGTGAGGAGTTACTCCAGATTTACCCTGGAGTATCTGAGAGCAGAATTCGGTTCCACCTTTTCAGCACTGCAAGTATAATGGTACATTTTAAATCTTTATATCTTTTTTTTAATTGCTGATTTTTTTAAAATGTCTTAAGCAAATACAGCCTCATGCTCAGAAGTTCATTTAAAATATATAAATACTTCTAAAAGTAATGACACAACAACAACACCACTAAGCCTATGGCCTTTCCAAAGCACTACTCCCTGTGTGTGGTTAAAAAAAACAATGCGTTTGTATAATTTCAAAGGAAACTGGAAAGGAGAACGACCTCCTGAGGTCTCTTCCAACCCTAATCTTCTATGATTCTATGTTTTGCATTGATTGCTCCTTGGCTTATGTGATCTTCAACTCAGGGGCATGTCCAGTGGGTGTCATGAGAGGAGACAGTAATGCCCCCGTGGAAGAGCCCATGGCAGGGTAAATATTTTCTTTGTGTTTGTCCCATGAAATAACTAATTGGGAATCAGGGATGGAAGGAAACTGGAATTTTCAGGGTTCAGCATAGAAATTTGGCAGACATTAGCCCTCCTAATAATAAAAAATAAAGGTTTGATTGTTTTCTGTCTAAAAGGCGAGGAGAGGGAGCTAAGGGCTGCTGAAGATGGGAGCTTCCCTCAGGGAAATTTAAAAATGCATAGGGAGAAGGAGTAGTAGTTGCCATAGGCATCGACTTCCCCTCTGCCCGGTGGGTGCTCGACTCCCCTCTGCCGCTGCCCCCGCCTCTTCCTGCTCCTGCACCACCCTCGCCCCACCCCCATTCCACCCCTTCCCACCCCCATTCCACCCTTTCCCCCAAGTCCCCGCCTCTTCTCCGCCTCCTCCTCTGAGTGCACTGCATCCCTGCTCCTCCCCCTCCCTCCCGGAAAGTCCGAAGCGCCACCAAATAGCTGTTAGGTGGGGGGCGGGCAGCACACTCCGGGGGGAGAAGGAGGCAAGGAGCGGGAGCTTGGCTGCTGCTGGGTGCAGAGCACCCCCTAATTTTTCCCTGTGGGTGCTCCAGCCCCAGAACACCCACGGAGTCCGCACCTGTGGCAGTTGCTGCCTCCTATTCAAAGAAAGGTTGTTTTCTTGTGAGATACTTGGTCATACTCAGAGGTGATGATCAGTCTCAGCTTTTCTTCTGTGTTTATTGGTAAACACTTGTCAACGTGTTCCTCCCATCTGCTCTTTTCCTTGTAGCCATCTTCCTTCAGACAGCTTGAGTACACCACCCTGGTAAGGTACAACATCCTCTGGATATAAACAAAGAGTATCTTATCTATAAGCCACATTTTTAGGAGTTGGTAAGTAACTGGTCTCATCAAGTGCCAGGATTCTTTGAGCGAGTCTGCAAAATATTGGGACCCATCAGAATATAGTCAGATGGCAGGTGAATCCTGATACTGTAGCAGGTCAGGAGGAGCAGCAATGTGATGGACAGCCATAGTTACAAAAGCTGGCTTGTTATGGCTGTCACATCCAGAGTTCGGATATAGTTTGTGCTCTAGAGATGGTCAAAAAAAATTATTTGAAACTTCTTTTTTGTGACAAAAATTGCTTTTTAAAATGGGAAACTTTCAGAAAAAGCTTTCTTAAAATTTTCAATGTTTTCATCAAAACCAAACATTTCTAAATTTTGCTATTTCAGAGTTTCAAAATGTTGGTTGTCAGGTTTTATGTTTCTTTTCCCTCTTTCTCTCTTTTTGCCATGGAATGCAACAGAATGAACAATGTCCAGGGTTTGGTTGGTTGGGTGCTGGGGTGGGGGATGCTGGAGGGATTTTTTTAGTTTTTGCCACTCTGTAACTTCTGAAAATGTCCTCAAATATGTAAAACTTATAGAGTGGCAAAAAAGAAACTTGAAAACAAAAAACGAAAAAGTGAAAAAAGCCAAAAAAACCCAAACCGTAGATATCATCCATTCTACTGCATTCTTTGAGACAAAGGAAAAAGTGAAGTGGGGTGGGAAAGAAGGGAAGAGAAATTTTGGAGTTTTTCCAAAAAAAATGTTATGAAAAATTTCAAGGAAACAAAAAATTGTTTCATTTTGGAACAAAGATGACAAACGTTTTCATAATTTGTTTTATTTTTCTTCTGCCAAACTGTTCTTGTGTGTTGCAAACAGGATGCGACAAGAAAGAATCAGTCAGGCACCCACCAGCCTTAAGCAAAAAACCAAGATGATTATGCTTGCTCTGGTACTGGGTGTAGTACAGTGTAATGTTCATTTAACAGAGGGAATCCCAAGAGCTTTGTATAAAAGCCTCCAGAATCGTCCATGACATTCGCTTGGGCCCAGAGAGCTCTCTGTGAGAAGTGCCTCATTTCCAGGTAGACTAGTGAGATCTGAAGAGGCGGATAATATAGTCCAAGCAGTGGGTAAGGAAATTATTTTGGCTGCTGCATGCTGGATATACTGAAAAGGACCAAGATGGGGAAAGGCAGCCATTTTGAAGGAGGCTGCAGGAGTAAAGGGGAGATAAACAAGGCAGTAAGGAGAAAGCCAATGGGCACATGCTCCCCAGCCTCCTGAAGCCAGGCTGCCCAGAGAGAATAGCAGATTTTACCACTCAAAAAGCCACAGCTTAACTGGAGTTCCACAATAACAATAACATAAAAGGTAACCATGCTGGTGACTAAAAATGTCTACCTCAGTAATCTAAGGAGGAGAACAATGGAAAGTGACCTATTATCTTCAACACCAAGCAGGAAGATAAACTTAATAGCCTAAAGGACCAGCAAATGATAGCCTCTTTCCCCATCTTCCTTAAGACTTATCTTGGTAGGTTGATGATTAATATCAACGTGCGGGTGCCCCAAAATATTCTATAAGCCCCACCACACTCTGCTGGTTACTAATTGATAGTCTTAAACCAACAACAAACTATTCCTAAAGGGAAACATTAAAATACATTTACCAGTTCTAATTGCATCATCCACAATAGCTACATCTTATTGGAAAAGAGAGGATACAAATCTCTTACAGCTACAATTTGGGGGTTCACTTCAGTTTGGATGTTTCAGTTTCACAGAAGTAAGGGACTGACTCAGCAAGGTACTGAAAGGTGTGTAATGTGAGCTCTAACTATGAGTCCATAAGTCGTCCCCTGGAAGTCAATGGAGCTACTCACACGCTCAGAGTTAAACACCAGCTTATGTACCTTGCTGAATCAGGACCTAAATTTCTGACGTCTGCAGAACTGGGCAAGAAATCTCTCAAGAATTTTCACATGACTTCCAGTACTTACGGTTTCTGGCTGGACTGCAAATCTTGCAAGAACATTCCTCAATACTCCAACTTCGTTTTGGGCACTGTAATTCTAGCCAGCACCAGGAAATGCAGAGTTTCATGAAAATTTAAAAATAGCTTAAGTTGTCCAAATGCATTCAAAACTCAAAAAGATTCAGTTTGGTTCAATTTTGGGCATACTGTTCAGCTCCTCTTATTTATTTTTAATCAGAATTAAATTTGCCTGTTAACATCTTTTCCATGATCTCTTTCCCTGACTCAGTCTTTTCAAACTCTGCCAGAACTGCTAAATCTACACCCCTACCCCACTTATTTAGCCCCTTATATCCCATTGTCACTAACATCCATCACTGTATCAGCACCTGTCTGAACAGCACTACAGAAGGTTCAAAGTACTATTTCCTACTCTTCATAGGTGTTACAGCAGTGGTTCTCAAACTTTTTTTTTACTGGTTACCCCTTTCACATAGCAAGCCTCTGAGTGCAACCCTCCCACCCCCTTATAAATTAAAACCACTTCTTAATATATTTAACACCATTATAAATGCTGGAGGTAAAGCGGGATTGGGGTGGAGATTGACAGCTCGCGAGCCCCCATGTAATGATCTCACGACCCCCTGAGGGGTCCCAATCCCCAGTTTGAGAACCCCTGTGTTATAGCAACACTAAACCATCCTAAACTTATAAAAGTTTCCATTTAAAACATTTGTAAACATACTTTTTCCTCCTGCTATTCCTTCTTCCCCATGGATGCCTCAGCTCCGCTGGTGTGAAGGGTGAATGCCTTTTACACTTGCACAAAAGCAAAGGGAGGGACAGATTTTCCCTTTACTGTATAGCAAGACTCATTAATAAGAAACAGCAAATCTGTGCACTCAGTTGCACAACTGTATGAACTGTACAGCACACTAAAAACAGGAACTGCCACTCCTAACATCAGTCACTGCCTAACACTCTGTGATGGGAAATCTGCTGCTTAGTATGGTCAGATTCAGACAAACTGTAGCACTAGCTAACCAAAATAATCCCTCATATAGAAAACACATAAATATAGGCATGAAACCAAACAGATATTAATGCTTAATTTTATAAAGATTTCTATATACACTTTATAAACTTTATTTATTATTTCTATTATAGTAGGGTATAAGAACCCCAATCAAGAATCAGGACCCAGTTGTGCTAGACATGGTAAAGACACGTTCCTTACCCTAGAGAGTTTAAAATTTAGATGTCTGTGAGGATGCAGCTGTTGGACAAAACAGAGAAACAGGGTAGAGGTGTTTGGGAAGGATAAGATAAACAGTTTTAGAAGAGAAGTAGAAGTGTGTATATAACACTGATATTCCCTTTTTTTCTCTGCATTTCTCAATTTTCATTTTTGCTCCCTGTACATATGTTTGTGTGTGCATATGTACACACATACACACACACAAGTATTTGCTATAGTTCCATTATCTTGCAGCATTCTCTCTTTACCATGCTGTTGTTTTGTTCTGCATTTTATTTTCCAGTTTGTGATTTGCCATTTTATTGAGAAGAGTCCAATAGTGGTTTTTAAAAAGGACAGGTGGAACCTTTGTACCTAGGTTGGAGTAACAGCCACAGTGTGAAAAGTTTAAAAACAAAACTCACTGCCAACAATGTGAGAGAAGTGATAATATATGGGAGACTAGCTTATTCTCACACTGTTGAAAGATGTCGTCTATCTTCACCCTACACATTTCTCATTTATTAGACATTCATCAGACGATGCAACCAGTGTCTCATCCAAGGAAAAAGTCAAGGCCTTGGAGAGTTTGGCTTTTGGGACTCAAAACTTTGATTGTTCTAGACATCCTCTCCCCGCTGGGCCTAAGTTCATGCTAGTCAGCAAAGTGCCACAGAAAACAACAGTTTCCTGAACTCCAATGTTATAACTGTATTCTTCCCTGTGGCACTCCAGGAAATGTGAAGGGATTTGTATATCTGGATAATCGTGTGGGCTGGGGGGTTATTGCTATGGTTGTTAGTACATATTTAGAGCATCCGCCAACAAGAGAACATCTACCATTCTCAAATGTCATCCCCAGAAAAACAACAAGGAGTCTGGTGGAAGAAGTGGTGTTTTACCCATGAAAGCTTATGCCCAAATAAATCGGTTAGTCTTTAAAGTGCCACCAGACTCCTTGTTGTTTTTGTGGATACAGACTAACATGGCTACCCCATGATACTTGATCCCCAGAAAGTGTTTCTCTGGAGGAATAAGCATGACATGTGACTTTCACTTGCTGGTGATCACTGTTAAGAAGTCGCAAGTTTACTGCCTCGCAAGTATTTGACTAGTAGAAGGTTCACTGGATACTTTCAAAGGTGGGTTTAAGAAACCTTTACCTCTCTCCCCATCCTGGGGCATCCAGATCATAGTATGAAGCAGAGCAGGCTCAAGGCTACTTCTACTTTACAGTGGCTGCTCACAGTCCCAAGGTTGGGGAATGCTATAGGAGCCACTACGATGGCTCTATGCCACACAAGGAATCCTCACAGGGCAGGCTTACCACTTAATTAATGATTTAATGAATCTAATTAGAGGATAAATAATAATCAAAGCTGAAGTATTTATTCACCAAAACCACGCAACTTCTGAACTAACATAACTGATCCAGAAGCTCTTAAATTATTTGCAAAAGTATATTCAAACTGTAGTGCTCTGAAGTCCAGAAAAACAAACTGCAAAAACAAATGAGGGTAATAAAATAATACACTATGTAAAGGATAAAGAAAAAGGTTAAAGTCAGCATTTTATCTGATAGGCCTTCTTCAGGAAATGCCTGTGAAAACAGCTTTGGAAAGTAATAATTCGCTTTATGGATTCCTCTGCAGATATTCCTTGAAGCAAATAAGGCACAAAGTTCTAGTGCTTTTTTTTCAAATTGAAAACAAAATAGCTTTCAGTGGAAGCAGAGAGGCATCTGCCACTGCTTGTAAAAGGCAGGCTGGGTTATTAAAAGTCAAAAATTAGAAGATACCAAACTGCTAGGAGACAGATTCAAATTTCTGAGATCAGAGCAAAAGAAAACACATCCACGCTGAAAAGAAACAAATAGAAAGTGATGGCCAAACACAAGGAGAGACCTGTGGGGTGGTTTCAAGTAGTTACCTAGCTAACTTCTCTCCAAGTCTGTGGGTGCTATCATCTTGCCTTTCCTGGAATGTTTGATGTTATTTTATTGACAGACAGTTATACAAGTGAAAACCATGGAATTTTCTAATTCACAGCACACATTTCCTTTAATCACAAGAGACGTATTCTTCCAAGTAAAAAGATAGATGAGAAAGATGATAGGGGCCATGTTACTATAAAAAATTACATAATACAATAAGGAAGACACTTTCATTATTATAACAGCATCGTAGCCAAAAAAGCACTATAACTATCACATCTAAAAACCAGTGTATCTCTACTGATATCACTGGACTTACACCTGGTTTACATTGGTGTAAATGAAGAAGAATATGGCTCATTCTCTCACTTGCTTCAAAATCTTTTCATAAGGGCTGAACTTCACCAACACTCAACAGCTCATCCACTAACCAAGCTGTATCTTGAAGATACCGCAGAAAAGTTCATTGGGAATATATCTCATCCAGACAGCTCTTTCTTGGAAGTACCATCCTGAAATGCAATAGTTCTATGAATATTACTGGACACCAGTAACTGGATGACATCTCTAGGTTATCTCGGGAAGTATAGTCTTTGGGAGGTGATATTTTTGGGAGCATAACAAAATAGGCTGGCCACCTCCAAACTGAGGCATAAGCGGACATATGTCTATATTTTATACTCTCCGTTTCAAAGAGACTCTCTCTTTCTTTGAGGGTATTGGCCTACATGTAACTGGAGGCTTTTGAGGATTGGAGCATGAGCAGCTCTGTGACTGCCCAGAGCTCAGCAGTGTTGATGAGACATGTGTTCTGGTCTATTTGGCTAATGTGAGGGACAGGGCCCAAATGTCTTCCTCAGTTCTGGTGTGTAGTTTGTGGAGAGGGACAGAGTTGACACTATAGAACAGGGAAAGGTCAAATGCCTGTTCTATTTACATGCTACAGAACTGACAGAATCAGAGTCCCACATTCCACACAAAGATGGACTACAAGCCGTCAGGAACACTATCCCCGATAATGTCACGGCTAACCTGGTGGCTGAACTTTGTGACTTTGTCCTTACCCATAACTATTTCACATTTGGGGACAATGTATACCTTCAGATCAGCGGCACTGCTATGGGTACCCGCATGGCCCCACAGTATGCCAACATTTTTATGGCTGATTTAGAACAACGCTTCCTCAGCTCTCGTCTCCTAAAGCCCCTACTCTACTTGCGCTATATTGATGACATCTTCATCATCTGCACCCATGGAAAAGAAGCCCTTGAGGAATTCCACCATGATTTCAACAATTTCCATCCCACCACCAACCTCAGCCTGGTCCAGTCCACACAAGAGATCCACTTCCTGGACACTACAGTGCTAATAAACAATGGTCACATAAACACCACCCTATACCGGAAACCTACTGACCGCTATTCCTACCTGCATGCCTCCAGCTTTCACCCTGACCACACCACACGATCCATCGTCTACAGCCAAGCTCTGCGATACAACCACATTTGCTCCAACCCCTCAGACAGAGACAAACACCTACAAGATCTCTGTCAAGCTTTCTTACAACTACAATACCCACCTGCAGAAGTAAAGAAACAGATTGATAGAGCCAGAAGAGTTCCCAGAAGTTACCTACTACAGGACAGGCCTAACAAAGAAAATAACAGAACGCCACTAGCCGTCACCTTCAGCCCCCAACTAAAACCCCTCCAACGCATTATTAAGGATCTACAACCTATCCTAAAGGATGACCCAACACTCTCACAAATCTTGGGAGACAGGCCAGTCCTTGCCTACAGACAGCCCCGCAACCTGAAGCAAATACTCACCAACAACCACATACCACACAACAGAACCACTAACCCAGGAACTTATCCTTGCAACAAAGCCCGTTGCCAATTGTACCCACATATCTATTCAGGGGACACCATCACAGGGCCTAATAACATCAGCCACACTATCAGAGGCTCGTTCACCTGCACATCCACCAATGTGATATATGCCATCATGTGCCAGCAATGCCCCTCTGCCATGTACATTGGTCAAACTGGACAGTCTCTACGTAAAAGAATAAATGGACACAAATCAGATGTCAAGAATTATAACATTCATAAACCAGTCGGAGAACACTTCAATCTCTCTGGTTACGCAATCACAGACATGAAGGTCGCTATCTTAAAACAAAAAAACTTCAAATCCAGACTCCAGCGAGAGACTGTTGAATTGGAATTCATTTGCAAATTGGATACTATTGATTTAGGCTTAAATAGAGACTGGGAGTGGCTAAGTCATTATGCAAGGTAGCCTATTTCCTCTTGTTTTTTCCTACCCCCCCAGAAGTTCTGGTTTAACTTGGATTTAAACTTGGAGAGTGGTCAGTTTGGATGAGCTATTACCAGCAGGAGAGTGAGTTTGTGTGTGTATGGGGGTGGGGGGGATGTGAGAAAACCTGGATTTGTGCTGGAAATGGCCCACCTTGATTATCATGCACATTGTAGGGAGAATGGTCACTTTGGATGAGCTATTACCAGCAGGATAGTGAGTTTGTGTGTGTGGTTTTTGGGAGGGGGGTGAGGGGGTGAGAGAACCTGGATTTGTGCAGGAAATGGCCCAACTTGATTATCATGCACATTGTGTAAAGAGTTGTCACTTTGGATGGGCTATCACCAGCAGGAGAGTGAATTTGTGTGGGGGGGTGGAGGGTGAGAAAACCTGAATTTGTGCTGGAAATGGCCCAACCTGATGATCACTTTAGATAAGCTATTACCAGCAGGACAGTGGGGTGGGAGGAGGTATTGTTTCATATTCTCTGTGTATATATAAAGTCTGCTGCAGTTTCCACGGTATGCATCCGATGAAGTGAGCTGTAGCTCACGAAAGCTCATGCTCAAATAAATTGGTTAGTCTCTAAGGTGCCACAAGTACTCCTTTTCTTTTTAGAGTCCCAGCTGTTACCTGAATGAAAACGGAAAGCAACAGCACCAAACAATGGCAGCTATATGGATTTCTGTTTAGAAATTGCTAACACAAACTACAGCACAACTCAGGACAGCAACCTAATCCATTTTTAAAAACATGATGCTCCAGCAACAGCAGCATATTGAAGACAATAACCATCCTTTTATGCTAGCTGAAGTCCTCCAGGACTGGAGAGAAAAAAGCAAGTGAAGGATCAAATGGATTCCAAGTCAAGTAAAGCACTGTGCAGACTGAAGATGTTTGAAGCCAAACTACCGGACACATTTGTCAAACTCTTAAAAAAATAGCAATGTGGGATCAAAGCAGAAACACTTGACAAATATCAACATTTGTCACCTACTTTTACTTTTGATGTACTTCATTTTGAAGACTTTTTTTAAAAAAAAACAGGACAGTCTAATCTTTCAGCACACATAGTTGGCTCCTTCAAAAAGAAATGCAAAGACAATATTGCTGAAACATGGAAGTTTTTAATGAGGGCAGATTAAAAGAATCAGTGCATGAAAAACAAGTAACCCGTGAAACTGTGTTAAGCAACAGGGAAGAGCTCATTTCTTGGAGATGTCATCAAGATGTATAAGTGTTTGGCTAGTTCTCCCCCAAAAAAACCAAACATGAAACAATAACACATTGTCTTATTTCAAATTTAAGTAAGGGGTCGTGGAGCACTTGAGTCAACAAAAATAGAGAGTTATTTTATACCTGGACAGTGGGAAAGAGCCATCCTTGATAGATGTCCATTCATCTCAGGGGAGGTGTGGCAGTGATGAATCCAGATCAATAAATTTACTCTCTGATCCAATATGTGGACAGAAAAGAAAAAAGAGTTAGAAACCTTTGTCCTGACCACTTTCATTTGTGAGTTTTTCTCAAGCTTTGTGAACTGTGCAGTCCATATTCTTCAGACAGAAAGAGACAGAGAAAGTAAGTCAAGTCCTTGGGTTAGTCATGTTAACGTTTCTACAGGCCTGGGCGCCAGTTCTGTTTTCCTCATCCCTTCCATCAGATGCTTTTCTTATCTGCACTGACATCTAGAGCAGCAAAATTCCAGTTTGAATCTGAGGAACTTTAACTTGTTTTATGAGTGACCTTCTCCATGCTGAAAGATTTACAATTCTGTGGTCAAGGTATTTCTCTGCATAATGTGAAATACATAATAACAACAATAATTTAGGAAATTCAGTAATTGTTAAGTGTGGTAAATCATCTTTAAAGCAAACACTCTTAAAGTCTTAGAGATAAAGTTCATTCCCCCATGAAGAGGTGATAGCATGGAATGCCATGAGGTTCTGGGCAGGGTTTCAAAGCAGTTAAGTCACATTAGGTGAGATATAGTTGCCTATTGCTGCTGGGATTTCTGGGAACGCTGGCATCTGGGTAACATGCCGGATAATCTTTAACAGGGGAAGTCTGTCTGGTGCCTGTCTTTTGTTCCAACTTCACTTTCATATTTGAGAACCCTTATGATATACTTGCTGTTCACAGCAATGCTTTAGCCGATCACAAGTGTGGCCCTGGTGATTAGAGTTAGGCAAATAAGGAGAGAACCCACACATGTTTAAGTCCTTCAAAGTATCTTTTTTGTTCAGTTTCCATTTGTTAATATTTTACCGAGCCTCTGGTTTGAACAAGTACTTCCCAAATATATTTCAGCTTTTTTGAAAAAAAAATAATTATAAGGTGCTAAGAGCATTTATGGATAAAACTAGTTTTACAGGTTTAGCCATCTGTCCCTTCCTTGCACAGTGCTACTCTTGTAAAACTCTGTCATATAACTCGTGAACTCACAATGCCCCCATGGCATTACATTCATTTCCTGGATGTCTAATCAAGATAATTTCTTAGAGATTGTAAAGCAGGAGATCTAGGAAGAAGTGGCTCAAAATACTTACTGCTGCAATGGGGAAAGCTGGCATTTAAACGTTGAAGGAAATATTTGAAACTTTGCTTCACTTTGCAAATGATATTGTAATCAAAACTCCTTAGAAAGGTGCTCATGACCCTGGTTACACTAAAACAAACTGTTACCATAAAGAAAATTATGACTGGAGCAAAATGATTATCACTCAGGTTATTAGTTACCTGGGGGCTAGACTAGATGACCCTTGAGGTCCCGTCTAACCCTATAATTCTGTGATTACAGTAGAACCTCAGAGTTACAACACCAGAGTTATGAACCGACCAGTCAACCGCACACCTCATGTCATAAATATAAAGGGAAGGGTAAACACCTTTAAATCCCTCCTGGCCAGAGGAAAAACCCTTTCACCTGTAAAGGGTTAAGAAGCTAGGATAACCTCGCTGGCACCTGACCAAAATGACCAATGAGGAGACAAGATACTTTCAAAGCTGGAGGAGGGGAGAAAGAAAGGCCCTCTCTGTCTGTGTGATGCTTTTGCCGGGAACAGAAAAGGAATGGAGTCTTAGAACTTAATAAGTAATCTAGTTAGATATGCGTTTGATTCTTTTTTGTTCAAATGGCTGATAAAATAAGTTGTGCTGAAGGGAATGTATATTCCTGTTTTGTGTCTTTTTGTAACTTAAGGTTTTGCCTAGAGGGATTCTCTATGTTTTGAATCTGATTACCCTGTAAGTTATTTACCATCCTGATTTTACAGAGGTGATTCTTTTATTTTTTCTTCAATTAAAATTCTTCTTTTAAGAACCTGATTGCTTTTTTCATTGTTCTTAAGATCCAAGGGTTTGGGTCTGTGTTCACCTATGCAAATTGGTGACAATTTTTATTAAGCCTTCCCCAGGAAAGGGGGTGTAGGGCTTGGGGGGATTTTGGGGAGAAAGACATTTCCAAGCGGGCTCTTTCCCGGTTATATATTTGTTAGACACTTGGTGGTGGCAGCAATAAAGTCCAAGGGCAAAAGGTAAAATAGTTTGTACCCTGGGGAAGTTTTAACCTAAGCTGGTAAAAATAAGCTTAGGGGGGGTTTCATGCAGGTCCCCACATCTGTACCCTAGAGTTCAGAGTGGGGGAGGAACCTTGACACCTCATTTGGAACCAGAAATATGCAATCAGGCAGCAGCACACGCACACGCACACACAGAAAAAGCAAACCCAGTACAGTACTGTGTTAAACGTAAACTACTAACGACAATAAAGGGAATGTTTAAAAAAAAGATTTGACAAGGTAAAGAAACTGTTTCCGTGCTTGTTTCATTCAAATTAAGATGGTTAAAAGCAGCATTTTTCTTCTGCATAGGGAAGTTTCCAAGCTGTTTTAAGTCAATGTTCAGTTGTAAACTTTTGAAAGAACCACCATAACATTTTGTTCAGAGTTCTGAACATTTCAGAGTTATGACCAACCTCCATTTCCGTAACTCATTCTTGTAACTCTGAGCTTCTACTGCATACCTGAATTCCGCTTCTGTTATGCACACAAGGAATTTCAAATATTTGTTCCATACATGTGGGCCACGCTCTGTCCTATCACTAAGGTTGCATGTATAAACGAGGGCAGAAATGTCCCATGATTGAGAAGATTTCTGCTCCCTCACTTTTTTTGTAAAGAACGCTCAGTTTTGGCTTTCGTGTACTGATATTATCAAATATTTATATGATGGTAGTGCCCAGAGGGCCTATTGTTATATTTATCATTAGCACACCGACTGTACATGATGCTTTACAAAAGTTGGAATAGAAGAGGTCCTATCCCTAAAGAGCTAGGAGCTGCTATTCCAAATATTTATTAGTGCTATGTAATCACAATACAGGCAGCCTGATTCTCATTTACACTAAATCCCCTTCACGCCACCACTGGCACAGTCAAAAGCCTCAAAGTGGGTATAAATTATATCAATTATATAGTATTTATGTAAATTACATATTTACACTCACCTTAAATCCCCTGTACACTGCCAAGGTAATACAATGGAGTGTTACTGTAAATGAGAATCCAGCCCAGAATTTTTTCCTACAAAGCATGTATGAGAATTCTGATGTCTATTTTTGCAAGCACCAAAATGTTGTTTACACACTATATAAAGTGGTGAAAGGGGGAGGTTGTAATATTAACCAATGAAGGAATTTCAAAAAGAAATGTTAATGTTTCAGTGCAAGGCATCATGATAGAATTCAACACAGGGACAATGATGTTGTCTTAAAAAACAGTGGCATTTTGCTAACTTTTTTATCAGATTGTATTGCATTATCACAGTAAAGTAAACATTAATAATGGATACGCCTCAAAGGTTGGCTTTGGACAGTGCTTAACACAATGGGGGCTCCACTCTTGGTTAGCTCTTAGCTGCCCCCAAAATAAACATGATTATTAATAATAAGAAGAATTGTTCCCTGCCAAGCTCACCTCCTACTTCCCCACTGGAAGACCTTGGATAAACCAAATTTCTTCTAATTACTTACAATCTCCTACAAGCCCTAGTGGGAAAATAGACAACCTGCATGTTCTTGTTTGCAGAAGTTCAGAGCGCTGTTGAACAACTCCCCTTTAGCTTTGTAAACTAAGCCACTGAATAGTTCATGTTTTCAAAGCATAAATCAGGCTTGTATCTTGGATGCAACTGGTACAGTTACAACAGGGTCTGTTTAAATCAGCTCAGAAAGTGAAAACCAAATAATGAATGAGCACAGAATATTAGGTTGGCAAAACTCCATCATGATGATTTGTTTTAGAAGTTGTAGCTGATTTACAGGTTTGGGGCCTTCACTGGTGCTCTGTAGGTTTAAGGCAAAATAGTTCCATAAAAATTATAGCTAACCACAGTTCTGCTGATCCAGGAAATATTCTAAGGATGACAGTATATGACAGAGATACATGAAACAGCGTTATATTCTAGCCAGTTCCATTATACTTTTGAACAATACATTTTACTGGAATTCCTAAAGTTCTGGGACATATTCTTAGCCCCACTACAGGCCCTTTGCAGTGCTGTAGTGGCACAAAGGGGTCCTAAAGCAGGTTTAGCAAGATTTTTATGGATTCCCTGGTGGAATCCATACAGGGGCAATCTCTGGGTAGTGTCGACAGGGCCGGCTCCAGGCACCAGCGTTCCAAGCAGGTGCTTGGGGCGGCAGTCAGAAAGGGGAGGCAGAGTTTCCACGACGGTGGCAATTCAGCGGCAGCTTCCTCTCTCTCCTGCCATCCGCGGCAGAAATTCAGCTGCAACCGGTTTTTTCACTGCTTGGGGCGGCAAAAACGGTAGAGCCGGCCCTGGGTGTCAAGCTAGAGTAGTGGCTTTACATCCCACCAGCCCCTGAAAGAAAGGAAGAAAGGAAGAATGGCCAGGTCATCTCTACTTCCCAGCCATCCCCTACCACTGGAGTGGTCCTTGGTGACCAGACTTTATGCTGCTTTAAGTTGTGCAGGGTGCAAACCTGTCCACCCCTCCCCCCACTCCAGCCCCAGGAATAAGGGTATTTAAGGTGGTATAAAATCACCTTTCTCCCACACACCCTGGTCTTGTACCAGCAAACTTAGGCCAGACCAGGAAATCTGAGCCTCTGATTTTAAACTGACCTCTCCCCCGAGTGGTTTTCCTTGGTGCGTCACCCCTTCCACATCAAGGAGAACAACATAAAGAGCCTTGAAAAGATAATATTGCAGAGAACATAGCCTTTGAAAAGTTGCTGTCTTGGGCCTAGTGTAATGTTTCTTTCATTGGGAATGAGAGGATCATTGCTTTCCCCTGCAGTATAATTGTAATATGTTTTATTTTTGTAGTATCACCTTTTAACATCAAACACGTATCCTTCAGAAATAGCTCCCATCCTCATCCCTGACATGAAGGACAGGCCATTTTCATATGATTAAAGGGACACAACCAAAGTATTTTTCAGCATTAGTAAAACCTTCCCCCCTCAGTGATGATTATAATAAACTGGAATCTGTTTCTTATCCTTTTGTTAGAGATACTGATGGCTGGGATAGAAGTGATTCATACACCTGAATTCATCAGTTTCTTCTGTAGGGACACTGTCTACATGCATTAACAGGTTGTATCAAATAAAGCACATTTTTCTCTTGTACCTTGCTGTGAGACAATGGAAATAGAAACTTAAGCTATGTTAAGGCAAGACAATATGCCAAATTCAGAGCTGCTGTAAGCAGGTTGCAACTCCACTAAGTTCAGTGCTGGGAAGCAGGGCTGTTTTTAGCCATTCCAATTTTTTATTTTTTTAATGAAAACAAATACAAACTCAAGGGGCCAAATTTTGCCCTCAGTTAAACCCATGCCACAAAGCTCGAGTCAACTGCGCTTTACAGTGTGCCAAAGAGCAGAATTTGACCTACAAAGAACAAAATGTAATGGCCAGGAAGCCAATACCGAGCTTTGGCTAAGGTATTGGCTTAGCCAAAGCTACGATTCTCCTGTAAAATCAAACAAAAAGAGAGGTCTCGTTAGGCCTGGCAAATCAAAAAGAGGCAACAACAGAACATTATTTCAACTAGTACATGAGAAACAAAGAGAGGGAGGATCTCAAAAGATCCAGGATAAAGGCTGATTTATTTTTCCCAACCACTGGAAACTAAACACATGAAACAATAAGCTAGAGGCAATAACATTTCAAGACTATTCTTCTCCCTTGGTGATCTGAAAAATGAAAATAAAATGCTGTCTCAAAATATGCGCATTTTAGAAATACTATCAGAGACCAAATTATTCCGTAACGAAGGGATAGAGCTCTTGTGCCAATGGCTTTCTGGTTAAAATTAGGAGAGTAGATACACTTGACCTGGGGAACATGTATGGAGTTAGTCATACAAACAAGTAATGGGTTTAATCTGCAGCAAGGGAGAGTTAGGTTAGATATTAGGGAAAACTTTCTAACAAGAAGGATTGTTGAACTGTGGAATAGGCTTCCAAGGGAGGTTGTGGAATCCCCATCACTGGAGGTTTTTAAGAGCAGCTGACACCTGTCAGGGATGGTCTAGGTTTACTTGGTCCTACCTTAGCACAGGGGGCTGGACTTGATGACCTCTCGCGGTCCCTTCCAGCCCTACAGTTCTATGACTCTATAAAATTATAGGCAACAACTTAATACACAGTAAAATATCCAAGGTTGATATGAAAGCATCTTAAGGCTTAAGTAAATTTTAGTAGATTTTACAGCGCTTCATAGATTGGGACTGGAATACTCCAGATTTTGTTAGTATTGCTTGATGTCTGCTGGTTCCTGGATATTGTATGGCTGTTTTGGTCTAATGGGAAAACACCTTTGATTAAGAAAAATGTATACAAAAGTTGGTCATTAACAGAACAATACCATTCTGCAAGCATGGGGCCCAATTATTCAACAGCATCTCCTGTGATGCTCCATTGATTTCAAAGGAGACTATGGGTCCAGGGATCCATGCAGCAGATCCATCTGCAGGATCAGAGTAGAGCAGGTCACACTGTACTTGATCCTTTAATGTACCCTGCGTTTGGGCCCCAATCCAACAAAGTATTTAAGGAATGATTTTTCATTAGTTCAATATTTCATTAGTTTCAACATCTTGAAAGTTTTTATTGAAAATTTTTGGTTTTGAACATTTTCATTTTTGAATTTATTTATTTTTCTGTCATTTTCCTTTTTCCTTCTCCACTCTCCCCATTTTCCCTTATTATTCCCCTTTTCCATTCTGCCACCGAAAATGGAGGGGAGGAGAAAAAAGGTGGAAAGAGAAAAGGAAAAGGAAAAACAATAAATCAGAAAGCCAAAACATCAAACTAGCTTTTTGTGTTGGGCTTTTTTTTTTTTATACTTTCTGATTTTATTTTTTAAAAAATTGAAAAACAAGAGGATTTTTCAAGAAAACTTTGTATTTTGAAATATAGCACATTTTTGATAAAAACATTTTCATACAAAAAATGTCAACCAGCTTTACTCAATTTCTACATCTATAAAGTGGTTCTAATTAGGGCTGTCAAGCGACTAAAAAAATTAATCACGATTAATCACGCTTTTTAAAAAAAATCATGATTAATCACACGATTAATCGCACTGTTGAACAACAATAGAATACCATTCATTTAAATATTTTGGATGTTTTCTACATTTTCAATATATTGATTTCAATTACAACACAAAATATAAAGTGTACAGTGCTCACTTTATATTTATTTTTTATTATAAGTATTTGCACTGTAAAAAAACAAAAGAATTAGTATTTTTCAATTCACCTAATCCAAGTACTGTAGTGCAATCTCTTTATTATGAAAGTTGAACTTACAAATGTAGAATTATGTTAAAAAAAACTGCTTTCAAAAATAAAACAATGTAAAATTTTAGAGCCTGCAAGTCCACTCAGTCCTACTTCTTGTTCAGCCAATCTCTCAAACAAGTTTGTTTACATTTGCAGGAGATAATGCTGCCCGTTTCTGGTTTACAGTGTCACCTGAAAGTGATAACAGGCATTCAAATGGCACTGTTGTAGCCAGCGTCGCAAGATATTTACATGCCAGATGCGCTAAAGATTTATATGTCCCTTCAACCACCATTCCAGGGGTCATGTGTCCATGCTGATTACAGGTTCTGCTCGATAACAATCCAAAGCCGTGCAGACCGATGCATATTCATTTTTATTAACTGAGTCAGATACCACCAGCAGAAGGTTGATTTTCTTTTTTGGTGGTTCAGGTTCTGTAGTTTCCGCATTAGTGTGTTGCTCTTTTAAGACTTCTGAAAGCATGCTCCACACCTTGTCCCTCTCAGATTTTGGAAGGCACTTCAGATTCTTAAACCTTGGGTCGAGTGCTGTAGCTATCTTTAGAAATCTCACAGTGGTACCTTCTTTGCATTTTATCAAATCTGAAGTGTAAGTGTTCTTACAATGAACAACATGTGCTGGGTCATCATCCGAGACTGCTATAACATGAAATATATGGCAGAATGCAGGTAAAACAGAGCAGGGGACATACAATCTCCCACAAGGAGTTCAGTCACAAATTTAATTTACGCATTATTTTTTTAATGAGCATCATCAGCATGTCTTCTGGAATGGTGCCCAAAGCATGAAGGGGCATATGAATGTTTAGCATATCTGGCATGTAAATACCTTGCAATGCCAGCTACTAAAAAAGTGCCATGCAAATGCATGTTCTCACTTTCTGGTGACATTGTAAATAAGAAGCGGGAAGCACTATCTCCTGTAAATGTAAACAAACTTGTTTGTCTTAGCGATTGGCTGAGCAAGAAATAGGTCTGAGTGGACTTGTAGGCTCTGAAGTTTTACATTGTTTTGGCTTTGATTGCAGTTATGTAACGAAATAAATCTATGTTTGTAACTTGTACTTTCACGACAAAGAGATTGCTCTACATTACTTGTCTGAGGTGAATTGAAAAATAGTATTTCTTTTGTTTATCATTTTTACAGTACAAATATTTGTAATAAAATATATATACTTTGATTTCAACTACAACACAGAATACAATATATATGAAAATGTAGAAAACCATCCAAAATATTTAATACATTTCAATTGGTATTCTATGGTTTAACAGGGCAATCAAAACTGTGATTAATAGCGATTCATTTTTTTTTAGTTAATCACATGAGTTAACTGCGATTAATTGACAGCCCTAGTTATAATAAAAACTTACCTAGCTCACAGTGGGTTTGAGAATAAATTCACTGATGTTCATCATGCACTTTGAGATCCTCGAACAGAAGGCGTTAAAAGACATGCAAAGTATTATTGCTTCCTCTTATTCGGACATAAGCATCCAACTGAACATTCATCTGATTCAGAGTGCAGCATCTAGGAAAGAAGAAGACTGGGAGCTAAACTCGAAGCTGAATTCATGCTGGCTACCAGAGAAAAACGGTAATAATGCCCTTCTGTCTGCTGTGTGAGCTATTTAATATATTCTGCTACTATATATTAAAGGACAATTCAGTTTTATAATATGTCATTCATGTAGAGTGGAAATGATGTTGGCAGCTGCAGGATATTTTTCTGCACGTGTTTCACATTTTTCCGAGAAATATGGGACAAAGTTTTGTGTAATTTTCAAAGTGACCTTGATTATGCAATTCAGTATAACTGCAACTCCAGACTACCTCAAAGTCTCCAGTAATTTTGTCAGGCACTAAGGAGGAACTGAGAAGAAACATTCAGTGTGCATATGGCTATATACCATGTGCCTTGCTTCCCTATTCAATGATCATATAAGAATGAGTGAATGCAGAGGAAGGAAAGATCTAAAAAGCTTCCACAGTTTGGGTTCCTTTGGGCGATATACCCGAAGAAGCAGCATGTAGATGATGATCTATTGCAAAGAATCCTAGCCTAAATTTATTTTTGTTAGAAAGATAAATATAGAGAGGTCCCAGTTCAACAAAGTACTTCAGTACATGCTTAACTTTAAGCAGAGGCTTACGTTCTATTAAAGGCAAAGGGTGAAATCCTGGCCCCATTGGAGTAAATGGCAAACCAGTGCTTTAATATAGAACTGAACTGCAAAATCGTTTCTTTCTTAGAGAAACTTTCATGTAGTCAGTGGCTTTAGTTTGTAATGCTTTCAAGTTTGAAGCAAATACAGGGTAGGGGCCAAACGTATTTACTCACATGAATAGTCATAGAAATGAATGGGAAATCTTGCATGGGTAAAGCCTTGTAAGGTCAAAACCCTGCTCCCCTCATCAAACTTGGTCAATCATCATAACATTTAATGTCACTGACCTGTGTTGAGGAGACAAGCAAAAGGAACGAGAAATAACTTTTCACTAAGTGCCCTTTGCCATCAGAGTAACTGATGTAGCTTAATAAAACTGCTCTCCTATCCTGTTACCACTGTATGTGAGCAACTCCCACTAACGTCAGTGGGAGATGTGCAGGCAACAGAACCAGATTAGGATACCTGGTGCCATTTTGCACTGAAAAATATCTAACAAGTTATCAGAAATGACAACGGGGTTATCTTTAGATTCGATCATGATTTAAACATACAAAGATGTAAGCCGTCTACCCTCAACATCACAAATTCCCAACAGAACGACAAAAAAAGGAACCTAAAAGAGGCTTCTTCACCGGGCATTTCTCTCATTTCCTTGACATCTTTCTCTTCTGTCTTAAAACCTGGTGGTAGCTTTTCCCACCCAGGTGACATGCCTTCCAAGTCTTGTTGACTTGGTGAGGCAAAGGCGGCTAGAAGAAAGATTTTCCGTTAATCACTGGTTTCCTAAAGACTGGGAGTGCCATGTTTCTTGTTAAATTGGACAAGAATTTCCCAGTCATTGCAGGTTCCTTCCTAAAGCATCTCCAAAAAGATCAACTCTGGTCAATCAAACTCCAGTTCTCTTGTCTCTAGCTTGTGATATGTTTTATGATCTGAGACGCAACAGATTGCTAGCCTGCAATGTTTGGAAATAGTAGATCATTAAACACTCTGGCCAGGTGTAAATGCAACCTTTGTCTTCTGAATGCTGTGTGAGAATTACCTTCCTGCTTGAAGTCCTCAGCTGGCACTGCTTGCATTCAGTATTATAAATGTTCCCTACTGCAGTTACAGCCAAGATGACCTCCCACTTTCTAATCTATGAATGAAGCAATGAAATATGTATCACTAGATTTTCCTGAGTTACTGCAAAAATGCTGAGCAAGCGACAAAAAATTTGAAAGAATGTGGTCTGGGAGTTGTGGGGGGGCTTTTTCCCCCCTCCCTTCCCCTGGGGGATTTTGTACCAGGTAAATAATAAAAAATGTGTAATGATTTACTAGGCTTTTAAACCTGAACTGAAGGTAAGTTTGCATTGCTGTTCCAGATAAATATTCTCACTGGCTCCTTTTTTGCCTTTTCCATGATTGTCACACCACAGAGTCCCCCAATGCTGATTTATCCTTTATTCTTCAGCAGTTTGGGCAACATTCAGATCTGACCTTTAGAGTCATAAACTGTTTCGCAATGAAATAACAAGAAACAATATTGAATAGCTAGATTTCCACTGGGTTTCTGCTGAAAGGAAAAGACTCCACAGTATAGCGAGAGAGAGAGAGAAAGCATGCAAATAATGTGGATGTTTCACTGTGCAATTAAATTGCTAAGCTGAGGGGCAGACAGCCCTGTGTCCACACTAACCAGCATCAGCAGAGTAAGCCCTTTGAGAATCATTCTCCGAAGCCCTTTTATTTACTTTTTAAGATAGAGCTCTCACCAAGAGGCATATGCTGTAGCAAGATTATTACTGAACAAATACCAGGCAGTAAGAGCACTCTTGTATTTTCTCAATACACTGGGTCTGGCTACTGTTCAAGGTGAAATTAAAGGTAGCTAAATCAGTCTCCAAGTATCTTTATTTAACTAAAACCATTTCCCCCCTATGCTTTTTGTTTATTTGAACTTTGCCTGCCTATAATCCACACTACACACACACACACACAAAAACCCACCTCTGCTTTTGGTCCTGTTGACATGCCTTGAGGGGCAGGACTGCGTCACCTGCTATTGACTCCCCTGAACTGATCTTTGGAAGTGGAATGACTATACCAGAATCAAGTCATTTTTATTCTGGCATGGCATCCACGTGAGGTGGTAAAACACCATAGTTATAATGACGTAATTATACCATTATAGTTCTGCCAGCCAATATCCCTGTGTAGACAAGCCCTTTTGAGTAAGATGCTGAGACTTCAGTAGCTTTACCACAGAAAATTGGAATGTAAAGACTTTGGGTCAGATGCCGAGCCCTCATAAGGTTGCTCAGTATCCTTAAAGCCATGGCGAAGTAACCAGGTGGGGATTCCCGGAATAGGGGAATCACCAGATGGTGTAGAGCAAACTCTAGCTGCCACAACAGGCCCTTGGTGGTTAAAAGTTAAATCCCGAAAGTGAAGTTACCTTTGCCTTCAAGTTCTTCTCAAGTCCTGCTTGGGCAGATCAGAGGATTGTGGCCATTGTTCAACTACCACCATCACAACATCCTATCAAGGCTATGTAAAAGCGGAACCCACAGTTTGGCTCATAAAATATCAACTCCCCCTCATTACAAGGGAATCCCCTGATTTTAGATCCAAATTTCACTCCTGCTCATTACAAAGCTCTTTATAGTTTGTAAATGTTCTGTTTTGAGACTTTTAAATAAAAGAGCCACACAGACAAAGGAAACAAAATTGTGAAAACACCATGCTTTGCTTCTGACATGGAGTACAGTTAGCCACATATGGAATGCAGGATCAGCAGAAACACGTTTGCAGATACAAATGCATGTATATCTGTCTATTTGTACAAGCACCCGTCCATTTCATATGTACTAATACCCACCAGCACACAACAATATGCTGATTTGCAGGTGTCACCGTGGTGTGCACATTTTTGCAGATTCGTCAGTGTTTCATCTTTGAGAAATTTGGTCCAATACTTTGTTCTTATTAAAAATGCAAGTGTCATGTAATAGTCTGAGAAAGATTTGAAGGTCAAACTCAGTGGATTTTTATTTGGTGAGAAGGACACTATTAATATATATGTATATGCTAGATGCAGGGCCTGATTTTCACACAGATGAGGCATGCAATTGTGAGCACACTAACACGTCTAATTTGTCTGCGCAGTTGTCGTGACCGGATACACAAAGCAGGTAATTTCAAGCCCAATGCATCTAATTACCCATTTGCTCATGAAATTCACAATTACACAAAGTCTTGGTTGCAAATTACAAATATTTGCCTTCTTAAATTAATTCAATTTTTAAATGAAAATCAGGCCTATAATCTAAACTTGTTTTATTTCCATAAATCCTTTTACATCAGAATTATGAAGCTATGAATCTTTCTAAATGTTTATACTACATTCATGAGCATGGTATCTGAGCACCTTAAAATCTATATATATATATATATTCTGTATAATCCATTACTTACCTATTCCCTGTACCGTTTAAAAATGGAAATACACATCATTAAATCCTTCTCCCTGCCTAATTTTTGTTGTGCACTTTGGAATATCATTCCATAGTTTGAACATCAATCAAATGTATCCCTTTCTCACCCACTTATCGGTAACATCCTGGTTGTCCCACCTTCAGTGTAAATTCCACCAGTTTACCTCTCAACTTTGCAAGACATCATTGAGGTTAACAGGATACAAAATAGGTTTAGACATTTACATGGTTAATGTGAACATATAGAGTTACTGTAGCAATGATTAAAACACCAAAACTTACTACTGGGAATAAGGAACCAAAGTTTTATTTCTATCAGGTTATTCCATAATTTTCCACTACAGGGCTTTCATAGAAACATAAAACCATAGGTTTAGAAGGGACCGCAAGGGTCATCTAGTCTAACCCCCTGCCAAGATGCAAATTTTGTTTTGTCTAAACCATCCAAGACAGATGGCAATCCAGCCTCCTTTTGAAAACCTCCTGTGAAGGAGATTCCACAACTTCCGTAGGCAGTCTGTTCCACTGTCCTACTGTTCTTACAGTTAGGAAGTTTCTGCAGCTTCCTATAAAGCATTTGTACTGCCTGTGGTTGGAGACAGGATACCAGACTACACGGGTGGACATCCAATGTGGCAACTTCTAAATTCTGATAGCTCTGCTGAATTAGAACGATTCCTAGTCCTATCTGCACGCTCATCTGAACAATGGAGCTTAAGCCAGAGAGTTTTAGTGTAGGGGAGATGATAGTGCTAGAAAATGGCAGTAGCAGGAGTCCTCACAGCATCAGTAGGGACTAGAGGAGTGTGAAAATTCTAATCATTGGAAAACAATGATCCCAAATGATATTTTTTCACTATTTGTGAAAAATAATAATTTTTTGAATTTTGAAGAGGAGGGGGCCCTTATATGTAGCAAAAGCAATTTTCACAAGTAAAAACATTCTTCTGCTGAGGATCTTCTACCTTATTCTGTGGGAAAAGATTGTTGAGGCTGCGAACAGAACTGGTGGACGGTGGGAGCTCTAGTGCATTTGGATTAACAATATAAGCAAATAGACAGGGCTTTTTCCCCCTGTCAGAGTCCTGTTTCCCTTGATGTACACTGCTTACCCTGAACCCTCCTGAGACCCTCATTATGGCCACAGACCTCAGGGCCAGACACATCGAAACAGGATTCCCTTCAGCATCCATCAGCACCACACCTCACTTTCCTGGCCCTCTCTTCCATCCCACAGAGCCAGAGAGAACTACCAAGACTTGAATCATGAGCTCGTACATGGCAGCACAGACTAGATTACTACTGCTAGGCCCCTGAGCTAGCCTGAACGTAACCATTTTACATTGTTTCTTTCTTGCATCTGCTTCTTAGCTAATAAAATGTACATTCAGGGGCACAGGGGAACATTCTCCTGCAGCTATGCCAGACTTGAGTTTGCCATACCCAGTATTGAGCGGGCTTCCACGGTGAAGCCTGCTCACATGAAGTGGCACTGCCATGCCTTTCTATCTAGCTTACTCATCACGGCCTCATGTAAGCCCCTACCCTGTGTAAGAACAATTACAAGGATAGTTCTCTCTTCCTACCAGCAAGAATCAGGCTTGGGTTTTGATTTGGTTTATTAATATTTATGCTTTTGTTTTGTTTTCTGAGCACCCCAGATGGCTTTGTTGACTTTTATTGTATCAGGAAGAGTGGTCAAAGCCTTTGGGGAGGCATTCATAGTACTGCAGGAGGGGAGTTATGAATGATAATCAGGTCCAGAAGTTCTGAGGCCAGAGACATCAGAGATGATTCAAACTAGCAGAGGGCTGAGGATGGGAAGCAGAGGCTATAAGGAAACTACTGGTGATCTTCCTGATAACACCATCCTGGCCACTATGGATGTAGAAGCCCTCTACACCAACATTCCACACAAAGATGGACTACGAGCCGTCAAGAACACTATCCCCGATAATGTCACGGCTAACCTGGTGGCTGAACTTTGTCCTTACCCATAACTATTTTACATTTCAGGTTTCAGAGTAACAGCCGTGTTAGTCTGTATTCGCAAAAAGAAAAGGAGTACTTGTGGCACCTTAGAGACTAACCAATTTATTTGAGCATGAGCTTTCGTGAGCTACAGCTCACTTCATCAGATGCATACCGTGGAAACTGCAGCAGACTTTATATATACACAGAGAATATGAAACAATACCTCCTCCCACCCCACAAATTTGTGTGGGGGGGTGGAGGGTGAGAAAACCTGGATTTGTGCTGGAAATGGCCTAACCTGACGATTACTTTAGATAAGCTATTACCAGCAGGACAGTGGGGTGGGAGGAGGTATTGTTTCATATTCTCTGTGTATATATAAAGTCTGCTGCAGTTTCCACGGTATGCATCTGATGAAGTGAGCTGTAGCTCACGAAAGCTCATGCTCAAATAAATTGGTTAGTCTCTAAGGTGCCACAAGTACTCCTTTTCTATTTTACATTTGGGGACAATGTATACCTTCAAATCAGCGGCACTGCTATGGGTACCCGCATGGCCCCACAGTATGCCAACATTTTTATGGCTGACTTAGAACAATGCTTCCTCAGCTCTCGTCCCCTAACACCCCTACTCTACTTGCGCTATATTGATGACATCTTCATCATCTGGACCCATGGAAAAGAAGCCCTTGAGGAATTCCACCATGCTTTCAACAATTTCCATCCCACCATCAACCTCAGCCTGGTCTAGTCCACACAAGAGATCCACTTCCTGGACACTACAGTGCTAATAAACGATGGTCACATAAACACCACCCTATACCGGAAACCTACTGACCGCTATTCCTACCTACACGCCTCCAGCTTTCACCCTGACCACACCACACGATCCATTGTCTACGGCCAAGCTCTGCGATACAACGGCATTTGCTCCAACCCCTCAGACAGAGACAAACACCTACAAGATCTCTATCAAGCATTCTTACAACTACAATACCCACCTGCAGAAGTGCAGAAACAGACTGATAGAGCCAGAAGAGTTCCCAGAAGTCACCTACTACAGGACAGGCCTAACAAAGAAAATAACAGAACGCCACTAGCCGTCACCTTCAGTCCCCAACTAAAACCCCTCCAACGCATTATTAAGGATCTATAACCTTTCCTGAAGGATGACCCAACACTCTCACAAATCTTGGGAGACAGGCCAGTCCTTGTCTACAGACAGCCCCCCAACCTGAAGCAAATACTCACCAGCAACCACATACCACACAACAGAACCACTAACCCAGGAACCTATCCTTGCAACAAAGCCCATTGCCAACTGTGCCCACATATCTATTCAGGGGACACCATCACAGGGCCTAATAACATCAGCCACACTATCAGAGGCTCGTTCACCTCCACATCCACCAATGTGATATATGCCATCATGTGCCAGCAATGCCCCTCTGCCATGTACATTGGTCAAACTGGACAGTCTCTACGTAAAAGAATAAATGGACACAAATCAGATGTCAAGAATTATAACATTCATAAACCAGTTGGAGAACACTTCAATCTCTCTGGTCACGCGATTACAGACATGAAAGTTGCGATATTACAACAAAAAAAACTTCAAAACCAGACTCCAGCAAGAGACTGTTGAATTGGAATTCATTTGCAAATTGGATACAATTAAGTTAGGCTTGAATAGAGACTGGGAGTGGCTAAGTCATTATGCAAGGTAACCTATTTTCCTTTGTTTTTTCCTACCCCCCCCCCCAAGTTCTTGTTAAACCCTGGATTTGTGCTGGAAATGGCCCACCTTGATTATCATACACATTGTAAGGAGAGTGATCACTTTAGATAAGCTATCACCAGCAGGAGAGTGGGATGGGGGGAGAGAAAACCTTTTGTAGTGGTAAACACCCATTTTTTCATGCTTTGTTTGTATAAAAAGATCTTCTATACTTTCCACAGTATGCATCCGATGAAGTGAGCTGTAGCTCACGAAAGCTCATGCTCAAATAAATTGGTTAGTCTCTAAGGTGCCACAAGTACTCCTTTTCTTTTTGCGAATACAAACTAACACGGCTATTACTCTGAAAGCTGTAAGGAAAGGGATTTGTTGTCTCTGGATGTGATGGTAAAATGATCCTATGGGACAAGTAGCAGCAATTGGGGATAGATGACTTGTTTCAGGTGCATTCTCATGCTTACAAATGAATCACTGCTGGAAAATTTCCTCCTGATTATTCTCTGGTATATAACGGAAACTCTGATTACTATGGCAGCGCCTCATAAACTGTTTCATCCACCTTCTCTTACCCAGGTCTTTTGAAATTACTGCCAGATTATGCCTTCTTGCATTGTTAATTTCTTTTCCAGGGTGAAAATTCTTCCCAAATCACCCCCCCCCACACACACACACAAGCACACTTTTTAGAAAGTGTTTACTTATGTGGGGGCAATAGTTGAAAAGATAAATGGAAAAGAGGATGTAACCTGGATGGCTTAGCAACACAAACAGTGTCAGAGGGGAAAGAACCTGTGCCTGTTCTTTCCCAGCCCAGAATTGTTCTAACATGACACCCCTTATAATTAATTGTACAGCACATGATTAGTCTTTATTGACAGACCTAGAGCCAATTGACTTTTTTTATCTGGCTGAGGAGAAAACATGAAGTGTCTGCAGCCATGCATACAATATGCCTTCTCATGATTATACCAGCTAGCTGAGCAATTAGAATCAGGTGTACTAGCTCATATGTTAGAGGCAGGAGCAGCAGGATTACTGTCTAACTTTTGCCTTTAAGATGAAAATGAAGAAGGTAGCAACAAATTCAATAAACCATAAAAGCCAAACAAAGTCCACTTGCCAATAAACTGAAAGGCTCAGAGGAAAAATGCAGTTGATGAAGGTGCTCATGGTTCTCCAGGGGCTGATAGGATCAAATACACAAGAGAAAACAGGCACCAATGGGGGGAAACCAAAAACAAAAACAAATGGCAGAAAAATGTGTCCCGTTCATTTTCAGGAGACCAAAGTTGAAATGGATTTGCTTATAGCACCTTTTACATTCCAGGCATCCAGGAGTGCTTTGCAAAGCAAATGAGCGTGCTGGTTGTGCAGTGACTAGACGGGCTGTTTTCCACATAGAGAGAGAAGAACAGGGACTTTCCGTTTAGAGGGTTTTATTTTAGATTAAGGAAAACAATAAGCAGAGACAACTAAAACAAAGTCTCCATGACAGAGAAAGCAGAGTGGCCCTTTCTCCCTGCAAGATCCTCTACCTTGAATCGCTAAGCAATTTGGCCCCTCAACAGACAGGCTGACTTCTTAGGCCTCATCTGCACAAGAAAATTGTATGAATTTAACTACATCATTTTGGAAGCCCTGGGTAATTAAATTGGTGCAACCCACTTGCGTGGACGCTCTCATTTCAGTTTAAAACAGAGCACCTTATATCCACTTAGCTAATGTCTACACACAGAAGCTGCACCAGTTTCATTTCAATTGGTTTTAAAACAATGTTAAAAAAAAATGGGTTAAAACCCCTGCATGGGTTCCCTTCAACTTATTTAAATCAAGCTCATATCAGCTTAGCTTACACTTGAATTTACAAAGCCAGGTTTAAACCAATATAAAGGAGTTCACATAAGGGCTTGCACCAATTTCAATAGATCTGTTGTTTTTTTTAAAAATCACATCTTTACCTAACCAGCACAATCTGTGTGTAGGCCAAGCCTTAGGAACTGATCTAAGCTAAATCAAGGTAGAACATGCTTAAACCAAGATAAGTGCCTCTATGCAAGAGAGTTGCACTAGTTTAACTTAATCAGTTTAGAAGATGATTAAGTTGAATTAGTATAATTTTCTCGGTATAGGTAAGGCTTTACCTTAGCAGGAGCAGTACGTAGGAAAAAAGAATCATAGCTCCATACACACGTTACGAGTCCAGTTCTCCCTTCCACTCTATGGCTGCAGCCTCCCATTGAAGTCACGGGGACTTGTACCCTCCTCGTCTGAAAGCAGAACTGAGGTCTTCATGTCCAGCTGTTGCTCACATGCAGCCTTGGATATTTGGCTCTGTTTTACTGAGCAAAGGAATGTTGCCAGGGCGTTCGAAGAAATTAAATGAGGCCTCTCCTAAAACTCAAACCAAAACTTTGTTTTATAACCTAAAACCATAGTCATTTTAATGATTATGTTGTACTGTACTCAGAAGCATGCTAGGTGCTTTATATGATGTAGAGAAACAGGCCCACCCAAGAGCTTACCATTTAAAGCCCAGTTCTTCCAAGAAATCCGGTATGGGAGTAACTTTTTGCATCTGAGTAGCACCCAGAATTCACACCCCTGAGTACTTGCCTATACAGCAAGTTAATGTGCAGTAAGCTGAGGTGTAAATCAACAGCGCTCCTGTGTGCTACACACTAACTGTCCACATGGCCTTTGCTGCTGAACACTAAAAGTTCCCTAATGCACTTTGACCACGTATGCAAAGCTCACTAAGGAAATGTAAGTGTACAGCTGCAGGGACCACACAGATAGTTAAGAGCGTGGCACTCCGGAGAGTGGTAGGTTTACACCCCAGCTTGCCACACACTAACTTGCCGTATAGACATGTTTGCACAATTGGTGTCTTAATAGGGACATGCCGTAGCAAATGGTTTCATGAAAACTAAAGGGAATGGAGAAAGTGAAAGGAGAACATGAAAGGAGAACAGGGATTATATTATTCAGAGTAATGCATGCAACTTGATTTTTGATTTTTTTCCTTTTGGCTCATTTTTTGTAGGCAATCAGACATCTTTAGCTATTGTTTTATTTCTTAGTTTCAAGGGAGAATTTTTTATCTTATTTTTCATTATTTGTGGGTGCATCCTATCCAGAGGCTTTGTGATACCACAAGAAAGCCTGCTGTCTGTGTTTTCCATTACAGACAGCTGTTATTCAATTACTACTACAAAAATTATATCCAGAAATCACATTTTGGATTCGATTCTGCTCCCACTGAAGCCAATAGTAAAAATCTCATCCCAGAAAGGGGATTCATAATCTGCATATATTTTACATCATATTTTGAAACATGGGCACCTAAACTACATCTGCAAATAATGTGTGTATATTTTATGTACATAATAGAGGTACTATACTATGAATATTCAACAATTATTTTACTCATATTTAGCTGTGGTGATAAATGCACTGTCTAACGCTGGCTCTCAAGGAAAGAGACTCCAAAAGTTGTTTTAAAAACCCGTTCAACAGAACAATTTCCAAACACGGAGGTTCAGAAATTTACAGCCAGTTTCTTACTTCTTCTGACCCACTACCAGACTATTCAGTAATACTTAAGTTGCACTTATATCTCCAGAGGGAACTTCTAGAGCTCACTAAAGAACACAGTCCAGTCAACTCTTGCTTTTGGATGGCTTGCCTCAGCTCCTTCGAATGTTACCTCTTTGCTTTTCGTGAATGGTGTGCACCTTTGGCAGCAAAACAGCTTCCTAGTACCCCTAAACCCATACCACTGCCTGGATGCGGGCCCCTGGTGGCAGAACAGAATCTCCTCCAATGTTGAATTCTACTCAGACTGAGGTTGAAAAGAGAAGTAGAGGGACTCTGTCGGGTAATTTTTGTGACTGATTGCTGCTCTCTCACTAACACTATCTCCTGTATAATTTCAAAACCCTTATAATATATTGCCTAGCAATTTTCCTTCTCTATTTCTTTAGAGAAATGTAACTTAACACTCAAATGTTAACCTTCTGGCTTGAAATTAGTTCCCCAGCCATAGCCAAACTTCTTTTCCTCCTCCCTCATCCTTTTCCAGCGGCTTTTCTGTCAGATTCAAACAGCTGCTTCTCTTTTACTAGACCTGTCTTCCCACAGCTGCACTAACAAGCCTTTCCAGGATTCTGCCCAGTCTCCAAGGTTTTCTTTTGGCTCTCCATCTGGCCTATGTCGGTAGGTTAGTCCCAGCACACAAAGCAAGCAGCTCTCATGAAACTTCTTGATAGCCCCCTTAGCTGTATTTCATTCAGTCCTGGTCTTATGTATTGCTAGAAGAAGTGCAAGAATCTCTTAGGAAGGATCCAGTTTCTTCAGTGTCCTGCTGACCTTCCCCCAAGAGGGACTCACTGCTGAACCCTGTTCTCATAAGATTCCTGATGCTCCCCGCTCCCAATGAGTCTTCTTGTTCTTCTCGCCTCTTCCACCTCCTTTCTATCGGAAAGCAAAAACCGCACTTTACGGCCGCAGTTCCAACTCCCAGCACTTTGGTTGCCGAGGGGGCAACAGCTGCAAGGGAAAGCTATGTGATCCAGGTCTAGGGCACCAGCTTGTAAATCAGGGAGCCTGGGTTCTATTTCTAGTTCTGACACTACTGTACCTTGAGCTCCTGTTTCCCATCCCTAAATAGGGACAATGATGTTTGCGCACCTTAGAGACACGTGACACAGATGAAAAGTGTTATATCAAGGGTTAAGCGTTATTCCAAAGGGGATGCCAAATGCAGCCATGCTGTTTGCCCATCCCCAGAACTGGCTCCTGCGTCACTGGACTAAAGAATTAAGGATATTTTACTGTCAGACACAAAAATGTGAATAAGGCCTGGTCTACACTATGGGGTTAGGTCGAATTTAGGCACGTTAGATCAATTTAAAAATGACTGCGTCCACACAACCAACCCCGTTCCGTCAACCCAAAGGGTTCTTAAAATCAACTTCTGTACTCCTCCCTGACAAGGGGAGTAGCACTAAAATCGACCTTGCTGGGTCGAATTTGGGGTAGTGCAGATGCAAATCGACGGCATTGGCCTCCAGGAGCTATCCCAGAGTGCTCCAATGTGACCGCTCTGGACAGCGCTTTGAACTCTGATGCACTAGCCAGGTACACAGGAAAAGTGCCGGGAACTTTTAAATTTAATTTCCTGTTTGGTCAGCATGGCGAACTCAGCAGCACAGGTGACCATGCAGTCCCCCCAGAATCGTAGAGCGTAGAATGTTTCTAAACTCCCCTCCATCTCCGTCCCTGAAGTTATCGCAGATTAGAAGGCAAAAAAACCGCACCGGGATGACATGTTTTCCAAGCTCATGCAGTCCTCCTGCACTGATAGGGCACAGCTTAATGCATGGAGGCATTCAATGGCAGAGGCTAGGAAAGAATTAAGTGAGCGTGAAGAGCGGAGGCAGGACGCGATGAAGCGTCTGTTGGGGAAGCAAATGGACATGATGAAGCATCTGTGGGAGCTGCAGGAAAGGCAGCAAGAGCACAGATCCATCCCCCTGCTGCATCCACTGTATAACCGCCTACCCTCCTCCCCATGTTCCATAGCCTCCTCACCCAGAAGCCCAAGAATGTGGGGGGGAGGCTCCGGGCACCCTGCCACTCCACTCCAGAGGATGGCCCAAGCAACAGAAGGCTGTCATTCAAAACACTTTGATTTGTAGTGTGGCTACAATAAGCAATGTGGCCTTTTTCCTTCCCTCCTCCCCCACCCCACCCGGGCTACCTTGTCCGTTATCTCATTTTTTTTTAATTAATAAAGAAAGAATGCATGGTTTCAAAACAACAGTTACTTAATTTCGAAAGGGGGATGGTGGCTGGCTTACAGGGAATTAAAATCAACAAAGGGGGTGGGCTTGCATCAAAGAGAAACACACACAACTGTTACACCGAAGCCTGGCCAGTCATGAAACTGGTTTTCGAAGCCTCTCTGATGCGCAGCACACCTTGCTGTGCTCTTCTAATCGCCCTGGTGTCTGGCTGCTCAAAATTGGATGCCAGGCGATTTGCCTCAACCTCCTACCCCGCCATAAACTTCTCCCCCTTACTCTCACAGATATTGTGGAGCACACAGCAAGCAGCAATAACAATGGGAATGTTGGTTGCGCTGAGGTCTGACTAACAGCGCCAGTGAGCTTTTAAACGTCCAAAGGCACATTCTACCACCATTCTGCACTTGCTCAGCCTATAATTGAACCGCTCCTTACTACTGTCCAGGCTTCATGAGCCATTGGAGCAAGGGGTAGTCTGGGGTAGGTGCGACCGTGCGGTACTGCCAGCTGGGAGAGCAGCCTGAGGCAGAAGCCTCCAGCTCGCAGGAGAGATGCGCGGAAACGGTGGAGCCGTACGCCCTGGATGAGGACGGCTAGCAGCCCTACTGCACCATCTGCTGCAAAGGCACCCAGGAGCTGCTGCTGTGTAGCAATGCCAGAAGCTGCAGGTGCTTCTGTGTTGAATGTTTGGAGGTCCTGGTAGGGCACGGTACCTCAGCCAAGGCAAAAGAGCAAGAGCACTGGAGCTGTTACATGTGTCAACCACAGAAGTGCTATGGGGTGTGACAGCACCGACCGGACTGGAATGTACGGCTGCAAGACTTCTTCACCAGCGACAAAGGACAGGAATATGATGCATCTCAAATCTAAAAAGGCCCGCACACATTTCCCAGAGTCACTACCCTTGATAACAGAACGGCAATGATTGCATTGGCTACTTGGATCACAGCAGCCCCCACAGTAGACTTGCCCACAACAGCAACGGTGAAAATGAGCTGAGCGGGCTCCATGCTTGCCGTGGTATGGCGTCTGCACAGGTAACCCAGGAAAAAAGGCACGAAACGATTGTCTGCCATTGCTTTCATGGAGGGAGGGGCAACTGACGACATGTACCCAAAACCACCCACGACAATGTTTTTGCCCCATCATGCATTGGGAACTTAACCCAGAATTCCAATGGGCGGCGGAGACTGCGGAAACTGTGCGATAGCTACCCACAGTGCACCGTTCCGTAAGTCGATGCTAACCATGGTAGTGAGGACGTACGCCACCAATTTAATGCACTTAGCATGGACATATGCAATCGACTGTATAAAATTGAATTCTAAAAATCAATTTCTATAAAATCAACCTAATTTCGTCATGTAGACATACCCTAAGAATCATAGCACACAAGTAATTAGAGAAGGAAAGACCTAGAAACCGGCCTGTCCATTCCCCTACAGGATTCCACCCATCTCCACCCCCAATCATAGTTAAAGAGAATAAAGAGGAGGAATTAATAATTTCTTGGAGAGTGCACTCAGCAATTGCTGCATAGCTTTTATAATCATCTCTGATTGCTCCACAGCTCGATCCTGTGCTCCCACAATATGGACCAAACCCTGTTCTCAGTGCCCTGCTCAAGTAATTGGGTTATGCACAAAGAAGCTTCATATCAGACAGAATCTTTCCCCTCCATCTGGGAAGCAGCAGTTCCTGTAATCTCAGAGCTGTAGTAGACTCACCAGTCACTACAACCCCTTACCAAGGGGGTAATGAACTACATAATCAACAATATTTCTAAGCATGCTGTCATAAATATAAAGGGAAGGGTAAACTCCTTTAAATCCCTCCTGGGCAGAGGAAAAACCCTTTCACCTGTAAAGGGTTAAGAAGCTAAGATAACCTCGCTGGCACCTGACCAAAATGACCAATGAGGAGACAAGATACTTTCAAAGCTGGAGGGGGGGAACAAAGGGTCTGTCTGTCTGTGTGTTGCTTTTGCCGGGACCAGAGCAGGAATGCATGTCAGAACTCCTGTAAAGAGTTAATAAGCAATCTAGTTAGATATGCGTTAGATACTCAATGCTTTTTTTGCCTCTGTCTTCACGAACAAGGTCAGCTCCCAGACTGCTGCACTGGGCAGCACAGCATGGGGAGGAGGTGACCAGCCCTCTGTGGAGAAAGAAGTGGTTTGGGACTATTTAGAAAAGCTGGATGTGCACAAATCCATGGGGCTGGATGCGTTGCATCCAAGAGTGCTAAAGGAGTTGGCGGATGTGATTGCAGAGCCATTGGCCATTATCTTTGAAAACTCATGGCAATCGGGGGAAGTCCCGGACGACTGGAAAAAGGCTAATGTAGTGCCCATCTTTAAAAAAGGGAAGAAGGAGGATCCTGGGAACTACAGGCCAGTCAGCCTCACCTCAGTCCCTGGAAAAATCATGGAGCAGGTCCTCAAGGAATCAATTCTGAAGCACTTAGAGGAGAGGAAAGTGATCAGGAACAGTCAGCATGGATTCACCAAGGGCAAGTCATGCTTGACTAATCTAATTGCCTTCTGTGATGAGATAACTGGCTCTGCTGATGAAGGGAAAGCGGTGGACGTGTTGTTCCTTGACTTTAGCAAAGCTTTTGACACGGTCTCCCACAGTATTCTTGCCAGCAAGTTAAAGAAGTATGGGCTGGATGAATGGACTATAAGGTGGATAGAAAGCGGGCTAGATTGTCGGGCTCAACGGGTAGTGATCAATGGCTCCATGTCTAGCTGGCAGCCGGTATCAAGTGGAGTGCCCCAAGGGTCAGTCCTCGGGCCAGTTTTGTTCAGTATCTTCATAAATGACCTGGAGGATGGTGTGGACTGCACCCTCAGCAAGTTTGCAGATGACACTAAACTGGGAGGAGAGGTAGATACACTGGAGGGTAGGGATAGGATACAGAGGGACCTAGACGGATTGGGCCAAAAGAAATCTGATGATGTTCAACAAGGACAAGTGCAGAGTCCTGCACTTAGGATGGAAGAATCCAATGCACCGCTACAGACTAGGGACCGAATGGCTTGGCAGTAGTTCTGCAGAAAAGGAACTAGGGGTTACAGTGGACGAGAAACTGGATAGGAGTCAACAGTGTGCCCTTGTTGCCAAGAAGGCCAATGGCATTTTGGGGTGTATAAGTAGGGGCATTGCCAGCAGATTAAGGGATGTGATCGTTCCACTCTATTCGACACTGGTGAGGCCTCATCTGGAGTACTGTGTCCAGTTTTGGGCCCCACACTACAAGAAGGATGTGGAAAAATTGGAAAGAGTCCAGCGGAGGGCAACAAAAATTATTAGGGGACTGGAACACATGAGTTATGAGGAGAGGCTGAGGAACTGGGATTGTTTAGTCTGCGGAAGAGAAGAATGAGGGGGGATTTGATAGCTGCTTTCAACTACCTGAAAGGGGGTTCCAAAGAGGATGGCTCTAGACTGTTCTCAGTGGTAGCAAATGACAGAACAAGGAGTAATGGTTTGAAGTTGTGGTGGGGGAGATTTAGGTTGGATATTAGGAAAAACTTTTTCACTAGGAGGGTGGTGAAACACTGGAATGCGTTACCTAGGGAGGTGGTGGAATCTCCTTCCTTAGAAGTTTTTAAGGTCAGGCTTGACAAAGCCCTGGCTGGGATGATTTAATTGGGGATCGGTCCTGCTTTGAGCAGGGGGTTAGACTAGATGACCTCCTGAGGTCCCTTCCAACCCTGATATTCTATGATTCTATGATTCTGTTTTGTTCAAATGGCTGATAAAATAAATTATGCTGAATGGAATGTATATTCCTGTTTTGTGTCTTTTTGTAATTAAGGTTTTGCCGAGAGGGATTCTCTATGTTTTGAATCTAATTAACCAGTAAGGTATTTACCATCCTGATTTTACAGAGGTGATTCTTTTACTTTTTCTTTAATTAAAATTCTTCTTTTAAGAACCTGATTGCTTTTTTCATTGTTCTTAAGATCCAAAGGTTTGGGTCTGTGTTCACCTATGCAAATTGATGAGAATTTTTATCAAGCCTTCCCCAGGAAAGGGGGTGTAGGGCTTGGGGGGATTTTGGGGGGAAAGACGTTTCCAAGTTGGCTCTTCCAAGTGGGTTATTTTTCTTAGACGCTTGGTGGTGGCAGCAATAAGGTCCAGGGACAAAAGGTAAAATAGTTTGTACCTTGGGGAAGTTTTAACCTAAGCTGGTAAAAATAAACTTAGGGGGTTTTTCATGCAGGTTCCCACATCTGTACCCTAGAATTCAGAGTGGGGAAGGAACCTTGACACATGCAAAAACTTTTAGGAGTTTACACACTAAATAATAATGTGCAGATTACATGATGGATATTATAACTAGGAAAGACCTATGGGGCCAAATTTCTAGCTATTTTGCTTTGCTTTGTGGGGGATATGTGGGTAATGGGGTTCAAATGGAGGTTGTGAGGTTAGTGGAACGAGGAGGAAAGGGAGACTGAAAGATGTGGGACAATGGAGAGATGGAAAAGGACACAAGGGATTGTGACTGGAGGAAGGAGTGGTCCAGCTTTAGATGTCTAGGATGATGTTGGGAGTTGAAGGTCTGCAAGCTGGATGGGGAAACTACCAAGATCAGGTCTAAAACTTCTCCCTTTGGTCAAAGCCGTATGGATGGGCTATGGAGATAGTTGGGGGACTAGTGACGTCTCTGATGGCAGGAGAGGCAGTTTGATCCAGAAGGCAGTGGCACTGGGAGTCTGGAAGCTTGGGCTCTGTTACCAGCTCTGCTGTGTGACCTTGGTGAGTCACTTCACTCTACCGTGTCTATTTAGATAGCAAGCATCTCTGAGGGATTGTCTCTTATTCTGTCTGTGTACAACACTAAAACAATGGGGCCCCAAATTGCAACTAGCACCTCTAGGCAACACCGCAATACAAATAATAAATAATAACAAGAAGAAAAGTAGTGGCAGAGGCTGTGAAGCACAGGCATAGCTGTGATCCATTACAGACAGATGATGATGTTGATCATTTTGGTTACAAGGGGAAAAATGTGAGGAGGGCAGTGGATTCAGGCTGACAACTTTCAGCTAAATGCTGTTGGAATGGCTGAGGCAAATGAGAAACACTGGCAAACCCCAATGCTGCTATGAAAGCCCTAAGGACAGGAGGCACCATTTAAAATCTCCATCACAACCCTACCTTTATTCATCAGGAAAGACCCAACAGTAAATTTGTAAGCATGAGCTTGTTTTCACTTTACCCAGTTTCATGGTTTTCTTTAGAATGTATTTTTCTGGTTTTTGAATTAAGTGCCCTTGGATAAGAACGACTGAGCTACACAACTCGAAAGTAATATTTTCCTGTCCTGGTCAGAATACTTCACAGACAGCAATTAGCTATCTTGGAGTTACTTGCAGCACATCTCTTGCTTCACTTGCAAACTTATGCTGGTAACTTTCCTGTTACTGTTATAAAACAACAATAATTTCTCTCCTCAACTGTCTATGGGCCTGATCCTGCAACACTTACAGAAATACTCCCAATGGGATTACAAGGATTCTCAAACTGAGTGTCATGACCGTTCAGGGGGTCATGAGGTTATTACTTGGGGGTTGCAAGCTTTCAGCCTCCACCCCCAAGCCCTGCTTTGCCTCCAACATTTATAATAGTGTTAAATATTTTTTAAAATGTGTTTTTAATTTATAAGAGGGGGTTGCACTCAGAGGCTTGCTGTGTGAAAGGGGTCACCAATACAAAAGTTTGAGAACCATTGGGTTACTCACATGACAAGAACTGCACAGTCTGCCCCTAGGGATATCAGCGAGAATCCTATGCGTAGAGGGCCTGTAGGATTGGACTCTTCATTTGTAGGAAGTGTGTAAGTGTTTGTCACACTTATGGTTATCATTCAGTTATGCATTTGACATACAGGCAAGCAGCTGATTATTCTTACCATAAAACATCTGAGAGTTGAATGACTGTTCCCAGTTGGTCAGAAAATGTAATTTCCATTTTGAGGAAAATTGTGACATTTTAAAATTTGTTTGCAAAAAGGAATGAAGAACAAAAAAATAACTTCTCACAGAACAGAACTTTTGACACATTTTGTTTAGATAAAGGTTGAAACCTTTCATTTTGGTAATGTCAAACCAATATAAAATATTATAATATTTACATTTATATTTTAATATAAAAGTCCAAATGAAATTAATCAAAATGATAAAGCTAACATTATGAAAATGAAACAAGACAGTTGAAACAATTCCTTTTGTTTTTTCCAGTGACGATTTCATCAAAATCAACGTTGTCCCGTGAGAAATTTTGATTTCAACAAAAAACTGCATTTTCCGATGGAAAACAGTTTGGGGGGAAAAATGGTTTTGACCAGCTATAATAGGTAACAATGAGGTTATTACATGTTGCTAGGTTGCATATTTCTTAATCTGTCTTCTTATTGTCCCCCTACAGGTGAGAGTCAGGTCACACAGTTATTATTTATCAAGAAATGCCCCATGGAAAGCAATTTCAAAGACTCAGCAATATGGGGGAAATATATATATGGGTGGCTCCGCAAGAAAAAACATAAGTTTTGCTATAAAGGATCAGGCTCTACCTGGGGAGATCCTGGAAAAACAGTGTTCCCAAGCATTCATTCGGATTGTAAATGACCATTCAGTTAACCACGTTTGTACTTGTTATTCACGATTCATGTGAATAGGTTTTTGTTCACATGGGTGTTTTAGGGAACAGATGTTCTTCATGTGAATATCCATATTTGCATATAACCAAGAGTGTATGCTATTCATGATTTGCAGTTCCTTATTCTCCTATTTAAAAGTCTGAGACATTAAATAAAGGCATAGGGACAGTACCATGTGATTTTAGGCAACCTGTCAGATACCACCAACAGCATGATTTAAGATGAACATTTCACAATATAACTAATATACTGTACATTACTTGTCACAAATACATGGTAAATATTTCAAAAGAGTACATACAGACATCAGGATTGGGTCACAAACAGAAAACACAACTTATTTCTACTGACTCATTTGACCAGCTTTAGAACAGCCATTAATTCATAAATTCTGGCATTCTGCCTCCTCCAACAGTGAGCAATAGCTGATGTTCAAGAGAAAGGTTTAAAATAAACATACTGTACCTAAGTAGTTGTGCTATCTTTTCACAATGAGCCAGATATATATTTATCTGCTCCCTGTTAGTTACAGATCAGCTGTGTGGTTGCGTGAAACAGAGTGTAGTGACAAGGAAGATGATTTTTACCTCTGTATACAATTCTGGCGGTACCAATACTAGAATACAAGTGTCCCCATAACATTTAAAAAGGGATGCTGAAAATTGGAGCACATGCCGGAAAAGAGCCACAAAAATTATTTGAGGGCTGGAGAAAATACTTTGCAATGTTTAGCTTATGTGACAAAGTTCCTGCTCTACCTTGCGCCTATTGACCGATTTGCTCGCCTTGGAGCTTCACGGCAGCCCTCAGCTTGGCCGTTTTTCTGAACCCACAGTCCAGGTCGACTCCTCCTGTGTCTGACCAGGAGGTGGGAGGGTCTGGGGGGAACCCGGGCCCGCCCTCTACTCCGGGTTCCAGCCCAGGGCCCTGTAGAATGCAGCTGTCTAGAGTGCCTCCTGGAACAGCTGTGTCACAGCTACAACTCCCTGGGCTACTTCCCCATGGCCTCCTCCCAACACCTTCTTTATCCTCACCATAGGACCTTCCTCCCGGTGTCTGATAATGCTTGTACACCTCAGTCCTCCAACAGTCCGCGTTCTCACTCTCAGCTCCTAGTGCCTCTTGCTCCCAGCTCCTCACACACACACCACAAACTGAAGTGAGCTCCTTTTTAAAACCCAGGTGCCCTGATTAGCCTGCCTTAATTGATTCTAGCAGCTTTTTGATTGGCTACAGGTGTTCTAATCAGCCTGTCTTAATTGTCTCCAGAAGGTTCCTGATTGTTCTGGAACCTTCCCTGTTACCTTACCCAGGGAAAAGGGACCTACTTAGCATCGGGCTAATATATCTGCCTTCTATTACTCTCCTATAGCCATCTGGTCCGACCCTGTCACACTTATGAAAAGGATTATTGAGAGGTGACAACTATAGTATGAGTACCTTCATGAAGAGAAGATACCGGGTAGTAAACGGCTCTTTAAAATAGCAGAGAATGGCATAACAAGAACCAATGTCTGGAAGTTAAAACCCGCCAAATTAAAGTTAGGAATAAGACCCAACTTTTTAACAGTGAAAGCGATTAGCCATTGGAACAGATTACCAGGGAAGCAGTGGATTCTCCATCCCTTGATGTCTTCATATCAAGACTGGATGCCTTTCTAGAAGATCTGCTTTAGTCAAACACAAGTTATTGGGATCTATTTGGGGTAACTGGGGCACATTCTGTGGCTGTGCTATATGGGGGGTCAGACTAGCTGATCTAATACTCTCTTCTGGCCTTAAAAATTGATGAATCTATGAATAATGTGGCAATCAGAAGAGGCTTACCTTTATCAATAGTGACATTTAGTAAGGTTCAGTGGGACTCACATTTACTAGGTGCTGTCAGTGATTGTCTGTTAAACTGTTTCTCCTGCTGATTCTCATCTTTTGAACTCCTGGTTGATTCTTCTGTAGGAAGAACTCATGAAATTGTTAAACAGCTTTACCCATTTGTAATACACTCATTTTCATGTCACTGCCAGCCCATGGCCATATATTTGTTATCACACCAGCTTTCCCAGCTGCTGTATTTCTAGATGCAAAGAATTAGTCACCAGGCAGATAGGAATTTACATCCACCAGAAAGAAATCACACATATAGGTTATTTCATGACCTTAGCAAATGTTTTCAGGACAAATCTGGTGACAGGCACAGGTATATTTTACAGAAATTCAATATCAGCTGTTTAGGATGTCACAAAGTTGACCTGTCAGCTGCCATTTACAAAGATACTTGCAGTGGCCAGAACTGGGGGATAATGGTTCTACTTGTATGGTTCTATTCTCCCTTTAGAACATGAAATGTGGCCAGATACAAGGCCCTGAGGGCTGAGGCTTGCAGTAGGCAAGGCATTCTATTGACAAACCTGTGGTATATAGTATAAAAAGGGCTGCTAGGTGGGGACACTTTTTAACCCATCCCCTCCATTTAAAAAAAAAAATTCATCCTCAACCTACACCATCATTTTCAACTTATTTCTCCACAGCACTCCCAGTCTGCATAAAAGAGGGGAAGGTAAAAGAGTTGCCCCCAGCCTTTTGAGTTTAGCCAAGCAGGGAGATATTAGCCAACTGAAAAATTCAGATGCAAATCTCGGTTCAGATTCCAATCCCTATACCCAAATCTGGTATTTTCTTTCTGGCCCATTTCCATCATTAACAGGGTAAATGTTAAGTGTAGCCTATGCTGATGGGCACTTTAGAAATTTGTTTTTTATATTATTTTTATGTTAATGTTATTGTCTTGGTTGTGGGCCTGCAGAAGTTCTGTGGAGAGAAATGGAATTGCACCACTAGCCCAGCTGGATTCAGTACCATAAATCTGTGCTCACCAGCCTCTCCTCTCAGGAAGTTAATCCTTACTGAACACTTTGCAGTTTGTTAGTCCAAGGCATGCTGACAGCAATAGGGTACCTGTTGCATTTACACAAAGCACTTCTTCCCTCCACTCAGTCTGGTTAGAGAACATCTTCCCTATCAAGAAGACCTCTATTATGACTAAGGCAGAAGGCCACAGATTTAGTCAGTTTGTATCATTTGCAATGATTCAACTGTTTTAATGAATAGAAAGGCCTTGACGCTTGTGATGTCACAGATAAGAAAGTGTGGAAAGCAGCAGATGTATGACCTTGCCTCTCTCATTACTGCTTTTTCCTTTGTACAGTATATTGTTGCTTTTCAAGGTTTTCATACCAGAAAAGGAGGAGAGGGAAAGAGACATTTATTAGCAAAATTAAAAAATCCAAACCATGGAAAATTGTCCTTTGGTACAAGCCATTAGCGTTAACAAAACTTAAAGCTTTAGCTAGAAGAAACAGAATGTCCGTCCTGTGGGAAATTCCAATCTTTTGAGATTTGTTTTTGTGCCAAATTGGGAAGAAAAGTCTCAATATTGAAACAGAAAAAACAATAGACCAGAAAAGTTCAGAAAAATTTCCATTAAAAAATATTCAAATGTTGCATTTTGACATTTTCAATCAAAACAGCCTTTAGACATTCCTGTATGAAAATGTCCTGGTTTGACATAGTCTGTGCTCCCCGAGCTTCCTCAGTGAAGTTAGTTTCCATCCTGCACCATAGCCAGGAGCTCCCATGTTTCATCAAGGGGAGAGCACATTGCATCATGAGAGATGTAGTCCAGCCACTAAGCCCAGCCCACAGCAGAAATGGTGGACATGAGGCATCCAAACGGTCTCCCATGAGACATGGTGGCAGCTGAGGCAAACATTGGATTTGAAACTGACCCAGAGTGAAATGTTTCAATTCAGTTTGACAAACTGAACTGTTTTGATTTGGGTTATCCTGACCTGAAATGAAATAATATGTTTAGATTTTTCCCAATGTAAAATCAATGAAATTTCCCCACAAAAAATTAAATGTTGTGGACACTGTATTAGCCATTGAAATAATTTTTTTGACCAGCTCTGCTTAAAAATAAGCTTCACCTTCATACCTAGAAGGAAAACAAGGGTCAGGAATTGTTAGCTACAATAAGCATTTTACAGGGAAATATTGAAAGGCCCCTTTCTGAATGTGGCTTCACCATTTGGCAACTTGCCCATATGGCATAAATGAGTTAGAATCCACTAGATGCTATGGATTATTTTGTATTGCATGGCCCCGGCACACTGGTCCACAGATTCTTTTCAACAAGCTTTATGTGAGCGTTGAATGATTCTCCTCTGCTATAAATTAAAAGTTACAAAATTATTACACATTTTAATTACATTATTCTGTGAACTGATACATTAAACTCCAGACTCTCAAATTTATTATAGCATGTTATTACTTTCATGTATTTTATTTCAGTTCTGATAGGCTGATATTATGACCTCCTTCTTTGTAGGTATATGTATTTGTACATGTATTTTTAGCAGTTTAATTTGATTATATTTTTATTAAATGTTTGTATTTGACTTTTGATTATGTGCATCAAAAATTAATATGAAGACTTGGGGAAAAACCTGTGACACATTTTCTCCTTGGTAAGCCTGGGAACTTTTATTACATAGAGTTTCACATATCCTATTCTGTCCTACAAGGAATCGAAATTACCTTGGAAAGTTGCTCTTCCCTGCAATTAATTTATACGGTATTGACAACTGTCACAACGTTATCACTAATCTTGCTATATTTGGTATTTTTTCTTAAAGGTCCCAACTTCTGGAGTCATGTGATAATCTCAGCTTCCATTTACAAATAAAACAGCAAGTCTCTAGACCTCATGATTGCAGAGCAAAGTTTGAAAACATGGCCTGAGTGTACCCAAATGGTTCAAAAACTGAGAAAGAAAAAGAACCCAAAACATATTCTTTTGATAAAATCCGATGATTGCTCAGGACCTGACTTTTGAACTGGAGGTTCTATATTTTCAGAGAAATTTGTAGGGAAAAATATGTATTCAACAAAATTCAGAGTGACCCTGATCTATATTTTGAATGTTTTACTCCTAGGATAGTGTCTTAGGGCTAGTCTACACTGGCAATGTTAAAGTGGTTTGTGTAGTCGCAGCAAAGCGCTGGGAGAATCCCACCTCCACAAGGGGCATGGCTCCCAGAACTGGTGCACTGTCTCCACTGGCACTTTACAGAGCTGAAACTTGCTGTGCTAGGGGATGTTTTTTCACCCCCCTGCGCAAGAAAGGTGCAGCGCTGTAAAGTGTCAGTGTAGACAAGCCCTTACTGATCTCAGCTGGAAATGAACAAAGCATGGTGTCCCCAGGTGAAAGTGTTTTTCAGTAGCCAACAGCTCTAAGCAACCTTTGCCAGCTAGCAAAGCCCTCCCATGCCCTGTATGTGTGACGTTCACCACACCTCAGGAGCAGTTACTCCCTCTGGGATTGTTCTAGTGCATAGGCTGAGCTACTAGGAGTTGCACTGCCTTTGTCTTACCTAGGAGCAGTTACAGACATCACAGTGATTGCTGGGACCAGTCAGTGCTTTTTAATTCATACTGTGCCCAGGAATATTATCAAGTACAGTAAAAAAAAAAAAAATCAATAAACTTCCTATGAAGACATTTCTCTATTTTTGTGGGTTCCCTGCGATTTGGGATTCACAGATTACCCTTTGTATAGCAGTGATCACACAGAAGTGCACGCAGGATGGAGGTGGGTTGATCAACCTGTTCTTTAAATGTTTTTTTAAGGTGCATTTAGTGTTGATGAAAGCTACTGGACTGACAGCTCTGAAGACTAGCATTGTCTGTTTATCCAGAGCCCAGGTACCACACAGGCGGTAGCTGCATGAGTGTCCCAGTCACAGCCCCAGAAAGAAACACATTGTAATTCTTATCAGGGTGATGCACATTTTTTGTTCAGGTGGCAAAATGCCCAGTAGCCACCCTGCTGCCAAGATTTTGACTAAAAATAAAAATACTAAAGGACAGATCTAAGCCTAGGTCCACTTAAAAAAAAAGAGAGAGAGTGAGAGAGAGAGAGAAGATAGCTCCAGCCACAATAATAATAAAGTGATCCAGGGACAGGGAACCAGAGAGACAGAATGAGACCGGGCAAAAGGAAAAGGCTAGAGATCTGAAATAGGCAAACACAAGTGGTCACCTTGGCTCAGGCTGAAAGCCTGGCTCGACTCTCTGTCCTGGTTCCAATGACTGTGATCCAAGGACAAAGTGAACTGAAGAGAACGTTCAGGCACTTAGGTATACAGCCAGGACATGGATTGTAACACAGTCCTGCAGAGTTAGCACTGTAATGTTTGGATCCTCCTGTCGCTTGGCTCACATGGCCAAATTGGGTACTTTCATTAGCTACAGCCTGCCTGGTGTAGCTTTGTCAGCAAAGAAAGGAAGAAATAAGTGCTAGACTGTTTAGAGGAATGAGGTAGAGTCCCCGATTAAATTTATAATTTTCTATCTTCTCTCCTATTCTGAAAATGTAATCCCCTTATGAGTTTGCTGCACAAAATGCTACTACCCCCCACCAATAATTTTAGAAATGCAAAGGGAACTCTGTGACCCTCTCTCCTCAGAAATTTCATCTTCTACAACCAGCAGGACTCTTGGAATGGACAATGGACAGAGACCTGGACTGAGTAAGAGAGAGGGGAAGCTTAGGTGAAGACAAGAGAGATAGCAAGATAGATGAAAGGCAGCCTGGAAAGGGTCAGAAGTAAAGAGGCCTGGCAAGGAAACAAATGAGGCTTGAAAAAGGAGGTCAAGAGAGGGACAGAAGCACACACATAAAGATGGGTGCAGAGCACAGTCAGGAGAGGGTTGGATGCAAAAGGAAGACTATTTTAGGCGGACAGGAGATAGCGGCATGAGAGAAAGTTAAATGAGAGACAGGAGCTAAGCAAACAAAAACGATAATAGAGAAAGGTGGGAAAGAAAAAAAACAAAACTAAGCAAACACCACAGGTAATTTGTATCTTTATTTGAAAATTATTATATGCAGTGTGGTTGTAGCCATGTTGGTCCCAGGATATTAAAGAACCAAGGTAGGTGACTTGAAAAAGAGCTCTGTGTAAGCTCAATAGCTTGTCTCTCTCTCACCAACAGAAGCTGGACCAATAAAAGATATTACCTCACCCACCTTATCCCTCATGAAAATTATAACAGCGTCCTCTTGCACCAGTAAAAGTTAGGCTCTATCCCAACTGCTCCCAGTACAGAACCCAATTTGGAGAGAGCTATAGTTCAGAATATATTTTGGAAGCCAAAAGGGATGCCAGCCTGCACTTTGAATTCCTTGGCTTTTGTCAGTCAGTGCCCCAAGGTTAACTTTAATTAGATGTAGCCTGTTTTGTGTTAGTAACGTACCAAACTTCAGGAGGAGTCCTGAGGGATTAGAAGGGGTTTCAGGCTGGGGCTAGTCCACATTTCAGAACTGACTAGTCTGTGTGTTTGTTTTTTTCACATTCTGGCTTTGTCTTAAGAACTAATGAGAACTTCAGAACTTTCACTGATACAAGCTGTACTACTTTTTGACCTTGCAGAGATAACCATGTGCCAAATTGTGCAGTGTTTAATTGTTGTCTCTGATGTGCATTCTCATTATCATTTAATGAGACGGAAGATGATGCTGAAACCTTTTTCCAAACATTTGTTTACTTACTACAGGTACAGGTACAATGAGGGTCAGGGTGTACCTTGAGCCAAAGGCAGTGAATGGACAGAAGACCTCAGGAGCGGAGAGATTGCATTTTATTGTACAGAGGTATTTGAGGTTTCAATTTGCGCACGTGTACACAAACACACACACGCAAACTGAAATGCAGCGTGTTTTTCATATTTCATTGTCGACATTATCCATACCTAATGTGATGAATTTATGGTGCAGACTTACCAGTATCTATTTGTACATGCTGGAAGAGCATGAATTGTGTTCAAATTCCCTTCCTTATGATCAGGATTGTTCTATCAACATGATACGTCTTGTGGAACCACTCCAACTATAACAATTCTAGAAGCATTTTTTACACTTATATCTAAAGGATCCCAAAATGCTTCACAAGCTACATATATATGCCAGAGAAGCTTTCACCTGCTGCCAAAGTGAAACCACCTCTAAGGTGGCTCACAGCAGCTGCTTAACAAGGCACAGCAACCCAGGACAATCAGAACAGGAGGCAACGAAGAGTGTCCTAGTCAAATGAAACTCCAGAAAATTTAGGGTGGCCCTCTTACTTCTGAGCCAGAAGATGTAAAATTAACTCAAAGTCACTAGCACACTGAATGGCGGCTGCAGCGTGGACCTTGCCAGAAGAATGTGACACAAAATAAAAGCTGGAATAAGTCAAAAATATTGTGTTTAGACATTCATTTAATACATAAAAGCAACCGTAACAGATGTAGTTTGGTGAAGTAGATGAGGTAACTGGACTGGGAGTCAGAAGAGACCTGGAGTCTATGCCCAGCTCTGTCCTTTATCTGTCTGGTCTATTTAGATTGCGAGCTCTTCAGAGTAGGGACTGTTTCTCCCTTTTTTTTGTATGTCGTTCCTAGCACAATGTGGCCCCATCTTGGTTGGGACCTCTCGGTGCTACCATAATACAAACCAGAACAAAAAAATTAACCTTTACTAACACCTAGCTCTTATTCAGCATTTTTCATCAGTAGATCTCAATGTGCTTTACCAAGGAGGTCAGTGTCATGATTGGTTTCAGAGTAGCAGCCGTATTAGTCTGTATCCACAAAAAGAAAAGGCATTCTTGTGGCATCTTAGAGACTAACAAATTTATCTGAGCATAAGTTTTCATGAGCTACAGCTCACTTCATCGGATGCATTCAGTGGAAAATACAGTGGGGAGATTTATATACACACAGAACATGAAACAATGGGTGTTACCATTCACACTGTAAAGAGAGTGATCAGGTAAGGTGAGCTATTACCAGCAGGAGAGCGGGGGTTAGGGGGAACCTTTTGCAGTGATAATCAAGGTGGGCCATTTCCAGCAGTTGACAAGAACGTCTGAGGAATAGTCGGGGGGGAGTAAACATGGGGAAATAGTTTTACTTTGTGTTATGACCCATCCACTCCCAGTCTTTATTCAAGCCTAAATTAATTGTATCCAGTCTGCAAATTAATTCCAATTCAGCAGTCTCTCGGAGTCTGTTTTTGAAGTTTTTTTGTTGAAGAATTGCCCTCCCCCCCCCCCCCCGTTCTCCTGCTGATAATAGCTCACCTTACCTGATCACTCTCATTACAGTGTGTATGGTAACACCCATTGTTTCATGTTCTGTGTGTATATAAATCTCCCCACTGTATTTTCCACTGAATGCATCCAATGAAGTGAGCTGTAGCTCACGAAAGCGTATGCTCAAATAAATTGGTTAGTCTCTAAGGTGCCACAAGTCCTCCTTTTCTTTTAGTGTCATGATTGTTAGGCAAAGTAAGTGTTGAAAAGTAAGGTTTCTAGCTGCGTGGGGGAGAGGAGTTAGTGCTGCGCTAAAAAAACAGGCTGTTATGTCTTTCTGAATTGCATTTTATTGTTTGGCTTTCTAAAAAGGAGAAATACATGACTACAAGGACAGAACAAGTGCCTATATCCCATTTACATATTTCAAAAAAACAGAGAGAACCATCTCTTTGCAGAGAAGGAAGACATTGTATATGCAGTATTAAAGGGAACATCTTATATTAATTCAGCTAAGCTATGGCAAGGAAAAGTAGAGAGAAAAAATAACAGCACTGAGAGAGGTGATGTAAAAAGCTACTGTTGACAAATCATCAGAGAACAACATGCGCAGAGACCTATCCATTTCTGAGTTGGAAAATACACTTTCTGCTGTAGCTCACGAAAGCTTATGCTCAAATAAATTTGTTAGTCTCTAAGGTGCCACAAGTACTCGTTTTCTTTTTACTTTCCTCACAGCCGCTGGATCTTTAAAAAGCCAAATATCCAGTCAGATATTAGGACGGAGGAGGGGAAACAGGGATTTCTAAAGTACAAAAGAACCACATTTTTCATGAAGTGTTTTCCAAAGTGTGTGAGGAGATCCCCTCTGGGAAGTGTGAAGACTAGCTGAGGGAACAGTCAGGGAAGATGTATAAATTCGTGTGGGAAAGCCTTTAATACCACACGGTGAAGTCGCAATCAGTTTCCTTTTCCTGAAGCGGGACTCATTTTTTAAAAGTTTAGAAAACGTTGACTTAGGCATATTAAACACCAAAGTGTCTTCAAATAAAAATTTTAAAATGGATTGTTAGCATTTAGGGTCAATTTAGTGGGCTGAATGACATTTTCTCAACCTCTTGGTGGTGCAAGACAATCCCATTTGTGACAGAAACTAGTGTAGGAGTGTCCCTAATATTTCATTACCCTTCCATTAAAGTCTGGAATCCCAGATACACACAGTAGCCATTCAATCAGAAGGCTTGTCTACACAATGCAGCAAAGCGCACCAGAGAGGTGTGATTTGTAAAGCACTCTTATGTGTTGCACTTTAACGGCTCCATGTAGACCCTGCTGGTATGCTCCACACGGTACCTAGTTTGCAGCATTAACAGACTACATTGACGTGTACAGGGTACCTTTTAGAATGCACCAGCAGGATCTACATGGAGCAATTAGAACACAGTACCTTGGAGCACTTTACACATCAGATTCCTCTAGGGCACTTTGCAGGAGCTGGGTTGATAAGCCCAGAGTGAGCTGTACTCTGAATCAAATGTATAAGCTCTTTGAAGCAGGGTCCCTCTTTTTATTATGTGTGTACAGTGCCCCACCCAATGGACCCTGTTTGGGACTCCTAGATCCTACCACAAAACAATAAATACAAATAATAATAATTTAGGGAATAATATTACACAGAGCATCAAAATGAATGGGTCTTTTCCATCTCTAATTTCTAGGATTGTATATATAACGAAGTTTATAATCAGTGGGGCATCTCTTGGAATTTGTCTCTCTATTGGCTTAAGTTAGTTACAGTTTCTGTCACTGTTGGAATTCTGGTTGCTACCCAGGGTGTCTGTGCTGAAGGGTACTACAGACAGAGTATGACTAAATCAAAGGCTTTTATACCAGAAAATACAATTAAATACCTACATCAGTTGATCTCCTACTTAGTGTTGTCTATGCCAATTCCTTCCCCTCCAGCTCCCAGCCCTAAATTAAGAGCAACTAAGATTAAAATAATAATAAATCAACTGCATCCGATGAAGTGAACTGTAGCTCACGAAAGCTTATGCTCAAATAAATTGGTTAGTCTCTAAGGTGCCACAAGTACTCCTTTTCTTTTTGCAAATACAGACTAACACAGCTGTTACTCTGAAACCTGCAAATGACACTGATTCATACCAGGAATCAGTTGGTTAATCATAATCTTTACATTTTCCTAACTGCACTGTTCCTTGGGACTTGAGTTAACAATTCAACAAGCATGTCCACATCTTAGCTTTGAGTGACTGCATTGAAACTAACACAAACTCAAACAGAAGCCTATAAAAAGCAAAGACTTATCATGTTTGGTGGTGGCGGAGAGAGAGAAAGAGAGGGAAGGAAACAATACACATCTGAGTGGAATGAGTGTTTATCTGCTTGCCATCAGAACAGGCTAGTCATGCTGTTTTTCTTTCTGTTCAACATGTGAGCAGGTTATGGTGTACAGTACCAGGCTGTACAAAAGCCTGTGGTTGTGTCCTTCTGTTTGTACGGTTTGTTGACATAAGGTGGAGTTCAGATTATTGTGATGTAGGCAGTTTCCTGCCCCTGTTTCTGATAGCCATATATCAGAACAGCATTACAGGCCTCTTTGTCTAGAGGTCCTGAGTCTGCACTATGTGTATTTTGTTAAAAAGTATATGCCCAACATGGAGCCAGCAGCACTTTCATCCAAATTTCCTGATATGTTTTATTATATAGTAAACATCTCCCTACTCCGGCCTAGATCCTGGAGACCCTTCCTCACGTGGGTAATACTTACACGCTGTCCCATTGAATTCCTTGCCCTCACGAGCAAGGGTTTGCAGGATCTGACGCTTAAATGTTACCTGTGGAGAACAATTGTTGACAAGAGATGTGCCGGAACAGGGGCCAGCAGAAACCAGTACAGCTCCCTGACTTCAACAGGGCTATGCTCATTTACTCCAGCTGAAGATCTGGCCCTCACAATGAAAAGAGTAATAAATCACGTGCCACACCAACCCTCTGCTCGGACATGTGCTCTCTGTGAGGAGGACTTCAGACCGAGCCACGGCTAGGACTCCAGATTCCCAGGCCTGTTTTTTTCTGTCTGCCTGTCACGTCAACCTGTTCACCAATATAATCAAACACAACTCCATGCTTCAGTGTGTGGCTCCTACAAGGATCTCATAAAGCAGAGTGGGCATACCACAGGACGTGACTTCACAAGGAGGTGCTGCAGGCGTGCGTAGGGGCAGGCAGGCAGGAGGGAATGAGGTGGGTTAGCTAACAGCAGGAACGAAGAGCTGATCAACAGCTCCACGGATGTAGGCAGCACAGAGGTGCTTTGGAAAGGGCTAAAGCAGAGTGAAGTGGGGCAGGCTGTTTCAGAAAGCTGGCACAGCTGCAAAGAGCTGACCTGGGACAGACAGAGGCCTGAGAAGAGAAGCTGAAGAGTGTACGGCACCAAAAATCCCTATGTGAAAATGGGAAATACGTATAGGCCTTGCTGATTCTAGGCCAAAAAGGTGAGCACTAGTCTCATTCCCAGCTCACTGTGAACTGCAGATGAGCTTATGTCCACATATGACATGCTTTTAGAAGCAGCTGGAAGCAAGATCAATCCAGATATTGAGCCTTGTTTAGTGGTGGTGAATGTGTGTACTAGCCACGGACAGGAAATGAGTCTCAGTATTGTATGAGACCAGAATAGGTCTTTCTAGAGTGCTTTCTCCATAGTGTGGATGTAAAAGTCTGCTCTCACCAACTGAAGTGGTTTTGACTGTTCTGTGTGTGTCTGGCAATCACACAATACAGCAAACCAACTGTTACAAAGAATACTCCGTGTCTCCTGCACTCACTGCCCCTCGTGTTATGTCTCCCATGATGCATGTGTAACCCATACACCTCCTGGGTGTGGTGTTCTGTCCCATCCAGTGGCACCAAGACCACTTAGAGAGAGATTAATGAGTCTGCTCTACAGCCTTAGCTAACAGCCACATGGCTTTTAGCTCATGGGTAGAGGCTCATGCACTAACCTCGAGACTGCGGGTTCAATCCCTCTAGCGGATGACCAGGGTCTGTCAGTGTTACAAGTGGGGGCTCATCTGGGATTTCAACTGGGAAGTCTCTGAAGTTCGGGACGTGCTTCCTCAGCTAGCGAAAGTATGTAACCCACACACCTCCTGGATGTGTTGTTCTGTCCCATCTAGTGGTACCAAGACCACTTAGAGAGAAATTAATGAGTCTGCTTTATAGCCTTAGCTAACAGCCATGTGGCTTTCGGCTCATGCAGTAGAAGTTTGTGCATTTAGCTCCAGAGGTCCCAGGTTCGATCCCACCTGCCAACAACTGGGATCTGCCAGTGTAACACATGTGTAACCTAGAAGTCCTGTACTGGTATTCCCCAGCATCTAGTTTTAGCACACACCTCATTGGCAGCATCTAGATCTGATCTGTTGGATCACTGAACTCTCATGTTAGACATGTCAGTGGGGATTTATCAGCCACTTGGGCAGAGGCGAGAATGATCTGAAGTTCACCTCAATTCAGGTCAAGCTCAGCACCTTTGAGACAAATTTCCAAGAGGATTTTTGGCACATTTTCTAAATTGGGATTCCCAAGAAGTGCCAGGCAATGCTGGAAGAACTTCAGGACACCAACTGTTCAGAGTGAAGACAGAGATGGGGACAATAGTCAAGGTTCTTTTATATGTAGGATGGCCACATATTCTTGAAAACTGGGAATGTTCCTTCTTTCAGGATATGTGCTGGTGCCCCAGTTGATTTTACAGAAAAAACAGCATGTTGTTCTGTTTTGTGTAAACTCCCCCAGACAGACTGGCCACGTGAATGAACCATCAGCCAACTAAGCTGGTCAAACTGATGACAGATTGTCTGAAGGCATGTAAGCTTCAAGGACCACCCTGTTGATAACCTGTTCTCCCTGCTCCAGCCCTGCTAGTGAGCTTCTCCCCTCCACTCAAAGCCACGAACCAGCCCTCTTCTACACAGAAGCAAATTCATAAGGTGACAGTCAAGACAACACCAGAAGTTGCTGCACTGAGGAGGGAGAGAAGTGCGTACTGCTGGCTCTGTCACCCTCCCATACACATCCTTATTCCCCTCTTCCCCCCCCCACACCCCTGCTCCAGCATCCTGGTTTTTCACTTGGCCACCCTATTGCTTTATTCTGCAGCCATAAATGAGAGAGACAGTCACTGACCTGCAAGCAGAGCGATTACGGGAGGAGGGTCCTTAACACAAGGAGCTGTGCCGTTTCTTTTTCAAGTCAGTGTGTACCTTTGGTGGGGCAGAGAGCATTTAACTCAGAGCTTGAGTGTCACCATGAAAGTTTTCAGAGTAACAGCCATGTTAGTCTGTATTCGCAAAAAGAAAAGGGGGACTTGTGGCACCTTAGAGACTAACCAATTTATTTGATCACAAGCTTTCGTGAGCTACAGCTCACTTCATCCGATGAAGTGAGCCGTAGCTCACGAAAGCTTATGCTCAAATAAATTGGTTAGTCTCTAAGGTGCCACAAGCACTCCTTACCATGAAAGTTTTGTCCTGGCCGTTAATCCCATTCAGGCTGTGAAATATTAACCCCCTCCACCAGGAACTCAATTGCCTCTGCTTTTGTGAAGGCAGAAGTGACTTCCAGTGAATGCAGAAGTTACCTTACTCCCACAGTTAGGCAAAATGGTGGCAGGAGTACAGGGCATAGAGGCACTCCTGGTTTATTTAAAATCAGTGCTTCTTTCACCCCCCACCTCCAACCCCAGCCCCTCAAAGACCTGTTAAAGCAGCAAAAACAAAAGCTGCTGTCTCTCTAATAGAGTCTCTGCTTCCCCGGGAACTTGGGCAAGGGGTACTGCCATTGCTACAGCTATGATGTCAGAAAGCTAGAAGGTCCCTGATTACCCTAGCAAATGCAAATGTGAGAAAAGTCTAAATATTTTAATCTGTTATCAGCCACAGAGGTCTACGTACTCACAAAGTTGACCTGTTCGTGGAAAGTACCCCAGCTAGCAAGTGTGATTGGACCAGATATTTAATGCAAATATGAATTTATCCTGGATTTCATCTCTCTTAGATCTTCCACTGTCACTTCAACAATTTTATGGAAAATCCACTCCACCAGTTTTGCAGATGAGTGCTTTCCACATTCATTCCATGAAACTTCACTCTCTTCTTCCATGGTGTGAAAGCATCAAGCCATGAGAATCCACCATTTAACAGTCTGATTGCAAATTTAACTGGATGGCCTTGGACTTGACCTTAAATGTCAAATGTAACATGGGAGGCTAACATTCGCAAGTGAAACGTCCACCATTGCTGTGTGCCCATATGCAACAGCATGGTTACAAGATGACCTGCAAAAAGATATACAGGTAAAATTTAGAAGGAATAAACTCACACAAAAACAGAATTAAATTTGGAACTGTGAATTAAATATAATATTTATTCTAAAGGACACTGTAAAGTACGTGGCAGCTAAGAAAGAAAAGGAGTACTTGTGGCACCTTAGAGACGAACTAATTTATTTGAGCATAAGCTTTCGTGAGCTACAGCTCACTTCATCGGATGCATAAGAATGGAATTCGTTGGTACTTTAATTTAACTACTTCCAAATAATTTGACCCCTTTAATTGTATCGCTAAACCTTGTGCTCCCCCACCCATTTGTGGTATCCACCACACTCCTCTTTGACTATAAGTTCTTTGGGAGAGGGACTCTACTCTGTGTGGATGCATCATGCCTAGCACAATGAGGGCCTGGATCCGTGAATGGGCCTTTTTGGCACAACCACCACACAAATAATAAACAGCAACAACATATTAAACAGATCTCCAAAACTATCAGAGCAAGACAGGGAAGGAAGCTCTAACACATGGGGAACCAGGGAATTTACCATATAGTTATGGGATTCACTGAGCTCCCAGCACAATTCACTAGAATTCTGCCAGCTCTTCTTAGTCACTGAGAGTAAAATAGAGGAAGAGAGATGGTACCGAAGAGAGGCCAAGTTGAGGAGATGGGGAAAAAGCACAGACTGAGTTAATAAGAAGCCATTCAAGAATACACCCCTCACACCCTACGCCAACCCTACAAACTGAAGCATACATTTTCAAGGTACTAGTGATTTCGGGTGCCCAACTTGGCACCTTAAAGGGTCCTGATTTTCAAGCAGTGCTGCACACCCACTTTTTGAAAATCAGGCTCCTCCAGGTATCTCAAGTTGGGCATTTAAAAATGCAGGCAGGCAAATCACAAATCCCTTTGGAAAGTTTAGGCCTGATAAAGCTTCTACCATGTGCAATATTATATGTATTCCATTATGTTAAAAAGACATAAATGTTTATGACTGTCCTTCAGACGGACATTCCAATCAAGGAGGCAAACTACTCATCATTCTTACTCTTCAAATCATTACTGGGAATGCTTTCCTTGCATGAATGCCCTTCCCCCACTTTCCAAACCTCTCCTACTCAACACCAGGCATAATCACAATTCTATTCAAGTTGTTTAAACTAACAGCAGCACAATTCACAGCTAGAGGCTTCAGCTACTTTGGATTCGTTTGCTTGATCAACACTCACCCACGGTTAGTAACTTTCAGAGAAAACTGTCACTAGGTAGACAATGGGCTTGCAGTTAACAGCAGTAGATTTGTGTGTCTAAATGTTTGCAGACACTTGGTAAAATGTCTCTGACCAAGTTTCTAAAGGACAATCCTCCTGCAGGGCTGTATGTGTTTAAAGGAGGCAATCTCTGAGATAAGAGGTGGCTCTCCTTCTGCTTATGTGCCAAGAATTTCTGCAGGGAACACAGCCAGGAGACAACTTTTGGGAATTATAACAGATATACGATCTCCTGCCTCTCTCTCTCCCGTTCACGCAACACACACGTGATGTGGCGCTCTCTCTATAGAGGACCTAGCATGCCTTGAACCCCCTATATTGCAAGAATAATAGTAAAATATTTGCTCAGTGATCTCCTGTGCTGGCAAGCCCCTGGGACTAGGCTGCAAATCCCTGAATATCATGAAAATAATTTGCCCACTCTTTGTGGCTCAATTAAAACATTTCTTTGAGTACATAAATATTCTTCCAAGAACAGATAAAATTCAGATCATTTCAAAAAAACCCACCAATTTATTTTTCTCGTAACTCCATTGCACTCCTCAAACGTGGATGGTAACTCACTGTTGGAGATACCAGCAAGCGATGTAATGTCTTGTCGACATAAGAAAGTTGTACTAATTAATAAACTGGGTAAGTTAACTCAGTGTAACACCCTTGTGAGGAGGCCTCTCTCTTTGATTAAGAAATAATGCCTTTCAGAATTGATTTAAACTAAATTCATGTGTCAGTCTAAATTGGTACAACTCTCTCACGTAGATAAGCCTAATGCTAATGGTACCTTCCAGTTTTGGTGATAATCCCATCATGTTACATGCGTATTTACTTACAGATGAAGTTCCCTTTACACTCTTGCACAAACAGCTAAAATATAAAACATTACACAAAACATGTTATGAAAACTGTACACCACTCCATAAATCCAAATCTAACATAGGAGGCAAATTCATTTCTGTGCATACCAATTTTTAGGCCATTATTGAAAACTGGACTGTAAGCATTTCTGCGGCAGTAGTTTTTTGCTTTACTGAGAATAAAATTCATTAGTCAAAAATCTGATGATTTTCTTGTTACAAAAGGGTCACGGTGAAATCTTGGTAGCATAGAATGTATATGCCAAACAGCTCTTGTGCCAAACATTCTTTCCTGCCCCAGGCTAGCAGGTGAAAAGAGGCAGGGTTGCCCAGGCCAGCCCTATGCTACAGTAATTCTCAACAATGTTTTCAGCCCCCTGTAGCCATTAGGCAGCTATAACACAGCATGGGACAACAGGCTACCCTTAGAGCATCAACAAAAGTAGAGCATTTATACTGGGTTATACTGGGGAGGGACTGTGGATAGAGCACTGGACTGGGAGTCAGGAGATCTGGGTTCTGTTCTCTACTCTGCCACTGACCTGCTGTGTAACCTTAGGTGAGTTAATTCATCTCTGTTTCCCTTCCCTCCCTCTTATCTATTTGGATTGCAAGATTTTCAAGACAGAGACTGTCTCATCCTGTGTCTTTGTACAATGCCTAGCACAATGGGGGCCTCTCCATGCTACCATACTAGGAACAAATGAAATAATAATAATGCCAGTACAAAAGAGTGAGTAGGCCACCTTAGCAAAAGTCAGGGGGTGCTGTTCAGTGCCATCTTAGCTATAACCAAAATCTGGCCCTCTCCCTTTTTTCATTTGCTCACAAGGAAGCTTCACATTCCCCATGTCTAAATACATTAATTATCATAAAGTCAGATTTAAGACACAACTCACCTCCTCGTGTCTTGTTCTTTCAAAGTTTCTAGTTGCAGTTCTTTGCTGGGTCACACATTCACTCTTTTACTTCTTTTATAGATGGGCCTACAAATGCTGTTGTGTTTCTGTAATGAGACTATCAATCTCATCGGGGGGGGAGGGGAGGAATACAGTTGAAAATGTCTGTTTCTGTGTGTCATCAGAATTTAATTTGTGGTGAAATTCTCCACTCCTCTTTCCCAGATTGCAACTCTGCTCTAATTACAAGTAGAGTTTGGTTGTATCCATAGGAGAGCCTCTCTTTTTTTTAAACATTCCCAGGTTTGTACACCCACATTTACTACACTGACTAAACGTGGTATACCCAGTCATTCCCCGGAGAGCCGCAGGTGGATCCTTTCCTCTTCCTGTCTCCATATCAGCATTCACCTCTCCCCCTCTTTTCCTAGGACCCTGGGCGATGTGGGAGGGGTAGGTTGTCCATGGTCTGGGATCCATACAAGATGATGTGTCTTTGGCTGCCTCAGTTGCCAGCAATATATTCACCATATTATGTAGCAGCAGCCAATGTATAGAGCAACCATGTCACTAACTAGCTGATTAAAAGTGATAATGTAGACGGAGACCTATAGTTTAGACATTTGTATGGTAACTCTCCTAATTCACTTTAGAGCATAATTATCCTAGACTCAGTCTGAGGTCCATGGACTAATGGATTGTTACAAAGACTTTAAAGACAAACAAAAGACACCAGAAGCTAATGGAATAATGAATGCTGTTACAGATGTTTTGGATTTGGGTAATAATTTACTTGGAAAACAAAAGTTAGAATGGAGTTTTATTATCAGCCTATAGGGGAGATTCTTCACCAAAAATATCTATGAGGGAAAAATGTTCTATTTCTGTCCTGCACATTTTCCTCAAATAAAGGCCATTATTAGATAAACTCAGGGTTAGAGCTGATGTGTTTGTCTGTAGCCCACCATAGACCAGGCTCATCAACACCATCACCTCCATAATGCTAAATGCTTCAGTTCAGAGGCCTAACCATTCACAGTGTTGCCAACTCTTACACTTTATTTGCAAGTCTTATGATAATTGGTGCTTTTCTTAAAGTTCTAGCTCTTGGCTTCTTTAGATTACTGAGTGACTATCGCAGTGGGTTTTGTTTGTTTAACTTCTTTCAGAGAAAAGTTGAAAACGCAAACCCCTGAAGGCTCAAAAAAAATAGAGAGGCAAATGAAAATAACCCAAAATGAATTATTTTTCAAAATCTCATTATTTTTAAGCCAATCTCATCATTTTTGAATGTTTGGTTTTGGCAATACTACAAAAGGGACAAATGGGGCAAACCCAGCTTTCACATACCGCGAGAGTTGCACACCAAACCGCGTGTTTGTTTTTTAACATTAATCGCTCCTACTGTGACTGTTTTAAGCATACAACTAAAATAGACTTACAGAACTCACTTTAAGCTGCCTTCTACTTATTCATCCCTTCAGATAGTTCTGTGGAACTTGTCACCATAACATGCGAGCACTTTCTATTCCTTAACTGTTTTCTCTTCCCTCCCCTGCCATCAAGAACTTTGCTCCTCTTGATCCGTTGGAGAGCTTTCCCATGACATTTTTTTCCCCTGAGCTGCCTGAGAGACAGTTTCAAATTCCCTGAACTGGATCCGGGAGTGTTCCAGCACCCCCTACTTTTTTCAGGGGGTAAACACACAACCAAAATATCCAGCTCCAGGACAGCTTGACCTTTCGGTGACCCTTACCCTGACCTAACACTGGTCACTCTCACCAGGAAATTTGTTTATCTTGGGACCTCAAGGCTCCAAACCTGAAGGAATCAGCTTTTGTCACCAAACTCCAAGGCCTACTGGAGCTAGTTGCCAGCCACAACTTGAATGCAGATTAGTCAGCTGTATGAAAAGCTTGGGTTTTATTTTCCAGTCCCCGACTTGATATTATGCTGACTGGTGACATGGAGAGTCCACAGACAGCTTATTTTAGCAACCCAAAAAACCCTCCAGCCCACCAGGAAAGAGATTCAACCTTAACGACAATGCTCTGTTATCAGTCTGCCTCTGATTAGGAGTCTCTTCCCTGCTCACTCAGTAAATTAAATATACACGCTACTTGCAGCATTCCATATGCAAGCATTTGCCTCTGTAGCCCCCTAAAGAAGAGCTTCAGAAGGTTCTTCCCTAGTTGCATGATTAATATACAATTGAATGATTAATATATAAACACTAAATCCCTAGTTACAGAGCACACAGATGAACCGAGGAGAAAAAAATCCCATCCATGTATTTTCAAATAAATCACATTTTTTTATAAAAAAATTATCTTTATGTTGATCTGCAAGGCCTCACTTCTGGTAACAGTGACCTTGACCCTGCAAACACTTGTACACATGCATAACTTGGTTCACATGAGCAGTCCCATTGAATGGGAATACTCACGAGTAGGCTTCATTATATGCTTATGTGTTTGCAGGATCAGGATCAGAATTTGGATATTTCAGGGGTGAGAGTAGCTTTTATAGCAATGGATTCATTATTGGGTTTTATTAGTCGATGAACTCAGTCAGTTTAACTAGAAATGGGAAAAAAACAGACTTCAGTTTTGATATTGCAAAAACTCATCTGTCGGGTTTGGGCTTTGCAAAACTAAACGTAAGGAAGGTTCTGCTTGGATTCTATTTTATCCAAGCTCTCCCAGATACAAAATTCTGAGCCATCGCTAGTTTTAACCGGAGTGATGAACACAGACATAAGCAGATTCCTGATCAGATTCTTTTTCTTTAAACAAAACTGGGGAGGGGGAAGGCGTGTTTCAGACTCCCCCCCCACCCTTTTTAAATAGAGAAATGCATTGAAGGAGGCAAAGCAGTTGTGACAGCAGATGCAGAAATGCAGAGCAATTTTTCTCTTATCATACAGCTATGCATAAAGGGGGAGGGGGAAAACTGCAGCAGGATGCATCATTCCGGGAATGTCTGTTATCCCAGAAGTGACTGGAAACAACCCATCTGAAATATGCAGAGCCATTATCAGGCCTGGGCTTAAATAAACTTTACTGTCCATTCAGTGATCAACCTCCCTCAGAGTTGCTGGCTCCATTCATCACTGTCACCTTTTCAAAGTGACTGTGATGACAGTTCATGATCATTAACTAGTAATGGTGTGCTTTGCATTAAAGGGAAGGCACATCAAACAGATGGACCCACAATTCAAAAGTTAACTAAATTATATAATAGACATTCTCTGGCTAACTACATACAGATGGTGGCAAAGGTAGAGCAAAATGGTAAGCATGGAAAACAAGAGGGAGTTTACATTTTGTGCGGTATCTACTGGTTTCCCAATTGCCTTCTAAGTTGGGACTATTACTACTATCAAAAAGAAGCTGTTATAAAGATGGCTTTCTATGTCTGATATGAGCAGAAACACTGGCTGTAGTTGTAAGCCTGGTGTCAACAAAGTTGTGAGCATCAAAATGCCTTTGATTTTGAAGATTTGCTGTATTTGGGGTATGTTTTTTCCCTGCAGTGTATCCCACGATGATATTCATTTCGAGCAGGGCTAGGAAGACCATTTCAATGAGGGAGATTTAAAAGCAAACAAGGTAAAATTTAAAATGTCTCACTGAAACACAACAAAATCCTTCGTCCACAAGGATCAAAGCCTAGCTCATTGTCACTTCCTTTACTCCTATAGGCAACGGGCATTCTCCAACAGACCTCCGCACACCCATACTCCACACTTGCAGGCAAAAACATTCACATTCTAGTGGACCTTACAGCTTTGTTTACACTGACAAGGAAAAAAGCATGGTTGGGCAGCGGCGGCCAACCTGCGGCTCCAGAGCCACATGCGGCTCTTCAGAAGTTAATATGCGGCTCCTTGTATAGGCACCAACTCTGGGGCTGGAGCGATAGTCGCCAACTTTCCAAAGTGCTGGAGGGTGCTCACTGCTCAACCCCTGGCTCTGCTGCAGGGCCTGCCCCTACTCCACCCCTTCCCGCACCCTCCCCTGAGCCTGCCCTGCCTTCACTCCCCTCCCCCAGCCTCCTGCACGCCACAAAACAGCTGATCAGGAGGTGTGGGGAGGGAGGGGGAGGTGCTGATCGGCACCGGTGGGAGCAGGAAAAGGGGGGAGCGGATGGGGGGCTGCTGACGTATTACTGTGGCTCTGTGGCAATGTACATTGGTAAATTCTGGCTCCTCCTCAGGCTCAGGTTGGCCACCCCGGTCTTGGGGTTACGAAACTAAATGGGATTCAGAAGATCTGGAGTCAATTCCCAGCTCACTCAGGGAGACAGAACAATCCCTTGTGACTTACAAAGACGGTGTGAATTACAAATATCTCCATCACTACCTGAGCACTCTGCTGCCCAGGAATCACTTAAAGAAGAAATTCGTGAATTTCAAATAGCTAATAACTCTGAATTCCACAGGCTGTTCATGAACAAATAAAAGCAATGATTGCTAGTATTTAGTTTATTATGGGCCAGGGTCTTTTTAGTTGACATTGATCAATCGCATATATTTGGGCCTTGTTTTTCACACAAAACTGGGCACCTGGTAGGTTTTTAAACACATAGTTAGACACCTCTGTAAACAGCCTGATTTTAAAACATGCTGATTATGAAGTCAGTGGGGACTGCTGGGTGCTCAGCAGTTTTGTGAATCACACCCTTAAGGGTCTGATTCAAACCCATCAAAACCAATTGGAATGTTTCCACTGACTTCAGTGAACTTTTTATGTCACAACCTATCTATAGACTGAGGAGCCTATCTTTAGGCACCCATTTGTTAAAATCTTGGTCTTCTTGTTCTGAAATATTGCACAATAGCTTGTGCCAAGAGACCTTTGTATTCAGTGCACTTTATACATTAAAAAAAAAAAAATCAAACAAACTGACACATCTCACACCAGTTCATTTTAGCCCCGCCTCCTCACATAGTAGCTCTTCAGTTGCCTGTCAGATGACATTACTTTGTTCCTTTAACATGTGTTTATTAAAAAGGGTTAATAGAAGCATGTACCAGGAAGGGGAACATTGCTTAGGAGTCTACACACATTCATACTGTCGGCTTTTCAGAGCCAGGACTATCTTACGACCAGTGTGTGTTTGTGCAGCGCCTAGCACAATGGTGCTCTGGTCTTCACTCGGGCCTTGAAGAGCTACTGTACAGATAAATAAATAGGGGAGATTTTCAGAGTCACAAATTGGAGGTAGGCACCCAACTCCCACTGATGTGCAATGGGAGTTGGATATCTAAACGCCCTTTGTGCCTTTGAAAATCTCCCTTTAAATGTCAAGAGAACAGGTCATTTCCCAGGTTTACTACTGATCTGCTGTGACTCTGGACAAGTCACTAGACCCAGATTTTCAGAATGGCTTCTAATTTTCTAAGCTTATGCTCAAATAAATTGGTTAGTCTCTAAGGTGCCACAAGTCCTCCTTCTCTTTTTTCTAATTTTGGGTGATACAGTATTTGGGTGCCCAACTTTAGACACTTTTGAAGTAGGGTGACCAGACAGCAAGTGTGAAAAATTGGGACGGGGGTGCAGGATAATATGCACCTATATAAGACAAAGCCCCAAATATCAGGACTGTCCCTATAACATAGGGACATCTGGTCACCCTAATTATAAGACCTAATTTTCTGTGCGCATGCAACTCCCAATGATCTCTGTTTTCATGTGTTAAATAGGGACAATATTTACCTCCCATGGAGGGGTATTGTGAGAATTAAATCATTAGTGTTTGCCAAGATCTAAGAAATCCTCCCGTATAAAGTGCTATAGATGTAAGGATCTGCAGGTCTAGAGTTTGGATCTGCCGGTCCCTAAGTGACTGCTACAGCCACACCATCCGGCAGCTCTGGCAGAGCAGCAATTGACAGGCTGTGAGGCTTGTGGTCTCAAGCAGGACAGGATGTGCCCCCCACAGAGGGACTGATTGGCAGTGCTGCCAGGGTCCCGGCTTGGTCAGGAGTACTACTTAAGCCTGGAGGGGATAGCAGGAAGCTGTCTGTGCAAGGCAGATCCCCAGCTGGGTGCTATGCCAAGCCTTGCTCCCAGCCCCGCTCCAGCCTGGTTCTTTTCCTGGCTCCTGAGTCCAGCTCTGACCCCTGACCCTCAGCTCTGATTCCTGACTCTGATTCCACCCACTAGTCCTGGCTGCCCATGCCCAGGCCTTCACAATAGAAGTGCAAAGTATGATTGTTGTTGTTCCCAGAATACTGACTGGACAGAATGGGAAGAAAGGAATGCATTACACATCACTCCCCTCTTTACTGCTTCTCAGTTCAGCCGAGTGATCCTGCAGCTATATTGGACTGTGAGCTACTGGGGTCCAAGACCGTATGTACTTTGTGTCTGGTACAGTGTGGCGTGCTTTGTCTGCGGTATACAATATTACTAATAAAGAAAGAAAGCTGAAAATAATTGGTGGTTAACACTGAAGTGGCACAGATGTTGAATTCAGCAATTACAAATAAGAACCAGGAAGTGCTGGTACAATACTCGCTTCAGCTGGTTAGAAAAAGTGGGAACTATCTAACTTTCCATTCAGTCTCATTTATCTGCTGTATGTAGTTTATACTGCAGTGAAATAAATGTAGTGGCAGGATGATTCTAAGCCATACAAGGCACCTGTCTATATCCTCGCACTCTCTCCCACCCCCAGGTTATGCCTATACTGCAAGCACGACAGTAGCACACCATTGTAGTGATGTAGTGTAGAGCTTCCTACGTCGACAGAAGGGGTTTTTGTGTTGCAGTAGTAAATCCACCTCTCCAAGAAGCGGCAGGCAACTACGTTGACAGAATTCTTCCATTGACCTAGGTGTGTGGGTCTAGGTCGACCAAAGTACGGCACTGAGGGCAAAAACTTTTTCACAGCCAGCCCTGCATGACATAGCTAGATGGATCTAAGTTTTCAGCACAGACCAGGCCTTAGTGTACCTGTCAGGATCACAACCAGGCTACTATCCTTCCCCAACATTGCTGCCTTTTAAGCATCTCTTCTTGGGAATGTATTGCAGCATCAGGAATGGTGACTGGAGGGTGAGGTGCCATCCTTCCAGAAAGTGGCCCTTTCAAGAACAGCAGCATACTGTATTTTGTTGAGGTAGTCACAGTCACGTAATTATTTTGTCTGGAGATACACTTTGGTAATGGGGAATTTGCTTAGAAGATCTCTGAAGTTAATGTACTTTAATATCTGTCCACACCTCAGCTCCTCGACTCTACCCCTCACTGAGTGGAAGGGCTAAGAACTGGCTGGGTTGTAACAAGTTATTTTTAACATTCAGATTAAGAATTCACCCAAACATTTAAAATGACAACCAACAGCTAGGGACATAGGTGCTTAAGGCAGCATTGTCTAGTAAGCAGGGCACTGGGCTAAGATTTAGGAGATCTGGGTTCTATTCCTGGCTTTGCCATTGAGCTGCTATGTGACCTCAGGCAAGTCACTTCTCTTGTCACTCTATGCCTCTGTCCCCACCTTTTTTCTGTTTTGCCTATTTAGATTTTACGCTCCGAGTCAGGGACAGTCTCTTCCTATATTTGAACAGTGTCTAGTGCAATGGGTAACCAGCCAGGGTCAGAGCCTCTAGGTGCTACTGTCTGACAAATTAATAATAATAAATAATAGTAATAATGACGTTAAAACACAATACAATTCCTTAGCCAACCAAAAGCTGATGAACACATGAAAGATGATCAATTCAAACGCACTTGTAAATGAGACAGTGTCATATTAACGTACGTCCTGTGCAGGATTGATACAGATTCTGCCCTTCTTACGGAAGGCTCGTGACTGAGCTCAAAGTTTCTCTATGCTTTAAGAATGCTTCACTCACCACTGACTGGCCATGGAAGTTGAGAAATTTAAGTGACTATACACTCAGACCCGCTTAATCCATGGTTGTGATATCTACACGCCTGGGTACCCAAAAAATGCTACACAATGGTAACCTGGCCAATTATGTAATTCTTTATCAGCTGGACATACAGGTAAACCAATAAATTGGTTTAAGATCTGAAGTAATGAGAACAGTCATCCCTGACAGCATTTTTTACTTTACTTGCTAGATGAATGCAGTTGCTTATGTCAGACAGTACTTGCGTGGTGTATATGAAGTCTTCTTTTAAATCTTTCTGTACAGTCCGATGAAGTGAGCTGTAGCTCACAAAAGCTTATGCTCAAATAAATTTGTTAGTCTCTAAGGTGCCACAAGTACTCCTTTTCTTTTTTCTGTAGTGTGCATCTCCGTGATTTCCCACTGAGGTGAATGCCATAGTTTGTCTATACACTGCTTAAGTAAATGTTTCAAGTGTGCCAAGTTAATTTCATCAAGCAACTTAATGCCCTGGTGTTACAGGACTGGCTGAAATGGACTAGATCAATTTAATATCCATCAGTTTGTAAAACTTTATCACAACCCCCTGCCATCTCCTCCTCCTCCAAGCTACATCTGACTACATTTTAAAAAGGTCTCCTCAAAGGGAAGCTTCTTGCCATTTTTGTCCTTTTTCCCTGGACCATTTCACATTTCTTAGAGTTGTGTCGTGCAAGGTGAACCCTTAGGATGGGAGCATATCATAGGAACATGCGTTAAAATACCAGTTCTGTTATTCCAGAAATGGAGACAATGTGGACGGGAAATGGGGGACTTCCCTACCCACTGAAAAGATGACTTCAGCTTTGCAGCTCACAGAGCTGGGGAATAAAACAAAACAAGAGACAAACTGGAGAGGAATTTACAAACTTCCAACAATCTGCATCTGGTACATTACCCTCCAGTTAGAAGCTGCCTATTCTTTATGTAACTAAAGAAAGAGAAAAGAGTTAAACTGAGGTTTTAAAATATTTCCAAGTGTTTACATATATTTATTTAAATTCTTGCAAGTACCTTAAAAACAACAACTCTCCTGCACTCTCTCTCTATCTTTGTTTTCCTTCTCAGTGAAGTTCCAATTTGGGGTGATGATCCAGAGGGGGTTCTTACTGCATGTGATCAAGGCACCTGCTTAACACCCCTTATTTCCCCAGTTCAAAGGTTTATATAGCCTTAGTCTCAAGAACACTGAGCAACTAATCTACTCAACTGTGTGTCCAAGTCAGGTAAATATAATACCTGTTGTCTCCCTTCAAGTATGGTTAGGAAAGACTGTGTTGCCAGAAGCCTCAAGATTGTTATGACCTTGATAACCTGGATAGAAACATCAGCTGAACATTTTCAACTGGATCTAGTTAACTAATCTCCATAAAAGAGCAGTTGGGTCTACTGTTTCCTGGTGCTCCCACAGAAACCAAAGATCAATTGACAGATTCTATTGGAGTCTCACTAGACTTTCAACAAGGGAACCACAAGGAAAGCATGTCTTGGTCTCTTTAGGGGCAAAAACATTTTGGGCTGAAGAGGAAAACCCAGGAAACTCCATATGCACTTTATTTTAATATTATTTCCCCTATTAGCATCCAGCATTAGTTTTGAATCAAGATGGTTATGTGGGGAGTTCAAATATATCCCTGGTACTCCTGCAGCATAGGCTATAAATAAATAAGGCCCTTCTGTAATGCCTTCTACCTTAAAGCACTTTACAAACACTAATGAATGAAGCCTCATCACCTCTGAGATAGAGGAGTTTTATCATCCCTGGTTTACAGATAGGGAAAACAATGCACAAAGAAGTTAAGGACTGGGATGGCGACCCTTTAAAAAGCACAAAATTGTTCCAGTCAAGCAAGCACTGAGTCACACACACAATCTATGTGGACGTGATTCTTGCTGGGTGTCATGCCTTTCACAACTGGCTACCACTGAATGAGTTTATGCCCTCCTAGGGGATTCATATGAATTGTGGACCAATTTAGGAAGCTTTTCAGTCCTGAATCAAATGCCAGCTTTCTGGGTCATTAGGCTAATGACATAAATGAGTCAATGTAATATTTGCTGCTGCAGAAAGTTCTCTTCAGGTACCATATAACTTTTGCTCCGTATATACTTCAAATTGTATCGCCAGGATTTTCTCTTGCATCCAGATAAATACAGTAGCTCCACTGCCCTGAGAGCTAATATGGTCTAGCAGCTAGGGCACTCTCTGGGCCTGGCTCCCTTCTCACCCTTTTCTATCTGATCTATTTAGACTACAAACTCTTTGGGACAGGGACTGTCTCTCACTTTGTGTTTCTACCGTGCTTAGCACAATGGGGCCCCAGTGGAGCCTCTAAGTACCACTTCAATATAAATAATTAACAACGCCACTCAGTCATCCAGGATTGATTTCATCTTTCTCCCCACCCCAATTCTATTGGTGTAAGCTTTTCTGAGTTAATAGAGCTGACTCAGCGTGCCTGGATTTAGAGTTAAAGTTCAATTAATTCTTCATTTCCCAGGAAACTCTCTTCCTTTCTCGGCTCCCAGGATTGTTCCCATAGGTAAGGAGTTTATTTCTGGTTCACTTTTGGCTGGCTTTGGCATTTTTTCAGTTCCCCTTTTAGTGAGAGCCTTGTGGATTTCAGATGGGACTTCCAAACTGCCCGAATCCAAATGGGTGACTTTGCCAATCAGCTGGATAGCTAGCTTCAGAGCTATTGGCGTAGAGACAGCAAAACAATAAAAACACTCCCTAGCCCCAAGCAGGCTTCTTGGTCAGCAAACCTCCTGCTTTCCTCCCAAACACACTGTAGTGACTTTGGAGAAGTGCATTCTGAAGCTTGGGAGCTCATCTGTGTTGATTTGGTGGGCTTGCCTTGCAGGCATCACCGCAAGAAGCAATGGCTTTATGGAAGACTGTGTTCTTCACACATTAAAGCAGTGTTCCCCCGCCCCCGTTCAGGAAAAAGAAAGTAATCATGCCTCTCCTGCAACCCTGCTTTCTAAAGGCCTATGCTTCATAATTTATGTGTTGACTCGGCAGGACCCCTTCTACTCCCTGACCACCACTAGTGCCTCACCACCCCTTTGGGAAACACACACATGTACATTTTGACAGTATGATATTTCCCTCTCCTTTCTCACATGCTCTGATGAGCAGTGACATAGTTGACAATGTTGACATTTAAACTTTCATTACTGGCATTTGAGTTAGTATCCCTTGAAATGAATGAGACTCATCACACCTCAGAACTATTGTTTCAGTCTCTCTGCAAATTGAGGCAGACATTTCTGCACTGGTTATATTCACATTTGGAAGGTTTTCTTTTCTTCCCAACCGTAGCCGCTGGAGATTTACTAAAAAAGCTGAGACGACAGAGAATGATTGAGAAGTCAGTCCAGGCTTGCAGCCTAGTCCTACACACTCCCACTTGGAATGCATGCAACACTTTGGAAAATTACATTAAGTATTTAGGTTGAGGGAAACAAATATATAGGGGTTAAAATGCTGCTATGGGATATTGTCTCCTCAGAACATACAGAGATCTTTTTTCTTTGTGCCTAGAACAAGAAGTAGTCACCTAAATTCCTGCTTGACTGATAACAAGACCCCTTTTGTAATAGTGACAGCCATGCATACTTTGGACAATGAAGAGCTTCCTGGATAACCTGGTACGGTGGAGTAACAACCAGTCATCTGGTGCTCTCAGAGAAAAGTCCTAACAGCTGTGCTGGGTGTGAGGTGAGTGAAGTTGCCATAATGGTTTGCTCAAGAAGACCAGGACTAACTCATCCTAGCAAGGTGTACCCAAACCCTCGCGGGTTGGCACCCCCACAAAAGGGGACTCCAAACAACACACTTGCTGCTGCAAGCAATGAGGGATTCAGGTTTAAGAAACCCAATTTTTGACCTGCTCCCCTTTATTACCAAAAAATAAAATAAACCAAACCTACTTTGTAAGCAAGGAAATGAATTCAAAGTGCAACTTAATTTAATACCCATTCTTTAAAAAACAATTTATCAAGGACACTTATCAGTAGTTAAAAAGCATTTTAGTTTAAATTGCCTGATGTTTCTGTAAAAGTTTCAAAGACATGTACAGTTAAAGGGACATGAACTATGCTAATCATTTTTAAAGTGCAGTTCTACTCTGACATTGTGGAGTTCAAGGTTTATTACATTGCATTGATTCCAGATCAAATTCTCTCCATTTGTAGGTAAAAAGGGAAGGAGGATGGTCTTGTGCTTAAGGTACTGGACTGCATCATGGGAGGGGGAGGGTGTTCAGTTCCAAGTTTGGTCACAGACTTTCTGTGTTTTCTTGAATTAGTGCTTCATCTCCCTGTGTCTCAGTTCCTCCTTGATAAATTGGAGATAATTCTTAAGAAAAAGTGTACTTAATTTGACTTAGCTAACACAAGTTAATTCAAGGTAATATCCTTGTGAAAACAAGGAAGCATGTAGTTTTCACACAAGTTAGCAGGTAAAGATAATTTTTATATTCCCCTTTAGTTTGTAACTTGACCTGATAACTCATGTGAAAACTACTTGCCACTTTGTCTTCACTAGGATTTTACCTCAGGTTAGCTAACTTGAGTTAAGAATACACCATGTTCTGTAGTGAAGACAAGGCCTTAGACAGCAAGCTATTTTGAGTAGGGTCTGTCCCTTACTCTGTATGGTCACAGCACCAAGCGTGCCCTTAGATTTTTTTTAAAAAACTACAAGTATTTTGCAAGTTACACATTTCCTTTTATTGTCCTTCAGCTTGGACAATAAAACACTAGTCATCTTTGCTTATGATTTTAGTCAGCTTCACTTTCTGGCTCTCATGCATTAAAATAATTCAAAATTGCATAAGCTGCAACCATTGCAGGGGACCTATTATCACCACAGGCACCAGCTGTTCTTTTTCTTTTTTCTGAGTGAGCTCCATCCCTCTACCACTCTCTCCTTTCTCTCAGATGTGTTTTACATGGATTATTGTGCCCTCTCACCCCCTTCCCCTCCCCTGCCCCTCAATAAGCAGCTAGGAATCAAGTCTCTTCTCCAATTGCATTGTGTAATTTCAGGATAAAGATAGAATTTTTCTCTGGCAGATTGATTTACAATAAAATGGTGGCTGTTTGAAGGTACTCAGAGGTTTGGAATGTTAGAATTAGTCCAAGGGATTTAGTAAGTACAGGGCAAATGAGCTGGTCAACATACATAATAAATTGCAGAACAATGTGATAAATACTATTTTATCACATGCATCTGCCAATTTTCACATGGATATCACCACTGCATATGGTATATACATATTTATACACTAGAGATGGTCAAATATTTCCCATCAAAGAGTGGTTTTCTTTTAATAAAGACAATGACTTTTTTGTGTAAATGAACATTTTCATAATAAATCCCCATTTTCAGCAATTTTACAGATTTTTTGTTGTTAAGCTGAAAATCCAAACCCTAACAATGCTTTCACAAATAAAAACCTGAAAAATGTCAGAGAAAATGAGAAAAAAAAATGTTTTGGTTTTGTCCATTTTTTTCCCCAGCCAGTTCTAACACTCATACACACCCCTACCTACCTTACGTACACATAACTCTAACAGTGTGTGTGTGTGCACACGCACCCACCCCCCTACCTCAAAGCATTTGAGAATTTTGCAATTTATTTTCTTCAAGTCTGCACACCTTCCACCACTTGGAAATTTTACAGAAAATTTTGATGAAATGTGCTATTGTCACACCAAACATGTGAAACACATGAATGTACATGTTTTCAGTGCAAAGCCATTCTCACTCCCCACATGAGAGATATTTGTAAAGAATATTTGTGTATCTTCATTATATTTATTGAAGATCATGAATATCCAATATTATGTTCCTCAAAAAGGTATGAAAAGATCAGGATTGTCAAGTGGGTTTGCATCTCAATAGATTAGACTGATGAAACAGTGAGGGGGAAATGAATCCCTAGCCCAGATTGGCTATATCATAGAATATCAGGGTTGGAAGGGACCTCAGGAGTCATCCAGTCCAACCCCCTGCTCAAAGCAGGGCCAATCCCCAACTAAATCATCCCAGCCAGGGCTTTGTCAAGCCTGACCTTAAAAACTTCTAAGGAAGGAGATTCTACCACCTCCCTAGGTAATGCATTCCAGTGTTTCACCACCCTCCTAGTGAAAAAGTTTTTCCTAATATCCAACCTAAATCTCCCCCACTGCAACTTGAGACCATTACTCCTTGTCCTGTCCTCTTCTACCACTGAGAATAGTCTAGAACCATCCTCTCTGGAACCACCTCTCAGGTAGTTGAAAGCAACTATCAAATGCCCCCTCATTCTTCTCTTCTGCAGACTAAACAATCCCAGTTCCCTCAGCCTCTCCTCATAACTCATGTGTTCCAGACCCCTAATCATTTTTGTTGCCCTTCGCTGGACTCTCTCCAATTTATCCACATCCTTCTTGTATGTGGGGCCCAAAACTGGACACAGTACTCCAGATGAGGCCTCACCAATGTCGAATAGAGGGGGACAATCACGTCCCTCGATCTGCTCGCAATGCCCCTACCTATACATCCCAAAATGCCATTGGCCTTCTTGGCAACAAGGGCACACTGCTGACTCATATCCAGCTTCTCGTCCACTGTCACCCCTAGGTCCTTTTCCGCAGAACTGCTGCCTAGCCATTCGGTCCCTAGTCTGTAGCGGTGCATCGGGTTCTTCCGTCCTAAGTGCAGCACCCTGCACTTATCCTTATTGAACCTCATCAGATTTCTTTTGGCCCAATCCTCCAATTTGTCTAGGTCCCTCTGTATCCTATCCCTGCCCTCCAGCGTATCTACCACTCCTCCTAGTTTAGTATCATCCGCAAATTTGCTGCGAGTTCAATCCACACCATCCTCCAGATCATTTATGAAGATATTGAACAAAACCGGCCCCAGGACCAACCCCTGGGGCACTCCACTTGACACCGGCTGCCAACTAGACACGGAGCCATTGATCACTAACCGTTGAGCCCGACAATCTAGCCCGCTTTCTATCCACCTTATAGTCCATTCATCCAGCCCATACTTCTTTAACTTGCTGACAAGAATACTGTGGGAGACCGTGCCAAAAGCTTTGCTAAAGTCAAGAAACAATACATCCACTGCTTTCCCTTCATCCACAGAACCAGTAGCTCATCATAGAAGGCGATTAGATTAGTCAGGCATGACCTTCCCTTGGTGAATCCATGCTGACTGTTCCTGATCACTTTCCTCTCATGGAAGTGCTTCAGGATTGATTCCTTGAGGACCTGCTCCATGATTTTTCCGGGGACTGAGGTGAGGCTGACTGGCCTATAGTTCCCAGGATCCTCCTTCTTCCCTTTTTTGAAGATTGGCACTACATTAGCCTTTTTCCAGTCGTCTGGGACTTCCCCCGTTCGCCACAAGTTTTCAAAGATAACGGCCAATGGCTCTGCAATCACAGCTGCCAATTCCTTTAGCACTCTCGGATGCAACGCGTCCAGCCCCATGGACTTGTGCACATCCAGCTTTTCTAAATAGTCCCTAACCACCTCTTTCTCCACAGAGGGCTGGCCATCTACTCCCCATGCTGTGATGCCCAGTGCAGCAGTCTGGGAGCTATATGTATCTATACTATATACTATATGTATCAAATATATTCTTAATAAAGATCCAAATGCACTCTATCGATTAGAAAATCATTCCAAACCAATCATTTCCGTTCAGTCGAAGTTATGCAATTCATCTGTAGTTTTAAAAATGCATAGTCATCCTCACTGGAACTGCACACTGACCTAACTCCCAGCTTTGGGAGGGGGGAAGTGGGGAGAGAGAGAGAGAACTATTTTATTTTCCACCTGCTGGGCTGGAATATATATTTTTAAGAACTGTCCTTTACCTGATTTACACACCTCCTGTTCATGATGAAGTATGTCTTTTAAACCTGGCAGTGGGTCCCTGTTCAGCGTGCAGTCCTGTGACTTCTCTAATACCAACAGCATCCTTCAGCCCTTCACTAACTCCATCACCCTCAGAGGCACTTGTATGATGTGAGCATTATTCTGTGCCTCATCATCATCATCATCATAACAAGTCTCAGTACTTTCTGAGCAGCATTCTATAGGCTGACAGATTTGTGGAGTGCAAGACTCACTGGCACTTGAGAAACAGAATATCCAGAATCTAAATCTGAAAAGGGAGTGATTGATGTCGGGAGGCTAAGATCAGACTCCCTCTGAGTCTGGTGAGGTAGCAGAACTGGGCTTAAATATCGTGACTTTCCACTCCCACCTGCACCCTCACATATAACTGGTGTTGGTTGCTTTGAAGAAGGAACTCTAAGAGTTTGGGGCATTGCAAAGTTCACCCCCCACAAGACTGGTGAAGTATTTGTGTGATGGGATTGATAATTAGACACTTCAATTTAAAACTCCCCTTGTTCATTTCTGAAATTGCCCTCCTGTAAAATGGCCCTAGCTGGAGAGCCCTGCAGTGGTACTTCCCATATTTAAGTTACTACTGCCAGGCACTTTGGGAAGCCTGGAAGAAGAGGCGCTATCCAAAACCACTATTCTACTTAAAAAAATACAGCAAGAGAAAATTTCATTTGATCTCATCTTGAATCTGGGCCATTGCTAGAATCCAAAGGGGAAGAGCAGTTTGAGAGGCTGGGTTCAGAACTCCAATCCAGGATTTACCCAAGATTTCCACAAGCTAACAAAATCTGCATGTGTCAGACAAGTCAAAGACTCCCACAGCCTGTCAATTAATTAGTCAACACTAATTCACCTGTATGACAGCCCTGTGTAAAATCCAGACTCTAGTCTCCTAGCTCTCCATGAGCAACAGTGCTCAGACCCCTTAACACCCCTGCTGAGCTTTAACAATGAAGCTGCCATCTGGGAATAAGCAGTTAAAGTTGCACTCTGGCATAGCTTTGCAGCTGACAATATTCATCACAAAGGGCATGTCACACTTTCAGAGGCAAGAAACTGCAGGGGAGGGAGGCACTGAAGTCAGTGGGAGCGCTGGGTGCTCAGCACCTCTGCAGATCAGGCCCTGGGTACAGAGTGTAAATTATTATATTGACTAGATCTCTCTCCCCCTCTCTTTTTACCAAAAACACTGGCTACATTGTTAAAGCCCACCTGAGTTAACTCTAACATGGCCACAACTTGGCAAACCAGCATGGGCCCTCTCCTCAGTGTGATCAGATGGCAGTATTGCTTATTGAATGTTCAGAGAATGAAAGGATTAGCAGCTCTCCCCCCACGAGGCAGGTGAGCCTAAACCCATTCAGACTCTCTTGCATGTCAGTTTACAAGTAAAACATAAGGTATAAATGCAGCTATTGTTTACATGAAGCAGCCATTGTGGCTGGGGAGTTAGATTAGCAATTTGCCCTTTGTAAAAGGATTAGCCGAGCCCTATTGTTTCAATGTTTATTTATCAATTTGCATTTTAAAAAGGGCGCATATCTGACTGGGGTCCATTTTCCCCATGTAATCTAGGCCACGCCATTTACTTCCAGGCCCCGGTTGCCAAAGATCTGCCAGAGTGCCTGTAACAGACCAGAAATCACGCTGAACTAAATCCTTCCCATGACTACTTCTGCTTGCACTCTAATATTTTATACCAAACCAATGTGCTCTTCTGTTGCTGTGATGTATGCGTGAGAGAATTCCATCTGAGAGAAACCCTTCCGTCACTGCGGGCTGGACCAGAGAAATGCTAGCACTGGCTTTCTTCATTGTACATTTTGGGGCGGGGTGGGGGGGATGTCGCCGATCTTTTTGCCCCCTGTACTGTCTTTTCTAACAATTATTTAATTTACTTATAATTATTTCTATCGTACTCATTATAGCTTGAGCAGCTGGGCCATGGCATATAGTTCATGTCTCCCATTTGCAATATTTGAACAACAAATGCCAAAGCAATAAGCCAAAAGCCTTAGATATTATAATTAACACTTCTATCATATTTTTCATCTTCGAAGTACCTTACAAACACTGACTAATGATAACTACCACAGTGCCCATAGGACTTAGGTTATTGCTATTCCCAGTTCACTGATGGGAAACCAAAAGAGAGAAATTAAATGACTTGCCCAAAGCATCTGCTAGGGTCAGCATCGACAGTGCCAGGATTCCAATGTAACCATTTCTGCCTTTCGATTCTACGCTCGGGCTCTTTGATCGCTCTTCAGGTTAAACCGTGTCAGTGGTCAAAGGCCTTTGGGAGCCTTATAAACAAATATTTATTATTATAGCTACCAATTCACTACCTGCAGATCACAGGGATCCTACCTGGAGGGAAAGATTTCACACGGAGCAATTTCAAGTATGGGAAGATGGAGAACTCCGTTACCAAGCTAACTTCACCAGGAGTGCAGTCTGGCCATTTGGCAGACAACAACTGTGAAGTTTGTTCAGGTGAAAAATCCTTCATAAGACAGAGCAAGGATTCACTGAGGGCCGGTGGGAAAGAAGGTTTAATTAAAGCGACACCAGTTTGCACAGATGATGGTATGATCACATACAGCCTGTGTCATACAATAATGACTTAGGAAGCTATTATCTTCAACCAGAGAGTTTAAAAGATGAACAAGGACTCACTCAGCTGTGCTGTTAGGATAGTCAATTAAAGTACCAGCTAACTCTCAGGAGGCACAGCCAAAAAATGTGGCATATATTGTGTGAAGGGATTACTGCTTATTTATACAGAGCCACTGACAGGTACTGGTTTTGTCCTGTAAAGCCCTACGTGGCATGGGGCCTACAGAGCAGACAAATGTCTCGCTGCCCATGCCACACTGCCACAGCTGGGCTCAAAGGAGGTACCTGAGCAGAAGTCTCACTCGTAAGAGGGTGGAGGAGCAGCAGGCAGGGTGTTCTCTGTGAGGGCTTCCCAGTTTTGCAACTGACTCCTCGGTCTGTAAAAGCCCAGTTTGTTGACCTTCAGGCATGCTGCGAGGCCTATTTGTTTTCCCTGGCCATGTGGGAATGGGAAGGCTCTGGTGGGAGATTGTAAAGATCTTAAACTATGTTCTTTGCTGCTGGGTTATTCCGGGCTGTGAATACACTGATTAATGGTTGAAGGAGGAGTTAGAGGAGTGGTTGGTATAAAGATTGTGAATTTAAGAATTACCAAGGAGTGCTTAGAGCCAGGGTTAGGTGTTCCTTTTTGATGGATGTGTGTTCATGTAATGAAATAAGTAATAAAAAGTAAGGGGCATGGTGTTTCACAGACAAGAGAGACAGACGCAGTCCCACAGAGCTTACTGTTTACATGTAGACATAGTACAGTGAGTGACAGCAACAATGTGGGGAAGGGAGGACAAGGATTACAACAGTGAACCTCGTGGCTGTTCTGCACCGTATGCATTACACATTTTGGCTTTTTAAAACAATTACACATTTCTGAGTTATAAACTAGTGGTGCTATTGTAATTTGAGTACATTTGACGATGAAGGAGTTAGAGTTATGGAATCAATCACCAAAATTAATTTAGGAAGAGTAAATTATACGCACATAATGCTCAGATAAATTGGTTAGTCTCTAAGGTGCCACAAGTCTTCCTTTTCTTTTTGCAAATACAGACTAACACGGCTGCTACTCTGAAACCTATAAAAACATTTGTGATCAGCCATAGAAAGTGTTCCGTACATACTCAATAGAGACAAAAGTTCAGGGCAGGGCCTCTATTCTCAGCCAGAGTCTGGCAACACTGAGAATCTAATAGAGTGTTAACCCCCATACAATTCACCTCAACGGGGTTGGGTAGTTTGGAGGGTCAGGGCTGATGAGGTTAGCTGGTGGCAACCCAAGAACACCCATAATTACCCTTCTATGCCTGAATGCAATAAGCTTACATCCCACGATACAGAGAGGATTCCTCTCAGGACAGGCACAGTACAGCCTCTTCTGCCTTGTTTTTCATCACACTCAGTACGATCAACCACCCATGGTAAATATGTCTCTAATCATCCCTTAACACAGCAGTTCTGTCTTCCCATTTTCAAACATCCCCAGCCTTTGCTGCTATGATGCAAGACAGGTTCATGACACTTTAAGAACAACCCATTCCTGTATTCTTGTACATACTTCATTATGTCCCAAGCTGCCCTGTTTAATGGCAGAGAGGATGGTGTATAGCATTGGTTCTCAACCTTTTCCATACCAGGCATCTCTCCCACCAAGCCAGAACTCCCCTCCCATTTGCCAACATGGACAAGGCAGGGCGGTCATTACATCCCCAAGGGCTTCACCATGTATAATGCTGCCAATGCTCTATCTACAGTAGCACTGTTCAGTTTAAATATAACTGAAAATGTGCAGTTTAATAACGGTGGTGGGAAGGGTTGTAACAGGTAGGTCTCTTATCTTTAGATAAGCTATTACCAGCAGGAGAGTGGGGTGGGGGGAGGTATTTTTTCATGCTTTGTGTATATGAAAAGATCTTCTACACTTTCCACAGTATGCATCCGATGAAGTGAGCTGTAGCTCACGAAAGTTCATGCTCAAATAAATTGGTTAGTCTCTAAGGTGCCACAAGTCCTCCTTTTCTTTTTGTAACAGGTATTGATTGTTAAAATAAGGACAGACTGAACTGGTTAAAAGTATCACCTGTTCTACAGCAGGGAAAGAAGAGGGAGGAGAGGGGGAGGGGGAATTATCCAGAGTTCAGGATTTGTGGCCTTTTTTCATAAAGCTAGCTAGAAATAGTCTTGTGACCTCTAGAGCATGTTAATGTTTAAGCTCATTTATTTCCCTGTACTGTATTAGCACTAGATTTTAACCTAAATCAATACTCTGCTCACAGAGCCTCTCTCGCTGGATTTAAATGAGAAAACAGAAGTTAATCCATGCTCAATAAAGCCACATTAGCTAAAGACAGTGGTCATGGGTCATGTTCCAGCAAGTTAACAATGTGCCGTGCCTTGCACAAGCACACAGGTCTGCACTGTGACTACTACACTGAAACTGGAAATGATTCTGACAGTCACTTACCACCGTACCCCAGATTGCCTTTATGCAGCCTCTCCTCACGGCTTGTTTCTTCAAACGTGGCATTTTGAGCCCAGTGAGTCAGGAAACTTTTTATTTTGCATTCCAAAAATATCCACAGGTAAACCAGTAATAGTTAAACAAACAAACCAACCAACCAGCACACCACTAAAGCAGACAGCATTACGAACGGGAAGCCATTTGAAAAGTGTAAGGGAAGCAGAGAGGACCACCCAAAACCAACCCAGGGAAACCATTCACTGACACCATGAGCAAAGCTTAACATCAGAGTAAAGTTCTCTTCGAGCCGTTCCTATCAGAAGATGATGGAGAGGCCCCAAATAAATATGCCATAAAAACGCATGGGCATAGGGGACCGTGCTGAGTGCGCTCTCTAGGGCAGGGACTGTATATGTGTTACTTGTTTGTACAATGGAACTCTAATCCCTGTTTGGGGTCCTTAGCTGCTACAGCAATAGCGATAAATAAGAGTAGCGCATATCAAAATATAGCATTGTACTCCTAAAACTAACAAGCGTAGGCTCCAATAGATGGATTATATTCCACAATATAAAGGGAGCGCTGTCACACTCTAGAAATCCTGGTAGCATAATCGCAGTTTTAGGTCCACCTCTGGACCTGTACTGTAGTCGTACCAGAGGACTAGAGAGTGGAACATATGATGGACTAAGTGGGTACTAGGTAGGGTGACCAGACGGCAAGTGTGAAAAATCAGGATGGAATGGGAGTAATAGGTGCCTATGTAAGACATAGCCCCAAATATTGGAACTGTCCCTCTAAAATTGGGACCGCTTGTCACCCTAGTACTAGGAAGTCAGACCCTGCGAGGTGGGAGGGTCCCAGAGCTCAAGCTGCAGCCCAAGTCTGGAAATCTACACGGCCATTAAACAGCCCCAGTCAGCTGGCACGGGCCATCCACAGGTTTTTAATTGCAACCTAGACATACCCTTAGTCTAGCTTCAGTGCAGGGTACAATTCTGAAGACCACCACAGGAAAACAGACAGACAGTTTGTGGATAAAAGTTTTCCCAAAATTGGAACCCATATAACATAGCTTAACAAAAACAAAACAAATCAGGTCAGACCACTCTACAGTAACTTTTAAGAGGTCAGTAAGCCAGTAAGGCTATTGACAAAGGAATCGTGTAGTGTCTATTTAAACCATAGCAAAGTGTTTCACAGAACACCACATAAATGACTCATTCAGAGACTGGCCAAAGTGAAGACAAAATAGAAGCATATAACAAATCGGTCCATATAATAAGCACAAAGTCATTGTAAATGGCAGTGGGTCATAATGGGTAGAAATCATTTGAAGGATTATTTCTGAGGCTCCTGCTTTTCATGTTATTAATGACCTAACAGCAAGCCTGGCTGTCCTCATAGAATGGCAAATTTGATTATGAAACCAACATTTATAACATTAACACCTTAAGTGGCACATGAGCACATCATCACAAAACTGTAAACGGACTGGAGAAGTCATCTCAAAACTGGCTGATGGATTCTAATACTAGCAAAGTATATAGAATACATGTATAGAAATCTATATCCTGCAGTATAAAGAACAGGAATTTAATACTATTGGTTAAGGAAAGGGACTTGAGAAATTAAGTTAGCACTAGCATGAAGCTGAAACATACAGATTCTTTGAGGCAAGACAGCCTAATAGGATCTTACAGGCTGCACTGAAAGGGCAAGGAGATGATGCCATGGACAAGCCCCACCTGGAGAGCTGCATCCACTTCTGGAGCCTCACTTCAATGGGGATATACTAATTCTGCAGAAAGTCCAGAGTAGAGCTGCTAAACTGATCAGAGATATGAAGGTCTTAGCTATTATGATAGATTGAAGTGTTTAAGTCTAAATGTTATGGAAAATGGGAGGCTTTGGGGGAAATGGGGAAATCTTCTTGCAGTATGTGAATATGAAACAGGATCACAGACTTAAGTAAAGATCTACTCCAATTAAGTATGAGAAGGAATATAGGCACGCTGAAAAATTCAGAAACAAAATGTAGATTTCAGACCCTACATATAGCCTAAACAGAGGCTTTTTTGTTTTGTTTTGCCCTTTGGAGAATAATAATCAAGGTGTGGGGGAGGACAATTATTTAGACATCAAGGGTGTATCAGGGTGCAAAATGGTATCAGATACTCAACTATCGTGATTGTTGCAAGGGATTCACAAGTGATCACGTCATTTGAACTTGGGAAGGATTTTTTCCTCAACTCATATTGGCAGGGGCCAGGGGAGGGTTACCCAACACTCAAGGTTTGAGCAGCGATCATCTGTTAGCCTCAAACTTTTATGACTAAAGTAGAAATGTTATTTATGTCCATTCTTTCATATTTTTGAAATTAAGTCTAGGTAGGTTGTTAACACAGGCATCAATAAGAAGAGGAGCAGAATTATCTACATTAACTGTATATCAAAGCACAAATAACGACAGCATAAGAGGGCAGAGCTGGCTGAATAATTTGTGCTTACAATAGGTATTGTGAATTTCGGCAACTTTTAAAATCAATGATTCACAAATACATTTTTTCATTGCCTTGCTCTATAGATGGACACAAATAGTGAATAAATATTTGTTATGAATGTTGGCTCTTTTTTTTTTCAATCAAATAATTACCTGTGAATAAACCTTTGCATTATTTGATCAGCTCAAAGAAGTTTTGCTCCACTGTTGCTGGATATCTCTTATGTAATGTACAGAACCTTTCACTGTATCATATGCTACCTGTGTAGACAGATATATTTGTTTGCTTGGTTTTTTTTTTTAAGTCAGCTGAAGGGTTGCTGGGATACCTAGAAAAATTTTAACTCTTATAAATTTGCTCTTTGAGGATTCTAGTTTTGTTGTTTCTGTCTGGTTTTTTGTTTGTTTGGGGTTGTTGGGGGTTTTTTTGTATTTTTTTTTAATTATTTTACTAAAACTTGTCTTTGGTTAGGCTTCCCTCACCCCTATCTTGTCTCCATTATCTTATGATTTATGCCATGTGCAGACTGTCCTTTATTTTAGAGTTGGACTATGATAATGTTAGGGTTAATGAGTCAAATTTTCAAAAGCACCAAGTGACTTAAGAGTCTAAGTCCTATTGATTTTCAGTGGGTAAGTCAGCAACTACATCAGTTAGAATTTTCAGCTGCCTAAGTCAGCGGGGCGTTTTTGAAAATTTTACATAATAGCTTGCTTGGTTTCCCTCCTTTGGCAATATGTCATGTACCTGTAATTATTATTTATTCCTCATGTTCTTGTATATCTACTTTGCCTTCCATTTAGTAAGGCTTAATTAAAAAAGAGGTAATATTTCCACTCAATGGAAGTGTGGGTCTTTCTGAATAAGAGCAGATCTGGAAGCAGAACAGATCAGCTGCCCTACTTGTCCATTCTTAACTGTAGCCAAGAGAAGGAGATAGGTAGGAAAAAGTTCTGAAACTGAGTGTACTTACAGAACAAGACAAGACTTTGGCCTCCTCCTCATAAATTTCATTTTTCATTACAGCGCCTTATAACCAGAAAACACTGGCCACTGGTAAATTGGGGTTCCAGTTGTAAATAGTTTATAAAGGGTTGATACATGATCCATAGCTATTTTAATAAATGCTTAATAAATTCTTATAGATTGTTATAGATTTTAAAATGTCAGTAGATTGCTTATAATCCTAGCTTGTAACATGCATAACACTTTCTATAAATGTGTTTATAAGCATCTATAACACATACTAATGTCTGCAAGATTGTGACATCTTTTATCATTTATGAACCCTTTACAAACCAGTTATAAATGGAATCGTAAAGTGTGATCAAAATCATAAGGCGGCAATAGGGAAAACAGCCATGTGGTTCAACCTGAGTAGACTGGAAGAAGGAAGACAGGAACCCTATCCAATATATTTGAATGGGTGCATCCTATCCCAAGCAGAGGAAGTAGCAAAATTTTCCTAAGGCAGAGTCAGTGATGTTACAGTACCTCAGATTAAAACCACATACAAACCATTTTACTGCCAGGTAAGCTAAATGTAGGGAGGTTTACTGAATAAATTAAATAAGCAATTGTGATTACCTGTGATATTAAAGATAGATAAGGTTGTGTCAACTAAACTGGAATGTCCTGGTTTATTTTTTTCAGCAGTTTGGAGGAGTACGAAAGTAAAAGTGTGACATCTCTCTGACACTAGGGATACATTTCCCCCATACAAGACGTATTCCCCATAAACATGTATGTAGAAAGAAAGAAAAAGAATAGGAATATATCTATGTCGTAGTGGGGAATAGAGTTTTAACGAACACACAAAGCAACTAGGTGACATCTTTATCAGCCCTCATAAACCTTGATTGAACACACAGTGATAAGGCCTGTTTAAACTGTCATCCTCATGATAACATAGACAGAGTCAGCTTGGGTCTTAGCAACGACCTGGGTAAGAGAGGCCTTTCCAAAAGTGCAGGCACCCTTAGGTAATGTATATCCTGTAAACAGTTCAAAGCTTCTGCAGCTGGTTTATTTGTGCGATTGTGGGTGGGTGGGTGGGGGTGGATGAGTGTGTATATGCACAATTTCTTGTGGCACCAGCTTTAAGGGCATTTTCTTCAGAGCTAATCTGTTTTTGGCGATGGTGAATAGTCTGGGATGGATGGGTGCTTTGAGCTGGGATGACCTTTAGCACTTAGATCTGCAAATACAGAGAACTTGGTATGAGTGGTTTTAAAGGATTTAAGAGAAGCCTGCTCTGGTTTTCTACCAACATCATAAATGAGGTGAGTAACACACGGCACTTAGAAGTGAATGGACTTGTGGGGCCAAAGTCTCCGTTGCAGTCAGTGGAGATATAACGATTTGCAACAGTTGAGCTTCTGGCCCGGAATATTTGGAATGATGAAATGCCTTCATAGTTGTAATTTTCTTCAGCATCTTTTCTTGGACAGTTTTCAAACATCTTCTAGAACTGTCATGGCAAAATACGTGGCTAGTAAGTAAGATTTTAATTCTTTATCCATTCTTTTTCTTTTCTTTATTTGCTGCTTTTGACCAGTTTTGAACTTTTATCCTTTCCTCAGATGTTTTCCCTTCACTCTCATGCCCACAGTGACACCCACAGGCCGTTTCACAGAAAAGTTACTATAATGCTCTAGCTGCGCTTTGCAATGAGTCACCATAAACCAGACACAAAGCACTGGCCTACTGTCAGCTAGGGTGGGAGATGAGATGGCACAAAGGGTCAGATTTTCACCTCTGAAGATTTATTTTGACAGAGATCAGAAAGGAGTATGTGGCCTCACTCTAGTGTACAGCACACAGCAACATCTACCACACAAATGAAAACAATGTTGAGACGCTCAGTACTAAAATACTGTACTGCTGCAGGACAAGGAGGGACTATCAGAGGAGAGCAAGCTGAGAAAGCTCACACACCCACCTGTCAACATTCTGCATGGTGTTAGCCAGGGTTATGACACTAGAGCTGACGAATTATATAATTTATTAGATTTGTAGCAATGTTGAAAAGGATGCCTGTGTTCCTTTGACGGAACTAAAAAATCCATCCTAAGTGTAGCAGTAGAGGTTAAGATAACCCATCACTGATAAAGCAGGCAATTTAACTCTATTTTCAAATTCCTGGGGAAACAAGGATGAAGTGCACAGCACTCTCTGAAAGTCATCAGATGTGGCTATTTCAAACCAATGTGGGGGCGTGTATTCCAAAGCTGCTGGCTTGGCATTCATTCTCTGTGAGAGCTCACAGCTCTTTTATATTTATACTAGTGAAACCCTGGCTTGAGCACCTCTGCTGGTCACTCAAGTGGCAGTATGGCACAACGAATGAGGTGGTCTCTCAGGTAGGTAGGTCTTTGGCCATTTAGGGCTTTAGAAGTCAAAACCAAAACTTAAACCAGAAGTGCTCTGGCAGCAAAATCCAATACAAAATTCTGCACATGGCCATCTATGGATTTTTGGTAAAGTATCCAATGTTTCGGTTAGAGCTTCCAAATTGTTCACACAAGTTCCTAATGGGTCAAAGTCACATAATGCCACACTGAACACCTGTATGTGACTAAATTCTTCAGAAAAGACTCAAAGTCTCAGACGCTCAAGACCACAGATACAATCAAACCGAAATATTTACAGCTCTCAAGACTTGAACAGCTCTAGTCTAAGCTAAAATGTGGGTCTTAGTTACTGCATGGGCCACACAAACTGAGGGCCTGATCTGAATCTTTCCATTGACTTCAATGAGCTTTGGATCAGGCCCTGGAACTTTACAAACTGTGGAAGATTTTTAAAGGCACAGGCCTTAGGCACCTAAATCCCTTTGAAAGTCAATGGCAGTTAAGCCCTTAACTGCCGTTTGTGCCTTTAAAACGTCCATCAGCCCCAAATTTATAAGGACTAAATATATTTACTATCTCTTCCCCAGCCCTACGGGTGAACATCATTATTTGTTTCCTTTAATTCATTAATGAACGAAGTAGCCATCTTTGCCAACAACCCTTTACCATCATTTGTCCACAGGAATTTCTCAGCGCTTTGCCACTTTGTATAACAACTTGCTGTAGTGGAAAATAATAATCCACCAAATTACACTATTTTCTTACCTCGGTGTTTAACTCAGCTATTAAAACCTCCTCAAACTAGTTATTCCTACATAATTCTTACAGGAGTATTGTTACTAAATTCAATTTCACACTTAGCTAATTTCCCCCCCTAATTTGCTAAAAAATCTGCAAGAATAAGTGAATTTAATGTCCACCAAATTGAGAGCCTATAAAAGGAAATCCTCTACTGGGCCTGATCCAATACTTCCTGAAGTCAATGGGAGTCTTTCCACTGACATTTGATTGAACCCTTTTATCCACAGAACACAACAGAACAGCACTGGCAGCAGCAAGTACAAGCTTCCCTATAAAGCTCTGTGAATACAGCTCATCCTTCCCTTGGAATGAGATGAGAGTAGTTAACTCTCCATGTCCATTCAGTTGTTGGAGACTCTGCTGAGATCAGTGCCAATTGTGGCAGTAGTTTCTGTGACAGGGAATTCTTTTATTTAGGAAGGGGCCAGAGACCACTAAGCTCATTTCATATATGCCCGTTAACAGCTGCCAAGATGGTTGCAAATTTCAATAATTACTGACAATGTTTATTCTAGTTGTAGACTCTAATATGGCACTCTCACCTCCCGTACACTAACAGATCTATTCTCCCTTCCCTCCAGTGACGTATTATTTTGATGTGTCTCCCCCAAGGTCCCACAGGAAATCTGTGGAAGAGCCAAGAACAGAATCTAGATATCCTGGGTCCCAGTCCAGTGGTATTACTCCAAAACCATACTTCCTTGGGCTTGATAAGAAATGGTGACTTTGATGGGAAAGGCTGCATATCCCAAGTTAGCTAAGGAAAAAAAAAGTGACTTATGTGGCTATTCACACTTGGATTTAAACTAGTACAAATGAAAATAATTTGTCCTATTATCCATAAAATGTTCTTATGAAAAAAAAGAGAGTTAGTTTGATTTTATTTTGAATGCAGCATGTTGGCTTGAAAGAGTGCAGTAAAGACTTAAAACATGCAAAGCATATGAAATTGGGGAAAAAAATTTGATCGTGTCCACACTCATTATGGGATAAAGTAAAAAGCAAATGTATCCTGTCCATGAACATGCAAGGTACCTTTGCTGATTCTTTTATACAAAGGAATTTTAGGCAACTTTGTATTATTTCCCACACCTAGCTGCATTAATATTCTTTCTGGAAGAGGGGAAGAGATTATTATATTCATGGAAAACTTTTATTTACACAGGACTTTCCTTAGAACTGAAAAAAGTTACCCAGTGTGCTCCCAGCCAAACTCCCTAGTGAAGTGAAAAATTCTTCCTTCTGATAAGAAACTTGTCTTGGGGCAGGGTTTGCTTTTGTTCCTAACAAAGGAACCACTCTCTTTTGCAGTGGTGAGATTTCACTCCCTGAGTTTGCTTTGATTTCGACAGCTCTACTCAGCAGAGACCCACTGTAATCCCTGATAGCCGATATTCACAGCACACAAGGAGTGCCATCAGCCCACGTTCTCTCAAATCTGATCTGTGTGCTGTCCCCATACCTTGCTGCATAAGAAGACTGGATGTTCCACCTTTAAAACTTTATTAAAATAAAAACTATAATTGCATGGGCAAGTTATCCCTGAATAATGTTACCAGGGGACATCTGAATTCTCCATGTTGGAAATTTCACCAAGAATCTAATTAAGGGTCATTAGGGACCTCCATTTTCTACATAAAGTCTAGCTCACCAATTTCTGTAGGTGCCTCTGATGTATCTGAAATGAAGTTAAATCTCCAGCTCTGTACTGCACAGCAGGATAAGCCATACCTGCCAGGGCACCCCTCAGACATTTTCTCATTTCCGGTATTTAAAAAAAAAATGTTTCCCCTTACACTTGAATGGCAAGATTTTCTCCTGATACACCCCCATGTAGTTGCTTCATTTCTAGTCAGGGGATAAGCAATACAATAATGTGTACACTTGGGTTGGACATCTTGTCATTACTCCAGTGAAGTCTTTGTTTTGTCTTAATTTATTACTTAAGAAGGAGCCACCCTGTTTGATTATTAGGATAGGTGGGTGGAGCCAGACTGACAGCTCTGGAGAAGGAAGTACCCTGAAGATATACGCCCCATTGCCCTGCTAGCGGGCCTCAACCCTGATCTGGAGGAAACCCCTGTGGGGGGGAAAGAGTTTGGTAGCTTTGATCCATCTGCCAATCCACTGCTAATTGGGACAGTGGTTTTGTGATGTAGAAATCTGTCAACGGGAAACTGGACTGAATCCACCAAACTTACCAAAGCTAAATAATAATCTCCTTTTGTTAACTTCCCCACACCCAGCAGCTTTTCTCCCACTGTTTATTAGATCAGCTGCTGGAAGCGTGACCACCCCCTGCAAAATAAAGCTCTGATGCAAACTGTTGATTAAGCTTATGAGGAGCTACAACTCCATGTTCCATCCAGATTTTGGCTCATTTGGCTCATTCTGTCGAGGACCACAGTATTTCATTTTGGTTCCTCGCAGATATATTTCTAATATATCTAAAATATCTATTAAAATTCATTTTCAAGCCCTTTGCACTGGAGGGATGTCACTACAGAACAGGTGATAGACCTCATTCTCTCTCCCATCATTGCTAATGCTGATGCTGTTTCACCTGCACTAGAATAAGAGAAGAATTTCAGAAAGACTTAAGTGCAGATAAACCCCCTCTGCACTATGCTCTCACCTGCGCAGGGTCACTGCACACCATTCCAATATGGACATGTAACTACGCCTTGCACCTGCACATCTGCAGCCAGTTTTCCCAGATAAGTCCTGCAATGCTTTTCCCCACCTTTCAGTGCCCACTCTACCTACTAATCACCTGCCCTCTTCAATCCCATGGCGTATTGAATTCAGCTGGTCCAAGACCACTGAGGTGATTTCAGGTCTGCCCATAATCCTCCCATCCCATTATACTAGCACACCTATCTATCATAAGTACTTATGTGGCCTCACAATCTTTAATGCATCTATTCTCCTAACATCCCTGTGAGGAAGGGAAATGTGATTATACCCATTTTACAGGAAGTAAGATGGGAAATATGGAATTTAAGTGACTTGTCCAAGGTCAGACAGCAAACCTATGGTTATCTGGGAATTGAACCCAGATCTCCTAAATCCTGGGCTAGCACACTAACCTCTGGACCTTCCTACACCACCTGATAGCAGCTGATGCAGATTTTGGGTGATCTCCACCAGTTCCCCACTTAAGTCAAATATGCAATCAATGACATGTTAAGAGGAATAAAACTAAAATATTGTGGAGGGGGCTTGGGTATTTTTGCATTAAAAGTTTTATTAAAATATACATTTTTATATTTACAGCATACTTATCTTTAAAATAGGATGTTTTAAAAGATGGCAGCTATAATTTAACAATATTTTTATTTTAGAGGTATAATTTTTAAATTTGGCTTGTGTGTTCTCCTGCCTTCTATATTTAAAAACAAAAAAGAGAAACAGAGAGAACATTAGTATAACATTTAAAGAGAGTCAGGAAGATAAATGCTTTTATATTTACCTTACTGCAGCTCATAATCTAGGCACTGCCAGAGCAGTGTCTCTCAGACACCTTGAAAAGAAAAAAACGAACAAAGAATATTAGTATAAATTACACATTCAGGGTCTAAGCCAAAACCCACTGTTAGTGAAAACACTCCCATCAACTTCTATGGGAGATGGACCTGGCTCTTGGTCACTATGCAGCAGCCTATCATCCCGCAAATAAAACTCAAACTATCAAATTGGTCTGAGCTACCATTTCTCTCCCCCTATCTCCAAGAGGACCTGTATAAACCCCAGAGGGACCACAGGCAACAGGTGGTCTGTGGTGGGGAGAACATGATATGGCAGATCTCTTTCCCTTTGCCCCTAGCCTGAAAAATGTCCATCTCAGGATCTTGGAGAAGAAATGGGAAGAGAAAAAATAGTTAAAATTCACTATCAGACATCCAAAGAGTTACGCAAAAATGTTACAAACAATTAGCTTCCCTCCATCCACATGGGCCAGTGCTCATTACAGTAGACCCTTAGTATAAAGAGAAGAAAGAGCAGCATCCTCTTCCCCATCTGTCATGCCACCTGGCTGGAGCAGTGTGAGAGCTTAGCTTCTCAGAACACATCAGTGATTGATTCTGTTACAGCTGGACTGAACCAAGAGAAATATGGAACAAGTACTTCAGTTTCCTGTGCAATGGATTGGGCAAATTCCATGTGGGAATACTTTTCATTAGTTCTGTAGAGTGGATACTTCCAACCAGTGCAAGGCCCTTTGTGCTTGGAACAGCACATTGTCTAAATAGGCAAATGGATCAGAGATGTTTTTATTTCAGTTGTCACATCACGGAGAGGTGAGAGAAAGGGAAGAGTGATGGTTTTATTGTGCCAAGGAGCCAGCACACAGTTTAGCATGCACATTAAGAAATGCGCTCAGCATAATTGCTATTTATTTTATACAGCTTTCATACAGACTATCACAAAACACTTTACAATCATTGACAGTGTGAGGATTATGAAAGCTTAGTGGGGAGAGTATTACAGGGAAAGCAGTTTCAAATGTACTTCCATACAAAGAGCCAGCACACTACACTGTGAAAGGGGTAGAGGCCAAATCCCACCACCCATAACCATGCAAACAATGCTTGCTCACACAAATAGTCCTACTGAACTAAATGGGATTACTCTAAGAACTACTCACATAAGTAACGTTTGCAAGACTGGGGCCAGCATTCACTTCTATACAATGCAACCCTTTCATAGTAAAATTCCTCAGGTTATCACCAGGAGAATGTCGTTATAAGAGGAGGTACAGTGGGAAGTGGGAACTGCAGCCAGCCTATGGAAAGTCAGTCATTCCTACCTGATCCTCTTCACATCCCTCTGGAAGCAGCTATAGCAAAACTCAGTGGGATCTAGGTTTAGCCCTCTCTCAGGGGGCAGCATTAACTTCTCTTCTACATACCACTGCCATTGAGATGGAGGGGGCGATGACAATCGTCATATTCTCAGGGGACTAAAAGTAGAATGAGTTCATAGTGGAGGGAAATCTCACTATATGCAATTCAGGAATTTCACATTTCACTATATGCAGTTTTAGAGTGAACTAATATGTAGAAAGAGGGTCCTACTCGCCCATACCAAGACATCTGGTCAGTCACACTCTGAGGCAGCTGGAAGCTGAAGATGCAACGAAATGACTTTGAGAGGAAAGGAGTGAAAAATTCTGCTACCCACAGTGAACAGGTTGACAGAAGGAGGCAGAAATTGAGGAGTCTGGAGAAGGAGTTTAGAAGAACTGAAATCGGAGGATGGAGAGAAGGCAAGGAATAGAAAAGAAAATGGTGTAGCTCCCAGAGTTCTGAAGATCAGGAGGCCCTCTCTCAACTCACTGCACACAAAGAAGTATCTAAAGTAGATGCCTGTGCCAAACTGAAAACCTCTCACAATTAAACAGACTCAAGCACCTTTTTGAGAAATGACTTTGGTGTAAATTTTGGGAAATTCTCCTGGTAGCCTTGTCGTCTGGTCTGCTTGACTTCTTTCCATGGGATAGAGTGGTGCAAATGATAAGAGCATTCACTTGAAACAGCTGTCTACAGGTACCTTGCACGCCCAGAAAGACCTAGAGAATTTGGACATTCCTTCCACTGACTAGGCTGATATGGTTCAAAGCATGTTTAACCATTAGTGGTGTTACTATAGAATTAGAGGGGTGGAGGGAAATATTAATCAGGTCTAAGCCTCTATGAAGTTTTGGGATACTCTTTGGAACATACAGGACACAAATGCAGGAGAAACCGAAATCAAGTGTTCCCTTCTCCTGTCCACTGGACAGTCTTGTTTGAATCTTATCTGCTCCAACTTCTTGCTTCTGAAAAAATATGTGCTAGACTAAATGAATATTTTAAGCTACAGCTAAAGGTAAACACTCCATTGGAACTTTGCCCTAATCAATAGTAACAATGTGCATGTCACATGGGAGTCAGAGGATAGACTATGGCTGCTTACTAGTCAGCAAATAAGTTAATTATACTTGCTCCTGCTTGGAGAATGGGACATGTGAAGGTCCAGTCCACCCATATTAATGCAATCATCATTACCCTTATACTTTGTTTGCTTTGTGATTATGACACAAAGATCTAAGGTTCTTGTCACAGTGGAGTGATGTTACTGACCCCTGGTGGAAAAAACACATTAGTACAGTCCAAATGTGTGCAATTTCCATCTAGAAAGTAAGTTCAGGTTTTAATTCAAGTTCACGGTTATCTCTTGCAGAATATTCGGCTTTTATTAAAAAAGGAAATCCTCCAAAACAGGCAATTTCAATTTCTTGTGATGTCCAAGGAGATGTTACATCCTCACAAGTGGATTTCCCAGTCTTGGACAGGTTAGCACAAATTAAATGTCACACTAATCTGTGCATGGCAGGAGCAGCAAATTAAGTTTAAATGAATTCACATCACTATAAGTAGTTGCATTAAGTATGCAGTGGTAGAACAGTGAAAATTTTTGTAGCAATTCTGAACTGTTACTTTCTCAGTTGGCATTGCTCTTGATTTTTAAAGTACCATAAAACATTTCAGAGGGGTAGCCATGTTAGTCTGTATCAGCAAAAAGAATGAGGAGTACTTGTGGCATCTTAAAGACTAAAATTTATTTGAGCATTAGCTTTCGTGGGCTAAAACCCACTTTATCGGATGCATGTAGTGGAAAATACAGTAGGAAGATACACACACACACACACACACACACACACACACACACACAGAGAGAACATGAAAAAATGGGTGTTGCCACACACTATAATGAGAGTGATCAATTAAGGTGAGCTATTATCAGCAGGAGAAAAAAACCTTTTGTAGTGATAATCAGGATGGCCCATTTCCAACAGTTGACAAGAAGGTGAGAGTAAGGGGGGGGGGGGAGAGGGGGAATAAACATGGGGAAATAGTTTTACTTTGTGTAATGACCCATCCACCCCCAGTCTTTATTCAAGCCTAATTTAATGGTGTCCAGTTTACAAATTAATTCCAATTCAGGGAGTCTCATTGGAGTCTGTTTTTGAAGTTTTTTGTTGTAATACTGTGACTTTTAGGTCTGTAATCAAGTGACCAGGGAGATTGAAGTGTTCTCCGACTGGTTTTTGAAAGTTATAATTCTTGACGTCTGATTTGTGTCCATTTATTCTTTTACATAGAGACTGTCCGGTTTGGCCAACGTACATGGCAGAGGGGCATTGCTGGCACATGATGGCAAATATCACATTGTTAGATGTGCAGGTGAACGAGCCTCTGATAATGTGGCTGATGTGATTAGGTCCTATGATGGTGTACCCTGAATAGATATGTGGACAGAGTTGGAAATGGGCTTTGTTGCAAGGATAGATTCCTGGTTAGTGTTTTTGTTGTGAGGTTGCTGGTGAGTACTTGCTTCAGGTTGGGGGGCTGTCTGCAAGCAAGGACTGGCCTGTCTCCCAAGATCTGTGAGAGTGATGGGTCGTCCTTCAGGATAAGTTGTAGATCCTTGATGATGCGTTGGAGAGGTTTTAGTTGGGGCCTGAAGGTGACAGCTAGTGGCGTTCTGGTCCTTTTTTTTGTTGGGCCTGTCCTGTAGTAGGTGACTTCTGGGTACTCTTCTGGCTCTGTCAATCGGTTTCTTCATTTCAGCAGGTGGATATTGTAGTAGTAAGAACACTTCAGTAAACGACAGTGGTTTCAGAACTAAAAAACCCCTGCTCTTCTAAAAATTAAGAACAAATTTAGGATTAAAGACAGATTTTTTTTCAAAGCCACTTGGAACCTTTGGACACATACTGCATCTAAATCCCCTGCACAGCTTTGAAAATCTCAGCCAAAATCTTTTAACATTAGCAAAACTACAAAGATGCTTTATTCTTAGAACAAACAAGAATCCCCAAGTCTAAGCTACCTCACTGGCTTGAACAGAGCGTGATGACAAGATCTGTTTTCCCCACCTCCCCCAATGTATTCTTCAGAACCTGTTGAATCTTTTTATAATGTAAGGAGCACTGTCCAAAAGGAAGTTCTTTCTGTTTTGCTCTTCTAATCCTAGAGACCTTTCATTCTTACTTTTAAGGAAGATCTTTCAGTTTATGCCCAGGTATGACTGTGAACTGAGTGACTGTGATCTTTTTCTTAAAAGGATTTTTAAAAACCCTTCGTTCCCAAAAGATTACAAAATATGTACCCCATCTTCAATTCTAATACAAAAATTTCAGTGACCTCACATGCTTTTATATCAGTTATATCAATAGTTTAGTACATCTGACTGTCACATACTCCATGACGCTCCTGAGTCACTGTTAAAGTTCTCCATTAGAGTGCAAATTTTAGGTACATACTGCTTTTTGTATCTGCTGGCAGAAAAAACCTTCTGGAATGTGTTATCAACAGTGTTGTACACAACATGGAGGGTGAATTGTCGTGACAAATCACAAAGGGACCTAGTCTCTTTGCGGATAGAGCACTTTCCAGATTGATCTCACAGGACACCAGAATAGCCTTTTGCAAGGTTTCATTGGTCATTTTCACCTCAGCAGCTGAGACTCTTGACCATGTTGGCTACAAGGACAACTGACCAGATTGTCACAGGTGGTCAGCTAATACGAAGGTGCAAAGGAATGCACAAATCTTTTCCCTGATTTCCAGTCTCTTAAGGTTTTGAGTTGACAGGTGTTTATTGTCGCAACTTTAACTGCCATTAAACTGGTTTTTGGTTGCCAACTACCTAGGGATTTGTTTCGTTTGTTTTCTAATATGGCTTAGGTGTACCTCAGCGAATAGCTTCCCAGAGGCAGGAAGAAGGGGAGCAATACTGTGCTGCTGACGCTGATCCTATTTCAACCTCATGAAGAGCACGATGCAAGGACATGCCACTGTAAACTCTGTATAACTTTTAAACAGGGATAAAATGTTATTGAAAGTGCACCAAGATCAACCCTCCACGTTTGCTAACCTGTCCGCTGGAAGCAACTGCCGTGAAGGATTTTGTTTCATTATTTACCTCCCAAAATACCCAGTAGCCTCTCAAACTTCCAGAAATTTGATATAGACAGAAGTGTCTGCATTACATAGGCAGGTCTGTAACATGGGCACAGGTCTGAGTTGATCACTTGGCAGAAGTATGAAAACGATCACCCTTAAAAGTGCTAAAACTGTGTAAGCTCATCTATGACAAACAAAGGGGAGAACATATGAAAATTCTACTGCCTCTGTGCAGTAGTGTGCAAAGAGCTACAGAAAATGTGCATTTACACACAGATTTAAAATATGAAGAACATGATCAAGCCTTTTATTTCTCATACATATGGCACACTCTAAAGAAACTCAGGAGAAGATATAACAAACCAGATGGTTACTTATATGAATATGTTATTCTAGTGCATTCCAAGTCAATTTCAGTCACTCCATGTTTTTCATGTTGCTGTAAATGCACTGTTCAGTGGTATATTTAAACAACTCTGGTTCTTTAAAACACAGTCTGGACAAGGAGCTTTCTTCCTATTATAGAGCCATAGTGCTTAGCCTGCTTTATGATGTGAAATTCTAAAGCCCAGAAAAGATACCAAACATTTGCTTAGATTACATTCTCAAAGTATTTTAAAATTTTAACTTTTTGTTGGGGTCTAATGCCAATAAGATTTCTGATTTTCAAGAACGCTGTAATCAAATGAGCAGAAATGAGCTGCCTCTCCCTTTCTCATAACCTCTAACAACCTCTAATAGGTGTTAGTTCAGTGCAACAAGTGTAAGTCAAAGCTTGTTTAAAAAAAGTCAGAATGAGACTCATTATATCATAAGTTTTATTAACAATACGGTACATTAGCATTTGTTTTGAAAAGCTTAGGTCTTGCTAAGCAGTTTTAATCAATGCAATTATGTAAAGCTATTTGCAGTACAGAAATCAACTACATTCACACACACACAACTTGAATTTAATCCAGTCAACAGTCATATCAAATCTACAATTTACCAAAAATACAAAGTTGATTTTTTAATAAAAGCAAAAATGTTGTTGTGGTTCAGTAAAACCCATTTCTACTACAGAATAAGTTGCATCCATAACTAAGCTTGGGACAAAGAAAATACTTTCTAGGAGCCCAGAGTAAGACTTACACTTTCGTAACTATGAAATGCCATGCAAACTTGTTTATAAAAAGATTTGCTAGGTCTGAATTATTAAGCTAATTTTTGCGAGAAGTTGGTTTATAAAATGATTCTCCTTTCATACTAAAAATGTTATTATGTAGAATTTTCTATCCACCCTCTCCCCCAAAAGCTATTTGTCTGATTTGGAATACCGTCCTCAGGCCCTATCACAATTGCTCTATTGGTGTAGTTATCATAAACAAGACTTAACAAAAGCATAACAAAAGTTAAATCTGCTAACTTTCCTTTACAGAAAGACAAATAAATGGCATAAATGCAACACGTATGCTACATATACATTTATGCTGCATAAACCCAGTTTGTAGATTCATATGTACTTCCATTCTGTAAAGGATCTATGGCTGCTGCCAATTCAATTGTTCTATCAAGGCCATTATACAACCATTAAACCTCTAATATTCTGCAAGATGCACTGAAGAACATTTATGAATGTGTTTAAGTTGTTAAAAAGCCCTCATACTTACTGCAGCTATAGCTATAAAAATGGCACACAATAGAACTTTATAGACAACAGTATTTTACTCTGTGAACAAAACACATTCTGCATTGTAAAAGGAAAATAGTATATGAATTCCAGCAACTTAGGGAAGGGAAACAGGAATGTACAGTACTATGGGGAATGATACATTCCTCCTGTACATTATTTATACAGTCAGCAATAATCCTTTATGTCACATCTAGTCAGGCACCAAAACTGATGTATCAAAACTAAATTGTAGTGTTTAAGAAAACTCCCACTCCTTTCTAAAGGTAAAGAACAATTACTGTAGAACTGAACACTTTGACAGAAAAAAGGCAGAGTTACTAAAAGTAACATTGTAGTGGTCTGTAAGAACTTCATAACACAAGTTATGGTCCAGGCTCTACACAATTCACCAGCAACTACTAACAAAGCAAAATGTAACTTTTGACATTTGCAATATTGTAGAGAAGCTCAGCGAGACCAATAACTCAAAGTAACTTTCTCAAACAATTTAGTGTTTACACTAGCCATAAATTGTAAGTAATACTGTTATAAATAAGTAGGGCATACCTTAGTAAAACTCCATCTCTAGGTAATATCTACACAGTATCAGTGAATATTCTTATCACAACATAAAGGCAATATCAAATCAGATTCTTTTTAAAAAGCTAGTTTCACAAATCTTTAGAACAAGATTAAAACATTTTAAAGACTATGTTAACAAGGCACACAATTTTTCTATATTCCAATTTGGCCAAAGTTGATGGTTAAACTAGTTTTTGAAGGAATTTTCACATTTACAAAGTAACTTGTGTTTATTACCTTTCCAATTTAAATTTTTTTTGGGGGGTACCTATTCTTTCTTAAATGGGATTTTGTCCTCATCTAGAACTACTTAACTAGTATTTTAACAAAACATGAAAGTATGTAGCAGTGACTCAGATCCTGCGAAGTGCCAAATGCCTTGAATGTAGAGCAGGAGATATTGAATATCTTTAAGCAATGGGCCTGAAAAGTCATGGTACATAATTGTGGGGAAAAAGCTGGAAAGTTAAGTGATTAAGTTCTGACATCTTTAAGCTATTTAGCTTATTGTACAGACACCTCAAATTTAAAATTAAGGTCTCTTCATAGTTCCTTTACAATACTATTGTGTATAGCAGCCATCTCTAATTTAATCTGATTACCATACAGAAAGGAAAGCTGTTCAAGCAAACTTTTGAACACCCAAATAATAAAAAACTTTTGCACTCAAATAATAAACTAAAATGTAGATATCTTCTTGACTGTGTAACAAGAATACATTGAAGTTCCTCCAACCAATTGCATTCCCAAACAACTCTTAATATTGGGGCATTGTTCTAAGAATAAGAAAAGTGATATCTGAAATTCTCAAACACGTACATTAAATCCAATTGTCTGTTCACTGATTCTTTTTTCTTTTATCGAGTACTTGTTCCCGGTTTCAGTAAAATCTGTACAGTGATTCACTCACAGACATACACTGACCCATCCTCATCTTTCCCTACTTGCCATGACCCCCACCTATCTTCTGAGCCTATGATTGTTTTAAAACAGGAAAAAAAAAATAAAAGGTATCATATAGAAGTATGTAAGCCTTTCAGACAATATCAGGCTGCAGACATACTGTTGCTAAGTAATGTGAATATACTGTATAAATATGGTCTGATACAGCTGGTTTCTTCAAAGCTACCTAAATCTTTAGCTTTAACATACATCACAATCTGAAGAGATAGTGTACAAGTCTAAACATCTATTTACATATGCTACAATGTTTTGGCAAACATTTCTTAAAATCAATTAAAAATCATATTGAAAGTACTATATCTGACTTCATAATGTCAATTGGGATAAACTCTCACCTGTAAACAGAATGCCAATACTAGCACCTTAAACAATAAGTGCTACAAAGTTAAACTGCTTAATTACTTATTTTAAAAAAGCAGTTGTCTAATTAAACTATTTGGCTTGACTTTGTGATAATATCCAGTTAAATTTTTGACATGGAATCATGCATGCAACACTGCTCAACCAAGCTGAATACAAAAAAAGAAATATATAATGAGAGGTCTGAATGTGTTGATGGGGACAAACCAGGGACCATGGTGTGGAAAGGACAGCTCTTGGAGCAGCACCTTTATTCACTTTATTTATATACATAGCCATAGATTTTATATATTTATGTCTTACAGCAGCTATAGTTTTATAGCTGAGGAACTGTTGAAAAATATAAAGCCCACTGTGAACTGAACTCCTCTATCACCTACACACCTGACATCCGACTGAACTCCTCTATCACCTGACATCTGTGCTCTCCACAGATGAAGTACGCTCAGCATTTTTCTACCGGTTTTCTCCCCTGGATGCCTTGATTTAGTCCTTTAGGAAAATACTTAATGCCCAGTTAAATTCGGTTCAAGTATTAGTTGCATCATCAGATGGTAACACAGGATCAAATTAATTCAGACAACCTGAAAAGATCAGATACAAAAGACATGATAGAGGGTGAAATCCTGGTCCCAATGAAATGAGAACACCCATTACTGTAGTAGAGACAAGATTTAATTCAGACTATTTAAACAGCTGAACATTGCATGAAAAAATAGGATCTTACCACTGGCTTGTTCCAATGCTGAATGCAAACAAAACCCCAGCACAATTTACTTAAATATTATAAAAATATCGACTGCTATGTAGTAAGTAGTGCACTGAGCTACCATAATGGGGTTTTGAGTGAGAACTGCATTTACCAAGAGATCGTGCAGAAGTGGTGATTAACTGTTAATCAAGTACTTTGTACTGAGCCTTTATGGAGAGGCCTTTCTGAATAATTTAAGTACGAAACAGTGCTCAAAATGATTCTGCCCTGGGTTAAAGAAAACCATGTCAGAGACCTGAAACAAGAGAATGAAATTCATAGCAAGGGGTTCAGTGTTGCTCTGTATTAGACAGAACCAGTTCTTTTGGAGAAGGGCCAACAGGGGGACAAGAAGCCAAAGGGTCCTGCTGTGCAACACCAACCACAGAAGCCAGGTGACCCTCATGTCAAGGGAGAAAAAAATCTGCAATGTATGCAGCATGGGCTACCACACCATTTCCCCAAAAACGTTGGAAAAATCATACCAGAATTATTCTGATTACACAAGAACACAGAATGTAAGAATTCTCTCAGACTGGAATTCAGAAACCTCAGCTAACCAGGCTGCAACTCCAAAAGTATATAAAATTCCTAGAGCTAAAACAATTAAACCAGTTGTGGGACTGCTAAACTGAGGACAAGATTTACTGACAACCAAAGATTTTATTTAGAAGCTACTGGGATCTGCCTATTTTAGAATAGGGACTCAAAGCACCAGGCAAAGCAGAAAGCTTTGTAGATGACCAAACACAGAGTGAGATATGATATATATATATATATGACTGTTGGAACATCAGAACAAAGAATACTGGATTGGATTGAGTTAAAAAGAGCAAGAAACATCTCTACCTGTTGGATCAGAAATTTTGGGGCATGGACTGTTTTGTCAGCTAATGCATTATGTATTGATTTTCTAAGAAACCACTGTGGAGTTTCCTTCTACCATACAGGCATTCTAACTGCATGATCAACACTTAAAAAGCATTGGTAAATTCTTCTGAGATTTTGGCTGAAGTGTGCAGAATTCCAAAGATCAACACAAGCTTATCACACACTTCAGAAGACCATGCATTGTGTAAGCACGTGATTTTCCAGGTGAAGAATGCTGACTATGAATCACTTCATTCTCACCTTGATCTTCCCCAGACCAATTCCCACTTTCATGTCCCTGCCATGTGTAACAGGAGTTAAATGAAGGAGACCGGTGTTAGCTGCAAGTAAGGCACCTAACTGAATCCACTGTGCATTTCACAATCCTTGAAAGAAATTGTCCATATCAAGGCTAAAAGACAACAAGCACTGATTTCATATTCTATTCAATCAGTAATTCAGGTAACTGCTGAATTGCTTTTATATGCCATCATTTGGCTGTAAGAGCTCCAAATTTAACTCCTTTCCTGAAATCCTGACTACAGTCCCACCACCAAAGCCTGAAGAACATTTGGATTGTGCTCTTACTCATGTTTTGGAGCTGCTGGTAGTAGTCAAAAAGCCAAGAGCATCTATAAGTGCAATACAAATCCTAGCTAACTCCGACAACCAGTTTCAAGTAACCTATCCATGTGTCAGGAAACCCACTGACTTATCACCACTCCCTTGCTTAATATTAGCTATTAAATGGTCACTGCTGGGATTTGAAATTAATACTCCATTGAGATGAATGGGCAATATATAGTTTACCTCCTTTGCTGTTACTATTGTTTCCCTATATTTATTCTGTAAGACTGGTTTAATAGAAGACCACACTGATTTACGTAAAAAATGCATAGTCCGCAACAGAAAAGATGATTTAAAGAACAGTTGATTTCTACAGAATCCAAAGGAAAAATATATCACCCAGTTTCCTTAGATCATGAGACCCATAATTTCCCTACTCTCTGGTTATACACTTGTTCCCCAAATATTTTAATCAACTACACTCTTTAGGTGTGAAATTGATAACTGATCTACACTTTATTTTTCAAATACCTTGTAAAGAAAAACAATCAGTACTCTCCACTCACAATTCTATATATTAGTTTTTTTGTTGACAGGATTAAGAAGTTCCTTATTTAATTTGATTCTGTCAGACTGAAGTACAGGTTTGGGGGCATAACATTCCTAAAGCAAACTTGTGTTTCTTTCCACTGACATTCTCCTCTAAACCCACACTGAGCATGTAGGGCACATTACAGTCAAAGTTATCCACGTGGTTATATTTTGATGTCATCTTATAGGAATGGTATGGTCCTGAATACTACTTGGATATATTGTGCTGATTTTGCATTACTGTACCTTTCAAGACAATAGTACTATGAGGCATAACTTTCTCTGTCATTTGACAATTAAGCAAACGCTAAAGAGGTGTCAAACTTGAGCTAAAAAAATAAATATGTGAAAGCAACTGGCAGTACAAAATCTACATTACTTGATGGCTGATATTAAAGTCCATACATACATATAAAAACTTTAAAGATACCAAAACAGAAAATCAGGATTGTCCCTTTACACTTGGTGCTTTAATGGGGTGGGGAGGGGAAAGACTTGCTTTATTAAGTTAGCCTTATCTTAGCTGTCTCTTGATAGTACAACTAAAAGTTGACTGTTCAAATACTGTTTTCTTTTCTGGTGTGTTTAGTCTTTAAGCAATTACAACGTAGCACATATGTATTGCAGTATTAGAAATGTTTTCATTAGAACCTTAAACTGCCTTTCAAACTTACAGAGATTTGATGACCAAAATGTACTGACAATTTGATAAGCTACAGATGACACTTGGTTTTATTGTTTAATACAAAAGGATTCTTCGTTCTATAGCCTTGCGGCATATAGGGCATTCACTCATTCGGTCTCCACAAAGCTGACATGTTCCATGGCCACAGAGAAAGATCATATTCTTCAGACGATCCAAACAAACCGGGCACATGGTCTGTAAAAGATTTTGACAAGTTAGGTAGGGGAGAGCAATGGTGAGAAAAAAGTATCAAGTATGCATTCTATTAATTGTAGAAAATTTAATATATGCAACTGTTGAGTGAACAGAGATCACTGCGATAGAGAAACCAAGCCACAGAATGACAACAGATTCAATAACCTGCCTTTTGACATTAAATACAAAATAGAAAATTCACTATTTAATTTAATCCTCAGTTTAAAATATGTTTCATGAAGGGATAACAAGTGAATTTTTTCAACTCCTTCTCCACAAAATGAGAAGCTCCACAGTAGCTTTCTACACAAATCTGATGGCATCATTTAAATTCACAGCAGAGTAAATAAGCAATTTTCAGCTGCATCCCCCTTTGGTTTCCTTTATACAATGTTAAGGAAACAGGGAAATCTACCAAGCACAGACATTTATGTATGTAATTCAATGAACAAATTATTTACCACCCATGCCTCAAATTTCTACCTACTCATTTACCTCTCTCTCTCTCTCTCTCACTCTCACACACACACACACACACACACACACACACGCGCGCGCGCACCCCAAACACCTCTTGGACCCAGAAATAGTATGAATATGGTTTTACTTTAAAAAAAAGTTAACAGTCCCAACATACATGCTAAACACCATAGATGTGAACTGACTTTCAATTTTCTTCTTGGAAGTAATTTGCTCACTGATTTGGAATCTTAAGTAACTCAATATTTTCAGGAGCTTTACCAACAACAGATAAGGTACCAGCTTTTTGAAGAAAAGGAACTGGTGTACTCCAATGTATGCTTTAATTCTGTACTTTCAATGTTACTTGTAAAGGAATAATCATTACTTGCATAGGACCATATCCTGCATGTGTTCTGTTTTTTAGAAATACAAATAACATCTGTGAAAATTTAATGTTTCAATGGAGGGCTGCTCATCTTATCTGAGCTTTTTACCCCTAACTCAGATCCACACAGCAACCCTTTAAAACCAGTTTTTACTATTGAACATAAAGTGAGACCAATACCCAAAAGGATCTCTTACAACTGTTCACCATGAAAGTTTGTCCCTTACAGAACCATCCTTGACTGTGCCTGCAGTGTCCTCCACCTATATCATATGCAAAAATTCAACTACAAGGCACATGTTTGTTCCTTCACCATAATCACATTAAAGTTTCATTTATAAATGGTTTATAAAGGGGTAATATATAAATAGATTTATAATAATCGATTGTTACAGATTGTTAGATCAACAGGTTGCTTATAACCACAACTTGTATCTATTGAGGAGTTTCTACTCATGTTCTTAAACTGACATCTATAGTGTACTTATAACCACCTGAGACACATACTAATGTCTGTAACATGCTTATAACTGAACAGATGTTGTAAACCCTTTATAAACCATGTATAATTGGACCCTTATTAACTGTGGCCCACATTTCAAATACAAATTTATTTCACCATCACCTTGCACTTGTGCACTGTTTTTTCTGATCTACTCTTTAAATCACTGCAGGTTTACCAAAGTAGTGTTACACCAGGGAAAGGTGTACATATCCAGAGTAGTGTCCACACAATGAAATGCAAAATTTAAGGCATGCCTTCTATGCAATCAACTAAATGCAGGGACAAACATTGTTTAGTAAACTCCTGGTTATCACGGCTCATGACTTCAACATGTTTACACAGAGTTTAAAATCAGAATTTGGCCAATTCTCTCTTATTTCAATCCGTGTGAAATCACCATATCTAAGGAGCTGCCAGAAGGTATCTTCTGGGTAGAGCTACACTGAAGTAAGAAACCTGTGGCATAGCCAGGACTGGCCTGGGTCAGTGAATTCAGACTCGCTGGGCTAAAAATTACAGTGTAGGGCTCAGGCTGGAACCCAGGCTCTGAAACCCTCTGGTAGGTCTCAGTGTCCAGGTCCCAGCCCAAACCCAAACACCTAACTGCAGTTTTTTAGCCCTGCAGCCCCAGCCTAATGAGCAATGAGACCTGAGCTCTGAGATTCATGCCAGAGGTTTTTTATTGCAGTGTTGACACACACTCTGCCAGATAAGACCTTGAACTTTTTGAATGAATTTGCAATTATAAAAAATTATACATTCTCAACAAGCATATTTCATATTCAAATGTTGTCAGGGCTGGTATGGCATCACCGTATCTATTCATGATTTTCAATAATTCAAAATGTATGTAATTTTCTTCCACTAAAGCACGGCAAGGGACTGATTGTAAATCAGTCCATCCACCCCCTTCCTCACCCAAGCCAAATCCTCACCTGGTACAACTAAGTATCATTCTTATAATTCATAGTATTGTAAAATCCGAAGTATGGGGAAATTCTTCATTAATTACTTATTAACATGAAATAGCTGTGGTGACGGTACATAATTTAATAGTCCTAAAGTATCCCTTTTAGAAGGGATACAGGGTGTAAACCCTAAATTTCATCTTGCAAGAACAGAATTCAAGTCCTTCTCACTGTATGTTCTTTACCCCTATAGTTTGCTTTGGGGTCTGACTATATATCTTACAATTAGAACAAAAAATCTGTTTCTCTCCAATATACTACAGAGTAATTTGAAAATATATATGCACATCATAGGACTCTATAAAAGTGTATCCAGCCTAAGCAATGGGGGTAAAAGTTTTGTTTTATTTTGTTTACTCATTTCATTGCCGCACACAATTTAGAAGAAATTCCCTGGTGGTATCTCAAATCAGAAAATAGGTCTTTCTTCAATTGTATGGCAGCACGAGCAGATCGTCCAGATTCTTCCTGCTTATCATAAAAACGGTGAATATTTATTTGTAGAGACCAGTTTCGTTTCAGTGTCATACATGGTTTAGTTTATTTACCTTTACATGGCAGCAGCTTTAAGTAACTTTGCACAGAACGATCAACCTATCTGCCTGCTCTCCAACTGTACTCTAGTTACATGACTATCGGTGACTTACACCCTGCTTTGTAACAAGAAGAACAGCAAACAAATGGCAGATATTTTGACTATACTTTTAATTTGGCCTCATGCTTTGGCACCAAAATTCGATGTCTATCACCTCAACCCTATATGAATAAATTAGCTGGATATCTTTTGGGGGAAACAAATGAAAATTCTGTGCCTGGAGAAAGTATTTGATTTCTTTTTATATATTATGTATTCTTGCTTCTGAAATACCACCATAAAGGCACCCAGTCAGTTCTAATCAGGTGTAATCCAGAGACAGAGTTAAGATAGTATGGAAAGGTCTTAGCAATAACATGAGATTGTCACTCAGGTATGATATTGCAAATAAGTCAATTTTAGCAGAATATTTTAGTTTTTGTCTGATATGGGTGTCATATTAGAACCTATAACAATCTTTTATTACTGATGACAGTATGTTTCCAGGCACAAGATACAGGTGCACAGTGACATTACAAAAACTTTAATTTTAAATAAAAAGAAATGACATACGTATGGTGAAGGAACATATATAAGGTATTTATTACAGACAGATGAGGGTGATTATGTATGAAATGTGGTGGCGGGAACTGCAATCACAGTCAAAGATGGTTCACATTCAGGGAATCCCTGAAGAATGATGTGGTCATCGTGTGTGGACTTTGCTGACATCAGGCCTCGCTTCTGCTTGGCACCAGAAATTGTTTTAAAAGGTTGCTGCACTAATGTATTAGATTATCATTGAAGACATGAGTTGAAACGTAGGTATACCTGCTGAAAAGAACAAATAAGAAGTTTTAAGAACACACGAATACTGAATGTCACATTAGGAGTGCAGCTTTAAAGCAGAAAATGAAAAAAAATGTTTAAAATGGAACTCTGGGTATAACTTTAGGCACATATTTAAGGTACAACTGAAGAATCTTTTTTTATGAAAAATAGCAATTAACTAGAATCCGCCACCCATTAGCCCCTCTCACAACAGTAAAGTCACCTAGAAGTGACAGAAAAGTCACCTAGAAGACAAATTAAAAGATTCCAAACAAGACAGGTTCAGCCAGTTCCCTAAGAAACAAATTACAATTTCAGACAAGCTAGATTTCAAGCAGAATCATTTCAACAAAGTAACTACTTGACATGGCAGTCAATTAGGATGCGGTCAAAAACATCCTGCTGAGGAGCAAAGAGAATAGTTAAGTGACCATATTTTAATATCAGCCTAAAAATAGAGTACTGGGCAGTAAATGTACTGCAAAAATCCAGGCAATAGAGAATATTAAAAATTAAGAAGATTTTATTTTTGTTAAACACTGTCAACTTTTTGATGACCAGAAAAGTAGAAAATCAACCCAACAAAATAAGACACTGTTCTACTCTCACTGATAAATGCATCTGAACTTCCTGTTGATGTAAAATCTTTTCTTAAGATGTGTGAAAAGAATTACAGAGGATGGTAGGGACTAATGTGTGTTTTGGAATACCGCTTCTGAATACAATATTTGAAGTAAAAAACTGAGATATAATCACTGAAGGGGAAATTTTTTAAAAAAATTGAACAGTTTTGCTCACACCAGTACACACATCTATTCATTGCTGGAATCAACTCACATTAATTTAAATAAAGCATTTAAATTTCTGCAGAAATATTTTTATAACCTTAAGCTCTGTAGAAGAGTTTTCATGGTGTTTTTTTTTTTTTTTACACTTCCAATTAAACAGATTTTTGAATTTAATCTTCACATTTGTAATTTGGAACACTTTACTGCTCAAGAACCAGAAAGTAAAAACAAACTAAATGTATTCTTACTGTCCAAAATGAATGAAATTAAAAAGAAAAATAATCAAAAGCAGATTTTTGAAAACATTTTCAGAGTTAATAGCCTCAAATGTTATTGGTGAGAAAGAAGTATAGTTTTTTAGTCTACCTGTCCTTATACAGACAGATTAGGTTGGAAACTGCTTTGAGTTGAACAAAGATTTTCAATAATGAGGGTCTCAGCCAGTTGCCAGGGTGAGGGTAACAATTATTGATAGGTTTGTCTCTGAGGTTAACTGTGGTGGGGTGGTGTCCCACCCCCATGCCAGATTGGGCTTCAACAGGCCAGAGCGGCTGCGCAAGGTGGCAGCCAATCAGGGAGGGCCTGTTAGAGAGCTAATCAGGGCCAGTATTACAGCCAGCCAATCAGGGGTAGGCTAGGCCCTATATAAAGGCTGCCCAGGAAGGGAGCAGGTGGTCTCTCCCAGGCCTTCAGAGGATGAAGGTCTCTCTCCTGCGCGAGGAGACTAGCACCAGGGACAGTGCAGTGCTGGGCAGGCAGGGGGAGCAGAAGGGAACTCCCGCCCGGTACCTGCCGGGCTGTGGACCCTGAGAAAAAGGGCCTAGTAAGTGCAAAGGGGCCGAAGGGGAAACGGCCCAGGAAGAGAGACGGCCAAAGGGAGAGAAGGAGGGCAGGCAGGAAGGCTGCCACCAAATGGTCCCTGGGTTGGGACCCAGAGTAGAGGGCGGGCCTGGGTCCCCCCCTTCCCCCTTGCACTTCCACCTGGCTGTTAGGAGTGGCCATCACGGACTGCACTGGACCCCTGCCAAAAGGGGTCAGACTTTGGGGTGTGGTTGGCCATTGTGGCTGGGGTGAAGAGAAGGACTGCTGATAACACCAAACCCCCAGAAGGGAGTGAGACCAGAGCAGTGGGCACTGCCAGAGGGCAGCGTCCTGAAGAGGACGCCGCAAGCTGGGAGCAACGCGGGTCGAGACTCCAATCTAGGGTGAGAGACAGACAGGACACCACCAGCAGAGGGTGCTCCGCATGAACTGAGCTAATTTCCAGAGTGAACAGCAGGAGGCGCTGTGGTGGTGAGTCCCAACCCCGTCACATTAACATCTGACAGTACGTCAGGTCTCAAATTTTCAAAGGCATTTACAGATGTGGCCCAGAACTAGGTGATTCAAAATCTTCTCTCTGAACTTTCAGGTAGGGCTGTCTGGATTAGCTCAGATACCAGCCATCTTTGAAGCATTATACACTACTCTAAATCCACAAGAGATAAAAAGACAATTTAAATGTGAATTAAGTTCTCATCAGTCTCTTCTATTCACCAAAACATTTCAACTGTGACAAATGTAGGACAGTACATCTTTAAAGGTAAATCTCCACTGCTGCTGAGCATGCTTCCCAGCAAAGGTATATAGACATACAAAAATTGCAGTGTAGCTGAAGGCGGGCAATGGTTCAGGACACAATGTTGCATGATCCCAACAGACAGGAAGAAAAACAATTTTTGGGAGGGACTTTAAAGGGAGAGAAGGGGGAAAAATTTAATAATTCACCACACAAAATATTTGTCCTCCATGTTAATAAATATTTAATCTATTCTGTACAAAATATTAACACCTGGAGTTAAGAGATTTTTGGCTTTTGCATATTACAGAAGACATAAAGAGAATAGTTGTTGCTTGTCTGAATCATTTCACATTAAGTAATTTAAAAAACAAGATTGGGGTTGTAGGTCACTATTTTAGCACTATTTAACACTTGCAAAGACATCCATATTTAATTTTTCTTTTGAAAGGCTAAATCTATCCAAGATTTTTATAATTTTCCTCCTCTTCCAAGCACAGAATTTAAAAAGCCTTATATTTAAGATATTGTAAAATCTATATAATAAAAGATTTATAATTACTGCATCTCAAAATTATGTATGCAATGTTTTACACCTATCAATATTTCATATTGTAGCCATATATAAATATAATTCTCATTTGAGTGTGCTAATGCATTGGGACTGCACATCCCCCTTAACTGCCAACTTGTGTTCGAAAGTGGTTTGTTACTGAATAGGCAGGCTCACAACTCCTGCATCAGCTCAGTGCGTACAGTTTTGTGAAGAAAAATGCCCATATTTAATGAAGTTCTTTGAAAAAAATATCTTCACTGTACATCGTTATGAGGTCAAAAGATAGAGTTAATATTCCTTGCCTCCCTTCATTCCTATATTTATTGTTTGGGTCACGTATGCCCGTTCAGTTACACTAAAATAGGTGGGTCAAGAAATGAAATGTCATTAAGAACACTGTATGCATAAAGTCAGATAAGTCACAAAAAACCTTTAGCCACACTAGAGCTCATCTTTACTTCATAGAACAAAAATGGCTTTGATTCATTAATCAAAAAATAAGAACTGAAGAGTTTAAACAGATTTCCCTTATTTTGTTTTGGTGTCAATATAAAGGAACATGTGGCACTTTTACCTGTTCCTTTATGTCTTGTAACTGCTGCTGCAGCTTCTGTACATCTGCATTGACATTGGTGTTGTCCTTGTCTTTCTGTAAAACTGGAATGTTTCCACTTGCTAAAATGCAGAGGAGAGTAATATTAAAAGCCTAGAACACGTTATGCAGCACTTACAACATAAAGAATAATTACTTTTGTCTGCTAATCACAAAAATACTATTTCCATTTATCTGAATTATTGAAGCATTATTTCTAACAAATATATTTTGATAATCAAATTATATTTATTATGACTCACTAGAATTCCATTCCTGAACTAAAAGAATTTACTGGGAAGCTTTAATTACAGTTTTTGACAAATATTTCCCTCACTGTGGCAGTTAAAATGCTAGCAACTACCTGGAGCCCCGTCTATACCAATGCCTTCATGGTTGCTACCCACAAGTGATGCTCCACTGGTGAAAATTCTTGGGCAAAAAATCCCAGTGTCTATTACTACATTGTTTGGTAATTCCAGACTGGGACTGAATCAATACTGCTAAAAATATCATGCAAATATTTGTCCAAATTGTTGAAAAAACTTGGTTTGGCTATGTTTCCACTTATTTCATATTCACTTTGTGAATGTTCAGGAATCAAGTTTACTGACAGAAACAGCAAGTTTAAAGTGGAAAGTTTCAAAAGGCAAATTTTGAATTTTTAAACTTGAATGTTCACATTGGAAATGTGATTCTGAGTTATGCTCATTCCGTCAGGGATCAAATATATCATGTAGCTATTCCAATTTAAATTAACCAACAGCTCAAATTTCAAGTATAAAATGAACCACACACAGACACACACTACAAAAAATTATTCATGTAACTTGAAATAACTCAGAACAATTTAATAAATTCAAGAAAATTATAAACTGTTTAAGAATTAGTCAAACAGAAAAAGGCAGAACTCACTGAATAATTCTGACACCACAAATTATTTGGCCAGTTTTATTCTAGACAAAATGTTCTATTTCCCACTTCTACTGGGACTCCTCTGATTAGTCAAAGAGGCCAAGAAGTCAAGCTAACATTTGTAATTCGTGTGGGGCCATGTGCGTAAGTTTATTTGTGTATTTCAATTATATTCACTGGCAATTCTTAGACTTTGCTCCATGTGTCACATAGCTATATGGCCATGAAGTTCTGGAAGTTAAAGAGAAGGGTTCAAATCATCACTGACATATATACACACTTACAATGTTTCAGCTTCTGGTATCATGCTTCTTGGATATTGAAACAGCCCTTTTCAGACATGGTCTATGCTACAACAGCATCTACCACTATCCCATATAGCGAGTGACAAACAGTAGGTGGAAGGCTGACACAAAACTACTTTCTTTAAAACTTTCCTTCAAACGGATATGTGAGGGATGTACGGTCAACCCCCTTTTTTTTTTCCAAATGAAAGGAGAATGGAAGTATTAGAGAAAAAAGAAAAACACTCACAAATGTCATCAGTGGTATCTTCTGTACCTTTCCCTCCGCAACACATAATGAAAGGCACTCTCCGCTCAACCACTGCCCGGCACTGCACACACTTCTTCATCAGGCTTGCACAGTCTGGGAAAAGCAGAGAATTTACTCTCAGTAGCCTGCTAGTCTCTTTATTCTTGTTTCTGCGATTCTATCCATGAGTTTAATCAGTTCGTTTCATTCTATCCACAAATATACTACAAAAAAATGACATAATGTGTAGTTACAACACCAATGGCTGTGTTTGCAAAAAAATAATGTAAAAATAAGCACAAAGCCTATTCAAAAGTTAGTTAGGACCCAAAGAATCTATAAACAACACACTGCATGTGACCTACAAAAATTCATATTGTTTGTCTTTTTTTATTTTAGTGCATTTTGAAAGAATAGATTTTTTTTCTGCAAGCAAACTTACTCTTTCAAGAGCAAGAAATCCACAATTTGGAATAAATACCACCTCATCTTTAATTACCTCTATTTTACAATGGTACTGCAGAATTTAAATGTAAGATCATGTGCATTTCTGAGATTTTTGATAATCATGGTGAAAATTAAGGACAGACTGGCAGTTTTTACTTCAGCTGCTTTCGTGACCTTATTAACAGTACTGGAATATTTTTTCTATTTTCCACTTAACCTTTTTAAAAAGCTATACCAAAGAAAGTGAATGGGAAAACACCTACTTTCTCCCTCTATCTAAAAATATCCCTTGATTCACTTACATCCAATGGGCAAATGGGTATCAGTAATTACTACAAAAAAGATCAAACCCTTTGAAGGGTAAATCTGTATCTTTTGCTTACATTACAGGAGAAAGGCTGGAATTCTATAAGAAGAGAATGATGTCACATGATTGCAGCAACACTGTACTGGGACCCAATGTAAGAGTTGTAAACAGTTCTCAGTGAGTGCTGGGGCACACATTAACCCTCTCACTCAGCAGACTTACTTTCCTTCCTCAAATGCGACAGGAAATAATCTGAAAAAACTTTTCCATGTTTAGAACCTTCACTTCCTAATACAAAGCAGATATTGGCAATATGCACTTCAATGATCACACCTTTCACCATGGTAATCTATCTTCTTGCTATCCACCTCCTGGGGAATTAACCGAAAAGCTCTCTTCCCCCACCCATGCTCTCTCCACTGCACACAATGCAAAGAGTCTGGAGCTGGATGCCTGTGAAGGTAGTGAATATGTCAGACCTGAGTCACATCAATGCAGTAGAGATAATGCCAGATTTCCTTAACAAGATCAATTAAGCCACTGTTTATGGGGAGGACTACCTTCCCTCTCTTATGTAACTCCATAATGTCAACAAATAAATATTCTATAGACAACTGACCATCAGCAAAGCCACAGCAAGATGTCCCAAAAATTCTTGAAAGTTCTGGTGACAAAATGATCACTACATCCTCATCTTATTAAACAAAGGGGGGAAAGTTTCTGGAGGCTCCTCAAGTGTTTTCTTTCTCCTCATCAGTTTCTGTACCATACACATCACATCACATCAGAGTGATCTGTGTGGCAGCAGATTCTCTTTGCAAACATGCTCCATTCTAAATCTTTGGGGGAAAGACAGCTCTTGCTGGAATCTTTGTATGTGGTGTTAGTCATAAATGTCTTTTAAAAAATTGTTTGGTTTCTATACCAATTAAAGTTTAATTATATTTACACCACTAGATGCCCTCACAAAACTGTCAAAGGAATCACATGTGTTCTAAAGATCTCAAAAAAAAAAAAAAAAAAAGAATGCTAATTTATTTACAGAAATGTACAACAGTACTCTGACTACCACAACTAAGTCAGAATAAAATAATGCAGGTAGGTGAAATAAATCTCCTCTCTCAATTTTCCAGTTAAACAGCTACAGTTCTGTTATTTGTCCTCCAAATAATTAAACTTTATTACAGGCAGGTGGTTTTACTGCATTCCAAATAACATCAAAGCTCTGATTACCAGACCAAAGTCAATTTACTTGAATAGCCTGCAATTAAGTCAACGTTTTAAAAGAATTTTTAGTGACTATTTTTTAACAGACATCTTTTGTTGCATGATCATTATTTTGAAAGGTATTACCTGCCAAGGCTACTTACTCTCACAAGCACACATGTGACCACAAGGCTGGAAGAGTACTGCTGCTTTCTTGTCTGAACATACCACGCATTCTTCAATCTGCAGAAAAGAACAGTAAGGAATAACACAGGAAAGATTCCTTTCCTTTTTGTATCTATTCAATTTATATCTATTTGCTTACTTCCACCCCTTAGCAGGGCAAAGGGAATTTAACAAGCTCTGCTTAGTGCCATGTTAGCTACAACAAAACTATTTAGGAAGAAAAAACAGAGTTGATTTGCCACCTAAAAGTGGGATTTAAATGGGAGATTACCATATCTGTATCCAGAAGTCCTAGCTGGCAATATTTATGCTCTTTGCAGTACTGGTTATCTAGGAATTATAAATCATACCAGCTAGGAGAATAAGGCCACCAGGCTGGTACACACATATTTTTCTTGGCTGTACGGTGCTCAATTAGTTTAGAAGGACTTTCTGCTGTAATCCAACAAAGTAGTATAGGACAGGATTTCTCAACTTTTCTCAAAGGTGAACCACATCTTAGAGAAATGGTCACACGGACCACCCATCTACTGATTCATGAATGCCCGGACCACCACGCCTCCCATTCATACAACATCCTTGTGACAACTAGAGCAACTACTTATGCAGAAAAGTAAAGTAATTGGTGTACTTTTTGCTTTCGTAACACACGTTAGCAACTGGAAACCTCCTTTGATCAACTCCCAGTGTGACAAGTGGTGGGGCCGTCTGGCTGATGGGGGAAGGGCACCCACAGAGACAACAGGAGGTGGAGGCAAGCTTTTCTGAACCACTCTCCACCATTTTAAAGCCCCTCCTCTCCTCCCTCCCCCCCCCTCCCCCCTTCAGGCTTACTAGTGGCATATGTTATCAGTTTGACACTCTGTATGCATGAGGTAGCTTGCTATATGTCATATTAAGGGAGGGGGGGTGATAGTTACAGCTATCGGGGGCACACCTGGGCTTTGAGGCAACTGCATGGTTTGCACTGTGCAGGTACCTTTGGATTTTGAAGTGACTGCATAAGCACGTAATATAACTGTTTTGTCTTCAATTCACAGGATTACACGTCCAGTGGCTGATCCTGGTACCATGGGCTACATTTCTCTCAACAGAGAGAAAATTAGGGGGTGGCGGGGGGATTTGGTTGATGCTCCCAGCACCACAGAAATCATGCACCTTTAATGTAAATATAGTGTAAGCCACACTTTGCTGGAAAAGGAGGTTCGATTTACATGGAGGCCAAGGCATTTGTATGAGGCCTGATAGATCAGGCAGTGGTCTCCATGGAGTTGGGGCCATGGTACAAGACATTCTTGGTAGGCCTGGATGTGTCAGGATGCTCTGAATTTGAGCACTGAAAAGGTGGAAGACTGCTGACTAGTTTGGGTGGCTGTGGCTCCCCCCTTAAGATTACTACCTTTTGGAATTCTTATAATAAAGTTGCTGCCACTTCCCTAAGACAGATAATTCTTGTCTCTGTCCTCATTAACCCTTTGTCATTTGCAATGTGCAACAAGAAGCGATATCAGATAAATGCTGTACTCTGCTCTAACCACTGACAAACTAGACATGTGAGAGAAACCATGGCAGCTGAGACACTGTAGTTTGTTAGTACAGTCAGTCTCTTTTCACAAAAAAATCACAACTGCAGGAAGAATACAAAGGAAATATTAAAAATTGTGTTAAGTACCTTTGTTCTGGACTGGACTTGCTCTTTACAGATGAGGCATTTCTTGACCCGTGGTGAGCAGAGGGAACAAGTAGCAATATGTCCACATGGGCCAAATAACGTATCTCTCTTCATGTCTGAACACACCATACATTCTTCTAAAGTTTCTGAGTCATTGCTGATCATAGACGGACTTCGAGAGCCAACCTGTCCACTAAAAAAAAACCCTCATAGTCAGGCTTAAGTCAGCATTACAACTTTGTGCATATTCTGAAAACACTTTTGTAAATCATACTGTACTTCAAGCCCCGAGTCATTTTCTTATGCGTATTACTCATTCTAGTTTGTGCAGATTGTATCACCCCTTCTGTTAACTTGTATGTAAAGCTGCTGAGGCATTTGGGTGTCAGTGTCATCAGTATGGAGATTACAGTTCTAATTTTACATGAGGTACAAGCAACGTAATTTTCTGGCTGACAGGAGCATAGCTACGTGCTTGGATAAACCAATCTGCAGAAAAAGTTGATAACAGTGGGTTGGAGACGCATCTAGAGAGTGTATGAGGAGAGAACACTTCTACTCCCATCTTTATGTCAATATTTATCTAGGCCTGGGGGCCCGATCGACAGCACCCGGGGTGGCGTGGCCAAAGCCAAAGCCTGATCCCCACTGCCCGGGGCAGGCAGGCCAAAGCCCAAGCCCAAGGACTTCAGCCCCAGCAGGGAGCCTGCAACCTAAGCCCTGATGCCCTAAGGCTTTGGTCCCGGGTGGTGGGTCTCTGGCCCCAGCAAATCTAAGCCAGCCCTGGCAACTCCCTTAAAATGGGGTTGCGACCAGTGTTCCCTCTAATTTTTTACATCCATGTGCGGAATGAATTTTGTTATGTGAACCCATATGGAGGTATGTGACACACATCACCTTCATATTGGTGCACATAACAAAATTCATGTGGTAGGGGTGGGGCCAAGGGATTCGTAGTGTGGGAAGGGGCTCAAGGCTGGGGCAGAGGGTTGGAGTCGGGTGAGGGCTCTGGCTGGGAGTGCAGACTCTGGGGTGGGGCTGAGGATGAGGGGTTCTGGAGGTGGTTCAGGGCTGGGCAGAGGGTTGAGTGCAGGGGATGAGGACTCCGGCTAGGGGTGAAGGCTCTGGAGTGGGACCGGGGATGAGGTGTGTGGGGTGCAGGCTGCCCATTGGCTATGGTGGGGAGAGAGAACTCCCCCCAGCCCTCTCTCAGTGCAGTAGCTCAGGTCAAGGGACAGGTGTCTCTCCCTGGCTGCGGCAGTTCCGGTGTGGGTGGGCTGGGCTGAGGGAGGGGCTCCTCTTCTCGGCAGCTCCAGCAGACCTGGGCTGGGCTGAGGGAGGAGCACCTCTCCCCCAGCCGCAGCAAATCCAAAGCAGCTTGGTGCTGGGGCCAGGCTGAGGGAGAGGACCCTCTCCCCCAGCTGGGGCAACTCGGCGCTGGGGTCAGCAGGGAGGGGTGACTCTCCCCAAGCAGCGGCACCTAGGTGCTGGGGCCGAAGGGGCGGGGCGCCTCTCCCGCGGCAGTTGGGGCTGGTGGAGAGGGGCGCCTGAACCCCTGCGCTGGGCTTAATAGGCAGCTGCGTGGCTGAACAGCTTAGAGGGAACATAGGTTGCAACCCACTTTGGGGTCCTGTCCCACAGTTTGAGAACAGCTGAACTAGGACTTTTTTTTTTTCTATGCTGCTGCACACCCAGCAGAGGGAGCACATGTTAAACAAAACTTTACTTCCAGCGGGCTAACTACACCAATAAAGGTGCTTGTGCACAAACAAAATAGCCAAATGACTCATGTTCCACGCAGACAGGAAGGCTGAGAAGAAAATACCTGCCAAACCCGGGCAGACAATTTATAAGAAATTTCCTTTTCATTTTATTTAGAAATTTAAAAATCAGAATACGGAGATAAAAAATGTACAACTCAACAGAGATGGCTATATGGATCTGAGAATTAATGAAAGGAGCCTTTGACCTCTAAATCACTAATGTGAATCTAACCTGGACAAGCAGGAACTGGAAACTTACTATTTAATGGGTGGCTGATGGCATACATAAAATATTGAAGTCAGTCTACTTCCTAGAAGATAGCCTACTTCCATGCCCCACTATTTTTAAGTATCAGTACTTGATACAGAGAAAGAACACTGAAAGGGCATGGATATAGAATTACTCTATAAGATGAGGAGGGACATGCTGCGCATGCCTCAAGCAGAACAGGGAAGCTTGCTCTGTACTGATGCTCATTTTGTACTTAATTCGTTGACCTCAGTTTCAACTAATTATTTTGTAAATAACATTCAAGACATATGCAGCAGAATATAACTACTTACCTTTATCTTGATTTTCAGTAGTCTATTATGACTAATAATTGAAAAAGAGACTTACTGTTTTTTTTTAATTCTACTTCAATTGATCTATCCCAAGGAAATGAAGACCTGTAAACAGGATGCTCAGAAATTCCATATTGTATTTATATACAAACCTGACTTTTTCTTTGTGACATTTAGCCAATGCTTTGCAGAGGCTAGGATCAGGGCAGAGGTCAAGAGGAGACTGACCCTTCTTATTACGAATACTGAGGTCAGCTCCGTTTGCTGCCAGAAAGCAGGCAATAGATGCTGCACTCTTCTTCTCTGCTCCCTGGGTACCAAGTCCCATTATTAACTGAAAGAAAGTAAACAGACAACTGACTTGAGATTCTCTATTTAAATACTTGAGAATATAGTCTTACTACTCAAGGAAGCAGACCATTTAACATGTGCACATATATAAGAATATATTTTCTAAATAGTAGTTTGATTATATCTGAGCATGCATTTTTAGCTTATCTGCAGTTCTAATATGAAAATCATTGTACAATTACCCAATTTTCAACCAGATAAGTTCCCTGCATAGACTAATTCATTAAAGGCAACAACATCTAAGTATTCAAAACACAATGTAATCTCTGTGCACCTGTATTCTGGGGTTACAGAACCAGTGCTCTCCAAATCTAACCCTAACTCTGTCACAAAGCTTAATGGTAGCACATAATTCCCGTCAGTTTTCTTTATACCAGTTTTTGTAATTATCCTGCTTTGACCAAACAGTTAAGGGAAAGAATGTAAGGCCTTTTATCTAATGTGAGTGTGGATCCATTATGCCACCTTAAGCAAACTTCAGCCTTTCGATAATAAAGATCTTCTATAGATTTAAAACCTGCAGAGTAGGAACTAGAACAACACACAACTTAACATTGAAAATATGTCTATCCTGGAAGACTATGGACAGGTGAAGAACTAGAAGGATAACATCACAAGTACCAAGGAAGAAAAACAGAAGAAATGAACGAGGAAGTGATTTCCCTTTCTACTGTGACACTTATTTTGAATTGAATAAAACATCAGTAAATTGGGAACTAAGTAAAACATGAAGGTCGCTATTATAACAAATACAATAACAGAACAATATTATATTATAAAACAGCCAGCTATGGAACACTTAATTTTAGTAAAATAAACTTTTCACATTAACAACTTCCACTATGAGCAATGGGAAAAGAAATAGGTGAATGTGCTCCATGAACATCAAGAGGGTTTTTGTTTGTTTTTTTGAGAACCTGCTAGCCACCGCATCATGTGGGGAAAACAAACCAAGACCCTTTACCTCAAAGTAGACTTACAGCATCCAGTGTAACTGTAGTCTTGCTTCAGCAATAGCTTAGTCAGTTGTAATATTTCATATCTTGATCACCATTTTACAGACACTGAAGTCACACTGAAGTCTCAAAGGACTGACAGCTTTAAAACTTTAATTTAACCTCAGTGCTACAGTGGAGCAAGAAATCATCTTTTCATTCTAAATATTTCAAAGATCTTTTAAATCTTAGATTCACTGTGTAGTATGGGCTACAGAAGTCTCTGATGGCCCACATTCAAAAAAAAAAAAAAAAAAGCAGCTATTGGATGATTTTAACAATGAAGTTACTAAAACTCAGATTTATCAGATAAAAATCAAGAAATGCAGATCTACTTTATGCAACTTAATGTTGTCTGTTAGCATTTAGTGGTCATTGTCCTAATGTGAGGGAGGATGTAATAATGTTGCAAACACTACTACTTAAAAGGCCAAATTCTGGGATTACAATTAATCTTCTTTCAAAGGTTTTAATCCAACTTCGGTATTCATATTACTATCCTACTTAAAGATATAATACAAATTCTTCATGAGATGGCCTTAAAACTCCAGTAAATACAATACAATAAAATTTGCATATATTTTACATGCGTGCACATAACTCCAAAGGACTTGAATGGGAGCAATATACACTCATGAGGGTAGACTGTGAACCTAAAAAGGCTTGTTATTGAAACAATAATTTACAGTTAAATTTGGTTTTTAATAGTAGAGGAAATAAGAAAACACCAGCCTTCTGCTGTACCTAAACTATTTGATATTGTAACGTACATTAATTATTGTATATTAGCCTTATTTAGGCAATAACAGATGGGCACTGAGATGGCCTCCTTAGATTTGATACATTTCTGCAGGATTAACAATATCAAACAATATTTTGAGAATGATTCAAGATAGTTTCCAGGCATGCATTAGCTAGACTTTTCAAATGGGTACTGCTCTCATTATATGAAGTGGACAATTCAAGCAAGATTACAAAATCCTTGCATGTAAGCACCAGTCTCCTCCACATCCTGCATGCTTCCCAAATATTTCCTTTAGTTATGCAAAAGTTCTTCTTGTGACAAAGGATACATGTAAATATAAGTGGGAAAAGCCCAGATCCATGACTGACCTCAGTGGGAGCTGCTGCTGGTTGCTCACCACTTATTTAGGTGTTTAAATATGTATTTATGAGCTTAACTTTCAACCAAGATTTAAAAAAAAACAAAAAAACAAAAAAAAACGTAAGTTCTGTTCTGACAATATATTACTTCCAAGTGAAGTACACAACTCAAAGAAATTGGAAGACTACGGAATACAATAGTTTGGCAACCCAACCTCTCTTAAGAATGACTTAACCAGGAAATCTTAAGATGAGGAGGAGAAGACTGGTAGGAAGGAAGGAAGGAAGGAAGGAAGGAAGGAAGGAAAGGGGGGAAAAAAAGCTTCAATTTCATGCAGATGCTGCCAGTGAAAAGGGGTGGTCACTGAAAAACCAATTCAATGCAGCGTTGAATCTGAGAAAGAACATTCATGTGTGTCACGCTTACTGTATGCTTACTTCAGATGTAACTTCTCAAACACAAAGCATTTTTAGTAACTTGTCACAAAGTTCATTTCAGACCACGGAACTGAAACTGACCCTTTATTGTTCTTTTATCCCACTTATTTAAGAGGAGTTCTGTGTAATACTGCTCCAACTTTTCCTTACATATGCCAATCACTTAGGAGGAACAGTAAATATTCATTAAAAAATAATATTTCAAATCCTTCTATAGAACACTCAGGCAAGTATACTTCAACTGAGTTAAGAATGTGTATTTTTTCCTAATAGCCCTATTCATAACTTTTTGATCTTGACAGGTATGCCTGCTTGATACATCCAATTTTGCTTCCTTTTATTACTTGTACAGTGGTTACTATTAAAAAGTTATTAAGTATCACACAGATGATTTTCAGAGTTAACAGTTACATCCCTATCTTATTTATATAGGTTGGTACATTAGTAAATGTTGACTTTTTAATGATGTCCAGTGAATTTACAGTTTTGAATAGCTGCCTTTTTTCCTATAAAACTTTTGTTTAAATGAAACTGTCTCTGGAATATTATGTACAATTACAATAAAAAATGACTACATAAAATAGGCACTTTGTTACTCAGCAAATCTGACCCTTTGGTATATTCTGAATCAAATATTTTAGCGACAGAAAATAGTTTTTACTTCTGTTTACATCTGTTAGCCCTGCAGAGTCAACACAGACATGAATGTGATGTATGAATTCTACTCCTGGTTTCTGTAGCAACAAAAATTTTACTTCCAATTGCAAGGTAAAATTCAATCTTATACCAACAAAACCCTACTGTTTTAGCAGGGTTTACAGGAGTAACTGAGGGGGGAAATTCTGCTTTAATCAATCAAGAGAGGGAGGTCGCAATTGGTGTACGTTTGGTCCCACAGATTCTTTATTAACAGAGGTGAAGTTGCATGATCAAGAAAGAATTCCACCCGACTTTCAGATCCCAGGTGAGTTAGCAGAACTGGCCATGGTGAAAAAAGCCAACTATTTTTAACTTTAAATTGAGCAAGTTTGAGCTAGAGTCACTGAGAAAAACATTGTTCTACTATACTGTCTAGAATGCTTTTCAAAGCAAAACTGAATTGTAATGTTATGATTTAAAACAAGAGTCAAGAATTTTGACTGAGGCACCCTATAATTACACTATGGCATGTTTACACATCACTCAGTGATGTATTAAGCAGTATCTCTACAGATATGTGGATGTGTAGAAATATTTTATGCATCAAGTGCAATAAAAGCAAAAATTTCTGAAATGTAATGTACACACAATGACAAATATACACACACAATAGCAAACCAATGGTAACAAAATCATCATTTTAAAATGTGATTTGTTTTTAAAATCACCAAAGCACTTAACATTCAAAAAGGATTAGTCTATAAAATTTTTCTAAAATGAGGCAATATAGCAGTCAAGAGCATTTGACTTTTTAAAAGATGTGTCTAAGAAATAACTTAAAAAAAATTCATCTCTAGACAGAAGCATTGTGCGTCGTTTTTTTAATCAGGAAGAAGTGTAAGTCTCTCAATTAGAAGTTTAATTTAAATAACCTCCTTTGCCTTAATTATAACATCACTAGTAGGCGTAGTTATTATTCTTTGTACTAAGGTATGCCAGTTCAGTCTAAGAGGTGTGAAAAAACACCCCCCTGAGCGTTGCAAGTTTCAGCGCTGTAAAGTGCCAGTGTAGACAGCGCTCCCAGCGCTGGTACCTATTCCCCTTGTGGAGACAGCATTTTTAGAGCGTTGTGAGAGCTCTCCCAGCACTATGCTGCGACTACAAGCGGCAGCCTTTAACGTTGCCAGTGAAGACGTGCCTTTAGAAAGATCTCTCCTATTTCTCCATTTACTGTATATGGATTTACATCCTTGTAATAATATTTAAACTGCAATTTTATCACAATAAGATAGTTGCCTTATTTATCTCTTTCCCCTTCTCCCCAACATCAATGACCATCCTTAGTTTTTTGGGCATTAACAATTTAACTTTGATCCTTGTTTTTCATAGTTGGTGAGACACCAGCCGCATCAGAATGGACTTCTGAAATGAATTTGTCAGGACACAGATATAACTTACTAGGTAACATGATTAAGCTACAGCTAAATGCAAATAACCTGCATAATTTCTCTAAGTTTTAGAGCTAAAACACAAAACATAAAACATAATACATGAAAGCTACAAACAAAGCCATGCAAGATGTTAAATCAAAGCATATTTTATTCTTAATCTCTGTACTATATTACTGCTCATTTGTTTCTATTAAAAATAATTTCTTCCAAATTCCTGGAACTCATACAAGTTCACTACCAAAGACAAGTCTATGATAATATTTTTGGGCACACACACCTTTTTCTTTAAAACAGATGAGTTAATGAAATAATAATAATAAGCATAAAAAAGTGCATATGTAACAATTTGATTTTAATATGGCCCCGCAATTTGGTGAAGAATGTCTCTAAATAAATCTGTGCTGACAACAAGCAGTTCAACAGTACAGAATCTTCAGACTAGACTACAGAAAGAGGTGTACGGGAAAGAAAGTAATAAACAAATTTTATTTACTGTGTTCTTTGATGGCTCCCAAGCAGTATCTACCTTGCCCACATCTTGCATGTCTTGGAGCTGGCGAAGCTGTGACAAAGTATGATGCCTCAGGGCTTCATGTAGGGGAGTATCCCCATCTTTATCCTGAATATCCAGTTTAGCACCTGCACGGACTAAGAGCTGAAAGAGAAAGAATCTTATTTAGATAACACAAGGAAAACTACCAATATTGTTTTAAGGAAAAAAATGCAATGGAAAATCAGTTCTTTTAATTACCCTAAAAGGCCTGAAAATGATAAAGAAATTCTGATTATTTACCTTACAGTAATTGATCGAGACATGTTGTCCCTATGTGTATTCCACTTCAGGTGCAAACGCACTCAATACACCTGAGTACGGAAGACTTTACATTAGTAGTGTCTGATGGTCTGTGCTTGTGCCCTCTACCTCTGAACTGAGGGCACAAGGGGCAGCAAGGACCAACCGCCTCTCCAGTTCCTTCTCTACCACAAATCACTTTAGGAAAGAATCTGAAGTGGAGAGAAAGGAGAGTGGGTAATGGAATACACGTAGGGATTACACATCTCAAACTCCAGTTACCATAAGATAAGTAACCAGAATTTCTCTTCTATGTGATGGGCCCCAGGGTATACTCCACGTGAGGTGACTCTCGAACAGTATTCATTGAAGAGGACACAGGACCCCTGCTGTATCACAGACTGCAGGACTACTGTGCCAAAGGATGTGTCTGCTGACGAAGCTTGTATCAGGGCACAATGCGTAGTAAAGGTACAAGAGAGGCCCATATTGCCACACTACAGATACCCAGAAGGGGAACATCCAAAAGAGAATCTAGCCTGGGCTCTCACTGTCAGCTTATAGCAAAAGCAAGCTGCAATCTGAAATCCACTTAGAATGTCTTTGTGAGGAGATTGCTTCCCACTTAATCTGTTTAATAAAGGAGATAAAAAGCTTCAGAGATTTCCTGAAGGGTTTGTCCTCTATATGAGGAGCATCCAAAGAATGAGACTTCCTGTCTTCTCCAGTTGCATGAAGTTTTGGGCAGAAACCAGGTAGGCTATGATCTGATTTAATGGAATTTAGAGAGTCTTTCTAATGAATACAGGGTGCAGCCTGAAAAAGCTTTCTCCTTACAGAAAACTGTGTAGGGTGGGTCTGCCATAAGGGCCCCCAAGATCACCTACTCTTCTAGTGGACCGCAGTCACAAAGGCCATCTTTATAGACAGATGAAGAAGGGGCAGGAGGCTAAAGATTCCAATGGAAGATTCATGAGCGCTGACAATATGAGATCAAGATCCTAAGTCAGCATAAGTTTCAATACCCAAGGAGAGGTTCTGGCAAGGCCTTCTACCAGAGGACGGAAAACATTAATCACTGCCAAGTGCATTAGCAGCAAGCTGTGAGACAGACCCAGTCATTTTAAAGAGGAGATAGTATAGAATGATAGGAATCTGTGAGACCTTTGGAAATATCAGATGATGCGGGGACCAGATAAAATTTTATTCCATTTTGCAGCATACCACTTTCTTGTAGAGACTTTCTGCTATTATTGATGATGGATTGTACCACCTCTGAACATGACCTCTCTAAGCTTACTGTTCATCCAAATACTGGGCTTTTAGATTGAGGGATGCTAGGATTGGGATGGGAGATATTTTTTTTTGTCCTAAGTCAGCAGGTCCAACACAAATGGATTCATATGCACAGATAAGAAGCCATCTGAAAGGATGCTGCTGAAACAAAGTTGCCTCAGAAAACAGGGTGCCACTTGGCCTACCGATGCTTTACCCTGCTTGATTTTCCTCAGAAATCAAGGTAAGACAGAAATGGGTGAGGAAATCATACATGAGCAGGTCTGAACACTGCACTAGGAAAAATGTCCCCCCAGGAGTTGTGCCCCAGAACTGCTCACAACCAGTAGGCCGGGTATTTCTTCTTCTCTCGGGACACAAAGAGGTCCCATTATGGGAATCCCCGCTGACAGAATATGCTCTGTACAACTGAGTCATGAAGTTTACACTTGTGGTCTCTGTGGAAGTGCCAACTGAGGCTGTCCACTGAAGTGTATATTATTACTGATAGGTGCACTGCCAAAAATGGTGATCTGGAGTCAGCTACACCTATTCCAGAGCTTGATCACTTCTATGCAAAGAGGAGTGGATCTTGCTTCTTCCTGTATGTTATATAATATACTGTAGTCACACCATCCAACATGACCTGAATGTATAGGGCATGGATGAAGAGCAGGAACCTTTTGCAGGCTTTGTGTAGTGCTTGCAATTTGAGGAGATTGATGTGAAGCTTAGATTCTTACTGGGACCAAGCGTCTTGAGCCACAGTTTGTCCAGATGCATTTTCAATTCAGTAGGGAGGCATCCATAATTAGCTTCTTTGTGGTTGGAATGGGGTACAAAGGAAACCACTATCCATACAGTTTCTCTGTCTTCCTACCAGGTGAAGGATGTCAGAACACTGGGAAATTGAGCAGAGACAGCCTGGGCAACAGAGTCTCAGAGAGTAAACTGTCCATAAGCATGCCTGAAAACACCAAAGATGAAGCCCTGAAAAGGGGATTATTCTCCCATTTTTGAAAGGGAAAGGCAATGCCCTAGTGTGCCAATTGCCACAGCATCACTTTGCTTTCCATTCCAAGCAAACTGTTCATGCTGGTTCTTCTTGAGCATGTTAAGTCTGGTATAAGGAATCTACACCACCTACAGCAAGCTGCGTTTATGCCCGGCCAATCATCCACAGAACAGATTTTTACCATTAGACAAACTGTTGAAAAAGCCTAAGAATTTTGGCCCACGAAAGAGAAGGCATGCATATAGCCTTTATTGATTGAAAAGCTGCCTGACTGTTGATCATTGCTCCCTTGGGCTCTGCCTGCAAGCTGCTGGTGTGCCTGGCTAGCTCCTCAACCTTCTCATAGAGATGTACCATGAAAGTGAGAGCTGTGTTCACTGAGATGTCCAACTGCTTTGAATACAACAAACAACAACATCCATCAAGGGTGCATGGCTGTACCGATCTGTTCAACACAGTTATTGACCAAATGAGGGAAACCGTCACTAATTGCATATCAGAGTTGATATTGCATGACTTCTGCATAACAGACCTGGAATACACAGATGACTCAGCTATATTTACATCCCCACAAACTAATCTCATCAATGCCCTGAATATATTTATAGAAGACGCAAGTAGGCTTGGTCTACTTGGAAGAAGACTGAACTGACAAAAGTGGCTGATGGACTTCTACCCCTACCCATAATAATCAATGGACAAGAAGTTGATTTCATTGAGTATCTTAGCTCTGTTGTCACCAAGGGAGGTTGCCTTGCTGACATGAAATATCAAATCAGCAAGCCTGTGGGTGTTATGCAGACTCTTTGGAAGCCTCCATGGCGTCAATGCCACATATCAACTCAGACTAAGATAGCATCTATCAAGCAGCAGTGACTTCTGTCCTTTTATAAAGCTCTGAAATCCAGGCCACCACAGACACAAAAATGTGCCAGCTAGATGCTTTCAACATGAAACAGCAATGATGTATTGAAGGCACATGGTGATTTCATCATGTTACACAAAAGGATGTCAGGTGTTGGACCAACCACCCTCCAAGTGTTTTCCCAAATGACTCAAAGCTGGCTCAGGTGGCTTGGCCAGAGTCTATATCCATGCCAGCTTGATATGTCTGATCCAACAAAAGCTGGCGGGACAAGACCTCACAGGCTACCTCAGGCACACTCGAGTGATGTCATGGCTTCCAACCTCATCCACATTATAGTCTTAATACGGAGCAGGCTACAACATTGGCAGGAGACCAGGCTCTCTGGACACGGGTGATCCAAAGGATTCTATGCTCCATGAGTGGGAAAATTAATGAACGGTGTCATATAGGTACAGGAGGCCACATGGCGTAAGAGGGGAAGGCAGCATCAGCATCACTGTCATCTGAGAGCTGAGTCGAAGCTGGATGATGAGGTCCCTCACAGCTTGGAATCTGACCTGGTCTAACTATGCTGTGGCTGTAATCAAATCCAAAGTTGCTTCAATAAAGTCTATCGTTTGTGTGGCAATTAAAAGGGACTTTTCTTGTTTTACCTGGAGCCCTGAGGATTGAAGGAGGCTGAGAAGTGATAGGGTTGTTCATCATATATCTCAGTATGATCAACTTGTAACCAGCCAATCATCAAGGTAGGGAAATACTGGCAATGCAGGTAAGCTGTCACCACGGATAGCACCTTCTTGAAAACTCTAGGGCCTGTCAAAAAATGGAAGGGAAGAACTCTGCACTGGTAATGGTCTAGGCCCACTGTAAATCTCCTGTGTGCTGGGTGAATGTCTATCTGAAAATAGGAGTCCTTCAATCAAGAGCTGCAAGCCAGTCACCTTTGCTCTGAGAGGGGATTAGAGAGATGATCATTCTGAATCTTGAAAAGCAAATGAACATACGCACTTCAGTCTCTAGAATGGGGTCTCCAGTCTCCAATCCTTTTGGGGATGAGGAAATACCGTGAATAAAAAAACCTTCCCACTATGCTGAGGAAGCTCTAGAGTTCCTAGCTGAAACAGGGAGTCTACCTCCTGTCTGAGCATCCTCTCTTGAGACGAGTTCATAAAGAGGGATGAGAGGAAGGGGGTTTTTATGGTAGGAATAGAGAGAAATTCTACTGCATAGCTGATGACAATGATTTCTAGGACTCGTCACCAGGGAGAAACAGGCCAGACAGTCACTGAATGGAGAGTGGATGCTGGGTGATATGGGAACTTTGTTTGTAGCTCTTGAGGGTCCCATCAACAGGGTTTCTTGGCAGAAGACTGGGGAGAGAACAATGGAAGGATCTTCTCTCAGCTGCACTGCCCACTCTGGCACTTTCTGGGAGGCTTGTAAGGCTTTGGTGGTAAAAAGGCAGAGGACCAGGGTACTGTTTAAATGGTGGTGATTTGGAGCATTTTCTCTGAGGTGCTGTCACATGTATACCCAAGGAGCAAAGGGTTGCATGAGAATCCTTAAGGATATGCAGTGACTTATTCGTTTTGTCACTGAGCAGACCGTCACTCCTGAAGGGGAAATGCTCTGCCACAGCTTGAATTTTCTTGGAAAACCCCAAGGACTGGACCCATGAAGTCTGAAGTAGTGTCCACTGCAACTACTGAACCTGCAAGAGTGAGAGGGTGCCCAAGACACTGAGGAACCTTTTTCAGGGCTAATCTTGCATCACAATACGACCAGTGTAGCCAATGTCTTCGTTTCAAGCTCACCAGAGAAGTGCGAGTTCTCAGAATTCCACACGGGGAGCCAATGGTACCGGATGCCTAGTAACGCCTCAAATGGCCAACAATACTGCAGAATGACAGCCCAGTGATGTGGGTACATCCCTAGTGATTACCAGTTCTGAGTGTATTGGTGAATCCAGGTCAGCATACACAGCCAGGTCATCGAGGATATGATATCCAACCCCTGATGATGGGGAGTGGCAGGGAAGGTGGAGCCACTGTGCAATCACTAACTAGGAAGACCCAAGCAGGCCATGCAGCACTTGAAGGTGAGATCTAGGGCATGCTAAGTATTCCAAATGGTGGAGCTATTGAGGGAAATCCCCCAGACCCCTACTAATAATATCTAACTCACTAAAAACTATCTAAAAGTGTTTATTTACAGAAAAATAAGTCAGAGCAGGATTGCGTGTAAAGCTGCAGACACTGAAGAGGTTCCTTCTCGTACCATGGGCAATACCAAGGAACTGGACAGGTGATTGGTCTGTGCCACCCACTGTGATCTCAATTCAGAGGACAGGGAAACAGGGGGCACAGGCATGGGCCGATGGATAATGCTGATGAAAAATCTCCCAGTCTCAGGCTATATCTATGCTACAAACTACAGATGTGATTCACAGATCGCATACACATGCTAGCTTGATGAGAGCTAATGCGAGAATGTGTATGTGAACTGGGAATCACACCTCTAGTTTGTAGTGTAGATGTAGCCTCACACACATGAAGTGCACAAGTGCCTCGAGTGGAATATGCGTAAGGACAACCACTTGAAGGAGGACTTTATTTTACTGTAATTTAAATAGAATATTCACATTTCATTCTGTATTTTCCAGGCTTTGTACTCCAATTCCAATTAGGATTTTAGTTATATTCAATTGCTCTATGTTTTATTTCAGCATGAACTTGATTTCAAGCTGTATTTTGATGGGGAGCTAGGATAAAAACCATGCCAGAAGACCCACACCATGCTTTTTAAGACTTGAGAGATATCCTACATGTAAACAGTGCAACACTACAGAAGCAATATATCAGAAATAAAGGAAGGCTAACAAGGTGAATCTCCAAATGGTTTCCATAAAATTGTTCAGAATTATTACATTTTTACATGATATGTATCTTTACACCATAAGAAAGTTACGATAGCGTCAAAATCAACAGAGCAATTAAATGTGTGCATACGTCTATCATTATTCAGCAAAGCACTTAAGCACCTGCTTAAAGTTAAGGATACGCTTAAACCCCATTGAAGGCAGTGAGATTTAAGTATCTTCTTTAAGTTAAACAGGTGCTTAAGTGTTTTGCTGAACAGAAATGGACTGCTGAATCAGCCCCTCTATGATTAAGGAGTACAATTATATCCTGCACTGAGGCTTGAAAAGTGGAAAGTGCAAGTGGAAAGTTTCCTTAGTGAGCGTGTAGCCTAAAGCCATCACTCTACACAGAACGCAAGGTTTCGTTTAAATTTTTTTCTTCGTAACAGTTTTCTAGTGAAGTCATAAGCATACATGTGATACATATCAGTCTAACACACATTTCCAAAGTAAATCCAAATAAAGTCAAACTCTAAGAAAAGAAATGATAAAAATAACGAAGATATCCCATATCATTAGCAACTTATACTGGCATTGTACATTATAAAACAACCAACTGATGAAGAACTGAAAAATCCACCATTATATCTCCTGACAATACTTACAAATTCTTTACTCTTAAAGAAATTAAGTTGCTAGCCAATATGCTTGTGAAGATAACTGTCAAATATGAGTTGATGCAGCACTACTTTCCCTAGTCCACAGATAGATCACAACAGCAGCGTGAAAAACAAGATGGTCAGTTTCATCGCTGCTATTAAAAAAAAACTGTTAGCAGTTAAAATGTCAAAATATCAACTTCAGACTTCTAAGAACTGGCAAAAACCATGAGTAGCAGCAGAGGCAAAAAGACCCCAGAAAGCAGAGATATGAGGAGGAGCAAGAGGAACAACCCTCCCCTCCAGCAGCCACGATACTCTCTGAGAGGAGTCTGGTAGCAGACAATCCCCCACCATAAAACACAAGAGCCAGAAGGGTCTAGACCAGGGGTGGCCAACCTGCGGCTCCAGAGCCACGTGCGGCTCTTCCGAAGTCAATACGCGGCTCCTTGTCTAGGCACCGACTCCGGGGCTGGAGCTACAGGCGCCAACTTTCCAACGTGCCGGGGGGTGCTCGCTGCTCAACCCCTGGCTCTGCCACAGGCCCTGTCCCCACTCCACCCCTTCTTCCCGCACCCTCCCCTGAGCCTGCCGTGCCCTCACTCCTCCCCCTCTGAGCCTCTGCAAGCCACAAAACAGCTGACTGGGAGGTGGGGAGAGGGAAAGGGAGGCAATGATCAGCGGGGCTGCCAGTGGGCAGCAGGTGCTGGGAACAGAGGAGGGGGGCTGTTGACCTATTACTGATGGGGGGCTGTTGACTTATTACTCTGGCTCTTTGGCAATGTACATTGGTAAATTCTGGCTCCTTCTGAGGCTCAGGTTGGTCACCCCGGTCTAGAGGAAAAGAGACACCAAACAAATAAAGCTCCTTTCTCCTTTCCAGACCCCGGAGCAATTTGGAACTTAAATTTCCTCAGGACCTAATAGCCAGAAAACGATGTACAAGACTGCCCTTCCTATCCGCAAAGCAAGGTCCAGGGACAGCAGCCAGGTAAAAAACCCTAGCACCTTCCCCTTTACTCAGCAAATGGTGTTAGACAGGCTTCTCAATGGGGTACCTCTGGACCTCACAAGTGGGTCCCATTCCTCCTTTCCTTGTATTCCTTCCCAGTAGCCAGTGACTGGTATGTTTTTCTCAAGCTATTGTTCCCAAATGAGGGGGACAACCTGCAAGTTCCACTTGTAGAAGTTTCTCTTTAGTAACTGTTGGGTTCTGCTCTCCTTCCTTGCAGAACGAGTAGAAGTAAGCCCTCTATGACACCAAACATCCTGAAAACTGCATGGATCTCGGGGCAACAATGGAAACCCAAATCTCTGCACAACAGCCTGACCTACCCTTTCCCATGACAACAGGGCTCTTAAAAGAACCATACTACCCTTAACTTCTACTTCATAGATGCATAAGGCTACAACTTTGGAAGGAACCCAATAGGAATTAATAATTTTGATTCATGGGAGCCAATATATTCTTTGCATGGCTGCGTAAGTTATTTTAGGATTTTTAGTTAATCCAGCTTTGAGGTGTGGATGCTCTGCTAGGGTTCCATTTCAACATTCTTGGACATAAGCACTCCAATCTGATACACCACATACTACTAGGTCTTCAACATGCCTATTCTCCTGCTCATCTTTTAGATTAGCATTGTGCCCACAAAGTATCATGCCAGCTCTAAAAGGGCACACAGGCTCACCAAATATAAATTTAGAATAGCCTGAAGAATGCAAGTGACATTGATTCTATGAAAAATATTCTTCTGGGGGCAAGAAGTTCCAGATATAGGGCCATATCATATGCTTCACTGCAATGGGATCACATCTGTCAACACTTATGGGTAAGAAAAACCATTTTCTAATAATGATAAATACAAGTACAAGCAAGACAGACAATATTTACCACTCATCACAAGATATTTTTAAGAAAAAAAAAGAAAGAAAAGAAAGCTAGTTACGTAGGTTAGGTTATACGAATAATGGAGAAGCTCACATGCATCAAGTGTTCTCTGCATTGCCTGTGTCCATCTTATTGATGTACTATGGATTTTTATGGTCCAAAAAATGGTGTCCAGATATCTCATTTATACAGGTTATCTACTCAATCTTCAGTTTGGTCCAGTAGATGATCTGCCTAACTAAAATTTCCACTGCAGTTTCAACAAAAAAGTATTCTTCCTACCTGTCCTAAATTAGTATTGCATTTCTCCCTGGAAGTGACAGCATTTCAGTAAAGTGTGAAAAGTACTATATAAAATTGAAGTAATTACCCTATATGCTAAATATCATTGTTCTAACTGGATTTTAATAATGATGGAAGCTCTGCATCATTCACCCTTGGGAGCGATGAAGTTTTCCTAAACGGGTGCCATCAACTCTCAACTTTCATTTCAACAAGCAGTTTTGGGCACACATGATTTAAAAGGTAATCTTCCAAATATGACCTGAGTCTGAACAGGTGCAGTATTATTTTATTAAATCAAAACAGCTGGGAATAGCTCCAGCGCCTCTGTTGCTGCTCATGGCTTTACCCAGGTGCAGAGTGAAAACTGCACCTATTCAGAACACTAAACAGCTGTGAAATGGACAAGAATCAGGTCACAGCCTTCGGGAAAAGTGGCAATACAGGTATTTTTCATCCTGGTCAATAGGCTTAGCTCTCTAGCCTAGTAGGTGTTGGGTAAATTTTCATAATCCTGGTTATTGCGACCCTATTTTGGGAATCATGAATATTACTGTTTACTGCCAAGGCCTGATTTTCAAATTAGGCCTCTGTTTGTGGTTATAACTGTGTTTGCACTGCATTATCAGAAAAAAGTATTTACAAATGGCAAGCACAAAATGGTAGATATTCACAACGCACACAAAATTGTGCCCCAAGAGGATGTTCAATATGAAAAAAATAAAACTTTAACTTGTTTCTTTGGCTATTAGGAGACAAACTTTTATCATGAGTGTTAACCTGAATAATTTCACTATCCATCTATTGGCTCTGTGAAGTCTGAACAAGCTGTGACAATAAGTATTCCAGTCTTTTTTGTTTTAGTTTTATCTAGCAAAGAAATGCTACTTGTGAAAAATCACAGATTGGAAATCTGACATCTGTAGTAGTTTCTCCTTCACAACCTTCATCTCTCATTCTCCCTTTCCTCCCCGATCCTTGTCACATTGTGGGTTTGTATCCTCCGCAAACTGCAGACTACAGGTCCCCGCAGAGGACATAACCACAGAACTTAAGGTCTCAAAGTGACATTCCACCTAGCAGAGATTACTGTTTAAGAGGTCAGAGACACAAACTTAGCACCTTATATATAAGCTAACGTTAAACATACTTAGTTACTTTTAATTTTAAATGGCTTTACAAAAATCATTTGTAATGTATATACTAGTAGTGCCAAGAGACCACAGTATTGACTGGACTCCCACTGTGGAAGGTATTATATAAAACACACAATGAGGGAGCTAGCATCTAAGACAACCAGAGACATATGAAGAGATGGGGACGAGGAAGGATGTGACAAATGAGATGGTAGTGGCCTGATGGATTTGAAGGAGGTGTTGTGTGTTTAAGGAACAGAATGGAAGAAAGCACTGAGACTGTTGTGGGAGAAGAATGAAGAGACCTCTTTGAACAGTAAGATTATCCAATTAACTCAAAGGGTAGCAAACAGCATGATAGAGAAAACGTGTGTGTTCATTAATATAAAATTATTTAATTAATAAGTTGGCAGTAATAATCTGTGAACTAGCTCAGGAACAGTGTTTCGGAGGAGGGTGGGGGGTTGCCAGCATGCATACATGGAACATGAAAGTAAAAATGGTTATGGAAGAAGTAAACAAATGGCATCTCTAGCAGAGCAGAAGTGGAGGGAACATAACCACCAACAAGGTGAATAAGTACACAGAGGAAAAATTACATAAGGCCCTGAAGGCCATCATAATAAGCTTGAACTTGATGCAGTGAATAAGGGGAGTCACTGGGATTTTGAAAGAGAAGATGGTAAAAAAACCTGTAAGAAGGTATTTTTAGCAACTGCATTTTGAGTGAACTGGAGAAAGATGATGCAAATGTCAGAGGGGCCAAAGAAATGGCAGTTACCATAATCAAGGTGGGAGATAAAGACACGGATGAAAGAGTTTCAGCTGTGTGGACAGAAAGAAGAGTCTGGATCTGTTATGCTAGTTATGTAAAGAAATTAATGCTTTTCTGGATCCAAGCATGCACTTCTAAACCTTAAGTGGTAGACAAATACATGATTGATACTAAATGTATCTTTCAACCTTGCTGCCTCACAAAACATGTTTCTTGATTGGTTGATACTAGAAATTATTTCTTGTATAGAAAGCCCAATGAAAGTAAGACACAATTAAAGTATCTGTCACCATAAGAGCATAAGTGGATGGGGTATTTCCTTTGTCACTAAGTATGCCAAGAAGGTTTAAATAAAGTTGATCTAAATTCAGGATACATCTTAATTATTCTTAAAGGCTAAAACAAGTGGTTATACTAGTATAAATAAGGCTCTTGAATTCCACCTTCTGTTAATGACTAAAGTCACATTGAACAGAATAAAGCTAACCCACATAGCTTATTACAGATATCTTACCCTAACTATTTGTGTGTGCTGTCGTTCAACGGCAAGGTGCAATGCAGTCTGCTGGTTTACATTCTGGATATCCAGGTTAGCACTGCCCTGAAAAAGACGTTAAGAATGTCAGATTTCAACAGTAAATCTAGAAGTAAGGTAGCTAATTAGAGGAAATAACAGAGAAGTAGGAAATAGAGTAATAGAAAATAGAAAAGTAATAGAAAATAGAGAAGTAAGGTAGCTAATTAGAGCAAATTCTGAATGTGATACCTCCTTGATTTGGGAGATTAGAAAAAATTACCAGGGTCAATTTTTCTAGCGCACTAAGCTTCCATCTAGGCATTGATATGAAGTAGCTAGCTTTCAGAGGTGTTTAGCACCCAACAGCAACTCCAGATCCCTAAATGGGAGATGCCCTTTTTTGAAAATACAGTCTCAATTTTAAGCACAGAGAACTTTTGAAAATTTGTCCCTACATGTTTAATTTATGGGATTAAGTTAAGGAATGTAAAACCATTCTCTAAACTGAAAACCAAGAACCTCACAATTATAAGTAGAATAAAGGGGAGAAGGTTGAAGGCTTCGATTAATAGCTTTTAAACTTTAACTGAAAAAACTATAATTAGTGAATCCTTAAATTATAAATAAATGATTCATCCTCAGTCACCTCATTTAATAGGCTCAACACTCTTAACCCTACAATTGTACATTCAGGATGCTGTTGAACTGCCTGCTGGATTGTCCAACTGGACTGTGAAAGAGGGAAGAGAAAACATTGATGATCATTGTTAAATTAATTATGATTTTTTAAATTACTCACTGCACAATTTCCAAGTTGCTGACTCTAAAGGGTTAAATTTGTTTAGGAAAGTACTGGAGCAATTTCATCTCTCTGCACCTCTTACAACTAAGCCAATATAATAATGATCCCAGGGGCAAACTTGGCACATAGCGAAGGGAATGCAGCCCAATGCTATCTCAGCTGCTTTGGCAAGGCATCTGCTTCAATAAGGTTAATCAAAGACATGTGACATATTTCAACCCTCCTGAGAGGAAAGCCTTACCTGATGCACCAAGAGTTCAGCCACTTCCACGTGATTATTGAGTGCTGCCAAATGTAAGGCAGTATAGCCGTCATCCTTCTTCTCATCCACAATCCATGGCCGTGGTAGCTTGGACAGCAATACACGCATTGCACTGAAATAATTATAGAAGGGTGTTACAGGAACATGGGCAGAGATATCTGTTGAATAATAACTGGACTACAACACAGAATCACAAATATATTATTCGTATATCAGAACTATAAACAAGTCACTAAGTTCAACTAGCTAATTTTAGAAGTGTATAAAAAAAAGTATACTGAAGAGCTTTAAACATAAAAATCCCGAATTAAGCTGCTTGACTTAAAAGGCAAACACCAATAGCAAGAAAATGTATTCTGTAAAACATCTGAAGAGTTATGGAGCCAGCTTAAATTTTTCTTCTGAAAGATCTAAGAGCAACTGCAATTACATGAAGCTAAAATACTTATTTTCTTTTATAGACATACATAAACCTTCCCCTTTCCAAAAATTTAATGTAATTCTATTTGAAAATATCAGTATCTTCTTTCATTTAATTACAAATAAGCGAGTTTTGTTGCATTATGCCACTTTAAAATCTCAGATTTTAAGACTTGACTAGGCTCATTATGACTCAGAAGGGAACGATGACAGCCTCTCACTGAGAAAGATCCTAAGTGCTGAGGTAAAATGGGGAATAATTCAGACAAATAAAAACAAATGAAATTATAGGTTGAGTATTAATGCAATATACGTATTGTCATAATAATCAGGACCAGCGGTCGAACTACCTCAATATCCTATCTTACAGTAGCCAGTACTAAATGTGTGAGCGGTTGTGAAGAAGCTCGTGATAGTTTAATGAGGTTTTGATAACATTTTCAAGTTTGTGAGAATATAGCAGTTGCCTTTTTAAAATAGTTTCTATTTGACACTATTTGTGACTAGACTCCAGGCAATTCTTCAAAGTAACCCCAACCTGTATCATACATGAATACCATTACTGGATTGACTAGCTTTTGAAACATACTAGATATGTACTTTTGAAACTATACACAGATATCACAACACACTGAACTCATAAGGCTCATACCTGAAGCTGACATTTTTTACTGTGATTATTCTAACCCTAATAATAGTATTTTAAACTAACATAACTATGTTAATTATAGTAATGTTATTCCATAACAAGTGTTTTTAGAGCCAGTGTATCTAGAAGTGATGACACTGAAACTGAAGCTGCATTGCTGGGGGGAGGGAACAATTCACCAGTATAGAATATCATTTGTTCTCTCTATCAAATTTCTGTCCCATGTCAACCTCTTATAGAATCACAGAATTGTAAGACTGGAAGGGACCTTGAGGTCATCTAGTCCAGTCCCCTGCACTCACGCCAGGACTAAGCATTATCTATCTAGGCCATCCCTGACAGGTCTAACCTGCCCTTAAAAATCTCCAATGATAGAGATTCCACAACCTCCCGAGGCAATTTATTTCAGTGCTTAACCACCCTGACAATTAGGAAGTTTTTTCTAATGTCCAGCTTAAACTGCCCTTTCTGCAATTTAAGCCCATTGCTTCTTTTCCTATCCTCAGAGGTTAAGGAGAACAATTTTTCTCCCTCCTCCTTGCAACAACCTTTTATGTACTTGAAAACTGTTATCGTGTCCCTGTTATTATGGTTAGAACATTCATGCTGCTCACATACCACCCAGTCTGCTCCACTCCACCAGATTGACATTGCATATCTTTCCCCTCTTAACACACAGGATTCAGTGGTAGCACAACGTGATGCAGCCAAATGTCAACACTTTTTGCTGACTCGTTCTTTAAAATAAAGGTAGTGAGTAAAACTGATCTTGATTTTAATTTTTTATTTTTAAAGTTAACTGTGTTGGGCTCCACCTAAAGGAAACCCCACCCCTCTTTTTAGGGATAAACATCAATCTCTACTGATATTTGTCATCACCAGATAGACAATGTCATCACCAGATAGACTGGATTAGCAGAAGACCCAAGATCTGAGTTCGGGAGCTGGATGGGGTGCACACTTCTCCCTCCCTCTAGCATGGGCTAGCCAAAGGGGTGTGCGTGTGAGAGAATCACTCCTGCCCCCAAAATAGGGTGGGGAGACTGTTCAAGAAGGCCAAGTAGAATTAGGGAAGCTCTGCTGCCTGGGAATTCAGAGCCAGCAGCAATGAAGCCACATAGCTTAATGAGTTCCCTCACTCTTCTCCCTGTATGGCTACATGTAGTAGCCTGCAGCATTAGCCTCAATTCTGCTTCCACTTCTCTCCTTACCCAGGCCCAGGGGACTCATCATCCTCCACCTGAAGCAAGAAATTGGGGAGGAAGGACCACTTGGATTCCTTGTAGTGACAAATCAGACACCTACAGAACAAATTAACTCAAATCGGTAGAATGGAGTATGTCAGTAGAACAGGCAAAACTTGCCACACTGGACTCACTTTGAGCTCCAAAGCAGCACTCTCCCCATTGTCCACTTTACTGATTTAGTTCTAGGGTGGAGTAGGAATAAATTGCCCCATATCCTCTCGCTGTCTTGTCTTTGGGAATGGTATCTGGAGAACTGCCCCTATAGACACCAAAGATCATCTAACAGCTGTGGCTTCTAGAAGCAGCAGTAACTGCTAGAATCTTGTGTTCAGGCAGTCTCTGCTGACGTTGCCCCATTCCCTCCCACCTGTTGAGACTGTATGCATCTCATGCCATGCAAAGTAGACATTGGTTGCCACACTCTGAAATTCAAATAGCTTTCTTAACCCTGCAAAATGGAGATCTAGGCTCTTCTAGATGTTTCATATAATGGACCCTTCCACAATGAACCTCCTGGCCTTTTGTATTTAAACAAACAGCACTCCTGTAAGGAATTCTAGCTGAGAGGCACAGTGGAAAGCAATGCTCAGACGCTTAACCACATCACATACTCACGGATTTACTTCAGACAGAAAACAACAACAAACGTAAGTTTCTTGATGAAACTGGAAAAATGTCGGTACCAATGATACCAAACAATCTTTTTTGTCTTGGTCGGGGCTCACTGTGGCTCTCTTCTTAGAAGCCTTGCGAGGTGGCTCATGGTTGTCTTCCTAGGCCAGGGCATGTCTTCACTGGCAACGTTAAAGCACTGCCATGGCTTGTGTAGTCGCAGAATAGCGTTGGAAAAGAGCCAACACACCTACAGTGGAGCACCCACAGGGACACTACTCGAAGAAGAATGTATGTTTCCTGTAGCATTTAACTATGTGTTTAAAGTCCATTTAAGTGGAGATGTCCACAGACATGAGAAATTTTAGTTGTCAAAATTACACTTAAGGCTTTAATAGATTACATTTTTCAGTCTCTGTCAATTTATGAGATACCAATTGTTGTGGGAACACGGGATTTGAGGGATGTGCCATTTTATTAGAATACAAAATTAAAATAGGAGCATAGTGTGATACTCAACCATCTATTGTGGGAACTGTATTTCTTTTGGCTAGGTTAATCCTGGATTTCATGTCAAAGATACACGCAATCCAGTGTTGTTGTAGCCGTGTTAGTCCCAGGATATTAGAGAAACTAGAAGAAGTAAGAGACAAGGTGGGTGGGACCTGAAGAATAGCCCTATGTAAGCTCAAAAGCTTGTCTCTCTCACCAATAGAAGTTGGTCCAATACAAGATATTACCTCACCCACCTTGTATTTCGAAGATATGCACAGTCAGCTAAAAAAATAAGCAAAAAGCAAAAATAAATTGATGAGTTACCTCTCCTGCTAAACACATACTAAGAGAAACCCAAGTAATTGCTATGTAAGCCTAGTCTAGATACTGGTACTACTTACTAGCTCATGCTGAGCATTCTTTAGTTTGGATGGACAATGGGCCCCACAAATACAATTCTAAAAAATTCTTATTTTTCCTCAATGTTCAGCTACACTCTAGTTCTAATTTTAACTGTTATACTATTTAACTACCAAAATAAAGACACTGACAGAAAATGGGGGTTTTCACAAAATCGAGTTTTTCCACAAAAGTTAAAAATAAATGTCTCCACGGATTTTCCGTTTTTTGATGAAAAGTTAAGGGTTTTTTTGCTAGGAAGAAAACATTTTCTGGATCAGTTCTACTAAGAGCCTTATCTGATTTCCTGAGCCTTGGCAAACAGATATCCCGGAAGTAGATTTTTAATATGGGAATATTAGTGTTCAACATTCAAGTCACAAGCTCATTTTCACAAACAGGAAGCAATGAAGGACTTCCTATCTCCCTGTGGCTCAATCATTTTTAGGGAGCAGAAAAACGAAGGACTGCTGCAAACAGATCCAGATAAGCAATCACAGTTGGAGCACCAAATACAAATAGCTTGATCAGGCAAGATCATTTTTTATTTAAGCTCCATACCTCACAAACCACCCAAGCACCACCTTTTCAGCTGCCAACTATGAACTCAGGCTGTTTGGATCCCTTCCCCTCCTCTGGTCAGTCAGCTCAACACATCAACTCTTTATACAAGTGGCCAGTAAGGAATGTTGCAAAGATTTTTTCTTTTTCCTCCATGACATTGAAATCCATCCATTTCCGAGTCCTCAGAACACTTATTTTTTCAATTAGAGTTAACTACCACATTCATTTCAAGGGCAATGAAAAGACAGTTTTCTTAGACTACTTGTAGAAAGTGAGTTGTACATGAAGAATTCAACTTCAAGCACGGAATTATATTTATAAGCACAATTCTGTATGAGAAAGCCTGGCTGAGGTGCAGGCAGGAGCAAATACTGGGACAGAGTAGTGGACAAACATATATATCAATCTTTCCTTCACATTATATTTGACAGTTTCACAATTATTTAGTTTAAGAAAAAACTAAGTCAGTTTAAGTTTTTAACTAATCTTTAAGTGAATTAGGGAAAAATCCAATTATGCAATATTGTGGGTGGGGACTGAAGAACTCCAAAATCAGGAAATTCCAAGTTACAGTTCTCACAACCGTAACTTGGCGAGATAGTGCACTCAGCCCACAAATGAAATCAACTGTCACTTCACAAAGACCCTGGCTACTGAGTAATGAGCAGCTCTGACTGGCTCAGAAGGGATTCTATTCCAGCCCTTTTTGTCCGTAGGAATGGCAAATGTAAGGTGTGTGATTTGAGAGATTGAAGGGTGGTTGGATAAAAGCAGAAAAAAATTGAGGGGTACATTCTTAATCTTCAACAGGGGCACTGAGGAACCCTCAATACACCACTTTCGGAAAAGTAGGAACAAAGTTTTGGAACAAAGTTATTATGCCTACAAGAAGTGAACAAACAATACATACATGTTTTACATTTATTTTATTCATATAAAAAAAGATTTTTATATACACCATGCTGTGCATTAGCTGTTAAGTAACAATCTTACTGTTGTTACTCCTGTCACTCCTCCTTCAGCCCATCCCCACTGTTTTGTTGCCCCAAACCTCCAAAGTATCATATCTGAAGTTAGACTAAGCTCCTTGGTGACTATGTCTTACTATCTTGTGAACTGCCTAACACACCTGTGTGCTGTAAAATACATACTGAATAGGTTTCTATTGTGTAATGAAAATTATAGCATCCAACATTTATGGTTAATAGCAGGCGAGATACTTCTACTTTGCTGCTCTTAGTGAACAACTTGCAGGTGCAGCTGTACCTCTAGGTGGATTCCATCCCTGCAGGGACAGGTTGGAGGATAGCATCTCAGGATTTCTTTCAGCCAGCACTAAGCAGTTGGGTGAGAGGATGGAGTTAAGAAGGATGTATGACAAAACCCCTTGAATCTTGCAAATATTTCAGCCAGAATGGCAAATTCTATCGTATTTCCAGTGGTTCTATTACCTTTCCTAATCACAATTTAATGTAGCTCCCCTTGTTCCATAAGTCCCCTTGTCCCATAAATCATACTACTTTAGCTTGTTGGACTTTATAGCGCTCCTACCAAAATTCTAACCAGTAGCTGGTCACCATTCAGAACACTATTAACTTGGACAGCCATGTGTTATACTAGAAGGCAACGTAATTTTGATGAATAAATGTTACTTTCCTTTTATGCAACAGTTGTTTCAGCATTCAATTTTCAAAGTAGTAATGAAAACAGCCAACTTTTATTACTGCATTTACCAGGAACATAATCCTTACGTATATAAAACCTTGTTTTCATATCTCACGCTTGCAAAACACACAAAGTATTCCCCTAAATACTGTTTTATAGAGCAATAAATCTAGTAATAACCATAAACAAAGTTAGCTTGTGAAGTATTTTATACAGCCTTCAGTATTTTCAACCTGTGTACGTTATACTGCTCATGTAAAATTTTTGAAGATTCTAGATAAGATTTTTCAATGCCTTAAAATACTAAATTCATACCATCCTCAACTAAAATTGCATTTAAAGATTATTACAGCACTAACGTACATTAAGAACATAAGACCTGCCATACTAGATCAGATCATGGCCCATCTTGGGTAGTATCCTGTCTTTGACAGCAGCCAGTACCAGAGCGTCCAGTGGCGTGTAGAGAACAGGGCAATTATGGAGTGATCCACACTATCTTCCACTCCAAACTTCTGTTAATGAGAGGTTTAGGGTCACCCCAACCGTGGGGTTGCATTCCTGACCATCTTGACTATTAATCACTGATGGACCTATCCTCCATGAATGTATGGAGTGTGGCTGTAGCTATGTCGGTCCCAGGATATGAGAGAGACAAAATGGGTGAGGTAATATCTTTTATTAGACCAACTTCTGTTGGTAAGAGAGACACGCTTTCAAGCTACAAAGAGTTCCATGTGATTAGTTGTGCCTTGTGTGAAAAAAGTACTTCCTCTTGTTTGTATTAAACTTGCTGTCTGTTAATTTCATTGGGTGACCCATGGTTTTTTATTTTCTCTTTCACACTTCTCTATTCACTTTTTCCACACCATTTGTGATTTTATAGACCTGAATCATATTACTCCCTCCCCAGTTGTTTCTTTTTTAAACTGAACAGCCCTATTGTTTTTAGTCTGTCCTCATATGGAAGCCGTTCTATATTCTTAATTATCTTTATCACTCTCCTCTTAACCTTTTCCAGGTCCACTATATCTTTTTTGAGAAGGGGCGACCTAATAATTCCTAACATACTGTTAGCCTTTTTTACCCCTTCTGCACACTGTGTGGAAATTTTCAGAGAACTATCCACGGTGACTCCAAGATCTCTTACTTGAGTGGTAATAGCTAATTTAAAACCCATAACTGTATATGTGGTATTATTTTTTCCAATGTGCATTACTTTGCACCTATCAAGGTTGCATTTTACCTGCCATTTTCTTGCCCAGTCATATAACACAGTTATGCTTTAGTGTATAAAAACATCCTCACTTTTTTTCATGGTCTGTGTGTATAAAAACATCCTCACTGTATTTTCCACTTTATGCATCCGATGAAGTGAGCTGTAGCTCACGAAAGCTTATGCTTAAATAAATTGGTTAGTCTCTAAGGTGCCACAAGTACTCCTTTTCTTTTTGCGAATACAGACTAACACAGCTGTTACTCTGAAACCTGGCTTTAGTGTTTGTCAGCAGGGACCCTATTTATAATTAAGGTTGAGTTGAAGTTTCCATTGTAAGCCTCCTTTTTCAGTTGGCTCAACTTTCTAAAATTCTTTCTAGTCTGAAATTTTCCAGACTTGATTACAATATGGTTATTTTAAATGAAATCTTTAGCAAAATTAGATCAGCCACTTTTGAGTAACAAAAACATGAAGAAAACCTACCATGATTTCCTCACATGTTCCAAACACAGACAGCTCAATTGGACAACTCAAAATTGGCCAAAGCTAGAAACCTCAAACATGGCCTGTTTTACAGTCCACACTGAGAAAGAGCGAGTTACTTAATATTTTTCAATTTTCTGGTGTATAAAATATTCATTTGTACAAATTTTTCTTAGAAGTCTTTTTGATCTCCTTCCTCTGAAGGATCAGTGATGGCCACAGATGGAGATGAAACATTGGATGGTTATGGCCAGCGCTCTGAGAGGGCACCAAGCTTCCTCTCTCAGATGCTTGGCTGGCTGGTTCTTGCTGACATTCACAGGGTTTAACTGATCACCATATGCAGGTCAGGAAGAAATCTGGCAGTGCCATTAGAACAGTTTCACCATCCTCTGCAGTGTGTGGGTACGTGTCACTTGCCAAGATTATCTGGATATATCCGACTTAATCATTTCTCTGCCATTATGGGGGCCTTGGTGATCCTTCCTTTTATTTGCCTGTGGCACATAACAGTCTAGTTTCCTGTGGGCTGTAAAACACTGGTCTAATTTTAGTTGTTGGGTTGAGTATGCAGGTGCTGGGCAATGCTAGTGGCCTTCAATATACAAGAGGGTAGACTAGATGATTTGGTGGTCCCTTCTGGACTTAAACTCTATGATTTAGACCATGTCTACAACTTACAAGCTTACAGGGGCACAGCTGTATCAATACAGCTGTGTTGTTGTAAGAGCGCTCATGTACTGTGTAGCCAAGTTATACCGATAGGAGAGAGCTTTTCCATCGACATAACAAAACCAGTTCAACAAGCAGCGGTAGCTATGTCAGCAGGAGAGCATCTCCTGTCCACACAGCACACGAGCACTTATGCCGACAAAACTTATGTTGCTCAGGAGGGTGTTTTTTCCACACCCGAGCAGCAGAAGTTTTGACAAGGTAAGTGATAGTGTAGACATGGGTTTAGTCATTTTTCCATTTTAACCTCGTGCTATCTACTATAACTCATTAATATTTTCTGAATTTTGGATTAAAATTCAAATATCCAATTCCAAAAAAGGAATGAATGTTTGCAGAAATTTCATTTCTTTTTTAACCAACTATACAGAGCGGGCCAAAGCTTTCAGAATTTCCAAGTTTCGGTGAGAAAGATCGTGATTTGGAGGGAGTGAGAAAACTACAGTTAACTTTTCGTAAGGGCAAGAACCTCATGAAAATGAAACCTACTCCCCACCTGTTTAGCATGGCTCTAACAATTTCAACATATTGCATCTTCTGCAATATCAATCAACAGATAAATATTGCTTAAACACAGTTTTTAGCTACAGACTTTTTGGTAGTGTTTATCAACTGTATATGAGCATGTCACAAACAGTAATGAATTCATTATTCACACCCTCTGAGGTAAGGAAGTATCTCCACTTTCTAGATGGAGAACTAAGGCAGAGATATTAAGTGTTTTACCCAGTGTCATACAGGAAGTCTGTGACAGGGTATGCATACCCCACACTGAGCCGGAAGGGATTAAACCCACACTATGGGTGGAGGAAGTCCCACCCCTCAGCCTGTACTGGGCATGCTCCAAATGCTATGCTAGTATACAAGGGGGCAGCCCGGCTCAGTCTGGTCTGACCGTCAGAAAGGAAGGACCTTTGGCTGAAGCTCCAGCTGAGGAGCCATCACAGCCCTTGCCTGCGGGAGCCGGAGATCTGAAGATCCGGACCGGAGATCTGTGGCCATTGGAGTCCCAGGGAGTTACCTGCGCCGAGGTGCCAGGAGACTCCGTTGCCCCATGGACTGCAGCTTCAGGAAGAGCAGTAGGATGTGACCCAGGAAGGTTGAGCGAGGAAGGGTATCTCGTACCCGTGCAAGGTCAGAATGTTTCGGTGGGATTCCCTGCTGACCCAGTGGTGGACCATTCCGCCACTGTTAAGGCCCTGGGTCGGTGCCCAGTGGAGTCGGGTGGTCCCAGACTACCACTCTCCTGGTGATGGTCCCCCAGGTATTGGCCACTAGGCCACACTGCCCCATATCTGAGGGCTGCCATATTGACTCTGGCCACTAGGCCATGCTGCTCTATACCCGAGGGCTGCTGCTTAGACCCTAATCATAGAATCACAGAATATCAGGGTTGGAAGGGGCCTCAGGAGGTCATCTAGTCCAACCCCCTGCTCAAAGCAGGACCATCCCCAACTAAATCATCCCAGCCAGGGCTTTGTCAAGACTGACCTTAAAAACTTCTAAGGAAGGAGATTCCACCACCTCCCTAGGTAATGCATTCCACTGTTTCACCACCCTCCTAGTGAAAAAGTTTTTCCTAATATCCAGCCTAAACCTCCCCAACTGCAACTTGAGACCATCACTCCTTGTTCTGTCATCTGCTACCACGGAGAACAGTCTAGAGCCATCCTCTTTGGAACCCCCTTTCAGCTAGTTGAAAGCAGCTATCAAATCCCCCCTCATTCTTCTCTTCCACAGACTAAACAATCCCAGTTCCCTCAGCCTCTCCTCATAAGTCATGTGTTCCAGACCTCTAATAATTTTTGTTGCCCTCCGCTGGACTCTTTCCAATTTTTCCACATCCTTCTTGTAGTGTGGGGCTCAAAACTGGACACAGTACTCCAGATGAGGCCTCACCAATGTCGAATAGAGGGGAACGATCACGTCCCTCGATCTGCTGGCAATGCCTACTCATACAGCCCAAAATGCCATTGGCCTTCTTGGCAACAAGGGCACACTGTTGACTCATATCCAGCATCTCGTCCACTGTAACCCCTAGGTCCTTTTCTGCAGAACTGCTGCCGAGCCATTTGGTCCCTAGTCTGTAGCGGTGCATGGGATTCTTCCGTCCTAAGTGCAGGACTCTGCACTTGTCCTTGTTGAACATCATCAGATTTCTTTTGGCCCAATCCTCTAATTTGTCTAGGGCCCTCTGTATCCTATCCCTACCCTCCATATCTAACTCTCCTCCCAGTTTTGTGTCATCTGCAAACTTGCTGAGGGTGCAATCCACACCATCCTCCAGATCATTTATGAAGATATTGAACAAAAACGGCCCCAGGACCGACCCTTGGGGCACTCCACTTGATACCGGCTGCCAACTAGACTTGGAGCCATTGATCACTACCCGTTGAGCCCGACAATCTAGCCAGCTTTCTATCCACCTTATAGTCCATTCATCCAGCCCAAACTTCTTTAACTTGCTGGCAAAAATACTGTGGGAGACAGTGTCAAAAGCTTTTCTGAAGTCAAGCAACACTACGTCCACTGCTTTCCCCTCATCCACAGAGCCAGTTATCTCGTCATAGAAGGCAATTAGATTAGTCAGGCAAGACTTGCCCTTGGTGAATCCATGCTGACTGTTCCTGATCACTTTCCTCTCCTCTAAGTGCTTCAGAATTGATTCCTTGAGGACCTACCTGCTCCATGATTTTTCCAAGGACTGAGGTGAGGCTGACTGGCCTGTAGTTCCCAGGATCCTCCTTCCCTTTTTTAAAGATGGGCACTACATTAGCCTTTTTCCAGTCGTCCAGGACTTCGCCCGATCGCCTTGAATCTCATTGTGGCAAGACCCAAGGTAGTCTGGTAGGCTGTAACCACAGTATCAGAACACATCCTGCCCACCCCAACAAGGGACAGGGCATGCATACACCGCCACAAAATCTGACTGACATTGGAAGAGAGCCCAGATCTCCTGATTCAAAGTCACATACTTTACCAAAGGCATCCTTCCTCTCTGGTTAAGGTTCTAAAAGAAGATGGAGAGTAGGGGAATATTCTCTTTCACGAATGACAAAACCTCCCAATAATTTATTTACATTTTGAGGTCTATCATAAGGAAAAGGACTAAAGACTTGTATGAATGAAAGATTAGATCTCCAATCATTTTACACTCTGTATTAAACTTGCCAGAATGATGAGTCACAGCAATGTTCCTATTTAAAATGTTAATAACTTTTCAGCTTTAATCAATCAAGTAATCTTTGGTATCATGCACTGGATCTCGGAGAACTGAAAACTAAAATCTAGGTTCTCTTTTTTTTTTATTTATGTGAAAGTTCTTAAAAAAAACTTTTAGGATACACTTGTTTAGGGTGTTATCTTTCAAGAACCCCTTGTACAATTTTGTTCAAATTTGGTAGAAATATATATTCGCCCTAGGCCTAATCTACTAATTTGGAGGCCTCTGTGACATGTGGATTTTGAAAGAGGTGAGGGGAAAGACACTGGGTTTATAATGAAAAGCTCAGATGAAGCCTCAGCTACGGAATAGGATGTTGCTGCACAATGTGATTAATTCAAGTTACACTCCAAGGAGCAAAGAAAGGGGAGGGCCTCAGGAAATATTGGTCTCTTCCAGTCAATATTTTGCATCTCAACCCTTCTATCTTGAAAATACTGTAACTCAATTTATTAAAAGCAACACTTATGTATATCAGGATGAGGTAATGATGGAGTGGTTTCTTATATTTATGGAGCTAGGTTTAATCCTAAACATTGAATTGTTTGGTTATATTTGGCATTTACTCTTTTCTTCCTGCTGGCAAAAGTATTCATGCTGCACCTGAGTGCATATAACGGTTTCCCAAAGAACCATAAAGCATATTCTTCCAAAGCGATTTTTGTCTAGAAAGACACAGGAAGTCTTAACTGAGTTATTTTGGTTTTACTTACTACTGTCTGTGGTACTTAAATGAAGATGGTCAGCAGTTATTCCTAGCTATTTCTCTTCTGGAGCAAATAACTGTTCCATATTAAAATTCAAAAATTAGTTTTCAGATTCTGAAAGTATAGCAACTGTATTTGTTAAAAGAGAGTTTATATGAATGGAAATGAAATCTGCAGAATGAATATTTTTTAAATTTCTTCACCGAGAAACATTTTAAGTTTTTCCAAAATACAGGCACTCTGCTTGTTAGTAGTTTTTTAAAAAGCAAATTTATGCAGATTAGTATTATAAACACATTACATAATGATCATTTGTTTATTAATAAAGCACAAATATTTTCCATTTGCCAAACCATTTCTTATTTTGCTCGGAACAGGCAAAGAGCACAAAACTTATCTGTCAAATAAAATGTAAGGTTTCTAGAAAAAAACTTAAAACTAGTTATATAATTAAACTACAAGGCCACTTAGGCCTGAGGCTAAAAAGCCTATTGTTATTCACAGCACTTTTGACTGATCAAGGAATCAGGTTACACAATCTTTTTGTGGCAGCAGAGGGATATTTATGATTTCATATCTGCCTAAAGACCCTATCTTGCTACTACCAGAGCTTTTTCTTTTTGCTCCGCAGTGTTTCTAAGTATAGTGACAGCCACATCAGGCTTTACTAGTAGCAGTGCATGCTCAGTGAAAATCTGGGAAATATAAGTGGAAACATGAGAGACGGCTTTATTTGGCAGTGCTAAAAAAATATCAGGACAAATGGCTAAACAGTGTTGGGACAGCAGGATGAATAATCAATGAGCAGAGAGCAAGATAGAGGCTCCCTCAGAGTCTGGATCGACAATCGACAGCTGAGAGATTATTTTTTGCAATGGTTGACTAAATATGGTCAGGGAAGAGAGAGGCACAAGAGAGCCTGTTTGCCTGGGAGTGCATGTTTCAAATGCTTAGCTGCCTATAAAGCTGTAACAGTTTTGCTCATGCCCGCTGAGTGGGAAATACAGTTAGTTTCTTCTACCGTGTGCATGTGGGAGCCCTGACCTCACAAACAGACTTGACCTCTGGAGATGGAAAGTAGCTTCAACACAGATCTGCCTATAGTTAAGCCTGGAAACTTAACCTCAAGCAAGAACACATGCAGTGCAATATCTAAGGAGCTGGAAGAAATCTCTCTTTTTTTTTGGTCACTCCAACTTTTTCTCTGATTATTTTTATCTGCCAATGGGCTGAGTTCACCATCCCAGGGCTTCCTAGCATCTTTCCTTGGACACTTAATTCTTAGCCCAGCAGCCACAAGGTATTCATTTCTACGCAACATCATCCATATTTTATCAACCCAAGAAAGGTAGCAGCACCAAGTAAGCTTCACTGTTCACACTATTTTGCTTTGAAGTTTTATCTATTTAAGGTGGTAAGGTACTGTATTCACTGACACTTCCCCCCTACTCCCCCTCGCATATAATGAAGAGCTGAATCAGACGGAACACTCAGGATGAGATGGCTGCTGCTGATGTATCTCTCTAGGTCATTACCTCTCTTCCAGCTGCATGATACTAAGCTTACAGGTAATGGAACAACAGGAGGCCTGTGTTATTCTGCACATTTAAAGGATACCTATGACTTTCTGCATGTTTAACTATTATTTACTAGATTGTTTTTATTGTTATACTCGTACCTCTATGCTGGGCACAGCTTAATTTCAGTGTGTTAAAGTATCAAACATTTGTAGTGTAAAGAGCAGGCTTAGCGAAAACTCTAGTCCAAATTTCACAGCAGATACAGGACAGATCTTTTATCAGATATGCTCTGGTAGTGTACTGCCATGCAATGATTTCAAAAAATCAAAATGACTTAATTTTAGTGAAAAGCATCACCTTACCTTACAAATCACAACTAACTCAAACATTTTAAAACTGTATTTAAAAAAGTCAATAGTACAGTAATTCACTGCTTAGCTCCAAAATATATTTGTTAGATTTTTACTGATCTACCTTAGATGTACAAGAAAACAACCCATTTTAAACCTAGAATGTGCGTGCTGTAATTCTAATGCTGCATTGCTGTTTCTCCTTGTAGTGCTGTGCTAGCTACTGCCACACTCTGATTTGCTCTCTATCAGCTGCACTAGCTTTTTGTCATGGGCTGCAGAAATTTTTACTTCCACTGCTCTCCCCTTTTCTCAGGACTATTAAATTTACTAATTTTTAAGCTTATTTCAAATTAGCATTTCTAACACTGGAAAGACAAAGGTTACTCTTACTATAACGGACACCAACTTTTTTTTTTTTTTTTTTTTAAAAACACCTACTAACTATAAATTAGGTACTCAATCTACTTCTGGCAGCTCTTTAAAGGTCACACCCTGCCAGCACACTGCATGTTTACTGGTCATTAAAAGCTGATCATGTACCTCTGAACCACAGAATGTGATGAAAGGGGATAAAATTCAATTTAAAGAGGTGAACATTTATCATTTATGTAAACTGGCATTAATATTGTAAGCCTGAAAAAGATTCTGCGACTGAAGCAGGTGAGCGACTACACAAACTCAAAAAAACTATTCTAGAAGTGCTGAATAAGCACTAGCTATCACATATGACCTATGGCCCGCTAAAAGCCCAAATCCTGCCACAATAGTTTTTTTAAAAATTCAATGTCATCATCTTTTCAATTAGCAGGATCATCAGCATTGTGGGAGGGGTTTTTTTTTGTTTTTTTGGTTTTTTTTTTTATGTTTTAAGTCTGGATCTGCAGTAGAAAGAGATACTAGACCTGGGGGGAAGGATTTTTTGAGTGGGGGGAAAGGGGTGAAGGTTATTTCCTTCCATCATATTAGATGAGTTTATACTTCCCTTCAGGATACTAAATGCAATCTGTATACCAGCATGGAAATCTGGCAGAAGACTCAAAGAAAACTGAAGTTCTTATGGTGGACTACAATTATCCATTCCAGGAAAGTACTTTGCAAAGCCACCCATCAATGACAGCTCTACCTTCAAAACTGGCCAGCCAGAATGAACACCAAGAGACAACAAAAATCTGGATAAGTGCTTCAAATGTCCATGTCATCACGGAACATGGAACTGTAATACACTTTAAGTCACTTTGCAGGTAAATTGCATTGTAAAGTTCAGTCTTAGTAAAAAAGTTAGCTTATAACAAGTTTATAACAAGATTGTTCTTTTAAAGAAATGACAACAGGCATTCTGCATCTTCTAACAAGGAAAGGAACGAAAAAGCAAAATACTTTCAGATTCATTTGACAGATAGCTGAGCAACTATATGTATTCCTGCCCAGAGTACATACTTCTTTATGTACCCATATGAACATACAATGCTATGGAATGTAAAGAAGTATGTATTTTTGGCAGGCACTGAACAACCAGTAAGAGGAAACTAAACTGCAGCTGGAAGAAACAGGTCTCCTATTGTTTGAATGACTTTCATGTGGCAAATTAACTTGGTATGGGTCAGATGACACTTGCTACTGCCAAAGTAAAATCACTTATTGCTTATGAATCATGAAACATTATCCCAAGACACTTATTTAGAGGGTGGGTAGAGAAAGTTCTGTTATTGGTTGTAGATAAGTTATGAACAAAAACTTCAGGGTTTTTGTTTATAAATTCAAAATATAAGTTAGGAAATGTAAACAGTCACACCAGAACATTCTGGATAAAATATATAATCTATCTGCAAAACTGATTGTCAATCTTATTCAGGATAATCTTTTGTACCCTAACTTTATTCAACTAAAACAGACTTTTTTAAAGATTATCTGAAGAAATGAGGCATGTGATTTTAAAAAAAAAATCTTAAGTCTGCAGACCATGCTCTGATTCCAAAATTAAGTTTCCCTAATAATTCATAGACACTGAGTCTATGGAGTCTACCGAGTAATTAACACCGTTGTAAGAAACTGCTTGGCAGTTCGACTTTGATTTAGCAAACACAAGAGAAAAATGTTTTCAAAATAATTTTAAATTACCATATACAAATTCTAATACTTTAGACACACAAGCCTGGTGTTTCTCCAAATCAACCCTTATTAAGCTCACTGAGAGCTTGGATGGAATAAACTGCAGTGTCAGGTTCATGCATGTAAAGTGACAATGCAGAGATTTCTAGGCCACAGCTGCCAGTCAGCGGATTAAGGCTAATGACAGATTACAAAACAAAAACACAGGAATGACAGAACACAGGATTCCTATATTTTTCTGAAAATTATAGTCTAATTTTAACAAAATTGGTTAAGCAATTCTGAATTACATATTAAATTATCCAATTTATACTGCTGCTCCTTCAACTCTTCACCTAAAATTTCAGTTTTAAATTATGAAACCCTTAATTTGGTAAGATGTAATTGTAAAAACTATATGAAAAATAAGAGAGGTGAAGCTGTCAACAGAAGCATGCAATTTATTTATTTCTAAAATTAATGTTAACTAAAACACACGAACATATTCAGGCTCTGACTAAAATCACTCAACACAAAGAAATTTTTAAGTAACGAATGACTTGTGCTGCACCTAATCATGTATAGATATTACACAAGAATCCGAACAGTAATCCTTGCATATCATATATGCTTGTCGTAACAGGCACAATTGGCCCAGATTAAAGAATAAAGATTCTGAGTCCACTCGGTTTTTTATTTTAATATTTTAAAATTCTGGGATAATTTTTTGTGTCAGGAAAGGAAAATCTCAAATGTAAGAGATCCAATGGATAATTATGCCTTCAAAAATATTAATTTATTGGATACGTGTGCCATTTTTCAAATGAAATGTTTTTTAATCACTACAAAATACCAAAAATTATTAGGTATCACCAGATATTTTTTACAAACAAGTATTGAGCTGGAACTGTAGAACTACACTTATATAAAAAGGAATCAAAGTAATGTAACTGTAGTCATAAGGTAATTTTTAATAAATTGGTCTGAACGTTATTTTCCACATGATCAAATACCTTGGAATGCAGCCTGTATAGAACTCCAACCTCCAAATTACAAGCTGTTTTATAATGGAAAAAAGCTGAACTATCAGCAACTCTACTGGGTTTCGTAATGCTGTTTAGCTTCTAGGCTCGTAACTGACAGATTTACAGACTGAGAGCCAAATTCACTATTGGAGTAAGTGGACACAACTTCATTTACTTCTCTGAAGCTTTCCTTCTTATGCCAGCAATTGATATGTAGGTTTCAGTCTACATATCTGACTATCTTTACTAAAGATCAAACTTATTGTGACAGGCTCTTTATAGTGAGCCACTGATGCTGAATCCTCTCTTGCTAGGCCATAATAAGACAGCAATTCTACTATGAAACAAAATGACAGTTCTCAGAGAGATATAAAAGTTAAAATTATATATTGACATGGCTTCTTGCTAGCTCATGTTAACATATCTCTAAGAATATACTCAGTCACTCTAAAATGTCACATCCACCACTTAGGTCAGCTGTTCAATTTTAACTGAGCACATGCTGAACTCTGGGCATCTGCTGACACTGTTGTAACTCAAATATTTCAACTGTGTGACTGACAGGGATAACAGATGCTGACATTATCAAATGCTACACTGCTGTTTTCCATGGCCATTTTTTTGCCCCGATATGGCCAGTACATGAAACTGTATTGCCATCCAAAAGCACACTTGAGCAGCTGGATCTGTAACACAGCTCCTGTATAACCGGTAAAAATAGAAGCCACTTTTATAGCTGTCTTTAATGCTTAAGTTCAAATGACGCACCTGCTAGGTTTCTATTAGGATAGATGGTGTAAAAAATATATTTACATAAATTTCATCACTAGATTTCACAACAAACAGATGAAGACTACACTTGACAGGAGCATTATTAGTGCATGGTTTGAACTAATGTCTCCCTGGCAAAGCTTAAAAACCCCCACAGGTCTTCAAATGCAATATTTGTCTGTTTAGTGTATCTATTGCAGTTTACCAGCACAAATTACCTTTAAGAAAATGCATGAAATAGAAGCACGTTTAACTCTACTTATAAAAGATATGTAGTGTGTTAAGGAACCTTTCACCTAAAAGGGCTTTAGATAAAGAAAATTCCAGATTGATAACATCAGGTGTTTGTACAGAAAGAGAAAGGAAGTGTAAACAGAAAAAAATTCCAGTCTACTATAGTGTATATATGGGAATTCCTAAAGTGAACGCTAAGCAGAAATGTACCAAAATGAATTAAAAGCACTTGACATTTATAAGAGAGAGGCTACAATACTCCTCTTTCCACAACCTAATCTGTTACTTGTGCTAATCAACTATTGTACTAAAGCAGCAGCAAGATATAACGCGGGGGCGGGGGGGGGCGTGGCGAGACAGGAAGAGTGTTGCTTTCTCCAGTGCAATTTAATTTAATGAGTAAAAGGAATAAATATAAGTGGCGCTATACATAAATCCAAACATGACTCCAAAATTAATCAAAAGAAAAAACTTTTAACACTGCAACTGTACTTTAACACGAGGCTAACCCATAGTTACAAATTGTGCCTACAAAGGTGCTAGAAGACAGAACAGATTGGTAAATTGTATAAGGCATTCTGGGGTAAATGTTTCCTTCCTGCCCTCCCTCCAAAAATGACTTAAGTTAAATCTTCAATTACTTTAAAAATCAAAAGCGAAGTGTCAATAAGTATAACATTTATGGCTGAAAAATGTGTGTACTTTTAAAATTGTACATGTACAGTTAAAAAACCCAGCTGTATTGTTATAAAAAGTTACAGCCTTCCTGCACTCCAATGCTTTGCTAAAGCTGGTAAAATGGAACCAAATCACCTCTTCAATGGATTTGGTCCCCTTCAACCAGCTGTAGCTATGCATTGATCACGACAGGATATCAACTATTTTCAATAATGGACTTAACACTTGTATAATGGCAACTTTGAACATGCTTCAACTATTCTGGACAGATTAAATGCACACTGTCAACAGAAAGAAACAAATGTGAACGTATGGTATTCAGTTATACTTCAGGATGTCCCAAAGGCTGTATTTCTAGATAAACATTTAATTGTGGAATTACTTGTGTTTCGCTTTCTGTTCTTATTTAGTAAAAAAAATGGTACCAATGGTAATTTCTATAAGAAAAGAATTAGGCATTCAAATAAATTGATTGTTCAGTCATGTATTGCTTCCTGGTTTTTCTAAAGGTTTCTCCCTCCTGCTTTAAAAACACATACAAAGGGAGGGGGGAGAGGGGGAAATGTACTCTATCATCATATTTATTCTGCTTCACAGATAATCTTTTTCTAACAATATTGTACTAGAGAGGAAATTCCTCAGGGTAGCAACTGTATTTGCATTTTGTACATGTTGAGAATATTATTTACAATTAACAGCTAATAAATTTGTCACTGACCTTGATGCTACACTCTAATTTGCTACCTAATCGCAGGTCTAACCCTGAGAGATTATATTCCCTCCCCACTCACATTTAGAAAAGTCTTCTGTGAAAGCATTTTTGGAACTTATTTCTATACTTTAATACCTTCTTTAAGCGAATGTCTTTTATGTTCAGCTTCCCAAATTGGATCACATGCACTTACTGAATTAAGTGCAAATACCAAGTCAAGATAATTTTCATCCTTTTAGAAAAATTACTAAAATATTAGCACTTCCCCTACACCCAACCTATTGCCCTGGCAACTTAGTCATCCAAATATGTCTGAGAATAACACCCCCTCCCCCGCGAAGTACTCCTGTAATTCTTACGCTAAACATACTTTTGACAAATCCCATTTCTCTATTCCACCACCACCAACCAGTTCAGTACCTCACCCATATATAACATGAATTCACCCAATACAAATACCAAAACAGGTAATAGCAAAAGGATTTCCAACACCATTTTAAAGATACGTATAATCTCCCAAATTGTAATTACTAGTTTATGAACAAATTAGTCTCTGCAGCAAAACATATGCCATACAATACTAAAGAAAAGTATTTGAAAAGTGCATCTAACTGTGAGACATTCAGCTTCTGTTCCCACTTAAAGCTAAACTATACTAAAATTATAACTTTGAATTATTCTTTTGATGAACTGGTAATATGGATGCCCAACAAAGGATGGTAATCTGTACAGCCATTACTTAAGAAGTTCTTTTGTGCAAAAAGACTATTCAATTTAAGATGTTAATTCCACTATTCTTTAAGTTTTATTCCCAAGACAGAATGCAGAATCAAGACGGTTGCGGCTATGGGGACAAGTGCACTCACTCACTCTTCACAGCTACATTCTTTAGCTCAAAATATTTGAAGCAACAGAAGATTTCTGGACAAGTTAAATATAACCATGATTATGGTAATTTGGAAAATATATGATTGACCCATAATAGATACTCAAGTCCTATTTTTGTTTCTATTTGGTTCTTGTAAAAGCTGGTTAATGTAAGAAATGGACATATCTCAAAATTAGAGAAATGTCTTTACAACTTTGATCAATGGGGTTCATTATCTTTAGGGTTAAAAGGCTGAAGCTAATGAGTTTGTAACAATGTGGTCTATTTAGGTGGACTCAAAAATTGTAACAAGGTTCTCTGTTAAATAAAAATGAAATTTCTACACACTTCCTCCATCTATCTTGAACATAATTGATTCTTCTTACTCAGCAATTCCTTTAAGCAAGAAGTATATCTATGGCACATACGAAATAAGGTCTACTGTATTGTATACATTTTACATTCTACTATAAAAGCCAAGAAAATTGTTATTCTACACTGATTGTTCTTTCATACATGTACACACATAGGGGTAAAATATCCTACTTGTTACAATAATTAAAACTCAAGCATTAGGATGCTGATTATTGACCGTAATCAACATATGATCATTAAGACACACTTACTGTATCCGCACAAGCACACTTTCATAGAAGGACAAATGCGGAGAAAAAAATTCTGAATTATCTAAAACTATAAACCAGTTAACTATATACTGCCTTGTTTTAATTTAATATTTTCTACTTAATATCCAAAAATCAATTAAACATTTAGTGATTTTTCAGATTGTTAATTAAAACAAAACATTAGAAAGAAGGCATTGGGAAATAAGCAGTGATCAAATTAAAAACTGAAATGGCAATATATTAAAACTTTGCAATTCAACATAATTCAATGTGCTAGATATAACAGCCTAATAATATCAACAAAGTTGAACCACGTTTACCTCAATGATTTATCTCCAGTGACCAAATTTGCACGAGGTTTTGTGAGAGCTAGGCTAAAGGTAAATCATCTGGCAGTGTATTGCTCTGTTAACTTAATGGTATCTAGAGTCGTAGCATAAAACAGCTTGTTAGTTGATTGGTTTATTTTGGGGGGAGAGGGGTTATCTTTGCTTGAGTTTCGGCCACGATGCTCACTGGCACTCTTGGTGTGCTAGAATGTATGAGCCACAATGTGCATTAGTTCCAGGCCCCAACTTGCAGGTGAATGCCAAAAGAGAGGTGCTAAGGCCATTGCTGGAGACCAACTTTTAAAAAAGGCCGTTAAACCTTTATTCAAACAAACAACATTGCTTTACTGATACATCAACTATCACAAATCTCCGGGGAGGGGAGAGAAGAGACTGAGTCATGACAGAACTCTTCCAGAAACTTCTAAGAGTCCTTAGCTGTCTGACCCCATCTCCATACCATCCTGGAGTCTCCCCATATGAGAGAAAAACACAATAGTTGTGGTTGGGAACAATCTTGGAGTCAAATGTCTATGACAAGTCTTTTAGAACAACTACCTTCAATACTACTGACAAGGTGTTGACACACTTGAAGATTCTAGTAGAGTTTACACAGTTACTCTTAACGAGGTCTGCCTGCTGTTTATTAGTAGGACTAGCAACCTCTCAAAGTGGAATGTAGGGGGGTAGTAGACACCCAGCTGCTTCTGGATGCCCACTTGGCAAGTGTCTAGGGATCTCTTGCCATCATCCATCTAATCTTAATAGTAAGCGTTGCTGTATAATCCAAGCACTTCTGAAGTAAATTAAATCTATCTAAATTTGGCAAGAGGTTTGGGTCCTTTTGTGATGTGGTCTTCACACTTACTCATGAGACCTTGTCACCTTGAGACTGGATTACTGCAGTATTCTCCACACAAGTCTATAGCTTCAAGATATGTGAAAATTACAGATAATCTAGTAAAACACCAAGATCTCACACGACACCACGGGAACTCATGAGGTGCAAAGACGGCACTAGCTTTAAATTTACTTCCAGTTAATGTGCTGGTTTTGACTTATAAAGCCTTAAATAGTTTATGTTCCTTCTATTTAACAAACTGCCACTCTATATATGATACAACACAACAGTTAAGAACGAAGTATCCGAGCTAACAGGTCCCTAGTTTTAACTGGAAGGAGACTAGCAGGAGGGGCAATGAAACGGACAACCAATAGTGGAAGTTTGCGACTGCTGCAGACAAAACTGCACCTGGGACTACACAAACCACTCTGGCAAGAGATGAGGGGCCATGAAAATTTCATAACAAAATGCAAACCTCATGAGATTTTCTCTTAATTTCTTCTCGTATCAGTGTGGAAAATATTCACCCACTCATACATTTTTGTATGAAATAATCAAACTATTTCTTCGATATGTTAAGAAAGAAGGAAAAAAGAAAATGAGATTAAAACGAAAACCACTTAGGAGGTATTCAGTTATATAAATATATATATGAGAGCCATACAAGCACCTCAATTACCTACATAAATCTACCCTTTCCTTTTCAGTCACAATAGTATCTAGGTACCACCGCAGGGTTCAATCAATCACTTATATCTGGAATATGTTCCCACCTCTCAATCACTGTTCTTAAGCTTGTTACTGCAGGAATGCTTCTACAAAATGTGGGTTTGCACCACACTCTGAGAACTGTCATAGTAGAGCTCATTTGGATCTACTGTGGGGTGATGACACACTGGGTTCCATCATGGAAGAGAAGGATTCCAACTCCTAAAATTTCCCCCCTGGGATCAGACAGCTTCAGTGGCCCAATAAGCAGTTAGTCTCAATGAGTAAGAGTGGTCTTGACCCCAAATACAGGGAATCTAATCTTGAGGTGAATAACATATGGACCACAGTCACTAGACAGGGTCCTCAGAGCAAGACCCATTGAATCCTGGCAAGCTGGAGACAGAAGTTGGTATTTTTGGCTACTGCTGCTACCTAGATAACAAGGAGCACTGATTAATCTAGTAAAATAACACGGCTTCAGACTCTGTCTGAAAGGCAAGTGCCTTCAAATGAGTGCAGCTATTGTGTTGTCTAGTGTCTTGATTAGCTCCTTGAAGCGTTTCCTATCTTAGATACTATGGTGATGAGTGCTGTAGAAAAAAATTGAGTGTAATTTTTCCTATTCTTCATAACATCATTTCCACTGGATTAAAGTGTAGTTGCATTCAACACAACTAAAAATGTTACTATGTGCTTCTGTGTTTATTATGTGTGTCTGATTCCATATGGACACTACAAATTACAAGTAAATATTTTCCTAACCGCCAGTCATGAAAATGTAAGAGTTAAAAGTCAGTCGTGGTTCTCTTCCCATGTATTAGCCACAAAAATTAGTAAAGATTCTACAGGTCAAGCAATACCCACAATTACACGTGCAACTCCATTAGCTTTTCTGTTACTAAACAATCCATTACCTTTCAGCTCAAACAAGCAATGAAATAAAAATATTAACACTTCATTTATTCATAAAATGCTGCTTTAGTTGCATGCAAATGACATCACATTTTCCATTATATTTGCACTTAATGCTAATGAAAGTGCTGGACTGAAACTCTGGACAATGTAATTTATCCATAAATAAATCTTCACAAGCAGTGACAGTGAAAGCTTTCCAAACAGCCTAAATCATGCAAAAAAGCCAACTACTAAAATTATATACAAATGAAGATTTTAGAAAAAATGTGTAGTTACTGAACACAACAAAATATGGTTACAAGTCAACAATTAAAGAATGAACTGTTACGCATAGGTCAAAAAAATTATAAACCTATATTACATTATTACTTGAAAAATAGTAACTTAAGATCAAAGACTCAAGACAGGAATGTGATAATCACACAAGGGGACAGAGTTAAGGTTACACATGGAACCACAACCATGGCATTCTCATATCTGAAAGCCTAATATTCCCTCAAAGTACTTTTTATGAAATTTCCTAGGCGAAATATTTTAATTAATTTAATTAATTTTTAATTAAATTAATTTAATTAATTAGGCCAGGACAGCCTTTGATTCACTCTGAGCATACCTTGAACTATTAGAAGCTCATATGAGAACACAATTAACCATGCAAATCACTGTGCTCCTATGGAGCCCTTGCTCACTGCACAATTTCAGAAATACCCACATTCCCAAGTATATTTATCTACCATACATGCAGGCACAACCCAACCAATAAAAATATCTCTATTTCAGTTACTGTGCATGTGCAAAATGCAGTTTTCAAAGCCCCCTAACTCCCAAATTTTCACTGAAATACTCAATGGCTCTTCTTCATAAAGGTTCATTCCATTCAAAATTTCAACTTTCTACCCTCAGGTTAATGGTTGTATACAAAAAAAAGTTTTTTAAAATGATTGGGAGAGCATCTGCTTCCCCTCACCACATAGCCAACCATCTCACTCTTCCTTTTCATCCTCAATAGCTGAACCATTTTAACAAAGTCTCTCTCCAAAATTTCATTTTTGGATAAAAATCTGGCTTGCAACATTTCAGTGTAATAAATCTACTATAAAAGTTACAGCAATACCAGAATGTTTTTCTTATTTTTCCTCCTTTAATCAAACATTATGAACTAAACACTAAAGATAACAAGACTATACCTGGGATTCCCTCTTAGTGCAGCATGATGGAGAGCATTAAATCCATTATTGTTTGTAATAGTAACATCTGCCCCAGCTTCTAACAGTACAGCCAGGATGTCATCACGCTTTTTACTTATCGCATCATGAAGCGGAGTATCTCCTTCAGAATCCTAAAAATAGAAATTATTTTCTTCAGCTTCCACATTTACCTATTTAAAAAGGAAATTTATGGGAAAAGAAGGTCTCACATGTCACTATAGGAACTAATGAGATGCAAATACAAGATAACTTTTAATACCATTTTCCAGCACTTACAATTATAACTTCAGTCCAGGCTGCACACTTATACTGCTTTTTGGTCAAAATAGTTTTTGGTGAAGTTTAATCACAGAACAAGGACAGTCTGAAGTAGAAGTTAATATATATGTATTTATTTATTAATTGTATTACCATAGCATCAGGGACCAGGACACCACACTACTAGACACTACACAAACATAAAACAACAAAATACAGAACAGACTGTCACTACCTCAATGAGCCCACAATCTAAACGTAAGACAGGAAGGGAAGTAGAAGGAAACAATGAGACAATATTAATCAGCATGATAGGTAACTGTCTCAGCATATCAGTGGCCCACTTCACAAGCTTTAAGTAGGTAACATGGCAGAATACAGTTTTAGGGAGGAATTTGGAGGAGGTAGCTTTGCAGCTGTTTATAGGGAGCTCCTGACCCAATAGCAAGGGGCACCACATGAGAAAGCATGGAGGTGTTTTTTTGAAAAATTAACAAGGGGGTGATTGAGGCTGGAATTATTGGCCTAGCAGAGGCGGGAGCTGACATCTCAATAGTGAATGAGAGATGATAGGTAGGAAGAGGGTAGGACATCAAGGGCCTTGAAAATGAAGACATGTTGTTTATGTTTGATACAATAGAGAGGAGGGAGCCAGTGGAGGGATGCAAAGACAGGCAACATCTCAAAGCAACACATTAGGAGAAAGACATTTGCAGCGGCATTCTGAGTAGATATGATTGGGGCAAGAATGCAACATCAACACCAGGGAAAAGAACGCTGCAATGATTGAGACATGAGTTTATCACAGTCAGCTCAAAAGTTTTTAGTGTGTGGATGGGTAGGAAAGGCTGTATCTGAGAGATGTTATGCAGAAAAAAAAATCAAGATTTACACATAGGCTGAATGTGAGGACGTAGAGAAAGGTCTGAATCAAAGAGGACTCCCAGGTTACAGGCCTGAGCAATAGGATGTTTGTGTTGACCACACTGAGTGAAGGAAAGAAGTAGGGAGAAAGGAAATTAAGAGCTCTGTTATAGTCATGTTGAGCTTTAGCTGTCTGCTGAATATCCATGAGGAGATGTCAGAGAGACGCACAGATCTCAGTCTAGACAGACTCAGATCTGGAGTAGAGGTAGATCTGTGTAATCTGCACACAACGAAGAGCTATGCACATTTTTCAAGTATGTAGGCAATTTGTAGTTCAGTATCACCTACAAAGGTCATTAACTGCCATTTTTTCTGCATGCATTTGCTATAAAAAGTGTCATGCATCACAAAAAAGTTAGACATTAAAGCAATTCTTTAAGTTCAAGATTTATAAAAATTCAAATGTCTACTAGCATAAATTTCAAATATATACAGAAGTTTAGTCATGTTTGAGACATAATTGCCATACAAAAATTCAAGCTAAAACCTCCTCTAATAAAAATAATATGAACAAAGCAGATCAATGAAAAACGTGCACCCCTCAGGACAGTTAAACTTGTACAAGGTTGTCTTCTTAATGAAGCAAAAGGACAGATTTCATAGGGCAACATTAAATTTTGTAAATAATTTATGGCTAGTACCAACCAGACAATACATGGTTTAAAGGTGCCAGAAATTTTTCAGCACACACCTGACCAAAGAATTTATATTCACTTTTTAGCTTGCCAGGGTTTTAGTTTTGAAAAGTCCAAATTAAAGAAAAAATATACCATTACTCCAAAAGCGAAACAACTTGTGCATAAATTTGTTCAAAAACCCAACAATTCAAATTAAAAATAAGTGTTCTATAATGTCTGAAGTAGGAAAATGTGTTTAGTTGAGTTCACTGTGCTGCTGCACAGACACATTCTCAGGATTCATGCTTCTGGGTGAAATCTTGCCCCTACTGAAGTCATCAGGAGTTTTGCATTTGACTTCAGATGGGCCAGGATTTCATCACTAGTGCTTATCAATTAGCAGCACACGTCAGCATAGTGTAAAAAGGATCCCTTAGAACTTTTACTGTGGGGATAGCAGACACCAAAATTGAAATATCTGCCAAATTTGGCAGACATCCTGCACTGGCCCACCAAAATGAAATGATATAGTTTACTCATTCCAACTAATCAGATTTCTTGAGCTTATTGTAGGTAGACTAAATTGTTTTCCTTTGTGCAGTGGGTTGGCCTGAGAGTTAAAGAACATGCCAGTTAGCTACAGCCAAGTCCTAACCCCAAATGCCTCCTGCATTCTCATCCATCTCAGTGAAATCAATTGCTTAACTGAATCTGCATTAGATGTCTCTTCAGATGTGCAGAATCTGAAAATGTATTACTGTCACAGGGATTTTCTGATTTTCATTGGCTCTGGCTGGTGTAATTTCATAGATTCATTGAGTTTGTGGCCAGAAGGGATCAGTAAATATAGTCCAGCCTCCTTTATATCACAGGCCATTTGAATTTCACTGAATTGTCCCTATGACTGAGCCAAATAGAACAGGCTGGTTGTTATATCCAACGCTTATAGAAACTGGGGTCTGGATTAAAGTTAGCTACCTGAGACTCTACTTCAGTAAGATGGAAGTAATACTTGTAAATAATACCTCAGCCCTTGTAAGATGGAAGTAGGCAGCCAGGAGGAAATAAACTGAGAAAATAGCAATTGCTACATTATCTGCTTTAAGAAAGTTCTCACCTCTTCTTTCCCAGGTGCACAAATAGGAAAAACGGGTGGAGTTTGAAGCACAAGAATATCCAGATGGCAACAGTAAGTGTGTGTTGTATCATTCATATTTGCCTAAGGCTTTACAACCTTTTCTTTCAGATGTTGACCTCAGCACATTTATCCATCTTTTTTCATCTTTAGCTTTACATGTACAATGCACTGTGCATGCAGCTATGCTGAAGCTTCAGCTCAGACAGAATGTAGCTGCCTGCTTATTTAAAAGTGTGGTTTTATTTCTTCATTTTTGAGGCAGTATTTCTCCCTTTTGCAGCACCGTTTCCAATTAGTTTACAGAGGCAGTTTTTCCTCCTTGTGTAATATCATAGCAGCAGAGGCTCTCAATAACACACATCATGTTTGAATGGAAGTCTGGTGGCAGACATACTGTCTGATGGATTCAACTCTGGACGTTGTTTTCTACCTTTTTCTGACAGTCTAAATCTGATGGCCTTCAGGTCATGCTGCAAAGCCTCTCTTACCAGATTACATATGTGGGGAAAGATAAGGGGTGCTGACTGGATGAAGAGAGTTAATCTGCATGTTAAACAAACATATTTGTACATTGACCCAATCTATATAGGCTTAACATATTAAACACATGCCTAGAGCAAGAGAGGTGCATTTTAAATCTCAATATGAAATACAGAAAAAAATTCAATGCATCAGCCTTAAAAGGAAGATTTATACATCTACATGCAGCTTGCATATACCATACTTGCATAAATCTTACAGTCTGAAGACAAAAAATGAAAGTCAAAATTTGTTTTACCTGGAGACTAGGATGACAGCCAAAGTCCAGCAAGGTCTTTACAACTTGTAAATGACCTTTGTTAACAGCAATATGAAGTGGAGTCTGTCTGCGTTTGTTGCGAGCATTCAAATCTGCACTGCCTCTGTGCAAAACCTCTATCACAGCACCTTCATCTCCAAAAGCTGCATGGTGAACAGCCCTGTCTCCATCTTTGTCCTAAAGTGTAAACATTGATTTAAAACAAATTCCTTTTGTACTACAAAATTATAAAAGGCTTACTTTAAAATGACCAATTAAGGGATCTTTATTGCATTTCCACCATTAGAGAAAAACCAGTCCATATTTTAAATTAAATTACCTCCGCTTCCACATCCACATTCTGTTTCAGAAGTAATTTCAAAATGTCAACATGTCCATTCTGACTGGCTGCTTGCATAGCTGTGTGTCCAGCACACTGCCCATTCACCTGAAAGTATATTAAGAATGAGAAGTTAACTTACCGTGTACATCAATACATACACATGAACATCAGATATTTACTACCAGTAATATCAGCAAATATCCGTGTTATAAAAACTGTTTATTGTGAAACTTTCATTTCACTTGCACTCTGCCTAAATCATCTCCATCAGGGCTAACATACCAAACATCAGAGCAGCTTTCAAATAATGGAAAAAGAAAAGTCAAGACCATATTTGGGGACAGTACAATCTATTAGGCCTTTTCCATCTCCACACTTCTTATTCATTAGCAAGAATGAAGAAATAACATTATTCTGATTTTTACTTATGCCAAAGTTTAATATTAAATTGCTAGCTTGAAGATTTTAGTCAGGCTGCTGCAAAAGTGGACTCTTGAAGAGAATCAGGTTTCTTGGAAGGGAATCAGTTGTATTCTGCAGAATTTATTTTTCCCCTAATTTATGGTAGGGGACTTACAGCCATGCATGTAGACTCCTTTTTATTGCTTGTACAAATCTGAACTAATTTAAAATTCAAATTAACATTTAAGGCCAGTGATGTCCAACCTCTGGACCTCAAAAGCAAATGCATTAAAAAGAAAATATGTATTTGATTGGGAACTGAAACACATTCTAAATCAAGCTGAGCCCTATGATTCTTAAGTGTTTTGACTATAGGAAGGAGGAAGAAGCTTCTTCACTGTCCTGCAAGAACATCAGGAAGAACAAGCTAGCAACTTGATTGGCTCAGCAGTCTAGGGAAGTGCCTGATGAGGATGGTTCTCCCTACCCCACAAAGCCACCCAGGAGATGAGAAATTAAGGACAGCCACCATTTACGACTACTCAATTCTCTACTTCAACCCTACTTAGAGTAGCTTGAAGGCTGCTCTAATTCATGCCAGGTGGCATATGGCACAAAAAAATATGTTCACTGTGGATGGCTGCAACACAGTGGTTTCTAGCCCCTTCCCTACCTCCAGAGGCTATGGAGCAGAGGGACAGGAACCAGCTATGCCAGCTCTCTGTACACGGGGGATTCATCCATGCAAGGGGAATCCCTAGCAGAGGATTTGGGATTTCTTGCATTTCCTGTGCGTTAGAAATCACACACAAAAGACACTCACATCCACATCCGGTCTCTTTAGCAAATCTTCCACTTTAGCTACATCTCCATTAGCAGCAGCTTTAACAAGTTCTTCATTGAGGTCCCCAGATTCTTGTGTTTCGAACAGTTTCTTCAAAAGTTGAGACAATCTCTCTACAGATATCAAACAAAGCATGTAAGATCACAACTCCAAACAGAGAACAACAAATTTGGCTGTTTTTCCTATCTGAAGAGACTTACACAAGTAGCTGTTCAATTTATGACTTAGTATAGCACTTCAGCACTACAAAGCTCTAACTCACTGACATCAGTTTCTCATCAGTTCAGAAACTTCAAATTTACTCAAAGATGATCAGTTTCACTCTACAGTTAGGATTCCTGTCTGAGTGGCTTTGACAACACAAATAGATGGGACTAGGACTTAGAGGAAAAATGTTAATGATTTACAGGCCGGTGTATTGGATTTCTGCTTTTTTAGAGGAAGTTAACTAAAAATACAGACTTTCCTCCAGGGCTTTACGCACAAAGTGACATGCCAGCTGTACAGTTCATCTTACAGCTACTGCAGCCCTACTGGACAGATCCAACAAAGAAAATAACACAACACTACTAGCTGTCACCTTCAGCCCCCAACTAAAACCTCTCCAGCACACCATCAAAGATCTACGACCTATCCTGAAAAATGATCCCTCACTCTCACAGATCTTGGGAGACAGACCAGTCCTCGCTTACAGACAGCCCCCCAACCTGAGGCAAATACTCACCAGCAACCACACACCACGCAACAAAAACACTAACCCAGGAACCTATCCTTGCAACAAAGCCCATTGCCAACTCTGTCCACATATTTATTCAAGTGACACTATCATAGGACCTAATCACATTAGCCATGCCGTCAGGGGCTCGTTCACCTGCACATCTACCACTGTGATATATGCCATCATGTGCCAGCAATGCCTGTCTGCCATGTACACTGGCCAAACCGGACAGTCTCTACGCAAAAGAATAAACAGACACAAATCTGACATCAGGAATCATAACATTCAAAAACCAGTAGGAGAAGACTTCAACCTCTCTGGCCACTCAGTAAAAGACTTAAGGGTGGCAATTTTACAACAGAAAAGCTTCAAAAACAGACTCCAACGAGAAACTGCTGAGCTTGAATTAATATGCAAACTAGATACCAGTAACTTGGGTCTGAATAGAGAGTGGGACTGGCTGGGTCATTACACATATTGAATCTATTTCCCATGTTAACTATCCTCACACCTTCTTGTCAACTGTCTAAATGGGCCATCTTGATTATCACTACAAAAGTTTTTTTGTCCTGATAATAGCTCATCTTAATTTATTAGCCTCTTACAGTTTGTATGGCAACTTCCACCTTCTCTGTGTGTGTGTGTGTGTGTGTGTGTGTGTGTGTGTGTGTGTGTGTGTATATATATATATATCTCCGCTTACTATATGTTCCATTCTATGCATCCAATGAAGTGGGCTGTAACCCCCAAAAGCTTATGCTCTAATAAATCTGTTAAGTCTCTAACGTGCCACAAGTACTCCTGTTCTTTTTGCAGCCCTACTGTATCTCTCGCAGGAAATTTTTATGTATTAGGGGAACTGAACTTAGCATTCATCTATAGGAGACAATGGGAGAAAGTATGAGAACTACCCAGAATGTTTTTGAGGCATCAAAGCCAAATATGGCTAGGAGAGGAGACTGAAGGCATGCCCAAAGCAGAAAGCACAGGTTTAATAATAAAGAAGTTTCTCAGAAGTCCATCTCGAAATAAAGAACAGTACGGAGAAGATAGATTGGGTACTTCTATTCTTCCTGCCTCATAATGAAGGTTAAAATTTTGTCACTGTTATTTTTAGTAAAAGTAATGGACAGGTCATGGACAATAAACAAAAATTCACAGAAGCCCGTGACCTGGCTGTGACTTTTACTTTAAAAAAAAAAGGGGGGCACCCCTAACTGTGAGGGAAGGGGGACTAACAGCTCCAGAACACCCACTGCCCCAGGGCACCAGGCTGAAGATAAAGCAGAAAATGTCATGGAGGTCTCTGAAAGTCACGGAATCCATTTTACATCTTTACCTCACTCCCACCTATCATCTCTTGATTGTAAGCTTTCGGAGCAGACACTATTATATATTTTTGCAGTGCTTAGCACAATAGGACTCCAATCCTGACTCAGGGCCTTTAGGCACTATTTCTTTGTATTCTGATAAACAGTGCTTTAGATTTTTAGCTAATAGAGGTGAAGATTACTTTTTTGAGAAGTGGATTATCCCACATCTGCCTACTACAGGGTTTCTTGTACTTTCCTCTAAAGCAAGATACTGGACTAGATGGACAACAGGTACAATCCAGCATGGAAATTCTTTTGCAATAGGAGTATTCCCCAGCCCTCAGTAGGAACTACTTTCCTGGAGATTATTATTCTTGCTTCATATAGGCACCATACCAATATTTATCATCAATTTTTTTAAGTTTACACAATTTTATTTATCAAAACCACACATTCCTAAATAGTACACAAACTTACCACCAGATGCATTGCTTATAGCTGATCCTGCTGATGCTACCTTTGAGACAGCTGCTGGATTGTATGTCCAAGAGGTTCCACAAACTTCTACCTTTAAGTCACTGTCTGAATAAATCTGCTGGACACGGCCAACTTTACCTAAAGTCTATATTAAGGAAAAGGAAGAGACCAAGTAAAGATATTTAGATGTTAACATATTACAGCATATGGGCAGTTTTATAAAGTAAAAGGGTTTCTGAAACCCCACTTTAACATCAGTAACATCTTCACCTTAATTCTAACAGGCTGAGTTATAGGCTAGACAGATTGTTAAACTGAGTCTACGCTGCCAAGTGGGGCTTTCCACAGAATTATACTAGCTCAATTTACCTAATTCAACTGAAAAAAGTACATTTTTTTCCTAGTCTAGACAAGGCCTAAATGTCACCCCAACTCCAATAATTTGAAGGTTTAACCATTTCCAAGTGTAATTAAAAATACCATAGCAACATATAGGGCCAGCCCACATTTTGGTACCTGAGGCTAGGAGCTCAAATGACGCCCCCATGCCCCCCTCACTTGGGCCAAAACTCTGAAAGGTCTCAATTCTGCCTTCTTCCTGTTCTACTCCCTCTCATGGTACTGCTTTGCTACCTACCCCAATAAAGGAGAACTAACAACTTAAAATGCCTTGTTCAAAAATTTTAAGTAACACTTAACTTTCAAAAGCCTGAACAGCAAATGTAACTTTTCTTGTCTGCATAGTAAACACTGGCATTTTTATCTGTTTGAATAATCAAAGTGGTCCTTCCCGTGCCTTCTTGGTCGCAAAGATTTGAACTGCTTCCTGAAGGTCCACAGTCTGGGCCAGCTCATGCTCTGTTGAGATGGCTGCAAGGCCGACCAGCCTCTTCTGTGTCATTGTGGAGCGTAGATATGTTTTTATTAACTTCAGCTTGAAGAAGCTGCGTTCTCCACTGGCAACGGTTACAGGAAGTGTTAGAAGTATACGAAAAGCAACAAAAGCATTTGGAAAGAGGGTGGTCATCTTATTTGTGAACATATATTCCAGAACAGCCTTTAGAGATGATCCTGCTGAAATCTATCTTGAAAAGGCTTTCAGTTCATCACCTAAATCACTCACATCAATATCGCGCATGTCATCCATCATGTGTCAACACTGTCTAGTGCCCTGCATTGCTGGTGTAGGTCTTCTTCAGGTACAGTGCGGAGTTTGGGAATATCACAACATCCCAAATATACTGCTGTGTTCCTTGAGCCGCATGAAACGTTCCTGAACTGGTGGTATTGCACGATCTAGCACCTGGTTAAAGAATTTAACTTTGAATTGTTGTTTCGGGTCTCTTATGGGATTATCTCACGCCTCATAATCGTCTTCTTCAGTGACTCTTGTATTCTTGAATGGGTGGGAAAATAGCTTCAGTGTGAAGTTCCTCTACCAACTTCTGTGCACTCTTCAGAACATTTTGAAATCCCTCATCTGACCGGTAAGACTGTAGGTATGACTTTGCTTTGTCCAGTTGTTCCATTGCTCCAGATATATCAAGGTCAACACCTTGGAGTCTCTTGCTTACAACATTTATTTCAAATAGTACGTCATGCCACAACACTAAGCCACACAGAAATTTGAAGTTATGTATGTTTCTGGTGATTCCATTTCTCTCTGCCACTGTTCTCCCACAACAGTTCCTGTCATAGCATTAGCCTCCATAATGGCAACTATGGCATCATCTATCTTCCCAATTTGGTGTTTGATAGGCTTTATCGCCTCCACTCAACTTTCCCATTGTGTGGCACTCAGTGGTTTCAGTGTCAGAGAGGATGTTCCCAGATGTTGCTTCAAAATTTGCCATCAATGAGTTGAGGCAGAGAAAAATACACAGATGATTTGAATTACATTAAAAAATTCAGCAGCCTCGCTAGAGGCTGATGCTGCATCACTGACCACCAACTTCAATGAATGAGAACTGCCTGGGACAAAAAAAAAACTTGCAGGTTTAACTCTCAGATCCGTTTCTGCACTCCTCTGTTCTTTCCTCTCATGTTGGCACCATTATCGTAGCCCTGAGCTCTCATGTCAGCTATCGCAATTCCTGTATCTTCCAACTTTTTAAGAAGCACATTTGATGATACTATGAGAGCTGGTATGACAATGTCAATAAATTCTAGAAAATGCTCTCTGACAGTCACCATTGCAGGGACATTTTCACTAGGTTTTGTTGCTGTTACAAAAGGCACCATTCAAGTCATTTGTTCCGTATGGCTGATGTCAGGCGTGCAGTCCAGAATAACAGAGTAATATCTTGCTGACTTCAGATCTGCCACAATCTTCAGTTCGACTTTTGTTGCCAGTAACTGTATGATGTCATTTTGAATTGTTTTTCAAAGGTAGTGGTGTGTCTACATTTCTTGGGTGGTGACTCTTCTTAGATGCTCCTGGAGTACAGCATCAAACCTCAGCCATCAGCTCCACAATTTTAAGGATGTTTGGCACATACAGCTGATCTGAAGTCCCACGCAGTGCTAGGTTTGGGGTAGCAAGCATGTTCACAATGGCAATGAGCCTCTTCAGAACATTTTGCTAGTAAAGAGACTCTGATGCAATCTTCTCTTGATGCTGATCATCTATGGTGGCCTTTAACCTTAGTCTCATTTCAAGCTCTTTCCACCTGTGGAATGCTCTCTGGTGATTGCTACCTTCTCACGGCATGCCAGATTTCTAGCCAGATTTTTCCAGTCCTTTGTTCCTGTAGAACCCAATGTGGCTGGAACATTAGACTGGAAGAGTTTGCAACAAAAACAATATGCAGCATTCTGGGTTTTTGAGTACATAAGCCATGGCCTCTCCACATTGTCACCATTGGGGATTTCACACCAGTAATGTGTTGCATGGAAACTTCTATTTTCATTGTCTTTGGGGAACACAAAGTCCCTCAGGCTACTGCTCAAGTGGGTCCACAGTCCTGGATCATCCAGACTTAAGGAACTAAACTCAGCAACAGCTGTTTCTTGCGCCTCCACCACACTCTTCTCTGATCTACACTTTTCTTCAGGAATGTGCATGGTTACATCCATTTAAGATGGAGATATGGATGCTGCAGTAGCTGCCAGGTGACCTGCACTCTGACTAACTGGAAGATCAGGCATCTCCTCACATCCTCACTGGCGCCAGAAGACTCACCGTGAACATTTGTGTTTATGTATCTCAGGAGAGCTCCTTCCTGCTTAGATAGAAAAGTTTCCTTTACTTTCTTTCTTTTTCTGAATGCTGCCCCAGAGGGGCGTTTTCTTCTTTCACTCATGACTGCTGTTCTGTGCCAGTATAGGGGCTCTCAACATTCAACTGAAGGGGACAAATAAGCAGGCTGGTAACAGGGCCTGAGCAAGGGAAGATATCAGCCTCTTAAGGGCCTAACTGGCTCCTACTACTTCAGTTGACTGCCTTTTCTCCTCAAGTGGGTTTAGGGAAAGAGCAAGAAACAGGAAGCTCCCTGAGAAGCTAGTGTTAATCAGTCCAGGCTCCTGGGGGTACTAGAGACGTACAGAGGAGGAGGAGCCTCTTATCTCTCCCTGCAGCTCCTGCTGCTTTCTGTTATTCCCTCTCACCTTTTCTCCTGCCTGCCTGTTATGTCACTTGTGCCCTCCTTCCTCCAGCACAGCACTCCACCTTCTCTCTGCATCTACAGCAGAGAGAATACATATGCACCAGCAGCAGACAAAATTTTCTACACTCTGGGCCCTAGCGGCACCCCACCCAAACCCAGCCTGGCACCTGAGGCGGCCGCCTCAGTTCACCTCATGGTAAGGCCAGCCCTGCCAACATACCATTGTATGTACACACATACTTACAGGGAGCATTGCTTCAGCCCATTCTCCATGACCTCTCTGAAGAAGCTTGATTCGTTCTAAATCATAACAAACTTGAACGAGGTCACCCACTTGAAACTGTGAGGTACCTCCTTCTGCACCTTGAGCAGCATCTCCACTTCGGACAACATTGGCTTTGGTGAGAACAGCTGGATTAAATGTCCACCTAGAAAATAATATATTTCAAATTAATGATCTTTTCTTTTTTAATATAAAAAGTGGGGGCTATATTTTAAAAGGTTACTTGTTGCCTTAAATTGTGCTTTTGTGCCCAGAAATTTTTGTGATTGGACACTATGGCTTAGCTGCTTTTAATCCCTTCCACTTAGTTTACCAGCTGGTGGTTGCAAGGATAATCTTCTGAGAGGTGCACCTGAAGCAGTCAGAACATTCCCATGGTTGGTTCTTGCAGCCTAAGGGAAAAAGCTGCCAGCCATGAAATGGCAGCTGTGTTGTGACTGTGTTTTGGTTTGTTTGTTTGGGGAGGGGGGTGCGTGGACTTATTACCTAGGGCAGGGATTAGTGGCCTGAGAGTCTGGCATTCCTCTCAAAATACAGGATAACTGATAAGGATGGATTGCTCTGGAAAGAATTGATAGGGAAAGGAGAGGGCTTGGAATCTAAATACAGGGTTTTCTTCTTTCCTCAGAGACGGGGTTGGACAGATAGGAATATGCTATTTCAACCAGATGTACGGCCTGCAGCCCGACATTTGGTTAAACTATTTTGATTTGTACCATGCAATGTATTGGTTTGTGTGCACTTAGTTAATGTTATGCTAGTTTACATTCACTTAAAAAAACAGCACATGACTAAGACAAACATGTGCGTCCAGAGCTATTTTTCTGCAGCTGGTCCATGTGTGTCTAGTACCACAACCCCAGAAAACCAAAAGCAGATTTTGTAATCAAACTGTTGCTTAAAAGGTTACTATGGTAGGAAATGCATTTGTTCTCAATCAAGTGCCTAACACTTTTGAGCACTATACAATTCTCTTTCCATTCACTTTTGTTTCAGAAATATGGAGGTTTCTTATTTTGGAGAAATATAAAGATTATAAATATATACGTTTGTGTAAGAAACCTCTATATTTCAATGAACAAGTTACAGGTTGGCTTTTAATATCATCACACAAAGTATATTGTCTAAAAAATCATGAGACTGGAGGATTTACACCATTTCTCCCTTCAACTAAATGGTTTGCTGAAAGACGGCTGCCTAAAAGTTAAGAAAACTTATTAAAAACAAAACCCAAATAACTAGCTATTGTAACTTAATGTAACTGCACAAACATATTCAGGTTGAGAAAAGTAAGTGATCACTTTCAGCTACGCATGTTTTTCCTTATGCTTTTTACTACATTAACAAACTAGGAAGGCAATGCATGCTCACATAGCAGAAAAGCAATATCCTCTAGAGCTTAGGCATTCATGATCAAACTTACGCCTCACTCTCCTTTGTAAAAGCAGCATCTTCAGAAAGCAAGAACCTGTTCAAACCCAAGAGGCGATAAAATTTGCAGCTTGGATTAACAATTTGGAAGAGAAACAAGGATAGGAAGTACAACACTGAGTAGATGGGCTCTGCTGTGAAATCTCATAACAATAAATTCAAGCATCTCGGAGTATATTTATTCTGCAAGGCTATTTATCTTTACTGTTTTGTTCCAAACATAAAACTAAGTATACTTTTATAGTATAGATCTGTTGAAATTACTGGGAGTCTTAATTTGTTCTCCAGTGGTCACATTTGGCAATACATATTATATATGAAACAAGGGATTGTCTGCCTTCATGCTGGACATAACTATCACATTAGCCTCTACTGTATGGTAGTACACTAGTTCTCAAAAAATGCTCCCTAAGGACACAGCCAAAAGAAATAAACACTACTGAGAGCTATATGCAATCATGTTTTCATGGTTAGTGCATGGAGCTGTGAAATATTCATATTGTGAAATTTTTGGAAGTAACCATTTTAATTACTTAGAGAATTAATAACTTTAATAAATACAATTATCTGACAGACAACATACATTAAAATAAAACTCAAAGGGACATTTTAGAAAAAAAGACCTCATATCAAACATCACGAATATTTAACTGAAGGCAGGTTAAAGGTGAGAAAATTGCAAATAATCTCTTTCCCATCGAAACCTCTCACACATGCTATAAAGATTATCATCATTGGGATGTGGCAGATGGGAACCCCTTATTACACAAGCCAGGAAGAAGACAAACTCTTATTTGGATGGTGGGATGTCGTGAGAACCAAAGAAGGGTAAAAAAAATAATTTTCAAGCCCTGCAACTTGTGAAGTTAAAGGAAGTCTGTCATAGGAAAGGTTTGAGAATATGTAACAAACCTGTTGCCGCTTGGATACTGTACTACTATGTCATGATCTTCATCAATGCCACAAACTGTGCCAGTGGTGGTTAAGGTCTCAAACATGCCATCGGTCCATCCCCCATGACCATGCTGCAAAGACTGTACAATTTCTAAATCAAGGTCAATGTTTACCAGATCACCAATCTGCAGCCCACCAGGATTCCTGTTACCATTTTGCTCACCTGAAATTGAATGAAAAACAAGAACATGAAATATACAAGTCAACTTCGGTAAGTGCAATAAAGGTAACTTCAAGAAGATATCTAACACCTGCCAAGTGCCCAGTTTTAAAGATCTGCTGCTTGGCACATTCCCTTCCCTCTTAAGTCAAGGTTTACATATGTTGTCTACTATATATACTAAGGAACTTCTGCACCAAACCTCACTAGACCTTATCTTTTAACTCACCTACACCTCAAAAACAAAACTACTCAAAAACAAAACTGCAGCTACTTTTGTAATGAAGTACAACCATATACCACCACGCAGCTTAGATACTAGAGTGGTGAGTTCAATGTATAGAACCTATATAGAATAGCTCACAACCTATGTAACAAAATAAGCCAGTACGACTAATTATAGATATTTAGTTAGAAACTTGAATGCTGATGACTTCATGTTTACAAATCTGCAATACTGCATTAAAATGATGTTTAAACCATTCTACAAAACTGTGCAATTATCTTTCGCTATTAAGAGAAACATGTAAAAGCTGAGCAAATGTAAGCCAGAAACATTAACTAGACAGCCAACTTTAACAACTTACCAGCTACATATTTGGTATACTGTTTGACAAACATATCTACAGACAGTTGAAACATATCAGTTAAGATACCGGTTATCATTGCAGCATTTAACCATGGTAATGCACAGAAATGCCACCATTCAAATCTCAATTATTTGGTGCATCCCACTAAGGAACGCTGATTAACTTTGGTTCAGTTCTCAAACTTAAATACTGACTTGGGACACTGAAATGTTTCTGTTTACTTAAAACTATCTATTTCTTTCCTTCTCCAACTCACCTAGCACAGGACAATGGTCCCTGTAGAAAGAGCCTCCTTTGGCATCCTGAACACATTTCAGGTCAGACTAAAGAAAGATATTTAGACAATTTTAGTTTTAACAGAGTGAACTTGCAGGTTGACATAAATCTGTGAAATCAGAACAGAAATACACTGAAATATTAGAGGTTGAAAAGCTCATGCATACAAAAATAAATGCATTACGCCAATTCTGAATGCAAAGAAAATTTCAAATATTTTCCAAAATTGTAACCCATCTATTTCTACTACCTATTCCTTTAAGGTAGGGCTGGGCATTGATAGGATTTGATAAATGTTACCAGTATTATCAAATGCTTTAAATTTAAGGCTCAAATTAACGCTTTTAGGATCTAATAAACTACACTGACCAAGAAACCTCATATTCATAATTGCTATTAGAATTGCACAGAGACGCTTTAAACTGTTTCACATTACCTTTCTTTAAAAAAAAAAAAAAAAAAGGCAATCAATACACGCAGAGGAAGAACACAAAATGAACACTACAGAATTCAGGAATGTCTGAATACCATACTGGACATGATAGCCTTGCCTGTGCAGCATCAGCTTGGGTAAGGATGTGTCAGTGTTGCCATTATAAAGCCTATACATTTTTTGTTTAAGATGTTTATGACATTCATTTTAACTTATGGGCCCTGGAGAATATCAGAAAAAGCAGAATAAAAGGGTATTTTGGTTGCTTTCAGAATTCTGTGTTTAACTAAAATCAGATTTTTTTTCTTTAAAAAGTTCTACTGGCTATTTCTCCAAAAGGGCCTCTTCCATAACATGAAAAAAATTAAATGTGAAGAACAGCTACTGTATAAACCCAATTAAAAGTTCTCATAATTTCCCCTTCATTTAGCTTCTGCATATCCCCTAATCCAAATTGCTGCCATCTGGTGTTACTCTTTATGGAACACAATTCCCATCAGGCAAAGGTCATTCTATGTTTATGGGGATGGGAAGAGAAAACTGATTGGGCAATGCAATTCAGACTATAGTAATGGGAGAAAGACAACAAAAGAACAGGTGGTGGAAGATATATAAGCTAAACGTGCTTTCATAAAGGCTGTATCTCATTCTCCCGCTTCCCCAGGCCTCTTGCAGTGAGACTATTCTCTAGCAAGAGAGATGAACTGAAATCCATTCATGCCTCTCCTGATCCTTAAGTTAGTGACAAATATAATGCTTACATCCCTTTAAACACACAATACCACCTCCTAGCCACTACTATCTCTAGGCGCTAGAAACAGTATGATTTGAATCCTTCTCTCGAATAAATTCCTAAAGCTATATGCCACTATTTAATAATGATACTATATATACATCCATGAGAACAGATGCCAGTATAAGCATATATTCATTTTTAAAACTGCACCAAATTTTGTACTCCTACAGCTCCTCTGATACAATGGTCAGTACAGAATATCTGTACTACAGAGTCCACAAAAAGATTTGATTTCAAGATTTCATGCACTTTACTAGGATTTTATATGGTAAATATATACATATAATAGTCTGTTTTATACACTTGCGTTCACTGCACACTACAGTGCGTAACTTGGTCAGTATTTTAGAGAATCTGGTATTGTACTTGCAGAAGCAAGCCAGCTTTCCAATATGTATGGCTTATTCTTGGATAGATAACCTTTAATATATATGTATTCTAAGTAAGCAAAATTTCAGATTGTATCAGACTACAGCAATTCTCTCAATGTTCTGTCAACATAACAAGGAATATTCAAGTCCAAACCAATAGAACGATCATCTTCCCACTTCTTTATATTATGCTTAACCAATGCTGTTCAAAATTCCACTCCTCCTTTCGCTCAAGGATTTTTCCTGATTACCAGGATAATAAAAATATTGATACTTCGTGCACCAAAGGACAGGTAGTAGATTTTTTTTTCTTGAAGTAGTAACTAACAATTTTCTACCACTGATTTAAAGGGCAGCCTATTAAAACTAATTCTATTTTTAACTTAATCCTAAAAGACACAGAACTTGAATGAAGCAGTAACAATGGTCAACCCACCAGTACCTCACTATAGTTGTTCATGCCATGGAATCATGCCAAAACTTAGTACTGACACTAAACTTTAGAAAGATGGCTATTTAAAAACAAGGAATGAGGCTGATCACCCCATGTCAAAAATGACAACAGAAACAAGCGTTCAGAGATAACTGTCAAAAATAATTAGAATCAATAAGTGTCTGCTGTATCAGGAAAGACTGAAAATATTGGGACTGTTTAGAGAAAAGATGGAGGTACACCAAGTAATGAATGATATGGAGAAGGTGTATCAGACACTCCAAGCTACCCTCTTCTCTCTCTACAAGAACAAGGAGCTTTTCAATGAAACTGAAAGACAGCGAATTTAAAACAGGTAAAAGGAAATATATTTACCAGAATGCACAATTAATATATAAAATTCATTGCCACTTGATGTTGAAGCCAAGAGTTTAGCAGGTTTCAAAAAAAGGATTTATATGGCAAAAGAAGCCAAGAACATTAAATAGGATTAAAAACCCATATGCTTCAGGCAGTATGCTAACCGCAACGGTTAAGATGAAAACACCCCTATGAAAAGTTTCCATAATTGTCCACTGCATGGTTTCTTGCAACTCCCTCTTAAACGATCAGGTTTGATCAGTGCCAGGGACAAGTTACTGGAGTGGACAGGCCACTGGTCTGATCCATGAAGCGGTTTCCTCTACTATAGTGTACTACCCTAATTCTGTGCATGAAATTCTCCAGCAATGTCCTAGATGTAATGACAGATTTCTCTTATTCAAAAAATTAACTGTGTCAAAAAGCTTTGTTTTTAATCCTCTTAGAGAATTCTGATGTACTACTTTAAGGTAACCCACAATGTGTCTGGATGAACAGGCCTCAAGTGGCAGTCAGGAAGAGAAAAAGTACAAAATAATGCCCAAAGGAAAACAAGGGCAATGGATCCTTTCAGTTTCCTTCACCCTCTCAGAACTGTAACTATTCAAATCTTGCTGGCAAATACCCCACACAGAGATAACTTACAGAGAACTCTGACATTAATGGATGTTAAACCTAAGTTATTTCTTCCAAAAACTCTCCACAGTTGAGGGGAAGGCCCTTCGTAATGAAAAGAAAGACAAGGGGGAGGCTAGAACGAACACTGAAGAAATGCAAACAATCTTTAAAGTTGTTTACCAAAGGAAATTTGTTAGCTGAGTGAATAAGTGAATTCCCAAGGCATAAGATCTATTTTAGAAATGTGTAGGTTTAAAGCACCCCATAGCGGTAACATGTTTGTAACATGTTACAGGCTCTAACTTGCTTTTGGATCCAAACAAAATGTTTAAAATCTTTTAGCAACCATGGTCAGTTAACCACATTTCACCTCTGCCAGTGAGCTAAGATGGCAGATGGCTGTGTTCCTTTAACCAGCACCATATTGTTTGAGTGCAGGGCTTCTTCCCCCCAGTTGCATGCAGCAGAGTCCACCACACTGTGCTGCACCCAGTGCTGTTGATGCTTTTCTGAACACATCCTTTTAGCAGTCGATCACTTCCCTAGGCACCATCGGATAACTGCCCTAATTATCCCAAAATTAACATATAAATATGCAAAAAGAACAGGAGGACTAGCGGCACCTTAGAGACTAACCAATTTATTTGAGCATAAACTTTCGTGAGCTACAGAATTCAGAATGCATCCGATGAAGTGAGCTGTAGCTCATGAAAGCTGATGCTCAAATAAATTGGTTAGTCTCTAAGGTGCCACAAGTACTCCTTTTCTTTTTGCGAATACAGACTAACACGGCTGCTATTCTGAAACCTATCATATAAATATGGTGTAGCTGGTAGGTGTGGATACACAAAGATGGCTGTGATGGCAGCACTAAACCATATTTCTTGGTATCTTAAGTGATCATGTCCACTTTCTGGTCACAAAATTATAATTAAAACTTGTAACGTGGACAGTGCCCGTTTGCTGCAGACAATGTTGAAGCCTCAGTTCTGTTTCCATCCACAATTATGTCTGATAAACACAAACACTTTGAAACAAATAGTAAGTTACTGAAGAAACTGATTTACAGCAAGTTTTAAATGTAGTGTCAAAAATAAACTGTCAATATGGAAAATTAAAGCACATTTGATATAAAAATGCCAATGCACAGGTTTTTTTTAATCGAAGCTTCTTTGTAAAAATGGGTTACTATTCTTTATTAAATGGCTGATCAAACATCTCTGGTTTGTATAAGATAGTATCTATCAAAGAGGCTTCCACGTACTAAACCATTCTATTTATGGTTGGGTTATCAAGAGCTCTAATATCCATTTAGCCGATATTCTACGAATATTGATAATTCCCCCAATTATAAATATTCCCCTTTGAGATTATGAACCTGTTCAGTCAAGTAAGAGGTATAATCAGATTAAAATCAGATGGAGAAGTAACAAAGTGCTATATTTTGATTTTCTCCTAAATTAAACTAGACTTTATCCTGTAAGTGCTGATATGGTGCAAAATTTACTATTTTTACAAAAGCTGCTTTGTCATCCTGTTAAATGTAATTCTTGTTGCAGGAATAGGATAGAAGGACATTCTAATGTAAGTTAGTATATCTCCTCTCTGCAATATATAACCAAGAAAAAAAAATTAACAGAAATGATGCAATGATAATGCTCATTAATATGTCTCAGCAGTTGACAATCAAGTAAACTTTGTTGGCTCACACTAGGGTAAGAGCACATAAAAAGGAAACAAAGATATCAACAGAAGTCTCATGACCAAACCTGACCCACTTTTTGTGGTCTTGTTATACTCTAAAAGTTGTAAAATCAAAATGAGAAACTTCATGCTAAAGTCTGAAACACAGTAACTCCAAAGTAGGAAAAAAATACTCAAACTATCTGAAAATGTTTTGAGTGTTCTTCACAGTGAAAATTAAATGACAACTGAAAGACTTGCAGTGTTCTAGTCTTGACACTTGGCATTGCGGAGATTTTCAAAAAACAAGTTCTGAGGCATTAAAGAAAAAGTCAGGGCCTTTTAAGGAAGTTTATAAATAAATATTTCTATTTTTTACCAATTCTAATTGAAGTAAAACATTAATGCTAGGAGGCAAATTGCATTTGCAAATGTAAATATCTGTTATATTCAGGCAGAAGCTAGCTCTAAAGTTTAAATGATTTGCACCGATGTTTAATAAAGTCTCAGATCAGACTTCCTTCCTAATGCATATTCATGATCCATCCAGCTGTATTCACAATAAACTGATTAACAGCATGCAAACAGACAGAAGGATATCACAAAAGGAGAATAAAAGCACAGCATAAGCTATTCTTACTACCCTCTCCCCCCCTCCAAGTATTTTACCCTTTGTGTTGCTTTACTCCTTACCATGCCCTCAAAGCCAACTCTATAAAGATTTTTAGCGCCATTGTCCCATAAAACATATGCTGCACTGTGTGGGCTTGAAGCACTCCAGTCCTGGATTTCAGTTACCTATTGAATTTAAAAATAGATAAATGTGTTACAAGAGTTTAGCAACATATTTTGAACTTTAAACTTCCTCTACCACTTCTACCTATAGTTAAAAGCATGATATAGCAGGGTTTACTTAAGCTTTTTTTTTTTAAAACCAGAACTCCAGGTCCCCCAACTCCATTTTATCATTTTCTACCAAAACCAACGTTCATACACCTTAATTAATGCTATCCCTAGGAAATAAACATCCAGATTGCCAGTTCCATAAGATACATATTTTTCAGGTAAACTGGTTTAAAAATGGTAGAGAAGTACAAAATGAAATTTACTGGTTTACAACGCTTTTACAAGTCCTTACTAGAAAAAACAACTCACTGAAAATATCAAAAATGGCAACAACTTATTCTCAGCACTTGTTTTTGTTTTAAGCTACTTTGGTTACATCAGGCTGGTGGCCTGCAGGTAGCAGTCTGTATTATATGACCCAATTTTAATCCCAGTCTTTAAATACTAGGACAGAAGGGGAGTGAAAGATGAAAAGATTGGGTCTTTGTATTTTTTCTTTGCACTTCTGAAATACTGATGCCATGTAACAAATGCAACCCTGAAGAGGCATCCATAACACACAAGCATCTTTTTGAATGTATTGTCTTCATTGTCTTTCTCCTAACACTTATCCAAACGCCTCTCTCACTATTTGCTGTCTCCCTCTTTTCTTAGACCCCATCCTGAAAATATTTGTTCCTGTGCTTTTCTTTAAGCATGAAAATAGTCCCACTAGTTAAAGTTAAGTGAACAAGTGTTTGCAGGAGAAGGACCTAAAGTGTGTGAGCTCTTCAGAGCAGTAATGCCACCTTTGCTTTGTAACATGCCATAGTCATATATGGTGTTATGTAATTAAGCCACTCATCTCCAGATGCGTTACCATGGCTACAACACCCATAATTACTACCACTGGAAAAAGGAGAAATATTTCTATTTTTCAGGTTTCATGGGGAAAATGACTATTCAATATTTAATTAAGTTCCCATTTATTGCTTGTAACTTCCTCTGTGTAGATCTTTCATATATCAATGATTTATTTTAAATCGTTTTAAAAAATAGGAAAATGTAATAGGAAAAACCACAAAAATTGTCAGGGAGATCTAGTCTGAAGGTGCAGTATCTGAAACTCCTTTTAACTTATGTTTTAAAAATTGGATTTCAAGTTTGTTGTTTCCCTTTAGTAATCACCAGATCCCCAAATAGCTAATTCCAGATTGTATATAGATTTTTCATAATACAAGAATACACAGTAACTATGCTTGCACAGCAAAATATTTTATTTAAATTATGTTTAGACAGCAAAATAAATTTGATTCAATGCATCATTTCACTAAAATAATAAAAGTTACTCATTTTCTATAATCTCTCTTATGTATGTTAAAGAAATTGTATTATGCCTTACTTCCCGTTTAAAATCCACATTTATATCAAGTTCTTCTGGGCATATAATTAATTCTCCTGCATATTTTCTACGGTTTCTGTTTCCTAGAGCCATGATTTGTCAATTAACAGAACTGCATCTGATTTTATATTAAGTTCTAACATGCTGAAGAGGTCTTTATTCCAAGACATCAGGCTAGCACATAAAACTATTTCATGAACAAGTCAGTAATGTAGTACCTCCAACTAAAGAACTTCCAGAATTGTCTAAACTCCAAAAAAGCCAAAATCTAATAAAACTGGAAGATCCCCCAAAACAACAGATTACAAAGTAGAAACCTGTTAAGTAAGCACTTAAATTTTAAAATAACCTGCTGAGCCAGTGATATACAGAACAACTTGGTTTGTCTGATAGCAGTGAAGAGAAAGCAAAATTCCGTGTTGTAAAGGCTCATTGAGTGGGTATGTCTGAGAATGTTAGTTTTTACATGAACTCCTGAATGATCCTAAAGCTCACCCAGAATCTTTATTTTTATGAACATTCCAAAAACAGGGAATTCAGGTAATCTGCAAGTCTCATATTTTCAATTTTGATCATTTAAGCTCAAGACTACATTCTATAAGAGTGGTTCTCAAACTTTTGTACTGGTGACCCCTTCACACAGCAAGCCTCTAAGTGTGACACCCTCCCCCCCCCCCATAAATTAAAACACTTTTAAAAAATATTTAACACCATTATAAATGCTGGAGGTGAAGTGGGATTTGGAATGGAGGCTGCAGCTCACAACCCCCCATGTAATAACTTCAGAACCCCCTCAGGGATCATGACCCCCAGTTTGAGAACGCCTGTTCTATAATAACTTACAGCAGTATAAGTGGTACCCCTTTAAAACAAACGCTTTAATGGTAAACAACATTAAGTTTCAGAAGTTTACAGCAATGTAATCTAAACAGCTGTTACCCATAAGTAATATGTGATGTATTTTCTTAAGCCATTTTCATTTTTACCTTCCCCCTACGTCCATTGCCACCATCTTGATCTTCCCATTGCCAATCAACTCCTCGTACCACCCTGGCACCTGCAAAGATTCCTCTTGCTGTAATTTTCTTTGATTTACGACGAGACTCTAACAGCACCCTAAAGTTAAAAATCAAATGACACGTTAATAAAAGCAACTCACAAGAGGTCCTGAAATGGAGCATTTAACCAATACTTAACATTACTGAACATTAAAAGATCCTTCAAAATGAAAAGAACTAGGAAATGTAGGGTTGAGTGAGTAAGTTCATCTTTATGAGAAAGCTCAGCACATTGTATTGAAAATTCAGCATTCTGAAAAATCACATGGTGAAAAGCTCTTCTTTCCATGTCTAAATTTTACTTTTTTGCCATTAATATTTTAAGTAATATTAAGATTATTGGTTTGTATCTCCAGGGTTCCTGGTAGCATCATATTGCCAAAACACTAAAATGTATTAACACCTACATATGGGTATTATCAGAATTGTTAAAGTCAGTAAAGCAGAATGCAAACTCATTTATAAACAATGTATTTTTTCCCCTGTCAGGGCCAGCTCTAAGCAAATTTCAACATCTACGTAAAACTATATTTTCCCCTAATTCTGTATCCTCTTTATTCTGATAGTTATTGTGACACCCTGGCACCCCCCATATTCATCATTGTCATATAATTATGGTATGTTTTGTACAAAGTATGCGTTGTGAGGTATCATTCTAAAAGTCTTGATCTGTTGAATGTTAATATCCTGTTGGATTGTATGTGCTATCGTATGTGAAGTTATGAAGTTTTGCTACGTGTCTGTTAAAGATGTTGTGAAGTTGGAAGCACCCACAACAAGCCTTTCAGGTACCACAATGAAGAAGCTAGACAATGCTAATAGCACATCAAAGACAATGGCCATGGAAAAGGCTTGCCCTCACCAGGGGATGCTTCAGACAGCCTCTGGATAATGGCTGCCATGACTCATCAAGCATGCACGGGCATGTGACCAGACCACATGAACTCCATTTTGATACATGTATTTTTCCAAAAACTGGGCTGGGAACTTGGCTTGGAACAAAAAGGGTTCCCACTATATGGAAGAAACTATAAAAGGAGGAAGTGACATCACCAAGAGGCCTCACTCCCTCTACAACTAAACACCTGGACACACCTACTTTGATCTGTCTGCGGTCACTTACAATCACTCAAAAGCTATATTTCTGTAGTTAATAAATCTATTTTATATATATTTTTTTTACCTAAAACAGCGTGGTGTGAGTGAAGTGTTTGGGGAAAAATCTCAGCTCAGTTAACAAAGGCTTTGTGCTTATTCCTCTCCACATTGATGGAAGGGACGGACTGGGTAATAACTCTCATATACTGGTCACGTTCTTGACCAGGGCAGGACAATATAGCTCTGGCATCCTAGGCTGGGGATATTTTGGCTGAAGCCTCTCTATTGTTAGTTCATGCATTCATATACACAGCTGGGTGTGGCCCCTGCCTGTGGATGATGGTGTGAGTGCAAGCTTGGAAGGCTTTGCACCTTGTCACAACATCAGAGTGTGAGGAGGGAACCCAAACTGGTAAAACAGAGGGCTCAGTTGTACTCCAGTTCCAGATGGCACCCCAGGTGGCAGGACCCATCACAGTTATATTTTGGTATCAGGCTATTATTCCCCCTTGCTTTCATATTGGAGGTCATTTGACAATTTTTTTTTCTTCCTACTGCACATTTTGGAATCTTTCACTCAATATTTCAACTTGTCTTCCATCACTCTTATTTGTCTGTAGTGCACTTCTCAAAATCTCATCTCCAGCCCACCCTCAATTTTCTGCAGAATGTAAGTTATATGTCCCCAGTGGATCTGCCTGAACAGGGTACTTCCTTGACTGCAAGTGGAGGTAGGTGTTGGATCATATTAAAGAAGTTCTGTATTAAAATCACAAATGAGTTCGGTTCCCCATAGTTTAAATTCCAGGGTATCACTAATTAAGAGGTCTCTTGGTTTTTGGTACTGTTTCTCTCCCTCTATGTGTGAAAATTGCAAGCTGCTAATTGTGTTAGTACATTCTAAGAGAGAGTCTGTTCTCAAAGCAATTCACACAGAGAGAGACTCAAAGCAATACTCTATAACAACAGAAACAGCACCCAGAGACTCCCCACCCTTTTGTTGTATTAACAATTGTGATTAAAATAGAGATAGAGGATGTATGTGGATGGATGCTTGGAGTGGATAATAACTGAGTGATCAGGGAGGTGCCAGCCTAAGAATCCAGTGTCCATCGGCTGAAGAAGGCGTCAAGTGGAAATAACCACCCAACAGCCTCAAGAATGAGAGAACCAAAGAACAAGATAATATCTAGCAACACGGAGCCGTCAGGAATGTCTCATCTGCTGATTGATTCAGCAACAGCATGATGAAGCAATTCCCATAGACTGGCATAGGAAGAAATTCCTATAAAAATGGACTCTAGAAAGTGAGAACTTTGGGGTCTGATTCTACAAACCAACTTCCAGGAGCATCAGATTAGCATCTGACAAGGCCCTGCTCCCTCCTCATGTCCAGGCCACCTGGCCAGTGGCTTGGCCTGAGCAACTCTAAGGCTGGTAACTATGATAACAACCTTGCAGAACGTGTGTGTGTATAAATATGAGATTGAATGGAATGTTATAACAATAACTAACTGCTTACTATGATTCTTTCTGTATTCACAGTGAATGTGGTATTTTGCCTTTTCCCCTTTAATAAGATCCTGCTGGTTTTTAATTTATTGGTATAACATAGGGACAGACCTGAACAGGTAAAATTAAAATTTTCTCTGAAGAGTCACTATTCTGAATGCCCATACTCCCCCACTCTGTTCCCTAAAAGTCACGATGGCATGAAGCCCGAGATTTTTTGGCAGACAAAGCATATCTTTAATCTAAGCAGAACTGTAGATTTCTCCTCTTCACCCCCACTGCCCCGCAACCATTTTAGGAAGAGAATAAAATTCTTCTGCTGAATTTATCACAGTCAGCAGATGAGGAGCCACAGAAGGAATAAGCTGCTATTGCAAACTATGCAAACAGCAGATCAAGTGATTAGTGATTTCTTCTACTTTTTCTGTCCAGCGAATGAATGAGAGTGACGGACTCCATAAAGAGATGTTTTGTTTGGAACAGGATTTTAGCCTTCTGTCAAAAAATTTTTAAAATGTCTACAAAACCGAGAGATTTATCAATAGTAGATTTGACATCAGCATGCAGTTCATTATACTATTCTGGACTCATGAATTAAATTGGCTGAGCTCTCAGCTTACCTTCACCCACTAATGGAATATCTCTAAACACTTACCTCTTTCGAACCTTCCCTCAAATTCCACGGCAAAAAAAAGTTACATATTTTCAGTTTATTTTTCACAGCTAAAGTGGCTCCAACAGCAACAGGTTTCTTGAAGCTAACACATCCTTTCTGTGTATATGAGCGGCATCATCAAGGCAGAAGTCAAACTGGGCTACAGGAAGAAGCTAAGGGGATGAGCTCTAAGAGCGCATAAGTATATGGTGAGCCTATGGATTGCTATCACTGCTTACCTCGGAAAAGCAGACGAAAAGGGCATGTGCTGGAACAGACTAACTCATAGAAACATTTTGGCTACATCAAATACCTCTTTTTAAAAGGGACTGGAAAGTTCAACTATCAAGCAATATAAAAATAACAAGGAGTACTTGTGGCACCTTAGAGACTAACAAATTTATCTGGGCATAAGATTTCGTGGGCTAATAAATAAATAATAAATTTGTTAGTCTCTAATCTGCCACAGATACTCCTCATTGTTTTTGCTGATACAGACTAACACAGCTACCACTCTGAAGTAATATAAAGAAGACCATTCTGCCTATCAATGCAATGGGATTTTAAACAGAAGCAGATTTGAAAAAAAAATATTTGTATAGAAATCAATTTCTCTTCCAGGTCACTTTCTGTGTTCCATTAAATATTATTAAAGACCTGTGTTTGAAAAAGACATCTTCCCCTCCCTGACCCAACTTATCCTTTATGCCTCATATTCCAGCAAAGTCATAATTCTGTTTCTAATTCAGCTATCCTGTTGACATTATGTATTTTGGTGCCTATATACTACAGTGGTACAAACATCAGAAATGCACAGATAGGTGAATTGTTAATAAAGCAATTACTTTTGGCATTTAAGTGGTCATGGTTAGGCTTCAAAGATAAGTGAACAGAAAAGTACACTGCGAACTCTACTGGACAGTTTGGAAGCTCAAATTTCATGTCTCTCCAAATGTATACCTGCTATGTAAAAGCTCAGGTATGAAAACACTATACTTAATGTGTATTTGTTTCAGAAAAATATATGAAAAACAGTCTCAGTCTTTCACAGAAAGAATGACGACTTTTCATGGACATTACTTGTATATGAAACTTTTTCTTTCACGAAGAAATACACTGTTCTGCCTTCTTTCCTTATCACAACCAGAAGTACAGCTAGTGAATTAGGACTCTGACACAGTAATAATACAGAATGCTGTAAGAAAAAAAAGAAATACTGAGTTTGAGACACCATAATACTCAGCACCTACATAATGATTTTAATCGTAATTCTCAAAGCATTTAACAAAGGGAAAGTACCATAGTCCCATTTTACAGAAAGAAAGCATGACAGAGAGGTTAAGTGACTTGTCTAAGGCTGCAAAATAAATCAGTGGCAGAATCAGGAACAGAATCTGTGTCTTGAGAAAATATGTTATATCGCTTAACTTACAGTAACCAAATGAGCAGTTAGACAAAGTATGTATCTACAATAAATTATTTCCTGTATTTAAACTCAGGAAAAAAAAAAAAAAACACATTTTACCTTTCACTTCCTGGTGTGGTTATTCTATAAAAACGATGCCTCAAGTGATGTTTGTCCCCATGATAACAGACTGTGCATAGGTCATAATTTGTGCATTCAGCACATTTCCATCTGATGCCAATGATTGGTTGCTGTCGACAAGTATCACACATAGTCCCATCATGCTTGATACCTATGAAAACAAGAATGTAACACCAGTATGATTTTTAAAAATACTATTTAGATCTTTATTGCCATTAAAAATTAAATTAAATGTGTTATTAAAGAATACTTGAGCAAGCAGGTTCACTAGGGGCAACCATATTAGCCCATGCCAATCAAGGAATTATGGATGGGGAAGAGGTTTGGGGACTATCCTTCATCTTTCTGGTTGCTAGTCCATGGCTGAAAGGTCCTTCCCTTCTCAACAATTAAATATATATTACTGACCACATTTATTTTTTTCCCAGCTACATACTCAATACAGATATTCTAAGAGGAAAGATAATGAAGTTTCCCTTAACTTCTAGAGATTAAATTGTCAGAAATCCCCATCAAAAACACTAATCTCTTGGGGAGTTTTAACTGTCAGGCTAATTCTCTACTAATGGCTCAATAAGGAACTGTAACAACTACTGTGCAGTGACACAGTTTATGTTAAGGATCTAACAGTTGATGTTTTAGTCTGATTTATATTTAACAGCCGCAGGACAACAAAGGACCTTAAATTCTGTCCATCTATATTTTTAACCACAGTTTGAAAAATGTACTTGCCTGTGATCAGTAGGAAGCTCTCATGGACAACTGCTATTATTCAATAGAATCTATGCTTTGATTTTTAAAAAATTAAGTTGCTAGCTCTTTTGGTTATTAAGGTAACTTGCAAACCTGAACCACGTGCAAACCGCTGGAGCGTTGTTTCCTAAGTCTGCCAAAAGAGAGCTCCAAAGCCTCTCCATATGCTCATAGCTTTTCCAAGCTATAGCAGAGTAAGAACCAAGCAGGCCTAAAAGTTTTCACTGCTGCTGTTCAGAACCCTGTGAACAGCAGTGAAATGCAGAAGAATCTAGTCAGCTTCACTCTACTGCTGTTAGGAAAGTTATGAGCACCAGAAGCGATAAGCAGTGGTGCTATTCAGTGGTCAGGACAACGCAAAAATGGATGCTAGACAAGGGTTATAGTAGCAGAGAATCCGCCCCAGCTACCCAGCCTTGAGACAACTAGGCATCTCTGACATTAGAGAGGAAACAGACAAAAAAATAAAAGGTTCCTTCTCTTGTCCAGAAGGAACAGTGGTTTGGGAGTGAGGGCTTCAAATTTATCAGCTACCTACTAGCTAGATGCTGATTTGAAAGATGGAATCCTCGTGCAAAGTGGCCACAGTGGTAGGAACCAGTACTCCTTTTCCAACAGCTTGAGGGAAAGGGACCGCGAAAGGGAGGAAGAGAACTGCCTTCCCACCTGGCCACTGCTCCGAAACAAATATCCTCTCACCCCATCTTTTGTCATTCTTTGCCTATAAAGATATATGGCAAACATCTAAGCTTGCGTGTGAAGATTCCCCCAGACCAGGAACAGTGGAAAACAGTCATAAGGCTGCCTTCTGAGGACCCCCTTGTACGCCCAGGTATAGTAGGCATGTCATTTTTAACCACACTAAATGGTAAAAATGACTCAAAGGCACCAAACTCCTTATTTCCTACTTTGAGGTCTTAATGGAGTGACGTGGTCAATTGGACAAGTGAATAAAAGTGAATCCTTTTTGCGCGTAGAGTCTGCAAAATCTCTAACCACTTCCTATTCTGCCTCTTATGTCATCCCAGGGCCGACCTCAAAGGGACTTAAAGGAAAATAACTTATTTTTTTCTCTCCTCATTGTTTAAATTCCTTGACTGATCTAAAATCATCCTCTTCCTTTTTACATCCCTGACTCAGTAACCCCCTCCACATTCAAGATTGCATTTTGTTTAGGGCAATACAGAAAGTTAAAATAATGATCACCAAGAGGCTACCAATTTATACTCCTTAAGAAAATGGGAAAGGGAAAGTGGGGGGGTGCAAAGGGATTTGTCATTTTTAATTGAAGTTGGGCTACAATTGACTACTCTAAAAAAGTAATATGCACCCCACCTTCACATCATGCAAGATACTGGCAGCCCTATCAAGGAGAAAGGATATAGACAGGGAGGTAAAGAGACACAGGACTTTTTTTAAAAAAAAATAAAAAAATCAAGGTGATTCTGCAGCAAATGGGGGAATTAGCTTTAAAAAAAACCACTGTTTTAGTAAATAAACAAGTATGGAATTACATTATCAGCAGCATTCATCTGGTCAAAATTAATACAGAAGAAATATAACCAAAACACATGGTGTTATGATGAATCTCAAATATCTTGGCAATCCACAATTTCTCTCTTTGGTTGAATCAAGCTGTCTGTTGCTACACCAACATAAAACATTTTATTGTTCACTTAAATGAAAATAAAGTTTCAACAACTGAAATTATAAAATATTTAAGGCAGGACTTAACCATTAAGACAGGTGCAAATAAATGTGGAACGTGACTCTTCAAGTTAGATTTTTTAATGAAGAGTCTGACATTTTAATCCAATAAAATTATTTATACTAACCATGTGCATATTCACAATAGAGAAGCAGAAACTCACTTTACAACTCTGACAGATCACAGATTAGTCAGTGATATTTTTTGATAAATCTTGCATTATATTAGCACTAAAAAAGTTCTGAAAATGGTTTTGAGATTTTTGTAGTTGAGATTTATGTATGTTTCCTGTTCCTTTTTTGTTTAACACAAACATATTTGTGGAAGAAAACCGTGATAAATAGCAAACCTGTAAAAACTGAACAAGTATACAATATCATAGTGAAATATCACCATGATCGGAAATACAGCTAACACAAAAATGCTTCCTATGAGACAAAGTCAAGGCGCAGATTTGTTCTTTGCCATTTGAACACTGAATGGTTACAATCAGACATTATACCAGCACACAAGACCCACTGGGTCTCCATGATGGCATAAAGTCTATCCATACAGATGTCATGACTGAGGCCTCCATCTCTATTTATCCATAAAAACAAAGAAGAAAAGGAGTACTTGTGGCACCATAGAGACTAACAAATTTATTAGAGGATAAGCTTTCATGAGCTGTAGCCTTTTCTTTTTGCGGATACAGACTAACACGGCTGCTACTCTAAAACGAAGAAGTACACACATACAGCAAGAGCACGTTTCCCAAAACTGCCTCACTAATGTAGCTTGTCCCTGAAATGGAGATGTCTAGCCGATACCTCTAGACACGGACTAAGAACTTCATTTCAGAAGTCACTGAACAATCTTCAGACAACACTGAGTTTTAGTAAGCAATGTTACTCTGGTCTGGAGTAAGATTGCTGATTAAGCAATAAAAGCTTCATTTTCCCACATGATCCAGCAGGACAATTTTCATTTTAACCAAGACAGAAATTGCAGAAATGCTAGGGAATTGCAAGATTTGATACTTATGAAGCATTAATATAGCCTTGCAGTAGTGATTAAAATATATAACTACTGTCAAACATTTAAAATAAGTAATTTTTAAATACATAGAGCATCTGTCAATTACTATGTGCCTACAAAATGCTGTATTCTGACAAGTGCACAGGCCTGTGAGTAGTGAAATCAAATTGTTAAATTCAGCGTTTTATATATAACTCAAACATTTTTGGAAAATAAACTCAATTATGTTTGAAGTCTAAATCTGTTTACAGGCCTCAAGTTTCTTTATGATTGACAGTAGGAACAGATTTTGGCTTCAAGAACTTCAATCAACAGAACTGATTATACAAAGTCCATAGATTTTGTGGCAATCTGGTAGAAAAACTAGAAAGTTCCAACAGTGGAAACAAATCCACAGTAAAAAGAAAAGGAGTACTTGTGGCACCTTAGAGACTAACCAATTTATTTGAGCATGAGCTTTCGTGAGCTACAGCTCACTTCATCAGATGCATACCGTGGAAACTGCAGCAGACTTTATATATACACAGAGAATATGAAACAATACCTCCTCCTGAGAATTCCTTTTATTAGGTATTCAGAATGAGGAATGAATATAAAATTGAGCTAGCATGCTTGTAGTTATTTGAAAACCAACTGAATTTTTATTTTATAAATAGTATTTTAACAGTATATCTCAAAGAATTACAAGACAAGCAATTTCATTTCAAGGTCCCTATGCATTAATCAAGATGAATATCAATATTTTAAGATAATGAAAAATCATGGAATTATACTTTTATTCATCTGTCTAGACGCTGTAATGCACTTATTTCAGTGGTATATTATCCTGGTAGTAATGTTGGAGTGTAAAATCGGTTAATTTTATTATATATTATAATAAAACATCAGAGTTATTTGTATATCTCCAGAAACATATAAAACATATTTTGGGCTTGCTTTACTGCAGAATTAACTTGAACCCTATCTATACACAAAAACCCTTAACTCAAGTATGGCAGTGCTCTTAACCTTAGTTGGCTGGCCCGTCGAGGGGTACAGGTTAAAGCTCAAGTTAGCACAATTCATCAGGTGCTAACACAACTACTTTGTGTAGTTCAACTTATTTCAAAGTATGGTGCTCTCACTGGAAGTAGGCTAACCTGCGAGGAGTTAACTCAAATTATCTACACTTGATTGAATTCTGCAGTGAAGACATAACCTCAGACACACTGTCAACTCAAATTTTCTTAAAATTTAAAAAATATCCAGTTTCTGATACAGCCCCATTCAAACAATATGTCCCACTTGGGCTTTTCCCCCCCTTCTTTTCCATCCCTTCCCTCTACCCCCCCACCCCACACTTTTTTCTTTTTTTTTCTCTCTCTTAAAAAGGAAGGTTTTTCTGTTCCTTTGCTGATGTTTATAGTGGTCTTTTCAGTAAGGAACTTTAGATAAGCTATTACCAGCAGGAGAGTGGGTTTGTGGAGGGGGGAAGGGGTGAGAAAACCTGGATTTGTGCTGGAAATGGCCCAACTTGATTATCATACACATTGTAAGGAGAGTGATCACTTTAGATAAGCTATTACCAGCAGGAGAGTGGGGTGGGAGGAGGTATTTTTTCATGCTTTGTGTGTATATAAAAAGATCTTCTACACTTTCCACAGTATGCATCCGATGAAGTGAGCTGTAGCTCACGAAAGCTTATGCTCAAATAAATTGGTTAGTCTCTAAGGTGCCACAAGTACTCCTTTTCTTTTTGTGAATACAGACTAACATGGCTGTTACTCTGAAACCTCCCTTTGTGGATTCCTTCTCACTTGCCACTCTAACAGTACTAAGGTGCTGATTCCCAAATTCTAACACCCCCATCCCCAGTTTCTTGCTATTGTTTGTATTACAATAGTACTTAAACATCACAACTGAGATCAAGGCCCCCTTGTGCTAGACAACAGACAATTACACAGTGAGAAAGAGTTTCATCTACATAAGACAAGAAGCCAGCATAGAGGTGACATGACTTACCCAAGCAAGGTCACACAGCAGGACAGTGACAAAACACATTAGAACCTAAAGGTCCAGAGTCCTAATGCTGTGTTCTCTCTATTAGACTATACTACCTCCCCGCTGCATCCCCTTCTTTCCAAATTTCTATCGCTTCCACAAAAGGAACTGTGACATGAAGAAGAGATTTACCACTCAACCCCAACTCCAGCTACCCCCTGGCTCCATACAGGTGTTCTATGAAGAGGAGACATCCATTAGCCTAAAACTCAGAAACAACAACTCCCCTAACTCCTCTTTTATTGCAAACACCCTCATGTGGAGCCTGACATGAAGCAAAAATATGAGCTTATCCCAAACAAGTGCAGAAGAATGCTGTCATCAGGCTAATACATGAGACAGAAATAAATACCATCTACAAGTTAAGTCAAAAATACAAAAACTGAAAAATAGCAAAAAAAAATGGTGAAAACCTCCATAGTCACTTGCAACTACAGTAGCTAAGAACTTTCAGATACATTTCAAGTTGACAATACTCCTTTGAAGTCTATACACTGGATCAAGAACAGCAGGCATTTAAGGTACCAACCCTGCAGACACATGCAAATACTTAATTTTAAGCAGGAGCAGGCAAACAGGTTTCAGTAGGATCATTCATGTGAATGAAGTTAACCACAAGCATAAACATTTGCAAAATCAGGATCCAAGACTGAAACACACACACTCTCTTTCCTTATTGTTTCTGTAACAATTCAAAAAAATTTTCAGCTTACGTTTCTAAACCATATCCCTACTGAATACTCAGTCCAATCCTACCACAGCAAAAGGATATCTAGAGAAGAACAGTGCCACATTTAGAATCATGGGTATCCATCTCAAGTGTTCAATATGACTAAAGTTTTTTCTCTATTGCACATTTGTATTAACAATTTTAATAAGTTCTGTGTTTCTGTATCTTATGAAGTCTGCTAAAGAAATTAACAAACATCATAAGCTTTCTACATCATTTTTCTTTGTATCTATAATTTGGACCAGTGGCCTTCTCCTCCTCCCATTCATTTTCTCTTCTCAAGGCAAAATGCAAATATGAGACATGAAATGAAAACACTAGGAATTCCAATAAATCTGACCAATTATCCTTCCTCTGAACCAATCCTGTCAGGTAAGCTTATGTCCAAATTTTAATTTAAAAAAGAAGGGAAAAAAAGAAAAGAAGAGCCCACTAGAATTTTTCTTTTTTGAAAGTTTAAATGAAAACACGGGGTTTGGCTTTTGTTAGCCTGAACATTCCCTGTAGTATTTACACCACCAAATTTGCCGCATAGTGTCAGTGCAGGAGAACATGAGAGTTAAACCAACAGCTCTAGACCCATTGTCCAAGTTGAGTAAATTCAAAGCATAAACAGATAAGCAAATTTTAAAAACTTAATTATTTTAACTGAGTGTTAACATTCTCTGGCTGTTTCCAAAGTAGAAATAAAGTGTAATGTAAGTAAGATATGTTTTAAATTAGCTGATGAGTTTAGCTCTAACAAAGGGCTGCTGCCAGACATCTTGCTGCCCTCAATACAAAGTGACTGAACCAGTTTGAGAGAGATTTTTAGAATAAAAAGTAAAGATGAAAGAAATCTTGGGTCCCACCGCCTCCCTCCAACCCCACCCATTCCTGCAGAACTGTTCCCTATTGTACATTTACTAACGCTTTATCTAATCACGATTTAAAAGTCCACAACAGAGACGTCCAGGCTACTTCCCCTACAGCCTACAACGCCCCGCGGCTGAAGTTCATCCCATCAGTTCCAGCGGGAGGATTTCGGACCCTGGAGAGGAAAAGAGAAAGAAACCACTGGTCCAGTCCACAGCACCCCCGCTCTGACCGAGCACCCCAGCCCCTCCTGCCCCTTGCCCAAACGGGGCGAGAAAGAAGGGAGCGCCCTGCCCCGCTCCGCGGCCGGGCGCCCTTACCGGTGGGGGCGCTGTCCAGGATGCGCAGGTCGTAGGCCCCCGAGCAGCGGTAATTGGCCGCGGTGCCGTTGTCCCAAACCACCACCACCTCCTCGGGGCTCTCGAAGCTGCGCACGGTGCCCACGTGGCCCTCGCCGCCGTCCTGCTTCCCCCACTTCCAGTCCGGGCCCCGCACCACCCGGGCCCCGACCCCCTCCACCATCACGCGGTTGTTCCGGGCGCTGCTCATGCCGGGGCCGCTCCTCGCGCACGGTGGAAGGAGGCGGGGGCCCGGCGGGAGGCCCGGCCACGGGGAGCGTCTCCGCGGCGGCTGCACTGGGGGAGGGGAGCGGGGCCTCTCCGCTTGGCCGGGGCAGCCGGCCGGTCGCTCTGCAGGGCGGCGGGGGCAGGATGCGGGTCGGCGCAGGCTCCGGCTCTCCCCCGGGTCCCCGCGCTGGGCGCTCCTGGCTCGAGCCGCTCGCCACTCGTCTACACGTCCCGGGGGCAGGAGCGAGCCTGATGCTGCCTCATCCACTACATCCGGGCACCTCGGCGACCGGGAGCCGGGGGGCGGGGAGATAGCGAGACCACCATCGCCGCCTCATCCTCTGGCCAGGAGCACACAAGGCGCATGCGCGGCCGCCTGACCTGGCCTGCCCCTCGCGGCGCATGCGCGTCTGAGGCCCCTGTGCCTGAAGGGAGAACGGTGCCACGCAGGAGCGGGACGCTCATCAGCGCCACCTAGGGAGAGGAGTCGAGCGTTGCACACGGCATTGGCGGGGGGGCGCGTGGACCGCCCTGGCTTCAGTCTATTGGCAGGATGGGCACCACCCCAACCTCTTTGATGCAGTATCATGCACATCCACTGCTCTCTGTGGAGCTTTACATTTGCTGCGGGTAGTAAAAGTCCTCGTTCCCAAAGCGGGGCCTCTAGCCAGTACACATACGTAATAAAATAGTGGTGCCTTGCACCCCCCTGCAGCTGGATATTTTTAAGTTTCCCCTCATTTTCTTAGAAGAGGATTCACATGGTTTTGGGACCATGGCAGCCGGCTTCGCCCTGCCAGCATCTGCCTCTACAGCTATACTGATTTCAGCCAGGACAGCATGGAGCTGCTACCAGGCAGTTATGGGCATTGGAGGGAGGAGCAGGGGAAGAGGGTAGGGCACAGTCAAGAGGAAAGCATATACTGTCCCTGCGAGTAAATGTCACTGTAGTGCGAGGATAGGGAAACCATGGGGGATGGGGGGGGGGGAGGAGAATGGTGAGCTGTGGGAAGGAACATTGTTTTCAAGGGATGATTTTTCAAATCAGCCAACTGTCTGGGGCAATTTGATTCTCACCTTCTAAAAATAAAATAACCTAAAATTCCTCAACATGCCCACCAACCTATCCACTGACTGCGGGGAGGGTTGTCTAATGGCAGCAGGACCCTGCTTATTAGGAGGACTGTTCCTGGCAAAAATGGTCACATGTTGTCAACTATGCTTTGGGAGAGAGAGAAAGCAGAGTGAAACAGGGAAAAAGAAATAAGGGGAGAGATCAGAGGCAAATGGAGGAGAGGGAAAGAAGGTGAAAGAGAACAGAGAGGGAGCTTGGAAAAAAATACGGTGAAAGAACTGCAAAGACAGCGAGAGAAGGAGAAATAATAGCTTTGAGAGAGAGGCAGAGAAAAGGAGAAGACACCTGTGCAAGATGTAATGTAAGGAGTGCTGGGGATAGAGAGACTCAAGTGTAGATACTGTACATCGGAAATGGGGGCTTGAGAACAACAGATTTAATTGGATGAGGTTGACAAACTCCATTAAGGAAATATAGAAGGCTATGAGGACCTACTCTCCTTTACTATCACAGCATGCAAATATAGGAATTGCCTTTTGTGTAGTTATTTGTATCAGAATATTGGGATCAGGAATACAAAACATATTGCTTCCCCCTTGCGAGGGTTTCTTCCAGATCTTTAATGGCTTTGAACTCACATTTGCCCTCATACTATGAAACTCATGTTCAAAGCAAGATTAAAATAGAGAAAAGATGAAGATTATATGAGATCATCACTGTGAGAAGATTATTTTTTTCACAGCTGCTTGATTACAGGCTCAGGAAATGTCCTTTTTTTTCTTTTTACTCACATTTTATGACAAGTCTAATAGGCAACGAAGAGCATGACAATCCACTAAATAAAAAGTTCACTAGCTTTTTTGGCATAGGACCCTGTGCAGGGGATACCAAACAGAAGGAATATGTCACCACAGCCTTAATGTTGAACACCTATCAGAATTTCCATGCATATTTAGGGCCAAATCTCTAAAGGCAATGGAACCCTGCCGTTCCATTATGCAGTTAAAGTAGACTGAGGTGTGGTCTGACAGGATTCTATGTATTCCATGCTCACTTTGGAGTTCTAGCTCTGCAGCAGTGCAGAAGGTGGAGTTGTGTGTGTGCTGGAGGAGTGGCAGGACAGAGAAGGCAATGGAGTTAGTGCCTTTGTAAACCCCAAGGTAGGTGGGGATGCAGCAGACACTACAGCCCAGAAGCTATCAGAGTAGCTATGCTAATGGTTCAGACACTGCGGGGAAAAGGAGTATGTACCCTCACCCAACTCTGGCCCACCATGAAGTTCCCCTGCACAAAACCCCGACTTTGCGCAAAGATCTAGAATATGGCTCTTAATAAATCTACACACACACATATTTCACTCTAAAGATTATTCTTGGGTTTCCTTTAATTCCACACATGCCATGTTGATGTTTATCCATCTTAAATAATGTTTTCCCCTTCAATTCTAATAAGAAATCAAATTGTGATTGACAGAAGATATAACTAAAAGAAGACTGACTGATGTTATCTCATTGTTCTTGTCTGTCCTTACAAGGATTTGCTATGCTGAGTATTAAGCATCCTAGGCAGGATTAAGTGATTAGGCAGAAGAGAAAAATAACTGCTAAAAGGTAGCTGTGCTTGCCTCATAACTAGGTTATTATTTCCCTTTCTGTACTTCCTTTACACACCAGCGGTAGAAGAGCTTATGAAAGCATTTCCTGACTTTTCTTGCAAACAGCTTTCTCACAGTATAGCACAGTAGTGACACAAAACTTCTAAACAACTATAGCACTGATCCCATTAGTCACTGTTTCCTCCACCATACTAAGACCCCAAAGTATTTGCTCATAAGGAATATCTTCTTTAATATGAAAATGTATCCTCTGTGCATCCATTCCCTATCACAGAGTTTGATTTCCACTTCTTCAGTGGAAGTCTTAAAAGATTAACATGTATCATGCCAGGAAGGTGTGTCATTCTTAAACTGCTTGGATGTCTTTATGCTGAGAGTGAATTTTGCTTGTACCAAGCTTATTACGTTAGTATGTGGCGTTTTGCAGCCATTCAGCCAGAATGGTACATAAATTCATAAGAGTTGTGAATGGCAAATTACCAGAACATTTTCTCTTTCCAACTGTGGGTCTTTGATGTACTGAGGATCCATTGATGGCCCTAGGATCATAATTTTCTCATTTGATTCATTCTACTTTTTAGATATTGATTATCAGCAAGCGTAGAGCTGGTGTTCCTTGCTGAGGATGATCTAAAACACATACTTTTTATTACCCTTTGGCTAAAATTGTTGAGGAGGTCTTCCTTGTGCCTGAGTGAGAGGAGTTCAGTGCTTTTAAATAATAGTCTCCCTTCCAAATCTTGGTCCTGAAAAGATGAGTACTCATGTTAACAAAAGAACTGATGTGGTGGGATGTTTTGTTTTTAATACAATTCTTGGGTTAACAAGATTAAGCTGCAAAAAGTATGCACAAATTCTGGTTTCAAGGAATGAGCTATCCATAGCACATAATTAGATATGACAGGTGTAGAGGCTGTGTGGGGAAAGACCCCTGGGAGGTAACAAGTATGATGATGTCTCAACGATCCTTAGGACAAGAGAACACACCTAGATAGAGACCAGTCATAGGGAAGTGGCTTACAGGGTACCCCCTTGTGGCCTCAGGGTGACCACACCAGCAGCCCCGACATCTATTTCCCTCTTCCAGAGTCCCCAGTAACTCCACACAAGCTTTCTAAACATAAATAACCCATTGATAGGTTAATTACAAGAGTCCCACAACCATAGTCCACAATTTCCCAGCAAAATCCAAACACTACTTTCAAGGTCCAACAGTCTATAAAAAGCAAATACAGCTCTGCCATTTCTCACCATGTCCCAGCTCTCTGGTACAGTTCCAGTATCTCACCCCACCTAGACTCTCAGATACAGTGCTGCATCTCTCACCACATCTCACCCCAGCCCTTCTAGCTGGGGTGCATCTCTGCCCTGCTTCATTCTCAGGGTTGGTTCTAGCTCTTGCCAGGAGACATTAGCAGGCTCACCCCTGATCTCATCATTATCCCCTAGCCTTCAGCCCCTTGGGATCTCCAGCTTCATCTCGCTGGCTGAGAGAGCTAGCAGACATCTCCCTCTTCTGCTATCAGCCTTCTGCCCTCTCTGGCCATGGCTCTCTGGCCTGGGGAAATTTGTAGGTGACCCCTTGACTGCCTTCTCCTTTCATCAGCCTGATTTGGCTCCACTCCGGAGCTCTCACTACTCCCTTCTTCAGCTCTCAGCCCAGCTCTGTTTCTGAACTCTGACCCTCTCTCTAGACTCTAAGTTCTGGCCTTTCCTTTGCCTTTAGGCACGTTCTCATTTGTAAGTCCCAAGTGCAGCCCTGCCCTCCCCATTTCACCAATCGACCATGCACTTGGACTGGGATAGGAGAGCTGGGCTCAGTTTCATTTAAGGGGCCAGATACCCTGTTAAAAGAGAACTGAAACTATGCCAAATGTGCTTATCCTGTGAAAAGCAGGAGTCAATACTTTTAACTGGAATCACAATAAGGACCTTTTCAACCTTCTCCCTTATGGCTTCATTGCCTCTCTTCCCACACTAAACAAAATGCAGATTCTCAAATATCTATGAAAATGTCACTTTAGTCACTTTCTGTTTTTTATTGCATTGAATTCAGATTTTTCATCTTTATACTCAAGGTCCTATGTACACCTCCGCCCACTCACCTCTTTGCTCTTGTTCTCTTTTATTTACTTTTTCATGTCCGGCTGTGCCCCTATCTTTCCCTCTTTCTTTCCAAGTCAGGTCCTTGAATAGCCCCCATCTCTCTGTGAGCCAATTAACCTTCAAATTCCTCTCAAAATTCACTTCTTTTGGTTAACGTTCTATTACTAATCTCTACTCTAATGATCTCTCCTCTGGCTGGTATCAAAGAAAGAAAAATATGAAACAGAACTACTAAGTGATCAGTTAAAAAAAAAGTTCTCCCAAAAACTATTCCCTTCCCCTCCCTCTGTTGAGTCTTCTTAAAGCTACACCAAACACGTTCCTCACATGTTCTTGTCAACTTCTGGAAATGGCCCATCTTGATTATCACTACAAAAAGATTTTTTTCTCTCCTGCTGGTAATAGTTCACCTTAACTGATCACTGTCATTATAGTGTGTATGGTAACACCCATTGTTTCATGTTCTCTGTGAATATAAAATCTTCCTGCTGTATTTTCCACTGCATGCATCCAATGAAATGGGCTGTAGCCCACGAAAGCTTATGCTCAAATAACTTTCTTAGTCTCTAAGGTGCCACAAGTACTCCTGTTCTTTTTGCAGATACAGACTAACACGGCTGCTACTCTGAAACCTGTCATTGGACAGTTCAGATTCCATCCAGTAGATGGCACAGACTAGTCACTGTTATGTGGGGAGAAAAAACACTTCTGGAAAAACTACAGGGGACAAGCTCTCCAGGGTTCCTCCTGTGGAGGCAGGTTCAGTGGCAGCCCCCAAATCTCACTGATTCCCCAGGATCTGCAAGAAGCACAGGACCTCCCTCTTTGGATCCCAAATCTCCTCTCCTCCCCCAGGGCTCCTTAGCAACACAACCATTGTAGAGTGGCTGCAGTGCAAACGTGAATTCCCCCACTTAGTGAAAGATTTGGCTGAGTTTGCTGAAAGATTTATAAATGTACATGCAATCGGACAAAGACTAACATCTGGGGAAGCTCCCAAATATAATTTATACCATCCAGTGTATGAAATACTCTCCTGGTATGCTGATTTTGGGATAGGATTACATGACTAATTGAAAGGCTAAAACTTCTGATTCTTTTGTCAAATCAAGACTTCGTTTTGAGGCCTATCTTATCCAGTGAACCTTCCGTAGAAAAGCAGTGCCCTTTAAAAGGCACCGTTTAATCCAGACATTGCTATTAGTTTTTATTATTCTGTTTTCTGGGGTTATGTATGTGTGGATTGTAGGTGAGACTCTAGCCTTGTATGTTACACTTTACAAAGAAAGGGTGTTTAGTCTCCCAATTAAGTTCTGGACACACTTCGGTTTTAAAGAACTCCTATAAAAACAGTTATTACCTTTTTAGAAGCACTGAGCGTGATCCTTCAAACACATTTACTTGAGTAGTCATTGGTTACATGACTAGTATCATTGCAGTCAGTTACGACTATCTGTTTAAAGCAGAAATGCCCCAACTTGTTCCACTGAAGGCTGCAGACACAACTATTCAAGAGCTGAGGACATAAAATGGAATAGATGGTAGCTGTCCTGTCTTAAATACACAGATGCAGCCTATAGAAATGTTATGAGCTGGATGAAACCTCAGTTGAGTCACTGAGATTGAAGGATGTAAAGGCACCCTGGACTTTGTCCAATTGCATGTACATTTATAAATCTTTCAGCAAACTCAGCCAAATGCAAGATCTTTCACTAAGTGGGGGAATTCACGGTTGCACTGCAGCCACTTTACCAGCACAGGACCTCCCTCTTCGGATCCCAGATCTCCTCTCCTCCCCCGGGGCTCCTTAGCAACCATTGCCAACTGGGACCTGCAGTCTTCTCAGGCCCCATCTCTATTTTAAGAATTATGGGGAGCCTAGAGCTGGTTAGGAGAAATAAATTCCCATGACAACAATTGATACAGAACAAAATTGTTTTAGCCAAAGACTCTCTACCAATTCTTTTGTTTGAGGGCAAGGGTTGAAATGTCAAAAACAAACAAACAAAAAACAAACACTGAAAGTTTTTGATGGTTCAGGTGGAAAATTTTGCCCAGCTAAAATTTAGTTTTTTTGATCAACTAAAATTTTTTTAATCAGAAATGGACATTAAAAATTGCAACCAGCTGTAGGGCAGTCATGGCTTTCTCTGTAGGCCACATTTAATCTATCTGTGGTTTAAAATACAGCAGAGCCTTATTATTCCTCAGGCTTTACTGCCTTCCTGTGGCCATATATAGTCATTCATTAAAGCCATGATATGTATATATTTGACTAAAAGAAAAGGAGTACTAGTGGCACCTTAGAGACTAACCAATTTATTTGAGCATAAGCTTTCGTGAGCTACAGCTCACTTCATCGGATGCATTCAGTGGAAAATACAGTGAGGAGATTTATATACACACAGAACATGAAAAAATGGGTGTTATCATACACACTGTAAGGAGAAAAGGAGTACTTGTGGCACCTTAGAGACTAACCAATTTATTTGAGCATGAGCTTTCGTGAGCTACAGCTCACTTCATCAGATACCATCAGATACCATCAGATACCATCAGCTCACGAAAGCTCATGCTCAAATAAATTGGTTAGTCTCTAAGGTGCCACAAGTACTCCTTTTCTTTTTGCGAATACAGACTAACACGGCTGTTACTCTGAAAACTGTAAGGAGAGTGATCACTTAAGATGAGCTATAACTAGCAGGAGAGCTGGGCGGGGGGGGGGGAGGAACCTTTTGTAGTGATAATCAAGGTGGGCCATTTCCAGCAGTTAACAGGAACATCTGAGGAGCAGTGGGGGGGAGGGGGAATAAACATGGGGAAATAGTTTTACTTTGTGTAATGACACAACCACTCCCAGTCTCTATTCAAGCCTAAGTTAATTGTATCCAGTTTGCAAATTAATTCCAATTCAGCAATCTCTTGTTGGAGTCTGGTTTTGAAGTCTTTTTGTTGTAATATTGCGACCGTTAGGTCTGTAATTGAGTGACCAGAGAAATTGAAGTGTTCTCCGACTGATTTATGAATGTTATAATTCTTGACATCTGATTTGTGTCCATTTATTCTTTTACGTAGAGACTGTCCAGTTTGACCAATGTACATGGCAGAGGGGCATTGCTGGCACATGATGGCATATATCACATTGGTAGATGTGCAGGTGAACGAGCCTCTGATAGTGTGGCTGATGTGATTAGGCCCTATGATGGTGTCCCCTGAATAGATATGTGGACACAGTTGGCAATGGACTTTGTTGCAAGGATAGGTTCCTGGGTTAGTGGTTCTTTGGTGTGGTGTGTGGTTGCTGGTGAGTATTTGCTTCAGGTTGGGGGGCTGTCTGTAGGCAAGGACTGGCCTGTCTCCCAAGATTTGTGAGAGTGATGGGTCGTCCTTCAGGATAGGTTGTAGATCCTTGATGATGCGTTGGAGAGGTTTTAGTTGGGGGCTGAAAGTGATGGCTAGTGGCATTCTGTTATTTTCTTTGTTGGACCTGTCCTGTAGCAGGTGACTTCTGGGTACTCTTCTGGCTCTGTCAATTTGTTTCTTCACTTCAGCAGGTGGGTATTGTAGTTGTAAGAATGCTTGATAGAGATCTTGTAGGTGTTTGTCTCTGTCTGAGGGGTTGGAGCAAATGCGGTTGTATCGTAGAGCTTGGCTGTAGACGATGGATCATGTGGTGTGGTCTGGGTGAAAGCTGGAGGCATATCGGTAGGAATAGCGGTCAGTAGGTTTCCGGTATACGGTGGTGTTTATGTGACCATCGTTTATTAGCACCGTAGTATCCAGGAAGTGGATCTCTTGTGTGGACTGGTCCAGGCTGAGGTTGACAGTGGGATGGAAATTGTTGAAATCATGGTGGAATTCCTCAAGGGCTTCTTTTCCCTGGGTCCAGATGATGAAGATGTCATCAATATGCGCAAGTAGAGTAGGGGCATTAGAGGATGAGAGCTGAGGAAGCGTTGTTCTAAGTCAGCCATAAAAATGTTGGCATACTGTGGGGCCATGCGGGTACCCATAGCAGTGCCGCTGACTTGAAGGTATACATTGTCCCCAAATGTGAAATAGTTATGGGTGAGGACAAAGTCACAAAGTTCAGCCACCAGGTTTGCCGTGACATTATCAGGGATACTGTTCCTGACTGCTTGTAATCCATCTTTGTGTGGAATGTTGGTGTAGAGGGCTTCTACATCCATAGTGGCCAGGATGGTGTTTTCAGGAAGATCACCGATGGATTGTAGTTTCCTCAGGAAGTCAGTGGTGTCTCGAAGATAGCTGGGAGTGCTGGTAGCTTAGGGCCTGAGGAGGGAGTCTACATAGACAGCCAATCCTGCTGTCAGGGTGCCAATGCCTGAGATGATGGGGCATCCAGGATTTCCAGGTTTATGGATCTTGGGTAGCAGATAGAATACCCCCGGTCAGAGTTCCAGGGGTGTGTCTGTGCAGATTTGTTCTTGTGCTTTTTCAGGGAGTTTCTTGAGCAAATGCTGTAGTTTCTTTTGGTAACCCTCAGTGGGATCAGAGGGTAATGGCTTGTTGAAAGTGATGTTGGAGAGCTGACTTTTGCACTTTGTTTCAGTTTCACCCTCTTCATTACACTGTCTGCCTCAGCTTCCCCATGAAATGTGGGCTAAAAATGCTTTTCTATCTTTGTGAAGTACTTTAAAATCTATTAGTTAAAAGCACTACATAAGTGCTAAATGATATGGCAAATTTCATTTATCGAACTATAAAGGAACACTATCTCAGTCAGTGGCAAGGATAAACTATTATTACACCTTTTCAAACCTCAGCATAAGAATACCAATACTCTGCCTGGCTAATCCTGTTCTTTCCCACACAAACTAAAGTCACAATCACTTACAGTACAGTCAGTTGATAATGGCCATAAAGGAGCTGCTATTTTTCTGGCCATAACAGGTGGCCACAAAATGCAATTTAATTAATATGGACAAATTCTGAGTCCTTATCTACATGATCATTTTTCTTAAATCTCTCATTTTTGCACTTCCAGAAGTGGGAGTGGGAGTGTAGACAGGCTCTCAGCATTTTAACCACCAAGTCATCTAATCTTATCTCAATGAAAAAGTGGCTAGGATCCCAGTTTAGCAGGGTGTTTAAGCATGTGCTTAGTACCACTGATGTTTTTAAAGTTACACAGGTAATTCAGGCCTAAAACACCAGCCTGTCTACACAAGTGTTCCCACCTTTGCCATTCCAGTGGAACTGCAATAGTGGGAGATTGTACAAAAAATGCTAGTGAAGACAAGGTCACAGGGACCATTAAGGCAGGTAACCGTGGCTCATGAGACTCTTAGAATGGTTTTCTTTCTTATTTGCTTTGAAACTCTACCTCTAGAGAGCTATTGATCTACCTCTAGAGAGCTATGCCTCCTGCAAACCCATCTCTCTCTCTCTCTCTCTCTCGCACACACACACACACACACACAAACAGAAACAAGATGGCAGCTGCAGCTGTGCTCTTTAAATAGGCAACAGAAAATGATGCAAAGTGGGCCAGATTGAGGGGAAGAATAATGAATTCTTAGATCCTATTCCGGAGTAGACTTGGGAGTTTGGGCTCCCACCTCAGGCAGGCACATCTTTAGAATCCAAAAATTGGGATCCTCTCACAGGTCAAGTGGATTTTATAACCATTTACTAGGCTGATCTATATTATATGCTGAGGAGAAAAATCTTAATGAAGTGTGAAGGCTGAAATTTTAAGTCACAAGACAGACAAAAAGTCAGAGTTAAGAGTCCTCTAATAATCTAGTGCAACGCAATAGGGTCAGCTGCCTGAGTGTGACCAGATTGCAGGTGTGAAAAATCAGGATGGGGGGAGAGGGGAGAATATGAGTCCATATTAAAAAAAGCCCCAAATATCGTGACTGTCCCTATAAAATCAGCACATCTGGTCACCCTAGCTGCCCCCCAGCACCTCCTCATAGCCAGGGGTGGCTCTGCCATACCCTGCATCAGCTATCCCCTTTTTCATGGCTCCTTAAATAAACTCTGCCAGTCCAGAGTCTGTAGAACATTCCCTTTGGGCCTAATTTATTTATAACCAATTCCACACATTCAACCCTGGGGCTTCTCCCAGGAGAGAAGCCTTCTCTCCTGTGCACCTCTGCCAGGCCATCCCGCCTTTTGGTAGTTTTCCCTTGCTTTTGGTAGGTGACTCCCAGCCCTCCATGGCTAGAGTCTTTTTGCCCTGACATCTCAACCTCAGTCCTGGGGCTTTTCCCAGGAGAGAATCTAACTCAAGTTCCAGCTTCACTCTGGTTCTTCCCTTCTTTTGGCAGGCCTAGACCTCCCAGACCTACCTGGTGAGAATTTTTTGGTCCCTGAAGTCTGAGACTCTCATGAAACGTTCTATGCAATGCAGCCTGGAGGAGCCTTCTAACTCTCGATAGCTTCACTTTGCTACAACTTCTTCTTCCTGGTTCCCGTTCCCCTCTGGCTCTTTACAGAGACCAGCTGCCCTCTCCAGAGTCTATTAATGAGGTTCAAGTGGCCTGAACCAGTTTCCTCTTGGGTCCCAGTCCACCCAGTGACGTACATATACACAATAGCACATACACCAGCTTTCTCTACTTGTAAATTACTTTATTCTCTGTGCTGCCGTACAAGTTCTTCGTGCAGCCTAGTAGTCCAATGTATTTTAGTAGAGTTCAAAGTTATGTATCAATTAAATGCTTTCAAATATTATGCAGTAGGGTTTTGTTACATTTTCATACAACACGTGCATCTATGCTTATACAGGAAAAAGTGCACTTCCTTAAATTAGAGAGAAGCATGGTCCAATCAGGGGACTGGCATCCAGGAACTCAGTTCTTCTCTGTATCTGTTTCCCCATCTCTAAAAGTGATAGTAATTTGTACCTACATAACTCACAGGGGTAAAGTCAGAATCTATTAGTTCGTGTTCCTGAAGTGCTTTGAAGAGCTAAGATCAGTGGCCGGCTACTGCAAGGTATTCAAGCATGTACTTAAAAGTGCCTGAGGACTGCCATTGCCATGTGCTCAAAGTTAAGCATGTCCATATGGGCTTTCCTGGATCAGGCCCCATATAAGTACTAAATAATATCTGACAAACAATGGCTTAGTTGCTATGAAATCATCTGTTAAAGTAATGATGAACTTTGAGGAAGCCAAGCATACACAATAATCTTAATTTTTTTAATGTTTTAACATAAACAATTGAAGTCTCAACCTTGACATTACATTAATGTAAGTTTTAATAGATTAGTATCTTAGATTTCATACATACCAGGTGTGGTTATTTGGATATGCATTTATGAACAAATGCTCCTACAAATTCCCTAAAACACACACCTTAATGCATGTTGCTGAATTTTTATGCGTTATACACTGTGCATACTCTTAACATATATCTGTGTGTATACACACACACACACCTCATTCAAGATTACATAAAAAGTTTTATAAGTAGTTTTCATAGCTCTCATGCAAAAGGAAATCTAGACCATTTTTTCGGTGGAAAAAATCTCCTTGTGTGAAATCCTGACTCCACTGATGTCAATGGCCAAGCTACCATTGACTTTAATGAAGCCAGAATTTCACTGTTTGCTTTGAGATTTTTTTAAATAACTAAAAGTTTTATAAAACAGTATCATATGTTCTGTTTCTGCGCTTAATTTAAGCATGCAACTTTTCAGACAAAAAATTGAGATATTTATAAGGGACTAAAAATAGGGGAGTTTAAATGGAAGTGTTACATCAACTGTAGCTATAGACAAGGGTCTATGTACTCCACAGCAAACTTAACCCACATTCTATGGGAAAGTCCCTAGATTCTGTGGCAGTCTGGTAAAAATTGTCAAAGTTCTGTGGCAGTTTCAGATAATTTTTTTAAATGGTTGTTTTAATTGGATTAGAGATGAATATGAGAAATATAGCCAATGCAGTAGTTCATTTTTATACTAATTTAGTTTAGTTTATGCTGTCTCACATTGTCAGTAGGCCACAAATTGTCATCTTTAGGTTTCAGAATTATCAAATTCATGGGGGAGTTCCTCCATGTCTGAATTATTGTTTCATGCTGTCTTTAAATTCAGGAAGGCACCACTGAATTGGTTTGTACTCAGGTCACCTTTTGGAGGTAATCTTCAGAACTATAAGGGCTAGAAATGACATTTTGATCATATTCCTGTGGCAAGAAGTGGATTTTGCAGCAAGTTCCACAGTACTGAGGAATATTCTAGCATTTCTGCAGCTTAGCATTTGCTCAGGAAGTAGCAAACACAAACCTTCTCAGAAAGATCAACATTTACTAATAGAGTGGGGGCACTTCAAACAAACATGGCTGATATCAGCCTGGTATATGCCACAGAATTTTACCGTTTTAACATGATTGTGAACAGTTACGTTAGATGACACGATGCAGAGACCAGACACGATGCAAAAACCAGTACAAATAGTGTTCGGCATCATGTCACCTAAAATGATTAAACAGTGGCCTAAGCTAGGTTTAATGACAATTAGCTCACATGACGCTGAATGTAATTTATCCTCTATCCTCCCAGGGTCCCAGAGGTCAGGCTCCAGCACAAGCCCAAACATCGACACAGCAATTTTTCAGCCCCAGAGCCTGAGCGTTACAAGCCCAAGACAGCTGACCCAGGCCAACCATGTGCACAGGTGCTGACTTTCCAAAGTGCCAGAAGGTGCTCAATCTCTGGCTCTGCCCCACGCCCCGTCGGCCCCTACCCCGCCCCTTCCCACAAGGCCCCACCCCTGCCCCACCTCTTCCCGCTCCACCCGCACCCCACTTCTTTTCACACAGTTCCTCCCCCTCCCCTGAACGCGCCACATCCTTGCTCCTCCCCTCCAGAGCCTCCTGCGTGCCACGAAACAGCTGATTGCAACGGGTGGGAGGCACTGGGAGGAAGTGGGAGGTGCTGATCTGCCTGGCTGCCAGCTGGCGGGAGGCACTGGAGGGAGGGAGCTGATAGGGGGGCTGCCGGTGGGTGCTCAGCACCCACCATTTTTTCCACGTGGGTGCTCCAGCCCCTGAGTGTCTTCCAGGGTAAACAAGACTTGAATGATAAGCAGAAAAGCACCCTCTTTTAATTTAATGTTAAAAACTTTCAGAACTTCTTCACAAAGAAACAGAGTGCATAAGCCTAATTTTCCCTTTAAGCATTTCATACTTTTGCAGCAATTTAGTGGCCCATTCAGAATCACAGTGAGAGCAAAGAACTTGCAAAATTCCTGTCATGCTACAAAGGATTTGCTCTCAGATGCTTTTTTTGGGCAGTCTCTTGCTGTTCTTCCTCAGTCCCTCTTCCTCACTAGACTCTTCTCACTTCTTCATTTTGCAAGTAATTCTTCCCACAAGCCTCTGCAACTATCCACTATGGCCAGCTGGCCTGTCCATTGGTGGCCATGACAACAGATCATGCCAAAGCTGCCTCTCAAATTTCCTCCCCTACTCAGGCTGTTGCTTCAACTCCTCCTTTTCCAGACACCCTGATTCTCCTGTCACTGTTCCAGTTCTCCCCTCAGAGTGCTGCTCCCCACCAGCCTCTTCCTTCAAGATGGTTTCTCAGCTCCAATAGCCACCTGATTTTCCTCTGAAAAAAGAAACTAGTACAAAAGGAATTAGCTAGGCTCCCTCCACCCAGAAGATCATTATTTCTGTAATTGGAGACCATCTCTAATCCAAAAACCCAATAATTCTCCCCAAAGCCCCCCATCATCACATAACCACTTTGCAGCAAAAATAGCAGAGCACCGAAGTGAGGTCTTTTTAAATTACTTTTACAAAACAACTAGTTACAGAGGAGACTAGACAAACAATAGGTTGAGTAAGCTGTTTGAATAACGTGGTTTAGAGACAAGCATACAAAATCAAAGAAAAATCTGTGGCTTCCCTCTAAATCCGTTAAAGCTAGGTTGATCCAATAGGTATCTAAGGAATGGAGGGCAAAGAGCATTGTAAATGTAGCAAGTATCTTTGGAATTTTGGACTCTGCTCCTTTGAAAAAGCTATAAGCAAAGTTCACACCGGGTTCCCCTCTCTCCCTCCCTCCCCTCCCCCAACTCTAGTGTCTCTTGGAATTCGATATGTAGGAACAAGAAGTGGTCTGTTCTCTTGTATCTCCGAGAAGATATCAGAGGATTACTAGAAGACTTAAACGGGCTATGTACAAAGAAACATTGTATGGAAGAACAGTTACTGGCACACCTACTACTGTCACTTCACAGGGTCTTAGAGTCCAAGCCCAAATATCTGTACTGCAATTAAACAGTCCCTTAGCCTGAGCCCCACAAGTCCAAATCAGCTGGCAGAGGCCAGCCACAGGGTTTTAATTGCAGTGTGATCATACCCAGTGTGTCACAGCTAAAAAGAAGAAGGAACAGATTGTTTAGCATAAGTAGTTAATACACATTTTGAGGGACCATTCAACATGACGTGGCCCATGAAGATTCATGTTTTTATATCTTACAAAATCAGTTCAGCCCTCTTGCCAATGTATGGCCCTGTATAAGTGAGAGATTACTAGTTACTATTACTGTCTGAATATACACATGCTTAAATAATAAATATGGTTTTTTTTTCTATTTTGACAACTGACACGTTAGTTTTAAATTCCAGCCTTGCCTTGGACTCTGTTCTCACTGAAAGTGAGGAGCTTTAGGTCTGTCTGAAGAACTGCGGTTCACAAAGTGACTGAATGGAAATGACACATTGGCCATGAAAGCGAGAAGGTGAAAGCCTTGGCCTAGAATGGACTTGTTCTGCCAGAGCAGTGATTCCTGAACTATTTTCTGTAGAGAGCTGGCTGGGTATGTGTGATGCTTGAATATGACCATTATTATCATTGTTTCTACAACTGTTATGCAGTTGCAACAAATCTTGTACAAAGTATGTCACAAGGTGTAGACGGAAAAGTTATGATTTGCTAAGTATGATTACCCTGTTTATATTCATGTATCATTTTTGTATCTGAAGTTATGAATATTGGCTATGTACAGGTATCTTATACATGTGTTGTATTCCTGGGTAACACCCAGCAGCAGACAGAATTTACATTGGTGCAAGACAGCTGTGTATTGATGGCCCATCATGGACACTAAACTCTCACAATGGGGCATAGAAGAAACTCATCCTGCCCAGATAGTTCTTCCTGTCCACACCTCAGTCTGGGAGAGGCCCATGGCCACTCCTTGTGAGTTATCAAACCACGATGTAAGGACATGTGATATGCAGGGAAGCCCTTTCTACACCATCGCTCCCACCTGCTAGTGAGTCAAAGCGCTTTGGAAGCATGGCCTTGAGCCCACCCTGCAACAAGCCTGATTCCTGCGCCCCCATCACCAGCTAGAGGGCGGCAGGATCCTCCTGAATGCAGATCTCCCCACCCCCACCCCACCGCCACATCCCTGCCTCTCTAGCCCCCTGCCCGGGTGCGGCTCTTGCCCGCTGTCACAGCTGTCTCGCCCCGTCCCCCACTGCAGTAATCTCCGCCCGAGCGCACGGCCCCGGCCTTGGACCACCGGAGGGGAGGGCAGGGGCGGAGCAGTCTGGGCAGCCGCAAGGAGAGGAAGCTCCGCGGCAGCTGGGGCTGCCCCGGAGCGTTCCGCTGGCTGCGGCATCTGCACCGTCTGGATCCCGGGGAAGCGGCAGGAACGGGGTCAGCTGCCGGACTCCTTCCCCCCGTGCTTCCCTAGGGTGTATGCACTGGTCCCCAGCCCTGCATCGCCGGGCGCTTCACACCCCTCCCCCCCCCAGTGTGTGTGTGTGTGTGTGTGTGTTTGTTACATCCCGCCGACCAGTGCTGCCTTTGCTGCTATGAGGCTGCTGGAGACCGATCTGCAGGTGCTGACCCGGGAGCTGTCCCTATACCTGGAGATCCAGGTGCCGGTGGGGCTCTTCGGTTCCGGTGTGGGCTTGTCCCTGGTGCTGGGCTTCACCGCCGCCTTCGCCTGCTATTACCTCAATAGCATCGCCAAGGTGAGTGGAGACAGGCGCGGTAGGATGGTTCTGGGGGTAGAGGACACATAATGCTCTGACAGCTTTACAGTAGGGTCACCGTCAGGTTAAAACGCTTTTTTAAAAAGGCAAATGTCCTCGGCTCTGATACAAATCGCCGCTCTCTCGCTAAAGCCAAGAGGAGTTTGCAAACCGCAGGACACTTCAGCACTCGCCCCCTTTCTTCTGGTCTGAAGTTTCTTTCACCTTTGGACAAGTAAAACCAAAGCCGCGTTGATTCCGCTTTCTAGGCGGCTTCCAGTCAATGTCACTGTCGCCTGCCCTAGAAGGGTGCTCCTTTGTTTGGGTTGCACACACTGCCGGGGAAATGCTCATTTGCTTACACAAACTGATTTACGGGATTTTTAGGTTTATTAAGTCTATCTTTTCGTATCCAATTTTTTGGGAGGGTGGGCAGGGGGATGGTGAGAAAATTGCCCTGACAGCATCCTTTTGTCAGTTTCAGTAGACAGACCATGGGTACAAGGAGTGCTGGAAGGAGAAATTAAGAAAATTCTCCCCCTTCTAAACCATCTATTCTCTGGCTCTAAGCATTTACTAACATTGCAGCCAAAGAAAATAGTTTATCTTTCTCCTCTGTACAATTTTTCTGTTCCCTGCATTGTTATTAGTTAGATATACATACTTTGATATGCAGCTCAGACACTTCTATGTTTCCTTCCCTGTATTTCACAAATAATTGACTCTGAAAGGGTTCACTCACCACAGGTGCACCTCCTTGTGGCTGGGTTATTATTTTTTTACCCCATCTGGCACTTCTGTTGGTCACCCCTGTGTCTGAATTGGATGCTCCCTTTTAACTCAGCCTTCTGACCAGTCCCTAACCCCACTTCCAGGTAATCCACTCACACCAGACAAGCTGTCAGGACACCACCTCAGTGGGTCTTCCGTTGCACCTCTAGGTCCTGCACCACTTCCCAGAGGCTGGTAGGGGAAGCCAGGCCCTCCTGCTAATCCAGGGACAAGTCTGACTAGCAATCCAGACCTGCTCAGTCTCAGTTGTTGTTTCCCTGCTCTTTCCTACCCCACCGCTTATCCCCTGCCTGTCTCTGTGTTTATCAGCAGAGTTTCCTCAGCTCCCTGTGGCTACATCACCCCCTCTAGACCTCTTGTGAGACTGCCTAGTCCAGGACAGGACCCCAGGTCTTACTCTTCCCCCAGCTCTCCTCCTTGCCCCTGACTAACTCCCTTTCCCTCTAGAGCAGTGATTCCCAAACTGGGGTTCGTGAACCCTTGGGGGTTCGCAAAATGTATCAGGGGGTTCTCAGAAAAAAATTCTGTAATAGTGGACAGAGCCATCCCTAGGGACCCTGGCCGCCGGGGCAGCCCGAGCCCTGTGACCATGACTTCCTGGAAGAACAAGTTTAAGCTTTGTTGTAGTCGTGCGTTGTTTGGCTGAACTGCTCAAGACCCGAATCCTTGTGGGAGGAACTCTTTATCTGAGCTGGCTTCTTAAATACCTACATGCTGTTTCACATCTGGTACTCTTTGATGAAACATGTAGGAGGCTTAATCGAAGTGATATGAGCTACAAAAGTGGAATCTTGGAAGAGTGTTGCCATTTTCATAATGTAATAAAATTAATAATGTAATGATAAATAATAATGTAATAATAAAGTGTGTAATAAGCATGTCATAAAAAAACTAATTATTTCCAAGATCACTGCTTCTATAATTTATGCTCAGATAAGGGAGAAAATTCCTGGAAATATTCATTTTTAGGAGGTTCACGAGATTTGATATTTTCGTGAAAGGGATGTGGTGTTTAGATGCTGCTTGTAATTATTAGAACTGGGAGCACTGGCTGTTGGGAGTCTGAAAGGACAGGAAACAGGAAGTGGGGGGAAGTTGAGGAGGCAGAGTGAGAGCTACCAAGGGTGCAGCAACAGCTTGGTAAAGAGGTTTCCACTTTAAAAATAAAGTCCTGTTGAAGTTTGTTAGTACCTTGCTTGGTTGCTACAACATTTTGGCAATGAGGATGGATCTTCTGCCTCTGAACCCACCTGCACCCTTTCTGCAAAGCCCAGGTGAGCCTCCAATTGCTTCTACTGCCTGGATCCGTATGTTGAGACTTATCCGCTTGCAATCGCTGCTACAGAGATTTCTGAAGTAAGACAGCGTGCTGTGCTAATCCACTGCCTTGGAGCAGAAGGGCAGTGTATATTTTACACTTTTCCCATTGCAGATGGTAAATATGAGACTGCACTCACTGCATTAAATAACATTTTTGTGCCAAAAGTGAGTGTAGTAGCTAATCGCTACAGATTTCGCCAGTGTGAGTAGAAAACAGGGGAGACTATAATGCAGTATATTGCTTCCCTGAGGAGTCTGATTGTAACTTGTGACTTTGGGAATATGGCAGATGAGATGATTAGAGACCAGCTCATTGAGAAAACAACCATGCTTCATGTAAGAGAACGTTTACTTCTAGAACCACAACTTACACTAGAAAAAGCAATAACCATTGCTACCCAGATTGAGTCAGCTACAGCTGAAGCCAAAATAATGAGCATGGATACAGGAGGCACAGTCCAGGCTGTGACTCCTTTGCAGAAAAGTTCACTATCGCTGCAGACAAATGATTACAAGGAGAAAACTAATGGAAAACCACCGAATCAGCAAATTCAGAATACAGTAAAAGAATGCTTTCACTGTGGATCCCCACAACACCTTGAAAGCTACACAGGATGTCTGGCAAAAGTAGCTCAGTGCAATGATTGCAAAAAGATTGGGCATTTTGCTAAAGTATGTCGCAGCAGCCTGTTCAATCAACAGGTGCATTCCGTTACAATACCAGATGTTACTGTGCTGAGCGTGGACAAAATCACTACTGCACGTATTCCAGAACAAATAAAGTGCACAGTAAACATTTCCGCCATACCCTCAGGCAAATCACACTCTATTAAGCTAATGTTGGACACTGGCTCAGCAGTATCTATACTACCTGATTCCATCTATCTGCATTACTTTAAAGATGTGCCTCTTACTGAACCCAAACTTCACATCGTGTGCTATTTGAAAAACCATATTCCAGTACATGGCTGCCTGCCAGCAATTGTTACTTTTGGTGATTGCTGTGTAACTGCAGAGTTCTACATTGTCCACAAAGGCACTCCTATCCTTGGCAGAGATTTACTGGCTGCTTTAAATCTCAGGGTAGTTAATGGACGCATTGATCTTCCTCAGCAAAACACTCTTGTGGTACACACACCAGTTTCAGCTGGGCCCAACACCAGGTTGAGGAGAAACTCGGCTGTGCATATGGGTTTCTACATAAAGTTAAAATGCGGAATAATGTGATGCCTGTATGACAGAAATTACGGTGCTTACCATTTTCAGTCAGGGAAGCTGTTTCAGAGGAACTTAGAAAACTTGTTCAAGAGGACCATTCAAGAATTGTTCAAGAGAACATTATTGAAGAGATTAACTCCTCGGAATGGGTTTCACCTTTAGTAGTGATGCAGAAGAAGGATGGAGGCATTCGCCTTTGTGTGGACTTAAGGGAGCCAAATAAAGCTATTGGGATTGACAGCCATCCTCTTCCTCACATAGAAGAAGTATTTGCAGAACTCTGTGGAGCAAAGATGTTTTCTACTCTTGATTTGCAGACCGCATACTACCAGGTTATGTTGCATGAAGATAGCAGAGACCTCACAGCATTTATTACCCATGAGGGACTATTCTGTTTTAAACGTGTCCCATACGGTCTTGCATCAGCCCCAAGTGCCTTCCAAAAAATGATGTAATTGATTCTGAAGAATCAACATGGAGTTCAGTGCCATTTGGATGATATTATCGTGTTTGGAAATACTTTGGAGGAGCATGACAATAACTTGCAGTCGGTACTAAACTGCATCAGCAAAGCAGGCCTCAACCTCAATAGGTCCAAATGCAAATTTAGACAAACTGAACTATCCTTTTTGGGGCATACAATTTCACAGGCTGGACTAAAACCTGATCCAGATCATATCCTGGCAATTTCAAATGCTCCTCCTTGCAAACCTTACGTTCCTTCTTGGGTCTTACCTCCTGACATGCAAAATTCATTCCCAGTTATGCTTCTGTCATTGAATTGTTATGAGAATTACTACAGAGAAGTTCAACTTTAGTGTGGACAACGGATGCACCAGCTAGTTTCGAAACGGTGAAAGACTTGATTGTACATAGTCCAGTATTTGCACTATTCACTCCTGCATTGCCCACAATTGTAACTACTGATCCTTCTGATTATGGACTTGGGGCTGTCCTCACACAACTTCATGAGGACAACACAGAGAGGACTGTTGCATTTGCTTCAAGGACACTAAGTTAATATAAAATATTCTACAGTCGAAAAAGAAGCACTTGCTTGTGTCTGGGCTACTGAAAAATGGAGAACTTACCTGTGGGGCCGCATGTTCAAGTTGCGCACAGACCGCAGCCTTTTGACAACGTTGCTCACCACAAAAGGACTGGGAAGAGCAGGATATCATATTGCTAGATGGTCTGCAAGACTACTCGCTTTCAATTATGAACCGGAATGTAAGCCTGGAAACCAAAATGTGGTAGCTGATTGCCTTTCTCACCTGCCTTTGCCTTCACCAGATGGTCTACTGGAGGATGAGGATGTAGTAGTTACGCTTATTATAAGCACTCTTACTGCAGTTACAAAAGTACAATTTCAAGCTGCTTGTTCAGCATGTCCAATTCAACAAAAACTATGGGAATTTCTGATAAAGAGATGGCCCAGTAACCCTAAAAACCTTGACCCAGTTTTGCTGCCTTATTTTAGAGTTTGGGATGAACTTTCTTTGCTTGATGGCTGTGTGCTACGAGGTACACACCGGCTACTTGTGCCAGAAGAATTACAGTCAAAACTCATACACCTGGCACACGATACTCATCAAGGAATTGTCAGAACCAAACAATGACTACGGGATCTGTATTGGTGGCCAGAGATGGACTCTCAAACTGAAGCACTCATACAATCCTGTGTCACTTGCCAAATGCATGATAAGGCAGAAGTGACATGTACCCCTCCATTACAACCTGTTCCTCTTCCTGAATCTGCCTGGGCAAAAGTGGCAATTGACATTGTAGGACCCTTTGATACTGCTCCAAAAGCCATCACCTTAATAGACTATTTCAGTAAATGGCCTGAGGTAGCGTTTACATCGCAAATCTCTTCTGCTACAGTAATTAAGTTCCTCTCTTCAGTTTTTAGCAGGGAAGGTAACCCCAAAGAACTGGTTTCAGATAATGGTAGTCACTTTACTTCCCTGGAGTTTGAAACTTTTCTAGCAGAGAGGAACATTTTACACAGAAGTTACCTGTATTACCCTCAAGCCAATGGGGAAATCGGTTTAACAGAAGTTTGAAAAAGAGTTTGCAAAAGGCTAAACTGGACAGGCGATTGTGGATAACCTTCAGTACTGACTTCTTGCAAGCACCCAGGCTACACAACATGCCACAACGCAAAGATCACCCGCAGAGTTACTGCATGGGAAACAGATGAACATCTACCTGCACATCTACCAATGTGCTATATGCCATCATGTGCAAGCAATGCCCTCTGCCATGTACATTGGTCAAACTGGACAGTCTCTACGTAAAAGAATAAATGGACACAAATCAGATGTCAAGAATTATAACATTCATAAACCAGTCGGAGAACACTTCAATCTCTCTGGTCACGCGATTACAGGCATGAAAGTTGGATATTACAACAGAAAAACTTCAAAACCAGACTCCAGCGAGAGACTGCTGAATTGGAATTCATTTGCAAATTGGATACAATTAACTTAGGCTTGAATAGAGACTGGGAGTGGCTAAGTCATTATGCAAGGTAACCTATTTCCCCTTGTTCCCCCCCCCACCCCATCGCTCAGACGTTCTTGTTAAACTCTGGATTTGTGCTGGAAATGGCCCACCTTGATTATCATACACATTGTAAGGAGAGTGATCACTTTAGATAAGCTATTACCAGCAGGAGAGTGGGGTGGGGGGAGAGAAAACCTGGATTTGTGCTGGAAATGGCCCACCTTGATTATCATACACATTGTAAGGAGAGTGATCACTTTAGATAAGCTATTACCAGCAGGAGAGTGGGGTGGGGGGAGAGAAAACCTTTTGAAGTGATAAACACCCATTTTTTCATGATCTGTGTGTATAAAAACATCCTCACTGCATTTTCCACTTTTATGCATCCGATGAAGTGAGCTGTAGCTCACGAAAGCTTTTGCTCAAATAAATTGGTTAGTCTCTAAGGTGCCACAAGTACTCCTTTTCTTTTTGCGAATACAGACTAACACGGCTGCAACTCTGAAAACTGAACATTGCTGGACTGTAAAAGGCACGACCTGATGCCCCAGCCAAGGATGATGTGAGAAAAACAGTTGAACAGAACCCAGCAAAGTATAAGGCTTTCACAGACAAGCGGCGGGGTGCTAAGGAACCAAAGTTTGAGTGTGGTTCCTTCGTTAGAATACGAAAACCTGGAATTTTACACAAAGGGGACCATAAATTCACAACTCCTCTTAAAATTATAGAGAAGAAGGGACCTTATACCTATCTACTTTCTGATGGGCGGGTATGGAATGCTTCTTATCTTGCACCTGCCTATGCACCAAGAGGAGATTATGCCAACACCCAGTCTGCATTGGATGACTTCACTGTAGTATCAACACAACAAGACGTTGCACTGGAACAGGGGCTTGAGAGAAGGCCTGTCAGACCAGATGAGCACCTGTCTGGACTAGAGACAATGTTATGTAGTATCTAGTGTTTTCAGTGTAATATTTCTGCCAACAGTATAGTGTCTTGTTTCATATTTGTTCCTGTGGTTAGAACAACAATGTTTATTTTAATTGGGAGAGTGTCTTAAGGGAGGAGGGAATGTGGTGTTTAGATGCTGCTTGTAATTATTAGAACTCGGAGCACTGGTTGTTTGGAGTCTGAAAGGACAGGAAACAGGAAGGGGGGGAAAGTTGAGGAGGCGGAATGAGAGCTACCGAGGGTGCAGCAGCAGCTTGGTAAAGAGGTTTCCACTTTAAAAATAAAGTCCAGTTGAAGTTTGTTAGTACCTTGCCTGGTTGCTACAACAAGGGGTTAACGAGTTGTTAAAGTTTGGGAACCACTGCGCTAGAGAGTGACTACAGACCTCCTCCTTACAACCCCTTCCTGCTCGCACTTCCTGGCTTTATACTATTAGCCCAGCTCTGCTCCCAGCTGGGCTTTGTCTGCTATTAGGCCCTATCAAGCCCCAGTTCTCCAGGTACGGCATCTAAGGTTAATTGACCTCACCAGTCCCACCTTAACACAGTCAGGGCTTGTGTGGGGTGGACCCCACTTCACAGACTCAAATAATTTGGATGCAATGAGCCAGATCTTCATCTGGTGTAATTTACACCAGATAAGGATTTGGCCTGATGTTTCATTTCTTGAGAAAGTACAGGAGACACTGTATGTGATTACTGGGAATATACACAGAGGCTTTTCCACCAAAGGAAGGATGGCCTTGTGGTTAAGGCGAAAGACTGGGTGCTGGGAGAATTTGGTCCTGTTGCTGGCTGGGCTTTAGGCGGTGTCTAGCACTTTCTTCAAATTTCCCACTGTTGCACTACTGCTGAGAAGCTAGAGAGGACTAAGTAACATCTTGTTTAAAATACTAGCAGCTTGTCAGCACTAGCATTCCCACAGACCTCAAACTTCCTGTACAAAGAGTGTGTTTGTGTTTCTTTATTTCCGCATCTGTGAAATGCGGGTAATAATATCTGCCTGTTACACAAGCTTTTTTGGGACATAAGTCATATTTGCAAAGTGCTTTCCATCCTTTGATGGAAGGCATTATGCCAGCATAAACTATTTTTCATGAGAGTATAAGTACTTTAATAACCTGTTTTAGAACCATCTCATGAATCCATAATGTTTAGAATCAATAGTGTTGTTCTTTGCTTTTTGCTGGTGCTTTTTGATGTACTTATGTTTTTAAAATGAAAGCAAAAATTAATTACGAAAATAAATGAGCTCCTGGTAGAGAATGAAACAGCCTTGCCTGAGTTTTGTTCATGGATGCTGCATACCTGACTGTGGTCTCTCTTCCTAGAAACCTCAGTTGGTGACTGGCAGTGAGAGCTTCAGCCGCTTTCTCCAAGAACATTGTCCTGTAGTGACAGAAACTTACTGCCCCACAGTATGGTGCTGGGAGGGCCGGGTGCAGACCCTCTTGCGTCCCTTCATCACCTCAAGACCCCCAGTGGAGTATAGGAAGTGAGTGCCTCTTTCTTGCAAGTTACTAATTTTTCTGCAGCCACGTTATCATCAATGCTGATAGTATTTCATGTAACTAGTAATTTAGGAACCACCAGAACTCAGATATCACAGTAATGCTTGTGGTATAATAACCTAGATAGATGTATATGTCTCAGGTAGTGTATACCATACCTTGGGGGAAGAGAGAAGCATACTGTTACTCTTTTTCCCAGCTTAAAAACTGCTCCTTTAGTATTCCTTTTAACTCCCCACCAGAGCCAAATTCAGCTCCTTGGTAAGTAGGCACAACTCTTCTGAGTGCCAGGGATAAATCTTGCCCCCAGGTTTATCCTTTGTTCTTGGATGCTTGAGTTAGGACATGAATAGGTATTTATATTTATTGCTCTTTCTCTAATAATCTCCCTTACACACACATGGGGCTCAGTCTTCAGGTCCTTCAAAGCTGCATTTGGCACAGGCCCCGAGGGTGAGGGAAAAGTGGTTTTATGTCACCTTTACAACTTCCCTGAACCTGGGCCCAGGCAGATGCTACTTCAGCCCCTTGTGCAATGTTGAGTAGCTTCAGCTTGCACCAGCTCCCAAAGGGATATTCTAAAGGACAACTAGGATGGCTGGAGCACAGAACTGCTTTGGCCAGACCCTGTTTTCCTGCTCCACAACATTTCCTTTATTCCCAGGTCTGTGAGGAAGGTGGATAGATCTGGGAACACAGACTTTGCGCCACTCAAGCTTTGCCTCATGCAAGAAGAATCCTCAACTGGCCATGTAAAGCAGCTTTAAGTCTGCTTCTTGTTGCTGAAGCAGTGCAAAGCAGACTTAGCAGGGCCCAGGATTTGGCTTATTCACTTTAAAATATGTGATTCATATATGTGATTCATATGTGATTCATATTCACTAGTGCTACTAGTGTTGCATTGCTGAGGAAAGAAAAGTTATACGTAAGGCAGACCTCATTATGGTAATTTGTAGAGCATTTGAGTGTTTGTTCACTTTCTTCATCAGAAAGTTGCTAGATGACAGGGAAAATACAGTATGCTTATAAAACTGACTCAAAACTTCATCTGATGGTTTAAGCCTTGCTTGGTTTCTTGGCATATTATCAAGTTTGTTGCAGTCTTAACACAGATGAGTTTTAAAAGTACTAACTAGCAAAATTTGTAGACATAGGGCAGGGGTTCTCAACCTGTGGCCCCTGTGCCACTTACAGTCCAATCAACGCAGAGCTGTGGCCCATGTGATATCCTCAGGGCCATACAGGTAGCATTGGATGCAGCCCACATAACATGTTGTGGGCCGCATATGTGGCCCAGAATGGTAAATAGGTTGAGAACCACTGACATAGGGTGACATCCTGGCCTCATTTAAACAACGTGTGTTTCTGTCAATGAAACATACACACACACAGAACCCCCTTAACTTACCAAAACAAAACCCACTACACACATTTCTCCCCCAAGGAGATGATGAGAGAAAAAAACGTGTGACAGAAGTTAGTCACGTTGCTTAATTTCCTACTAGATGACATTCATACTACAGTGACGAGCATGTTATTAGAATCTCTATAGAAGGCAATGGCAAAACTCCCATTGACTTCAATGGGACCAGGATTTCACCAGTAATTCACAAAGGACTAGATCCTCAGCTGGTGGAAATCAGCATAGCGCCGCAGAGGAAATATACTGACTTACACTAGCTGAAGGTCTGGCCCTTAATGAATTACAATTACACACAAATTTTGCTAGTATTTTGTATACTTTTAATACTAAAATAAGATTAAGGATATAAATTCCACAACTAATATTTTCTGAACTGTAAATACCTTTCATGGTACATTTAAAAAAAACCCTAATCAATATTGTCTCTTGAACTGTTCCTTTCAGTGAGCTTATTAAAACAACAGATGGAGGACAGATTTCACTGGATTGGTTTGATAATAATGACAGCATATGTTTTCCGGATGCCAGCACAAGACCCACTATCCTATTACTGCCTGGCCTCACAGGAACAAGCAAGGAATCCTACATTCTTCACATGATCCAACAGAGTGAAATGCTGGGATATAGGTACTCCTAGCTTCACTGGCTAGCGTTTTGCTTGTTCAACTAAAATTGTTTGTATGTGTGTGTGTATAAGATGTCTACTAGAGCAAATTATATCTACAGAAATAAATTACATAGGATAATATTGGATAATAATAAATAAGAATTGTATAGAGCACTGTATGGGCCTATTTCTCTACTGCCCTCCACCTCGTGCAAAGTGTGTGCAAAATGCAAGATGTCAGAGCAGCAGCTTTCAGACATACTTTGCTCAGGTGTAAATTACCACACAAGGTGTAAGGAAATGGAAAATGATTCCCTTAATTATTTATAAATGTGTCTTATTAATTCTTTTTGTAAGCTTTCCTTTGTTCCTTCAAGAGGAGGGCTGTTGTGTTGAGCTCCAAACAGGCGAATGTGGAGGAGACTGTTGGGGGTGCCAGCTCAGGCAAGGGCTACTGGATCCATACTTACTCAGATCCAGTGACCACAAGCCCCTATCTACTGTGTGTAGAGTGGCAGCATTCCAGCCCTGTAACTGATGGTTAAGGGGTAGATTTTGTCATGCAAGAACTGTTCTGCCCATAGCCCACTTATTCAGGCTTTGAGGAAGAGTTGGGTTGGGGAAGTGAATTGGATCATAACTAGGGCTGACAGGTGCAATAACTTTGCTGCTGTTCTGCTTCAGGATGAAATAACATGGTGTACCATTGTGATTATGTAACCCACACACCTTCTGGGTGTGGTGTTCTGGCCCACCTAGTGGCACTGAGACCACTTGAGAGAGAGAGATTAATGAGTTTGCTCTACATCCTTGGCTAAGAGACAGTTGGCTTTTAGCTTATGCTGTAGAGGCTCATCCACTAAACTCCAGAGGTCTCAGGTTCAATCCCACCTGCCCACCAACGACCGGGGTCTGTCGGCATTACAGTTACTCCAGCATCCCTATTTCAAGACTACTGAGTTTTGTCCCTTCAGACTGAGTTCTGGCACTGAGTATATTGACTTCTGCAAATGCTCATGTATGACCATTCATATTTGGCTACTCATTCTCCACATGGAGGTTCAGATACCTGTATTACTTTTTAAAAAATTGTAAAATAACTTAAGAACCCCCTCCCCGAAACCTAAAACATGGGTACCTTTTTTAAAAAAAAATAAGTATTTCTATGTATTCATGACAAATGTGTACACGTCAGGGCACCCAAGAAGAATATAGCTTTAAAAAAAAATGTTTAGGTCAGATCACAACAGAATAGGGTGGTTTTGTTTTTAATTAATTTTAAGCAATAAAATCACTAGAATTAAAAGAAAAATAAGTCCATCTTTTTTGCATTTAATCAACTTTTTGAAAAACTAAAAGTTTTTAGAGTAGAGAGGAAAAATAAAACAATAAGATTTATCAAGAAAACTAAAGATCTTTAAATCAAGGTAATTCTTACTACCAGAAAGCTTTGCCACTATCACTAGGATCAAATAGAGAGAGGTCCATCTGCACCGATTGAAAACTCCCCTCCGCAACAACCCATACAAAACTCTGGGGTGTTTAGATCTGTGGTTTTGGTTCTGGCTCATGTCTACTACCAAATAAACATAATATAGGCTGACTCTGATCCTGCAATTTGATCTTCATGGGCAGATACATGTCCATATAGAGCCCAATTGACTTCAGTGAATCTCTGTGCAGGCGTAAGAGTCCATCCACGCAGGTCAGATTGCAGGATAAGAACTTTACATATTGAGTAAATAAATTTAGACTTCTTATTGGAACACATTTCTTTATGTATTTCCAGTACATTTTTTTATTTTTAAATGACCTTTAAAAATAAAAGTGTAATCCTAAAATGATTCTTGTACACGTCTATACAATAAACAATGTATATATTCAGATTTACCTTCTCAATTTTTAGATGTGTGGTTTTTAACAACCGAGGAACTGCTGGTGAGACTCTCTTGGTAAGGATCAATTTTTTAAAAAATAAGAACTTTCATTGTGTAGACAGCATGTATTGAAGTCATCAGTGTTAATTCTTAGGGCTGGATTCTAATCTAAGATGACCACGCTTGATGTGGCTAACTAATAAATGACTAGTATAGAATCTAATCTGTAGTTGACAGAGTGCATATCTCTAATTATATTTATTCAGATTAGGATAGCACCCATCTTCAATTTTTAACCTCAGTTCTTATAGTGGAATATGCTAAAATGTGGTTGGTCAGTTAGGGCCAGATCAAAAGCCCTGGAAATCAATGGAAAGATTCCCATTGACTTCTATGAGTTTTGGCTCAGGCCCTTAGTTCTTGATTTTATAACTGGCATATATTCACCTTTTAAAAAGGCTATTCATTTCTTATATGGCATCTACTTTACTTATAGGGGCTCCATGTTCCTTGATAAAGAGCAAACCATAGACGTTTAAAGTTCAGAAATCATACTGTCGTTTTCTGAATTTTGGATGGTTGGATGTCATCAATAAAAATGCTTTGTGATAGCTGCTTTTCTGGAGGATAACATGACTTTTGCAGCAATAAATAAATGTACTATAATCTGCACAGTACAGATGGAGTGTATTCCACTGATGTATTTCATTTTATAAAGATTTGAATAATTTAATATCTCTACCAGCAAAATTAATATCTTTTGTATTTTCTTCTCCAAAAATACTATATTATCTAAATGTACATTTGTAATTTATCCATTGCAATATTTTCTAATGTTTTAACACATAAATCAGAAATAAGCAGTGGCAGTTACTTTAAACTGAATTGTCTGTATGAATTTTAACTGGACCTGGATAAAATTTTTAAAAATTTTGCCATTATTAACTGACCCACCATTATGCATTATTGTATGAATGAACCAGTTTTATCTGAAACATTTTGTTTTTTGATATAAGCCTACTTTTATTTTTTTTCCCAACAATTACAATACAAGATGAGCTACTAGCAGAAGTTGTTTTCAGGATTTACACAGCATATTATTTTAGAAACTAGTGATAAATTACTGAAATCTTAAAGCTAAGAACTTTTTGCAGCTAGGCTCAAGATGTGCTGAAATATTGCTGAATAAGCTTTGTTTCTTCATATATATTTTGTTGGCAAGTTCTGCAGCTGTTATGAGTGTGCACAATACTGTGTATTGTTTGCATTTTTTAATCCACTGATTTTTAAAACAACTTAAAATGCCCATTGTGCTTTCTCTTAACCCATTAAAATGTTTCAGTGAAAACACTGCCATGTTAAGAGTCACTTTTCTGCATACTTTTGGAGATGTATATACAAAGCTGTTTTGTGACACACAAAGTCCTTGTTGATGAATTTCAGATTCAGTAAGTGAAAAGATCTCTTGTTTCAATGCTTTGTGTTTAGTGTAATCGGCTTAACATATTTTATAAGATCTTACTATGGACTAAAACGGCTGAAGTTATAACATTTTTTCTGCAGGTTTTTTCCCCCCACATATTTATATAAAATCCCCAAGTAATGAGTCTCAAGCATAGTCAGGCAACATAATAAAACGTAGTCATGACAATAATTCTTGTTCTTGTCTTTAGAGAGTGATTTAACTTTAAATTTCCATTATACAATGCCTATTTAAAGGATCAGGACTTAAAAAATACTGTACTATCATTGGTGTTCTGTTGAACGTTAGTTTGTTAGATTGAATTACTGTTTTTAAATGATCATATGTTAGATGAGCACAGGCATTTCAGTTGAAAAAGCAACAGATACGTTTATTTTATTGTTTTAAAATATCCTCATACAGCACATAGAAATGCACTTGGGTTTCAGAAATTAAATGTCATATAAGCCCAGTATCTCTCTGTTTTTACAGGATTTAAGTCAAGCATACTTTCTTATGAAAAACATTGTAATCTCCTTAATGAAAATAATTTACTTTTCTTTCTGCAGACTTGCCTATTTAATTGAAATAAAATACATTCACACTCAGTTTATAATTAATTAGCTATAATAAAGTAAGTGGTAACTCATGTCGTTTTAATTATCCCAATCCCAGCTTTTTTTCTCCTTTTGTATTTTATTTTTAACTTCAGTATTTTTATATTCTTGTTAGGTAAATTGAAATTAATTAATTTTGTCTAATTAAATGTGTTAAAACCAGCCACAAATTTCCAGGCTGTTTAATTGCAAGCAGTTAGAAAAAAAAAAAGCTGAAAATACATTGTTGCCTCAGGTTCATGAGATTCTGAATGAACAAAACTAAAACATCTTGTATGATATTTTAAATACCTAAGGTGAAATCTTTATCCTGTTGAAGTCAAGGGGAGTTTTGTCACTGGCCTCAGTAGGGACAGGATTTTTCCTTGGCATCTTTAATAACAAATATACAGTTAAAAATCTTTGTTTTGGCATATATGAAATCCACAGGTTACTGGATATGTGTGGGTGTGGGTGTGTGTGTTATGAGGGGGGAGCTATTTTATTGGATTCTTATTGTGCCTGAGGGTAGATGCCTCCACTTGTACTGCCTTCCACAACCTGGGCAGGTAAAACTATAAAGTCTTGTTTATTCTTTGGGTAAGTGGAGGAGAGATGGGACAATAAGGACCAGGTGAAACTCTCATTGAACGCAGTGGGAGTCTCTCCAGGCCCCAGATCGGGAAAGGATTCCTATTCAGAACTTGAAAAGACGCTTAAAGTTAGCTTGTGCTTAAGTGTTTTCCTGAACAGGAATGGAGAACACACACCCTGAAGTGCTTTCCTAAATCAGAGCTTTAATGAACAGATCTCTTGTTTGGATGCCTTTCAGTGTAACCAGCTTCAAATATTTTTGTATTTTAAACTTCTGCAACAAACTAAGATATCAGAAGTTATAATGCTTTCTTCAGGGTATTCTGCCTGTATTAGAATTGGAAAATGCTCAAAGGGACCGCCTAGTTTAAAAGAGGTTTTAATAGCATTAGTACTAAAGCTATTTTAAACAAGACTTTTTGTAGTACCTAAATATTGACTAGTTTTTTAAAAGTTTCTATATGTAAATTTAATTTTACTGAATATTTACTAGCACATTTAAATGTGGATTAAGATGAAGAAATGGGCATCACACACACTTTAGAAAGTTCTTGTAGGCCACTCTCCTTTCTACATGTTGCAGTCTTCATGATGTACTTTACTTCCTCATAGATTTTTAACTAGCAATGATGCCTATCAATTTTTGAACAAATTGCAGCTACAGACTCTATGTCCAGAATTTGTCCAGTTAATTTTTGGAAAGTTGCAGATATTGAGCATACCTCTCAGCTGTTAGTTATTGTGCTCAAAAATATGACTCCTACTGCCACTTCTTTCCCAAAATTATGTAGGTTCATCTTACTGTAGTTTGATGGGAAATGTTAAGTGTGTCATGTTATGTAAACCATCCAGCTTCCACTTTGGTTTGTCCTTAAGGATGATGCAAATACTTATGCTAGTGTTTTTCCTTGTGGCTCCTTACAGACACCAAGGACTTACTGTGCTGCTAACACAGAGGATTTGGAAGCTGTTATTCATCATTTACACAACATGCATGCCTCAGCTCCATTTATGGCAGCAGGTGTTTCTATGGGCGGGTAAGAATTTATATAACAGAAATCACTTTAATTTAGTTTACCAATCATGAGCTAAGAGTGCTGCTGTTTGGCTGTAGTTTAGTGCAGTGTAATGTTTTATGGAGTGAAATGGAGTAAAAATAGTTAATACAGTTATAAAAATCAACAAAGATCCTAATTAAGGGTTCTGTTTAGCAGGATGCATGATTCAGTGGGATGGGTGCTCATCTACATGGCTGAATTTCATTTCTCAGCCCCCACAAACAGGTTTTGCAAATGCATTAAATCTTATTTGAAACCCATGGGTGTAAAATGGAACTTTTAGCCATATAGGCAGGTCTCCATTAATTGTTTCATGATTATGGAATTTGCCATGGAATTCACCCAGGTTGTAAATTGTGCTCTAAAATCCATTATTTCACTTTTTTTAAAAAAGTAGTGTCCCTATACTTCCTGAGGCTTGTCTAGAATCAGATAAAAGGTTTGTTTTGAAAACCATCTTTAGCTAATACATTTTAAAACCTCAGTATAGACAGGGCAAGTTGCAGTCGTAATTCTCATTGCTAGTAGAGATCAAACCTTGAGGGGAGCCTAGAGTTCACTTTGACTGGCTAAGATGTTAACAATGATTTGACCTGTCTACACCATGATTTTCAAATGTGCTAGCACATTAACTAACCTTTAAAAAAACTTTTGTATTTGTCTAGACAAGCCCATGATTGCACTGAAAATCCTAAAAATGTGAATTGAATATAACCAATTTAGTGATGTCTTTCTGTGTTGGCAGACAGCCTGAAACAATAGCTCTGAGAGGTGTGAACTGTTCATTCATCACACTGGATTCTTAGTTATGAAACCTAAACAGGACAATACAAAGAGTCTTAGTGTTAACTATTTCATTGCTGATTATTTTAGCAGAAACAGCCAACTTGTAGGCCTGATCCAAAGCTTGTTGAAATCAAAGGAAATCTTTCCATTTACTTCAGTGGATTGTGGATTAGGCCCAATGTGCTTATTGCACAATCCCAAAGTGGGGCTGCACCTTTCCAGGTGCCGAAAAGTACTGGGCTGTCAAAACTCCAGCTTCTCCTTGACAGCTGTCACCCTGCAGTTAGACATTGGTCTGTAGAAAAACTGAAAGTGTGGGGCAATGTAAAATAAACGGAAGGTAATATGAAAATAAATAACAGTGGGGCTCCCATGCTGATTTCATTATTCAGCATCAGATCTAATTAAATAAAGCCTCTGTTTAAAAGTTTGTTGTAAAGTTCTGCCAATTTTCTCTCTGTGTGCCCCAGAAGCTGGGGGCCTGGTTGTAGAACGTTGGTCCATCTTGTTGCAGAGTACACAGGCACTTATTAAAATGTCACAAATCAGTATTTCACAACTTCCTCATTACTGCAACTCTACTTCTATCTGCTCTAAAGGATACAGGAAAGCAGATAAAAAATAAAATAGAGCCAAAAAATAGAGGAAGTGGAGCCAATGTATTATGCTCCTTTCCCTGCCTAGCAGCCTGTGGAAGCCCTAGGAGTTAACTCCACTCTAGCAGGGCTTCTCACTTTATAGTTAGGGTTTGTTAGAGGAAGGGTGGGCTTCAGAGAGCATCTGTTTTGTATGATTCAGAAGGAGGAAGTAATACTGTCAACAAAACCAGCGAGTTAATGCGGCTAAAAGCAGTATTATTAACACTCACTCAGTGCTGGCCCCTGCCCAGAGAAGGGAAGTACAGCACAGTTAGAATGGACAATGTCCAGTGCCAGCACAACTTCTTGGAAAATTGTGCTGCAAGGTAGGAAGGGAATTCTGTGAGTTCAGGAATGAACTTCTGGCACCCTCTGTTCCTTTCTTATGGGATGTGCTGAGGATGGGTACAAGGTGGCTCTCTTTACTGGCATTTACCTACTAAGCCATCCTGACATTTGCAAGTTATTGGATAATTACAAAAAGAAAAGAAAAGGAGTACTAGTGGCACCTTAGAGACTAACCAATTTATTTGAGCATAAGCTTTCGTGAGCTACATCTCACTTCATTGGATGCATCTGATGAAGTGAGCTGTAGCTCACGAAAGCTTATGCTCAAATAAATTGGTTAGTCTCTAAGGTGCCACTAGTACTCCTTTTCTTTTTGCGAATACAGACTAACACGGCTGCTACTCTGAAACCTGGATAATTACAGATTTGTTCAGTGGATACAGTTATTGATAATCAGGTAAATAAGTAACTTTGAAGCTTTTAAACCCTATTGGGCCAAATCTTGGTCCCACTGAGTTTTGCTATTGCCGTCGATGGCACCAAGATTTGGACCATTGCAGGGTTTTTGCTGTTATTGTTATAAATACCAAATAAGAAATATCACAAAAAACTATGACAGATTTTTCTGCACTCCCCTTTCCATAGTGTAGCTCATAATGAATAATTCTGTGGAATGGACTCACCTGTTTCAATGTGCCTGTGAGACTAATCTTTATTTCCTTCCAGTTCGGGATTTTTAATCTGGCACTGTTCCTCTTTAGAAACCGTAACCAGTTATGCAAACATGTTTGTTTTTAATATTCAAATGGTGAACTATTTTGCTATGTGTAATTTTGTTGTACCACTAAATTTGTTTGGGAATGTATCATTTGCTTGGGTATTGGATTTGTATTGTTGAGTATGTAGGAGACATACATTTTTTCCCCATAAATTATGGCAAATGGCAGAATCGAGGTGGATGGGTATAACCTGGTAGATTGTGGTTGAATAGGCTTGATTTGGAAGGGGAACCAACAATCTGTGTTTGTGACTGTCTGTTGCTTTGCATATGTTAGAAGGTGATGAATGTATGGAAATGGATTTACGCTGCATTCCCTCGGGTTGTTGTGGTTTTAAATTTGCCATTGTTCCTTTGTAATCTTAGCTGGTTTTCACTGTGTCTTTGATGTTTGCATCATATAATAGATTCATGATCTATTTCTTTGTCTTGTCACCTTCTCCTCTAGGTTCTGATCTTGCAAAGATTTATGCACATGCTTAATTTTCAGCAATTGAGTAGTCCCAAATCGACTACATTGGGATTACTCACATGCTTAAAATTAAGCATCTTTGTTGTGAATTGGATTACTCATCTGCTTAAAGCTAAACACATGTGTAGGTCTTTGCAGGATCAGGACCTTATAAGAAGCAGCTATTCAAAATCTTCATCTCAAAGTACTTTTAAAATTATTTCTTCAATAATTTTAAAAACTTTCTAAATTGAAAACAAAATACAAGTAGACTCCTGACAGACGTTTAAAAAAATGCAACACGACCCACAACATTTCATAAGGAGATTGCAGAGCGAGAAGAAACTTAAATTTGGCTGATTAAGAAGGAAATAAAACATTGACTTTACTTCCCTGTGATGTACATTTAAATTAAAGTACACTTCTCTTTGACTTCCAGTCTGTATTGTTTTGGAAGGGGCACTGCTCCTCTAGCATGAAGCTTCTCAATATCTTTCCCATGACATATATTCTCCAGCTTCCATTTGTGGCTTGTTCTACCACATCAGCATTTTTACTGGTTTAGAAATCAATTGTGGGTTTTTCCACAAGCTCTGTGTATGGGGCAGCAGGTAGCTGTGTTGCCTCCCAGTGTGTGTCCCACGCACACACACACACACCCCCCCGCTTCAAGGATGTGGGGATACAAACCTTGTGTCAGCTCGATCCCAGACACAGTTTACAACCCCTGGTATGCTGGAATGTACAGCTGTGCCAGCATGTTGCTTGTAACTCATTCTTTCCTGTTTGCTCCCTGCAAATGTTTATAGGGTTGGGATGTACCAGCCCCTGGAGACTGTTCTTCCTTCTGCACTGGTACCCATCACTAGCTGGTGCAGGGGAGGAAGGGGATGGCTTATACTCCAATAGTACCCCGTGAAAGTAGGCAGGATGGGCCACAATCTGCCCTTACATAATGACAGTTTTCAGAGTAGCAGCCATGTTAGTCTGTATCCGCAAAAAGAAAAGGAGTACTTAGAGACTAACAAATTTATTTGAGCATAAGCTTTCGTGAGCTACACCTCAACAATACATTTGTTAGTCCCTAAGGTGCCACAAGTCCTCCTTTTCCAATCTGCCCTTAGACAGCAAACCTTCTAGTTTTCAGGCCATCTTCTGTTTTCCTCCTGCACTATCCTACCCATCCTCCTGATTTATTTTTAATCTTTCTGCATCTGGAGTGGCAAGTACCTGTGAGCTTTCCTTCATCTCAGGCATACAGCAGCTATGGAGACTATTATGTAAGTGGAGGAATAGTGCGGAACTTTCCTGGCTTCTGCACTACCCCAGTGAAATGGGCTAGCGAAAGGATCTGAGTCCTCGCTACCACTTCCTTTACCCAGTGGCCTCCCTGCCCTTGAGGACTCCCCTTCCACTCTCCTGTCTGGCAGAGTCCTCGTAACCCTAACAAGGCTGGGCCCAGGATTCCTGGGGGGCTCGACCCCCAACCCTGCTGTGGTCACCTAGGACAGGGGCTAGGGTGTCCCCATTCCGGGGTACTCTCTCTGTCCTGGGCACTTCTCTGACCCACTGACCATTACATACAATTTAAAGCAAATGCAAGCTATTTAATCAACAATTAATTTTAAAAAGAATAAGGAAAAATGGGAAAGGTTAAAGGAAACACATCAATCTGCTCTGTGGCAGGAAACATCACAAACAGTGTCTCTGGAATGTCAGGGCAGTTCACAGTCTGTTCCTTGTAAGTCCCAGGCCTTCTTCTCAGGCCCTGGCTGTGCTGCAGGGATACTGTGTGTCGGACACTTGCTCTGATGGTGGCCACACGCTCTCAGGCCCTAAGTGGTAGGACCCTTCTTCCCAATGTCGCCCCCGCCCTGTCGGGGTTACGATCCAAGCCTGGCCTGCAGAGCGTCTTGGCTGAGGTGTCTCCCTGTGCTGGGCCTGCTGCCCAGGGTCCCCCTCGCTCTCCCCAGCTGCTCACCGCACCCAGCTCCGGACTGCTCCAGCCCCAGCTCCACCACTCTGTCTCTGCCCTGCTGCTGCTGCTCTGCCTCCAGCTCCCTGGGCTGCTTCTTTGGCCCCTCTGGCTCTGGTTGCTGCAGCTCTGCTCCCAGGACAGGTCTGCTCTGCAGGCTGCTTCTGTGACTCTGCTCCCAGCACTGACCTGCTTCCTAGGCTGCTTTTCTGGCCCCTCTGGCTCTGGTTGCTGCAGCTCTCCTCCCACGGCAAGTCTGCTCTCTCTGGGCTATGCCTCTGGCTTTGGGGCTGTAGCTCTGCTCCCAGGACAGGGTCTGCTCTCTCTGAATCTGGCACAGCTCTGCTCCCCAGCTCAGCTTGCACCCCTGCTTTCTCTTTAGCTGGGCCCCACTCTGTCTGACCCAGGCAATTCCAGCTCACATGGAGGACGAGACTTCCCTGGCCTCCTGACTCTCTGATTAGCCTGCCCGCCCTATCATTCAGGCTGACCTGGAGCATTGGCCTCTCCCCATTGTTCCTGGGGACTGTCAGTTTCAGGGTCCTGATTTCCCATAGACCCTTTTCCTTTTAGTACTGGGAGCTAGCCAACCAAAACACCCCCACTGAATGTTAATAAGGGGGCAACAGTCCCCTTACATTAAGTAGCAGTACTCAGGAAGGCAAGACTTTAATTAGGCCAGGGGTTCTCGGCCATATTTTTTTCCTAATTTTAAATAACTCTTCATATTCTTTGCATTCAAGATCTGTGCCCACCATACACGCTCCCAAGTGTGATGCGATGGTGGAGGCTAAAATTCCCAAATACTGTAGCCAGCCCACACGTGTCTCACTGGGTAGATTGCAATTTTCAAAAGTTTTAAGAAAAATGAAATTTTGTAAGACCTACTCCTTTCTGTTCCAAGAGCAAGGCACACTTAATTGACCTTGCCTTCTCTAATGTAAACAATTAGCAGTGTGTACATATTAAAAATACACCCCCGCCAAAAAACAAAACAAAACCCAAACACAACACTGCATACCCTCATTCTCCTGGGGACAGGATGCGAGAGAAAATGAAACGTGACAGATGTTAGTAACATCACTTAAGGCACTATTGGAAGGGAAATACCATGGTGATAAGGGTGGTGCAAGAACCCATTTAGAACAGAATAGGTGTAAAGTTGGCAGATTGTTAAACATGTGATTATATTTCAGTGAGTGATCTGACAGTTTGATTTGTTTTATTTTTATTCTTCTTTGTAGCATGCTTCTTTTAAATTACCTGGGCCAAACTGGCCGAGAAACCCCTTTGATGGCAGCTGCAATTTTCTCTGCTGGTTGGAATGTTTTTGAGTCTGCAGAATCATTGGAGAAACCACTAAATTGGCTTCTCTTTAACTACTACTTGACTACTTGTTTACAGTCCTCTATTAATAGGTGAGTCACCTTCTGAACTATTCAGAAAGGTTGAAAATGTTAGTATGGAATATAAGACAGATACATGGGCCTCCTGGGAAAGGAATGCTATTACTGCATTTCACATAATGCTTTTCTTTGTGTGTGTAATCTCAGGAAATTCTGAAACTGAAATGTTTCCTTGCTTGAAAGATTTTCCTCATAGGTAGAATTCACTCTTGTACAGAGAACCAGCTTATGTACCATTGCAGTCTTCAAAATAAATCTGAAGTGGGACTTAAATGGTGTATAGGCTTTGTGCTGGCCCTATCTACGGGACTGAATTTCACCTCATGCACACAATGATTATTGTAAGGTTAGTCATGATTTGGATGTATGGCACCAATTTGATTTTCTTTATAAACTAACCAATATTAACACATTTAGTTTAAGAGCTACATAGATATGAATTTGTTAAAAAATCAACTCTGAAAACAAAAAGGAGGGGAAAGGGTAGCTCATATGTAGTCTTAAAGAATTAATGTTTTTGTTCCTAAAATCAAAGTTCTCCTTTTTATCCTTGTCATCCTTTCTAATGACGAATGCAGATTTCACTCATGTTTCTGGTAGTGCTGTCAAGCGATTAAAAAAATTAATCGAGATTAATCGTGCGATTAAATAAATAATCCTGATTAATCGTGCAATTAATCGCTCTGTTTAAACAATAATAGAATACCATTTATTTAAATATTTTTGGATGTTTTCTACATTTTCAAATATATTGATTTCAATTAGAACACAGAATACAAAGTGTACAGTTCTCACTTTATATGTATTTTTATTACAAATATTTGCCCTGTAAAAGAAAACAAAAGAAATTGTATTTTTCAATTCACCTAATCCAAGTACTGTAGTGCAATCTCTTTATCATGAAAATTGAACTTACAGTTATAGAGTTATGTACAAAAAATAACTGCACTCAAAAATAAAACAATGTAAAACTTTAGAGCCTACAAGTTAACTCAGTCCTACTTCTTGTTCAGCCAATTGCTCAGACAAACAATTTTGTTTACATTTGCAGGAGATAATACTGCCCGCTTCTTGTTTACAGTGTCACCTGAAAGTGAGAACAGGCGTTTGCATGGCACTGTTGTAGCTGTTGTCGCAAGATATTTACATGCCGGATGCACTAAAGTTTCATATGTCCCTTCATGCTTTGCCCATCATTCCAGAGGACATGCTTCCATGCTGATGACAGGCTCTGCTCGATAACGATCCAAAGCAGTGCAGACTGACGCATGTTCATTTTCATCACCTGAGTCAGATGCCACCAAGAAGGTTGATTTTATTTTTTGGTGGTTCGGGTTCTGTAGTTTCCACATTGGACTGTTGCTCTTTTAAGACTTCTGAAAGCATGCTCTACTCCTCGTCCCTTTCAGATTTTGGAAGGCACTTCAGATTCTTAAACCTTGGGTCATGTGCTGTAGCTACTTTTAGAAATCTCACATTGGTACTTTCTTTGTTTTGTCAAAACTGCAGTGAAAGTGTTCTTAAAATGAACAACATGTGCTGGGTCATCATTCGAGAATGCCATAACACGAAAGATATGGCAGAATGCAGGTAAAACAGAGCAGGAGGCATACAATTCTCCCCCAAGGAGTTCAGTCACAAATTCAGTTAATGCATTTTTTTTTTTAACGAGCGTCATTGGCATGGAAGCACATTCTCTGGAATGGTGGCCAAAGCATGATGGGGCATATGAATGTTTAGTATACCTGGCACATAAATACATAGCGATGCTGGGGTGCCATGCGAACACCTGTTCTTATTTTCAGGTGACATTGTAAATAAGAAGCAGGCAGCATTATCTCCCATAAAGGTAAACAAACTTGTTTGTCTTAGTGATTGGCTGAACAAGAAGTCAGACTAAGTGGACTTGTAGGCTCTGAAGTTTTACATTTTGTTTTTGAGTGCAGTTATGTAACAAAAAAATCTACATTTGTAAATTGCACTTTCCTGATAAAGAGACTGCACTACTGTACTTGTATGAGATGAACTGAAAAATATTATTTCTTTTGTTTATCATTTTTACAATGCAAATATTTGTAATAAAAATAATATAAAGTGAGCACTATACACTTTGTATTCTGTGTTGTAAATGAAATAAAATATTTGAAAATGTAGAAAAACATCAGAAATATTTAATACATTTCAATTGGTATTCTATTATTTAACAATGTGATTAAAACTGCGATTAATCACGATTAATTTTTTTAATCACAATTACCTTTTTTTAGTTAATTGCGTAAATTAACTGCGATTAATTGACAGCCCTAGTTTCTGGTTGTATTTGGAAGTAAGTGCACATTGATTAGTGTCCAGGACAGAAGGATTTATAATTCTGAGAAATAAAACAAATGTTCTTACTCTATGATTATATTTATTTCTGAGTATGTATTTGTAAGGCGGACGACTTCTACATCTGTAAAATCATTTTTTCTTCCCCCTCCCCTCATTTTTTTCCAGACATCGACAAATGTTAGAGAAATTATTTGATATGAATCTTGTCATGAAGGTAGATGGATAGATCTTTTCTCTTTTGATTTCATGTTTTGGTTTCCAAATACTGATGTTGTTCCTGATTTTGAATTCTGTACTTTCAGGCTAAAACCATTAGGGAGTTTGATAAGCAATTCACCTCAGTCATGTTTGGCTACTGTACAGTTGATGATTACTATGTAGATGCTAGTCCATATCGCAAGCTGAAGTCAATAGGAATTCCCGTGTTATGTCTAAACTCTCTGGATGATGTTTTTTCACCAGGTCATGGTAAGTTGTGGCTTTTTTATGTTTCTCTTTATACCTGTATGTATGTACGTATGCAATCAGTAAGATGGAAAATTGCATAGATCTAAGAACAGGCTATATATGAATGAGATGTGTTTAATACTACTACTGTACATCACTACTGGTATTTTTAGTTTCCATTTTCCACTCTGATAAACTTTGAAGTTATTGGAGAGGCCTAACTAATACAAGGTGAAAAATGCTTAGTTCTTTTGTTGATCAGCATTCTTGTAAGCGAGCCCCTATAAAACATGTCATACTGTGATTTGCTCATGTTTCAGGATATTTGAACTCCTCTATAGCCATCGCTGGCAATGACCTCAGAGACATAAAAGTCCAATGCCTAATGCAAAAATCATTTGGTTCCCTTTGATGATTAAAGATAGGGCAAGGAAGGAAGTTTAGAATCCTTCAATCTCAGATGGCACATGGGCCAAAGTGCTGACATGGCTGTGTTGTTGGTCCAGGACAGCAGAAGGGATACATATGATATGATCTTATACAGGAAATCCCATATCAATATTAGTAGAAATCTGATTGGAGGATGAAGCTGCCCAACAGGCAGCAATGCCAGCTAATAACAGTTAAGCTGGAAAAACACAATAGATTTTTTAAAATAGTTTATTCTGATCACCTGACAGAGCAATCAGGCTTTTACTGTTGACCCTCTTAAGTCAGTTAACAACATGGTTAAAGATTTTTTTGGTCCTGTGGTCTGCATGATGGCTATATTTTCCTCGGAGTGATATGACAGTGAATAAAAGTAAAGTTGTAAAAGAGGAACTAGCCAGGCTAAGAGGTAGTTAACGACACAATCTTCTGCAGTAGACCGCTGACAGTTGGAAGTACAAAATGTTGGTTTGATGCAGGGAAACTTGCTATTGCCATTGTAAATTGACCCAGATCTTCATAAGAAAATCTAGGACACCACGGAGATTGTGCAAATAGGTTAGAGTACTGAACCGAAGTTTAAAGAAACTGAAGGAAGATTATATGTGTCATGAATATGTTAAAAGTTACACAAATCTAATGTCAAGTAGGATTACACAAAAAGTTGTTGGAAATCAGCTATGCCTGCTTCAGTGAAGGTACACTGAGGAAGGAGAGACCTCTTTTGTCCCTCTTAGGACTCCTGCACTGGTAGTGTAAAGAAGTGGAGACCAGGCAGCTACCACTTTTGGCAAACAACACACACCACTCTTGATTGGGAGTATCTTGGTGTGACCATAGACCTGAAACCCATGCACTGCCTATTGATTGTGGAGCTGTGTGGTTTGAAGCACAGGCTACATTTGTAAAATGGGTATTGGTGGAACCACCAGTGAGATCACTTTTTCCCCATGCTCCTGGATGTAGTATGATCCATTCATTACTCCTCCTGGTTCCTGCCAGCATAATGCTTCCAAGGGCCTCTAGTGAGGGCTATACAACCTCCTTTCTCCTCACACCTCAGTTAAAGACGAGGTCTCAGGCTCAAGAATCATCTTGGAACTGAACCCAGGACCCCCCGAATTAAAATACAAGCTTCTACAGCGTAAGCTAAAACTGACAGTTGTAGCAGGTTCATATCCTCTATGAATCTGGCTCGGAGGGGGACACAATGCACACTGAACAGTGGGCTGCAGAAGGACTGTTTTTTTTAATTCATCATGCGCCCATTGTTGGTGCTAAACAAACAATAATAGAGACAAACATATCCTGGTGTGGGGGTATTGTATAGAACCGAAAGATAGAACATTACAATTTTTTGTAGTGATTGTGTTTTCCCCTTAAAATCTGATTCTATCCTGCATTTCTCCATTAAATTTTTGTATGTTCAGGCATTTGTTTGGTCCTTGCTCCTCCTACTGTCAAAGGTAGGTAATGTTTCATACAGCATAGAAAATAGAGAAATATTATTGGAGGGGATTAAACCAAGGGCAAGAAATCTGTTCAGCCACTCATTTTGATTAATTTAGTAACTTAGCAAAAAGAAAAGGAGTCCTTGTGGCACCTTAGAGACTAACCAATTTATTTGAGCATGAGCTTTCGTGAGCTACAGCTCACTTCATCAGATGCATACCGTGGAAACTGCAGCAGACTTTATATATACACAGAGAATATGAAACAATACCTCCTCCCACCCCACTGTCCTGCTGGTAATAGCTTATCTAAAGTGAGCATCAGGTTAGGCCATTTCCAGCACAAATCCAGGTTTTCTCACCCTCCACCCCCCCACACAAATTCACTCTCCTGCTGGTGATAGCCCATCCAAAGTGACAACTCTTTACACAATGACAGGTTTCAGAGTAACAGCCGTGTTAGTCTGTATTCGCAAAAAGAAAAGGAGTCCTTGTGGCACCTTAGAGACTAACCAATTTATTTGAGCATGAGCTTTCACGAAAGCTCATGCTCAAATAAATTGGTTAGTCTCTAAGGTGCCACAAGGACTCCTTTTCTCTTTACACAATGTGCATGATAATGAAGTTAGGCCATTTCCTGCACAAATCCAGGTTCTCTCACTCCCTCACCCCCCTCCAAAAACCCACCCCCATACACACACAGACTCACTCTCCTGTTGGTAATAGCTCATCCAAACTGACCACTCTCCAAGTTTAAAACCAAGTTAAACCAGAACATCTGGGAGGGGGGGGGTAGGAAAAAACAAGAGGAGATAGGCTACCTTGCATAATGACTTAGCCACTCCCAGTCTCTATTTAAGCCTAAATTAATAGTATCCAATTTGCAAATGAATTCCAATTCAGCAGTTTCTCGCTGGAGTCTGGATTTGAAGTTTCTTTGTTTTAAGATAGCGACAGACATGAAGGTCGCTATCTTAAAACAAAGAAACTTCAAATCCAGACTCCAGCGAGAAACTGCTGAATTGGAATTCATTTGCAAATTGGATACTATTAATTTAGGCTTAAATAGAGACTGGGAGTGGCTAAGTCATTATGCAAGGTAGCCTATCTCCTCTTGTTTTTTCCTACCCCCCCCCCCCAGATGTTCTGGTTTAACTTGGTTTTAAACTTGGAGAGTGGTCAGTTTGGATGAGCTATTACCAGCAGGAGAGTGAGTCTGTGTGTGTATGGGGGTGGGTTTTTGGAGGGGGGTGAGGGAGTGAGAGAACCTGGATTTGTGCAGGAAATGGCCTAACTTCATTATCATGCACATTGTGTAAAGAGTTGTCACTTTGGATGGGCTATCATCAGCAGGAGAGTGAATTTGTGTGGGGGGGTGGAGGGTGAGAAAACCTGGATTTGTGCTGGAAATGGCCTAACCTGATGCTCACTTTAGATAAGCTATTACCAGCAGGACAGTGGGGTGGGAGGAGGTATTGTTTCATATTCTCTGTGTATATATAAAGTCTGCTGCAGTTTCCACGGTATGCATCTGATGAAGTGAGCTGTAGCTCACGAAAGCTCATGCTCAAATAAATTGGTTAGTCTCTAAGGTGCCACAAGGACTCGTTTTCTTTTTGCGAATACAGACTAACACGGCTGTTACTCTGAAACTTAGTAACTTAGCTGTCACTTACTTGACTACTAGAAAGTGATGATGTATTGGATAGCAGAAGTTTTTCAAGGCAGAGATAAAAAAACTATTTACCCCTGTTCCCTTTCTGAGGTTTAATCCTCTACTAGACTTTGGGGACCTGTGCTGAGCTAGGAATGACTCTGATCAGGAGGACCCCAGGCTTCCACTGATTGCAGGAATTGGCTACTTTTGCATGCCTCCTCATACTTCTTCCAGTAAATCTGAGGTTTCCTCTCAACCTTCCATGCATGCTTCAGTTCCCCATTAGTAGCAGAAAATTAGAATTCCACAGTTCCAGACTGGATCAAACTTAGAATGCTGCCACTTGGAAACACAACCTCAGCCTAGCAGAGAAGGTTCTCTAAGGAGAGCTACTCCAGGATTGCTCTGTATTCAGACAACTCCCTGTATGAAGCTGGCTACACCTGTCTGCAAAGTGGTCTGTTAGATGAGGTGCAAATCCACCAGAGGTGTGTCACTTAACATTCTAATTACAGTTTAGAAGCTTTTATCCCCATTTTAAATTGTTCAAGGCTGATTGACCATAAGAAATGCAGACACTGCATCTGCTTCCTTTAATTGCAGTCATTTGCTCTCACATCATCTGTAAATGCAGTTTTTGATATCTTTTGCACTTGTAAACATAATGGTGGAAGACATCATGGACTCGACCCATAATCAGAAAAATGTCCACAGGGGTCTTGATCCAACATGAAGAAGCTGTATCTCTTATTTCCAGGCATGCCTCTGTGATGGCAGTTTCAGTTTAAATTACCTGGTGCACGCATGGCTGATGCAGCTGTATGAATATACAGCTGTATATATACAAATCTTGACTGTTCTCAAAGTATATAACTAATAAAAGCAAGTGTCATTTGCATCAAGTATTTTTAACTCCAAGCCATTTTTCTTACCCAGAGTAATCCAGACAATTCATTGTATGAGGAAAGGCATGATATAGCCAATTTCAGCTTTTATTTTGAATTGCCTAAAAACCCTCACCTGTCCAAAAACAAAACAAAACAGGCACCAGTAGTGCCAGTTATCATAGTGTCATATTTGACTCTATAGTTGAATTATCATTTTCTTTGATCACTACCTTTCAGAGGCATATTATGCAGTGTGACTTAAATTTCCTCATTCTAATGGTCTGCCAGGTGCTGGTAGAGACAATGCTATATCACATCTGAGACTCTGACCTTGCAGTTTAGTGCCCTGTCAGCATGTTTGTACCACTCCACTCCATTAATATCTGTGCCCTTTTCAGACCACAGTGTAAATTTTACTAAACTATCTTTCTCTCTTCACTCTGTTTCTTTTGGGTTTAAATTTACAATACATCATTGTTAAGTTTCACTCTGCATCCCTTTCTGCAGACAATTCAATGGAATGAAGCAGTCAGGAGAGACCAAAGAAAAAAAGAGAGGATAAAAAGATTAGGGAGAGGGGTAAGAGTCAGAAAATGGGAGTAAGGGATTCATGGATAGACGATAGAGAAATGAGTCAAAAGAAGGGGATGGAAAACATGAGAGTAGAAGATTAGCAAACTTCATGCTGCTCTATCCTTTGGGGGTGTGTGTTTGGTTTGTTTTTTTAATTCGGCAGAGATGGAAAACATAAAGAATAGACTAGCTTTTGAACAAAGGTAGCATTGTGATGCTCCCCCATGGTACTCAGGGTTGTGAGGCACCTCACCACCACTACCTGTCCTTAGTGTGAAGCTGTCTTGCCTGATGCCTTCTGTAGCTCAGCCCCCTAAAACCAACAGCCTCTCGAAACAGTCAAGCACTGACTTCCAGGTCTCCACAGACCTCTCCCTCTCTTGTTCAGGCTAGTGACAGACATACACCAACTCTCAAGCCCCTCCCTCTGTGAGAGTCCCACTACATCCCCTGTCACTGGACACTCCCACAAATATATTGTCACACAGGTTGACTGACACAACTAAGGATCAGGTCCCTTACAAAAACACAGCACTGGAATCTACTTATAGTGAAACAAATATGTTTATTTACAAAGACTAAGATGTAAGACACAGTGAGCAAAGTCAACAAGTTACATGTAAAGCAAAAGGAATAACATGTTTCTTAGAGTCCAAAGTTAACTCTAACAGTCTAAAATCCTTGTCTAAAGTAATTTCTCACCTAAAGCAACCCTCCCAGCATCACTAGTCCACATGGCCAGCATCCAATTTTCATGAATGTGAAAAGCAATATCTTTTTTGCTCCCTCAGTGAAGGATCGGAAAGGGGGCCTTTTTCCTTCCTTGTATAGTCCAGTAAATCTTTGACATGCCCCTTTGGAAGTGCATCCCCAGATAAGACTCTTTTCCCCTGTTACTTGTTCTCCAGTGTGCTCCCTGACCCAGTTGGTTTCACATCCCCCAATCAACCTGTTTTTCCTGTTAGCTCTACATGCAGATGGGGCTTCCATTGTTTTACAATGCTTAATTTACATCAGAGACAGGGATAGGTGAAGAGACATGCTTTTTCTGGCAGAAGACCTGTTTGTCTGCTCTGCCTTGTTACAGACTTTAAAAATAATTTCAGTATATATACACAATTCCTTATATAGTGTCAGTACATACATTTCACAATGAATTAATGGCCAGTGTGTTATCAGCTTTTATTTGAGACTTTGTAAGACACATTTTGGTGTCTTATATGAAAGTAGTGTGTTGGGTGTAGTGAGTTTACTAGGCCTGATAGGAGTTGCTGACACAGAGTAGTGACCCTTTTGCACTCTGGCATCAATAGGCCTTTGTGTCACAAAAGAGTAGTTAACCCTTCAATAGCAGGCATCAATGGCCCTATGTGTCAGACTATTGCATTATGTGAATTTATTATTGAATTTAGTTTAATTCTACTTACTCATTTCCGTCAAAATATAATGCAAATTGTTTTTTTGTAGAACCTAATCACAATTTTTTTTAGTTTTATTTTTTCCATTCCTGCAAAAAAGCATAATATTTGAAAACTGCAGTTTTTTAAGGCTTCTGCCCTTAGCGTATATCAGGGCCTTTTGCTATGTAAAAAATAAACACATTTAACACACATTAAACCTCTGTTACTCATTTTTCAATGGCAACTCCTTTAAATAACTAATCACTCCACCCTGAGTATGAACAATTCCATTAAGTTGCAGTAACGTCATGTCATGTCAGATAGTTATTCCGTATGAGAATAGTCAGACAGTTGCATTTATCTGTCATTTTGTGAATACATGTGCTTTCTATATTGTTAATCTGATTTTAATTTACCTTTATTTTTCTTTTATCAAGGGTTCTGCAATAGGTGACCCAGTGGATCAATGTACTAGCCATTCACCTCTGAATACTTTTGACTATCTGAATTCACTGAAATCAAAAATCATTCATTGTAATCTCTATATATGCATATGCCCAAATCATTGCACAGTTTAGAGTCTAATTTTAGACAGCAGATCTAATTCTGAGTAACTCATTTACTAGCATTCGCTAACCTAGAGAGGGCCACTAACCTGGTGTGTGACCTTGGGGAAGTCACTGTGTGTGCCTCTTTCCCGTCCCACTCTTTGCCTGTCTACATTGTAAGCTTTTTTGTGCAGGCACTGTCTCTTGCTAGAGCCCAGATCCTCAAAAGTATTTAGGCACCTAACTCCCATTGAGATCAAAGTACAATGGAACCCAAATCTTGGCTGGGGCCCAAATCTTGGTTGAGGCCTTTAGGTGCTACTGTAATACAAATAATACATAATAATGTTGGTATTAATAACCCTGTACTGATGCTGAGCATTGACGTAGCTGTATAAGTACATTGAACATCTCGCTATCTATAGCTGTTGGCCTTTCACTCTGATAAGCACTGAACTCAGATTCCCAAAGTAAACAAATTCTTACAATACTATTTACAGAAATATATTAAATACAAAATGTTAAAATGACTTCAGGGTTCATACCTAATCTAACAAGAACAAGGACTATTCATTGTTAATCCATCATTTTCTGTTGCCAAGTATTGAAGCACATATGTAAAGCTATGGACCTGATTCTCCTCTCACTTACACTGTTTTTACACCATTGTAAATCTGCATTGACTTCAGTTACATTTATTTTGCATCAGTGTGAGTGAGAAGAGGATCAATCAGTGCATCATCTAGAAATTTGCACAAATGATGTGAGTAATGATTCAAAGTGAGGTATCTTTTGACATCCCAATCCTGCAATACCCTTTTCTGTATTTCTGTTGTATGATTAGAATGCATGGTATTTACTAGAGATAAATAATGAGATGGGGGACTTACTATACTTTTCTTTTCTTTTAGCTATACCCATAGAAACTGCCAAACAAAATCCAAATGTTGCTTTGGTTCTTACTTCTTATGGAGGCCATATTGGTTTTCTAGAAGGAATGTGGCCAAGGAAATGCACTTACATGGACAGAGTCTTCAAGCAGTTTGTGCAGGCTGTGTTTGAGCATGGAAACAAAATCTGCAGCATGTAGCTCTTCTGAGGCATCTTGGCCAGCCCACTGTTTCAGCACAGTGGCATGGTCTGACAAGAGCAGCTCAGCTTAGTGCACAAATTTTAATTACTGTGTATACAGCAAATAAGCCAGCAATTGGATGAAATCCATTACTATGTGAAAAAAATACTTTTTGCCTAAAATTTTGTAGCAAGAAATAAATATTACGTTGTCACTTTTGTAGTTTTTTAATATGCCTTATCAAGAATGACCTTAAATAAAACAGCACTCTATTGCACTTAACCAAAACCATTAAGCAAACAGGTTATAATTCCTCAGGAGTTTAATTTAAGACAGTTCATTTTTAGGAGATTCAATTTAGATGACTTGCAATATAACAGTTTTAGTAACTAACTCTCAAAAATCACATTTATGATATTTTAAAGCATGTTACAAGTTGACCCATTTCTAAGGGCATTGATGAGAAAAATACTGAAATATGAAAATAGAAGGAATACAAAACAGGCCTGATTCGTCAAAGTAATCTTTAGGTTTAAGCATGGACTGCAGCAGTATTAGACTGATAATTTCATTTGCTGTTTTACCCTGTGAAAAAATATTCAGATTTAGGGCTGTTTTTTAATTAATTAATTAATTAATGTTGTTATTTATTTATAATGCCAATACCATATTTGTCTTACATGTTTATTTTTAACATTGTTACCTAATTTGTAGTATTTATGTATTACCAAAGGTTCTGTTGAAATATAATACTGTAATAAACTATGTAATTTTAAACCAACACATTTTGTATTTCCTAATTTATGTAATCCTGTGTAGTGTTATATATGTAATACATATTCCATATAAAGGTGGCAAATAACAAATTGCATAATTCTATAATTTATGTGTATATTACCTACAAGAATATATGAGTTTTAAAAAATATACATTAGAAAGTCAGGAGATTATGACACTGTCAACTTTAAAACCACATTTCCATCTAAAACTTTGTCTCTGCTATTGTCCCAAGTAATACCTAAAATGAGTAACTGAAAGAGATGGTGGCAGAGGGAAATCTATTTTTTTCAGTTTTCTTGCTTTGTGCACATGACAGCACTTTGTATATAGTCAGTTTCCTTGTTTTGTTGATGCTCTGACAAATCCTTGGAGCTACTATGGTCCTCTTGCACAATTCTTCTGGCACAAGGGCTATAAAGCTGGCTTCACCACCTGCTTGTAGCTCTATACCATCTCCTTCCCAGTTTCTGGCATAGTTTTTGGGCAGGAAGGAAAAGGCAGCTGCACATAATTTAGAGCAGCCCTGAGACTGCTGCAAGGTCCGAATCTAGTGCTTACTGAAGATTATGAGCCTATTCATTAACTTCTTTTGTTATACCAATAAAATAAAAACCAGCAGGATCTTATTAAAGGGGAAAAGGCAAAATACCACATTTATTGTGAATACAGAAAGAATCATAGTAAGCAGTTGGTTATAGCTATAACATTCCATTCAATCTCATATTTATTCACACATTCATTCATACAAACACACATACACAGGTTCTGCAAGGTTGCTATCATAGTTACCAGCCTTAGAGTTGATCATGCCAAGCCACTGGCCAGGTGGCCTGGACATGAGGAGGAAGCAGGGCCTTGTCAGATGCACATCTGATGCTCCTGGAAGTTGGTTTGCAGAATCAGACCCCGAAGTTCTCACTTTCTAGAGTCCATTTTTATAGGAATTTCTTCCTATGCCAGTCTATGGGAATTGCTTCATCATGCTGTTGCTGAATCAATCAGCACATAGCATGTTCCTGACGGCTCCGTGCTGCTAGATGTTATCTTGTTCTTTGGTTCTCCCATTCTTGAGGCTGTTGGGTGGATTCCAAGCTGCCCTCCAAGGGTCCTCTGGTTATTTCCACTTGATGCCTTCTTCAGCCGATGGACACTGGATTCTTAGGCTGGCACCTCCCTGATCATTCAGTTATTATCCACACCAAGCATCCATCCACATACATCCTCTATCTCTATTTTAATCACAATTGTTAATACAACAAAAGGGCAGGGAGTCTCTGAGTGCTGTTTCTGTTGTTACAGAGTATTGCTTTGAGTCTCTCTCTGTGTGAATTGCTTTGAGAACAGACTCTCTCTTAGAATGTACTAACACAATTAACAGCTTGCAGGTTTCACACATAGAGGGAGAGAAACAGTACCAAAAACCAAGAGACCTCTTAATTAGTAATCAAACTCATTTGTGATTTTAATACAGAACTTCTTTAATATGATCCAACACCCTTATAGCGCCAACACAAGAAAAATGAAATGTAGAAGCCAAATGAAAGTGCACATGTTACTATATGAATGATTTTTAGAAGCCTTATGTGTGCTCATATCGATTTTCAGAACACAAGGTTTCTGCACATACAAACACGGCTCCAACATGTTACTTAACCAATAAGTAAATTATGGAATCAACGCTCTTCATGTTATATTTGCATAATTGTGTTGTACGTAGCTCTGTGTTAAACCTTTTTAAAAGACATTTACTAAGGAAATTTCTTATAGTGCAACTGTAAATCACATAATCAATGGCAGATTGATCAATGGCAGATCCTTCCTTTCTTTGCCTCATATCACTTAGGCCCTGATCCTGTAGTTGTTTGAAATCAGCGTGACAACTCACATGTTTAAAGCTGAACATGTGTGTAAGCATGTGCAGGAATTAAATCTTAACCTAAATATATCGACATTGACACATTTCCTGAAGACCCTTCCATACCTTTATAAATACTGAACTTTTGTGCAGTCATTTCTTTTTCATTAGGATAATGAAATTGATTGGAGCAGACTAGTGCCAATCAGCTTTAACAACCTGATCTGTATCACTATCCTGAACCTTTCCCAAAGTCAAATGGCATGAGAATCGCTATAGTAGCACTGATGGATGATGTGGTTATGAATAGAAGCCTAATATCAGCACTTAACCTCACTGTAGCCTTCCATATAGTCAATTAAAAAGTACCACTGACCTGCGTAACACTTCCACAAGCTCCCCAGACACTGACCTCTGGTATCTGCCCTCCACTTATCAAAGCAGTATGAACTTTCAGGTTCTTATTTTATGCTTCGCTAAATTTAGATTGACACAATGGTGAGACATTTTGGAGGTACAGGTTTGCCAGGAATCTGTTCTCTTTCTCCTTCATCAAGGACCTAAGCACAATTTATGGATTTATCACCTACAGATTAGATTGTGGTAAATCTATCTGGGTTTGATCGTAGGGCAACATGGAAATTCTTGATTGTATGCTTGCAACCTCTTAAACAAAACTATCCTCTCAAACACATCACACAAGTGAGCTGCAACTTCTACTCGTTTATAGTTTGTTTCTAGGATCAATGCAAATTTCTATTTTTAACATCTATAAGGCCTTTGCTAACTCAGAGACCATTCTCTGGTCTAGATAATACTTTGTCCTGCCATGAGTATAGGGGATTGGCCTACATGACCTCTGGAGGTCCCTTCCAGTCCTACAATTCTATGATTCATGACCCATCCTGTCTCAGTGAAGGACAACATAATGAGCTCAAGCCTAGCCATCTTAAGAACATAATGCAAAGCTCACTTCTGAGCCAAAGCAGTCCGACACTAACTGTATATGTAGAATTAATAAGAAACCAAAAATCGATAAACAAACAAAAATAGCAAAGCACAGAATCCAGCCCAGAATGTACAAACTTTACACCCAGCCAGGGCAAGAAGGGATTAATGATCTTTTCTGAAACAGTGACTTAAATTGGCCCTGCACCCCTAACACCAGCAAGCAGGGTCAAGCCCAGAGAGATAGCCCTCCAGCTATAGCTAATAATCAGGAAGGAACAGGATATAAAAGAGGAGACCACTTATCCTTAGCGGGGGTTGGAGTTATGAAGCTGGTACTTTGCATGGGAGACTCAGACACAGGGAGAGCTCCTTGAGGAAAGTAGAGATCTACATATGAATTATATTGTTTGTTAATTCTTCTGTTTTTTTGAGTGAAGAGGGGCTTCCCCCCTCCCCTTTTTGGCTCAGCTGTGGACAGTGGGCACTCTACCAATGTGACAGCTACCTGCATAGATTGATATGCAGGTAAAGTGACATATAACTCTTCATAGTATTGCTGGTCTAAATCACCACACTTCTCTGTGTTAACAAATTCCTGAACACCATGTATTCCTGAATACAAACCAGACCTGCAAACTGAACTGAAAAACTCTAGTATTTTTACAGATCTTCAGAATGCTGTTGCCTTACACACAAAGTTGCAAATTTGTTAATATTTTTTCCAATAAGTGTTTTATTCAAACTTTTGGATTTAATATATAACAGCAATGGTATATTCTGTAGCGGTTCCCATTATATCGTAAAAGAAATTATTTTCTTACATTCACCCTGATGATGTTATCGTCTCCACATACTTCATGTTAACAATAAAATGAAGGGAAAATATATCTGTGAATTTACATTCTTAACATGAAGTATGCAGAGATGCTTCTAATATTTTCCAGGAGGTTTACAAGCTCCCAAATGATTACAGTATCCTGCTTTTGGAAGCTATCTTCTAGGTTATTGTAACACAGAAGCAGAGCACATGTTGGTACATGTACTTTAGTTGTAAAGTCACATTGGATTATGGTGAGTTAAAGGAGAACCTCTATAGGATAGAATCTCTATACCTTCATCCGATGAAGTGAGCTGTAGCTCATGAAAGCTTATGCTCAAGTAAATTGGTTAGTCTCTAAGGTTCCACAAGTACTCCTTTTCTTTTTGCGAATACAGACAAACATGGCTGTTACTCTGAAACCTCTATAGGGAGTTATAAATAACATTTCCTGCTATCAGCTATTTTAAAAAACTGCAGCTACTGAGAATATCCATCAGTCCAGGACAAATTGTGCTTCACTGAAGTGTACATGGAAAGAGGATCTTACAAAATAAGGTAGAATCTTCATTTCAATGTCACTAAAATAACAAATTAGGATTTACAAAGAGTAAAACACCACTATACTGCTAACTCTATTCAGCAATTTTCTTCCCAAACAGTATACTGTACAAATGTGATAGTTGAGGAATATAGATAAACTATAGAATATCCTGAGTTTGAAATATTATAGAAAGCCATTTGTTAGAGGGGTTAAACACGTTAATAAAAATATACTCAAAATGCCCATTTAAAAATATTACTAATAAACTCACAGATTTATATGGAAATTCTTAGAAATTCCATTCTATACCCAGAGAATAAGTGCTGAAAGTCTGGGAAAGATACATGAAATCACTAGTTTAGTCTCCATTACAGTGTCCAAAACAAGATACTTCAACAGAAGGTGGCAGAAAGTCTGAAATGAACAACTTCTATCATAGCCTGCCCTTAAGAGAAGATATAGGTTGGCACAAGTCCTGGAACATGAGGTTTTATCTCTCTTCTAACTTTTTAATTTCCTTCTAATGCAGGTTGTAGATGTTCTCATTATATATTTATACAGATAATCTTTATTTTCTCCTAGGAAGCTCTTGACCTCAGTGATATCACATTTATGAACTCCAGATGTTAATCATGTGCTGTATGTATATTTAAGAAAAAGTTTCCTTTGATTCATTTTCTTCTTATTACTTTGCTGATAGAAAATTTGCTGAATGGCAATAACAAACTGGAATAGTAATTTGGGAATAATTTACATGTCATATATAGTACATATAATTGAAATGAATATCATTTAATTGTGTGTATGTTGTCCCTTTTCCTCCCTACCCACCTTTTTTGACTGTCTTTAGATTATGAACTCCTTGGGGCAAGACTTGTACCATCTCTTCTGTTTGGAAAGTACTTTACTACGAGAAATAAATGTAAACAAAATGTTACTGTTGCCTAATTGTTGAGTCTTATAGAGATGGAAGAAAAGAAGAAATAGGTGGAAGAAAGTAACACACTAAGGAGAATGGCAGGCAAGCAGAGGGGAGACACAGTGCATATGTAATATATTAGGGGGAAGATGAATGTGAGGCTCTCAGTGATAGACTGCAGATGGCATGTTTGAGGCAGGCTGCCCATGTGATAAGAACTGGAGAACACCCAGCACAGAAAGCACAGGAGGAAGAGGACTAGAATTGCCAACCCTTCAGGACCAGCCTGGAGTTTCCAGGAATTAAAGATTAATCTTTAATTAAAGATTATGTCATGTGATCAGGGCCGTCCTTACCCATACGAAAATTAAGCAGTTGCATAGGGCACCAGGAAATTCGGGACACCAAATTTCCTGGTGCCCTGCAGAGCTGCGTACTACTACAGCCCCTGCCCCTGCTCCACGCACCCTGCCTCTTTCCGCCCCTGCTCCACCTCAGCCCCGCCCCCACTCCACCCCTTCCCCAAAGCCCCCATCCTGCTCTGCCCCTGCCCCGCCTCTTCCCACCCCAAGGACTGCTGCAGGGCTGGGCCTGCACTCACCAGCGGTGGGAAGTGCAGCAAACTGGCCGCAGCCGTGCCTCCGGTGACTGCTGGGGGGCAGTTCTCCCAGGCCCCCCAAGACAGCCCTGCCCCCCCCCACAGAGGCCTGGGGCCCCACCAACCCCCTGTGTGTGTGGGGGGGCTGCATAGGGCCCCAGAATAGTTAGGGGTGGCCCTACATGTGATGAAATCTCCAGGAATATATCCAACCAAAATTGGCAAGAGGACAGCAAAAAACGGCGCCGGGGACTGAGGTTAGGCTAGAAAGACTCTTCCAAAAGAAGTGTAAAGAGGACAGGACTGGAAGTCCCAGAGCTACAAGTGGGTGCCATTGACTGGAAGGCATGGCCACGAATCGTGGGGGAGGCTTCTGCCAGTGTAAAGGGGAAAAGGAGTTGCGAAGTGAATTAGTATTGCTGCCTTTTAACATCCTTGGATGTGTCCGTTTCTGTTATGAGAAGGGCAGCTGGCACTAGGGTGACCAGACAGCAAGTGTGAAAAATCGGGACAAGGGGTGGGAGTAATAGCTGCCTCTGTCAGACAAAACCCTCCCTCAGACAGCCCCAAAGCAGACAGGGAACTGGGTCGGTCCCCGTTCCGGCCGCCAGGGGCCGCTCTGACTACACCCAGCCCTCCCTTCCCGCCTTCCAGTTCCGGAGCCGTCTCGTTAGCAGTAGTAGGACTCGCATCTAACAGCCACCGACGGAAGTTACGTTGTCCCGGGAAGCGGTTTCCGGATTCGGGATCAGAGAGAAACAACAACAAGCGTCGCAGACTGGGAACCGTCATAAATCGGGGCGGGGCAGTGGCAGCGTTGTCTCGGTGCCCGGATGTGAAGAGATTCCATCCACTTGCTTCTGCTCTCCAGAGAGGCTGCAGGCTTCTGGGTGATATGGGAAAGGTGCGCGAGCGACAGTGACCTCGCGCCACTCGCCCAGCCTGCGCGAGCTTCTCTGTCCCCGTCCCCCCTCGAGCTCGCGCCCCCTGCCCCCGCTCCCCAGAACAGCCAGGAGAGAGCGGCTCGTGCCGCGAGCGCGCACCGGAGGAGACTCGCTGAGGTAAGTGACCGCGGGGCGCCAGCCCGGCCTCCCCGCCAGAGGCTGGGCGGCCGCGGTCCCTTCCTTCGTGATCGCGCCACTTCCCCCAGCGCCTACGTCCCGGCTGATGCTGCCTCCTCTGGTTCCCAGGCGCAGTGACTGTGGTGGGGGAAGGAAGATGCCCCTGGAGCGCGACCCCCTCGGCCCCAAACGGCCGCTCCCCCGCGGCGCGTCTGCGGAGTATGAGGAGACGCCCCGGCTGTTATTGGGAGTCGCTGAGGCTCGGGGCCCTGGACCGGGCTTTGCGCTCTCCGCCTTGGGGTGTCCCCCTGGGGGCGGGGTGCAAAGTCTGCAGGCCGCGAATGATTTCCGTGTCAGCGGCGGGTGACTCCAGTCCCTTGTCCCGTAGCTTGGGCCCCGACCCCGCTGAATCCGACCCACAGCCGGCAGCCAGCTGTGAGGGAGGTGGGTGTTTTCCCTCACTGTCCTGAACCAGGACCGTTGATCAACCTATAGCTGTCAGCCCTTATCCACTCTCCCGCTTCCTCCAACGTCTGCAAGGTCTTAGACTGCCAACTCCTCGGGGCAGAGACTGGGCCCTGTCTGCATGTCCAGAAAGCTCCTCGTGCTGCTCGACTGAAATCAGACCGAAGGGAGGAGTTAAACCGCAGCAGCTGTGTGTGGAGGAGGGTGGCACTTGAATTGGATGCTCTTTGTCTCCACTGATAAATCTCTCCTCCATGTAACTCATCTGGGGAACAGAAGTGGCGGTGGACTTCTCTCTGCTCTATGTATTGCTGGGAAAAAAATCAAGACCACTATGACTAGCCTTTAAAAATGCCACAGACAGTGCAAAGGGCATACTGCTTACCTTATGCAGATCAACATTTGAACACCTTGCGATGGTGAAACAGGCCTGTAGGTTACATTTATTAGCAAACAAAATAGTTTTTTACAAGCTAATGCAAGGATCTATACATAAGCTTGTGTGGTATGGCACTTGATAGTCAAATTTCTTACTAGCAGGAATCATAGCTTCCCTACTGGTTAGTGTAAGGAAAGATGAAAGTCTTGGAGGTAAATTTTGTCCACATAGCTGCTTCTGTCATCTGTGTCGTCAGAAACTACTTGATTTTTTTTTTTTTTTTTAAATTATGGAGTTAATTGGGAGAAGTGCTAACAATCTTATAAATAATTATATTCACAATCTGGATTCTAAATTCTGTTCCAGAGGTTGGGGACCCAATCCTGCAACTTGTGTGTGGATGCAGATTCCATCAAAGTCAGTGGGCAATATAGAGCCAACGAATTGCTGGATTAAAGTAGAGAAGCTAGAATTTGCTTAAATAGAGATCAGTTGGTTAGCCTGACAGACTGACTTTTTAATAAATCATTTTTAAACTTGATAGAGTGGGAAGCTTGTTTTCACAGTCTGAAAAATTCTAACTTAATTAGAAAACGTAAATTGGGACCTGACACAAACTTTTATATTTTCTAATAAACTGGAAGATATGCTTTAGCCAAACAAACAGTTATTTGTCTCAATAAATGAAGGAAATTCCAATGGCCTATATTGGAGGTAAAACTAGATGATCTAATGTTCCTTTCCGGCCTTAACTTGTTTTAGTTTTATAGATCTTTGAGGTTGCAGTGACAGTTTTCTCATGGGGCTATAGAAATACTTTGCTGTCAGCTTGTTGATGCAAAAAAAACTTGAACTGTTATAGCAGTCTGATATTGGAAACCAATGGTAGTTGAATATTTATTTAAAATTTAAAAAATTTAAGTTGACTGAAGACCTAAAAGTATCTTTCAGTGCCCAGAATTGTTACCCAGAACAATACTGTAAAATTATCTGAGATTGTTCTGCCTTAACTAACTGAAAAAACACTTTTTCCTGAGTGATCGTTACTTAAGTGGATGTAGAAAAAAATATATCTTTGCATAATAAGACTGTGCCTAAAGAATAACAGAAGCCTACTTGTTGGAGAACTTAAACATACTAGTCAGATGTAGATTTGAAAATCAATGGTGAGAGGCTGTACTAACATGGCTCAGGAGCAACTTCCTGGTGAGAGGCCCCATTACTGCTAGTTCTAGGTTTTCTGTCCAGGTGTTGTCCCTGTCATCTTCTCAGAAGCTCCATGTTTCATATTGGGCTTGGGTTAGTAAGTGTCTCAGGTTGGACCTTAACCTCTCTCCCCCTGGAGGAGGGTTTTGGTATCCACTTTTCTTCCATGGTTTTCTGGTTGGTACTTATAGCTTTCCTGAGCAGCATGAGTAGTAACAATTCTTGACAACTTGGGGACTCTTAATAGCAGCAGTGGAACTAACCAGAATTTTGTTAATTTGTCTACTATTGCTGACAATGCTATGAGGTGCAGGAAAAGCAGCAGACCCCTTTGTTTGAAGGCTGTGATAGAATATTTCCTTCCAGTTTGCCTTCTGTTTGCTTTTGGAAGAATGCATAAGGGCTAGAAACTTTTTCTTAAATAACCATATAGGTTCTTAAACAACTACATTCATTTTTGCACCATTGGAAATACAAGAGAAAGTGGTAAATAGGAAAATGGCAAAAAAATATTAAAAGCTTGAAAATATAAGATGTATTCTTTGGTGGCTGTTAAAGTAACTAGAAAAATAAAGGGACTGTTTTCAGCTTCTAATATAAAAGTACTGTTCATCACTGTCTTTTTGTTAGAGGGCTTGTCTGATGCTATAACATTTCGGAGGTTGGGAGTACAAAGAAGTGCATCATTAGCCTCTGGGAGCGATACATATGAGAGCATATAGTGTTGCTTAACAGTGGCATCTGACTATGGTACTAATGGGGCTCCAAAAAGGGCCCTGTCCAGTCCTCTGCTCCTTAGGGCTTTGGCTAATGTAATGCAGAGCTACAACTGTAACTGAAGGGTCCTGATATAAAATTCTGTCATAAAGACAGAATAGGGAGGGTTGCATAAAGTTCACGTCACTTTTGCCTGAGACTCTCATACTTTAAAGCTAAGTATTATTATTTGAAAGAATGAAAAAATGTAATATAGGTGGTCTGGAGCTGTATGCCTGAATTCAGAGTTTGAGAAATAGAAGGTAAAAATTAACAGAATAAACATACTGGATCTAAATATCTCCATAAATGTTTTATTCTTTATAGGTGATATGTAAAGCCTTGTCTACAACCAAATTTATAAGGAATGCTTTTGGCACAGCTTGATAAGTTACTTTTTCTGAAACATCGATCGCTTCTTATAAAATACCTGTAAGTAAAATACATGTAGTATACTAAACTTAAAATGGCTTAACAGATTTTGCTTTCTGATCGTGACTAGTACACACTGATAGTAAATAGACAAAATTAATAATCCAGTATGTCTCCTTTTATATAATATGACTAATAATGTACATTAACAATAGAAGTAGCTGAAAAAGTTTGTAGAAATTTGGTTCAATTATTGTTTTGCAGAAATGGCAGCCCAAAAAAGGAAGCCTGCAATAGCTGAACCTTCTGCTAAACGTCGGAAGCTAGATAAGAACAGCAAATCATCAACAAAGAAAGAAAGAGAGGTGTCAGCCACAAAACATGTCTTAAATAAATCCAAGCCAAATAAAAGTGCAATGCAGAAGAAAGCAGTGCTTAAAAACTCGGTCAAACCTAACAGGTCAGTGATAAATAAAGCCATCAATAATTGTGCTAGGCGGTCCTCCCATTCTAAACTAGTGCAGAAACATTCCAAGCAGAGTGAACTTCAGTTAAAGAAAAGATCTAGTAAAACAGTATCTATGAAAAAATCATCCCTAAAATCATTAAGTAGGGTACCTACTACAAAAACACCCTCCAGATCTTCAAAAATAAACCATACTAATTTCTTGAAATCGGCAAAGACTTCCTCCAAAAGAGGTCCTGAAGGGAAGGACAGATGTGCTTTACAAACCAAAGTTTCAGTTGAAAGCAAGAGACAACAGCAATTAAAGTCAACTTCAGATATTAAAAAGAATTCATCGAAACCTCAAAGTATTAGGCAGTCTGTAAAAACTTTAAATGAAACTACACTTAGGAACATACATGTGGATAGGAAATCTGTTAATGGAAATTCTACAGAAAGTAATTCTTCTACAAGTACTAAAGTTGTAAAAATTACTGATAAAAATTTAGGGATACAAGTTCAGAGTCCTAAAAAGAATCTTGCAAAAAAGTCAACTTCTCAAGATGCTGAACAGCAATTGATTAAATCTTTCAGTGACAACAAACGTGAACCTGAATTAGGAACGCGCATGATGACAAGATCATCAGGCACAAACAATAAAATAACTGTCAAAGACACACAACAGCAGCCAAAAGCCACAAAAAATAAGGAAGTGTGCCAGAAAAAGTCAGCACAAGACATTCCTAAGCCAAGACACATCATTATCCCAGATGAGCAACTAACCAGGCGATCACGTAGATTGCAGCAGTTATCAGATACGTCAGCAAGATCCCTTTGTAATAGTGAAATTAAAGAAGGAAAGGCTTCAGAAGTGCAACAGGGCACTCAGACAAAAGGATGTATTCAGGGTACTAGAGTTGAAACAGTCAAACCTCTTAAACAGAAAACTGAACAGAAAAATAAGAAAACAAAATCAAATTTTATAAGTGGAGATGAAGAAATAACTGTAGGAATAACCAGCTCTCTACCAGAGAAAAAATGTAAAATGGATCATAAAACTAATGATTCTAACAGTTCTCAACATAGCCTGCAAGGCTCAAGATTATTTCTTGATCGTAAAAAAGTAGAAATGGTAAGTCCTCTTCAACCAACTTCTGTGACAATAAATAAGGAAAAACAACCAGTGCATCAGAATGTGAAAAGCAGTGGAAAAGCAAAGAGAGTTTCACAGCCACCTGTAAATGAAATAGATCTAGCCAATCAGCCGGAGAATGTTGTGAAGTCCAAACGGGTAAGCATTCTTGAACTCTGTGAGGAAATTGCAGGTGAAATTGAGTCAGATACAGTAGAGGTGAAAAGAGATTCTCCCAACACTGAATATAAAAAAGGAGAAGAGAAACATGCAGACACACAGCTGTCACAGACTGTAATGCTTACTCAGAAGGAATCAAATGAGAGCACTCAGTGCAAGCGTTTTTTCCCCAGCAAAAAAGGAATACCTGTCAAATGTGTTCTGAATGGCAGAAATACTCCTTCAAACAAAAACTCTAAGTGGACCAAAATTAAACTAACGAAAGCTAATAATATACATCAAAATAAATTAAACTCTGCAAGTGTTCCAAAGCTGGATTTGTTAGAAACGAAAACTAAAGTTCCAGAGTCAAGTCAAGCAATGGGTGCAGAAATACAGCTTTCAAAGGCCCAAGATAAATTGTCTGTGTCAAAGCCATGTGAGACTAAAAGTGCAACTCATATACAGGAGAAATTGGGAGCAGTTTCTTCTGAAACGGTCAGAGCTAAAGATGTGACACCAGAAACAAAGCAATCAACAAAAAAAGTTGCTGAAAATGGTTTGTTGGATAATCGGACAAAACATGTTCCTGAGCCAAGGCTAGATGAGGTAATTCTTTTTATTTATGGAATGTGGTGGGAGGATACTTTTCTAAATTTGTTCTAGTACCTGACGGTGCTATCTGTGCTCGTGTAACTAGCTTTGTCAGTAACATTTTGTGCAACTAAAACATTTCAGTATAGGAATCTTAATCTGCTTTTGAGTTGACTTGTGCTTCTCCTATTAAAACAAATCTATTTAAAAAATAAAATTCTCTAATAACTCAAGTGCATAGCACGACAAATCAAAATGTCATGGTTGATTAATTAAAATACCATAACTATCTTGTGTTGAAAGTGTACATTAAGGGAAATGGGAGAACAAAATACTACTTATGATCAGGTTTGTTTAAATGTAATGTTCTAAGAACATAGGAGTACATGTAATAACTGTATTCTTTCCAAATATGCATCCATATGCACTGAATATGTAATGTAGCAAAATTTTGCTGCGTCAGATAGTGCCACAGATATATACATGGGCTTGCTTATCCGTTCACTAAGCAAAGTCTTAAAGAGAACTGGAAAAAGTGCTAAACTGATCTTGTAGGAACTCAATAATGGTTTTTACTCATAAGATAATGAAATGGGGACAGAACTTGGGGAGAGAGAGATGGAGCTGTTTGACTTTGATCTATCATCTGTTCTATTGTGTTGTTCAGAGTTTTAACTTGCATTTGGATACAAGTCCAGAAAGCACTCCAGTGAAAAGTACTACAGCAGCACCACCACCTAAGCAAGCCAAAAAGGAGATAGAGAGTGAATCTCAAGGTAAAAAATCTAAACTGTAAATTCTGTGCACTCTGAGAGGTCTGTTAAGGGTGGGGATGAAGGAATCCTCTTCTTCCTTTTCAATTGGGAAGGTTACAAAATTTATTGGTGTCAGCAGGGCATGAAAACTTACCTGGTAGTCCTAGAACTAAGCCTAATCAAAGTGAAAAATGTGGTATCTGGCAACCATGCCCTCCAGAGCCACATCCCCAGTAATGTAAAAGAATAAAAGTTATGTACTCGGTTTAAATGTAATACACCCACAGCACTTGTTGATACCTAATGTTTTTGGCTATATTACATTATTACTGGTGGAATTAATCAAATATATTAGAATAGTATTTGGCCAGTTACAAGAACCAGTTGAATACCGAAAAATATTAATCAGATTATAATATGATTGTCAGTAAAATCAGATGTTAATTGAGTACTAGTCTACCAGCTTGACTTATTTCATCCTTTTTGCTTTTTGTTTTTACCACCTTTTCCTTCCTGTCTTCACTCAACTTTGTCCAGTAACTGATCATGGCTTGTGAGTTATTATTGGTGTCTGTTTTCTCGTGTGGCGTGCCCCCTCCCCCCCCCGCCCCACCCAAATATTCTCTACTTTCTTCACCGTCCACAAACTCTCTCAACACTATTCTCCTTTTTTATCTCATCTCCCATTCTTTCTCTCCCACCTTCCTACATCTACACACAGGACTTGGAATTTTTACCAGGTACCTAATAGTAAGGAGACTTATTCATCTGATTGTGGAATGATACAAAAAGTGGGGCAATGCTCAGGTGAAAAGCCTTGCTCCCCTGCAGCAGCTGATAAAAGGAAGTATGCTTGAATTTCTTCTAGGATGTTGATCCCTGGATTCTATTCAATGGTTCTGTCTTTCCTGTCAGCTTCTGGCTGGTAGATGTCTGATAAACTTGAAACTCTGCCTTCTCTGGCTGCTGGAAGAGGAGCTGCATACTCTGTGTTCTCCTTTTGTATCAGAGTCTTCTGGCTGCTAAAAGGGTGAGGGTTCTCATTAGTGTATACCCTCCCTTCCTCTGGACTGATGTGCTGAGGGGAGGGACTGTCTGCTATTCAACCCCATGCTCAGCTTTTTGGCTGATGCAAGGGGTTGTTTATGCTGCTCTGCCCTTCCTCTAGACTCCATATTTAGACTCCCCTTCCTTAGTGCCTGTCTCCCTCATAGCTTTCCCGCGTTGTAGTAGAATGAAACTGACCTGACTTCTTCATTTTGCTTCCATTTTCTGGGATCTGAACAATGGCAATGACAACTTTCTACAAAAAGTAGTGGTGTGAAAGGTGGTTATCTGGCAACGTTTAAAAAAAATAAATAAATAACCAGACAGCTCAGAGCAGGCGACCCTCTTCAACGTGGGAGGGCAGCCTAACTAGAAGGAAAACTGTCTTGAAACCTCTGTTCATGGATTAAATGAAGCTTTGTGTTGGGCAATGGCAACACGATTGCCATCTGTTCGCAGTCCACCAAGTCTGTGGCAACAACGTGGGAAGAGAATGGGCATGCACTCAGTTAAACTAGGGAAAGGCCCTCTCTCTGTGTGTATCGGTTGGCATCCCTGACGTACACTGCAAAGTGACTACATGGATGCAGGCAGTTTCTGCAGATAATGGATGCTTGCTCAGTGACTCTTCTCCAGATGAGGAGAACAAGAAGACAAAGAATACTTTGGTCAGTCTTTCCTCTGCCGCCTCTTGTGGAAGAGCTGAGCAGCAGCAGAGGTGTGGTGTTGTCCTTCTGCCCTCTTAAGAAACCAATGCAGTGCATCTTCCTATTAGTTTGATCTTGGAACCATCTTCAAAAACATTAGGGTTAGAAACTTTCTAAATTTGTGTGGATTTTCTAGCGGTTGATGGCACTTGCCCAGGAAAGCTTCCTTTTCACTCTGGGCTAGTGAGTGTTTTCCAGTCTGGAGCATGGAGTTGAGTAAACTTTGGATGATCCATCTGACTAGAAATATTAATTGAATTGGCAGCTTGTACAGATCTCCTTACTACTTTCTTCTTGACAAATTAAACAATGATTCTTCTGTTTTCTCACATTTGCTTTTTTTTTTTTTTCTGGGTTCCCTTACTCTCAAAGACATTTATCCATGTCTTTTGTTTACCACCACCTTATTTCTAACAGTATACATCTCCTCTTCTCTCTTTCACCCTCTTCATTTATTTGTATGCATCCCATCTCAAAAAGGAACTAGAGTTCCTCCTTTTTATCTCCCCCTTCTGCACCAAATTCCCACAAACTTGTAACCATTCATCTGTCTGAAGAGGGCTGACCGCACCTCTCTCAGAAACCTGTCAGCACTGTTCCAGTTGTCAAGCCTTGGTCAGTGTAATGTGAACCTTCGCTTCTTGAACCATGAGAGGCGAGGGGGAAAAGAACCAGACTCTGTCCTAAACTAATAAGTATCCTTACTAGATCACTGCTACATCTCTTACTCCTCTCTGATGGCATGCCATGCTCTTGCTTTCTATCCATCTCGTTGTGATAGTGCCTGGCCTTGTGGTGCCCTATGCAATGTTTCATCAGCAGGACTCACCGTTTACTAAAAGATGACACTTGTGCAATTCTTCATTTCAATGCAGCTCCAGCTTTTTGAAGTGCCGTATGCAGTAAGAGTATGCAGTAGGAGCCTTTACTGTTGCTGGGAGTTTAAAAAAAAAAAAAAAAGTCCGTCCGTCGTTCCCCACCCCTTTTGCCCCCCCAATTGCATTTCCTAACTGTGTCTCTTTCCCCTACCCTACTACTGAGCAAGTCAGGGATCGTATTTATGGCTCTGCTGCTGTACACAGCAGTACCCAATTGATGTCAGCTTGAGCAGGTTGAGCAGCAGAATTAATCTGATTTTTAGTTTCCTCCTTGGCTATTGAGAGAGAACCATGTTCAGCAACAGTGGATATGTATAATTTTTAATGTAAGGTAAGTTTAAAAAATTCGGTGTGGAGAAATATCAGAATCCTGCACTAAATTTGCACCATTTCATTACAGGGGTTTTTTTCTGTACAGATAAAGTACAGCTTGTATAACATGGTCTTCAATATCTCTTTTTGCTGTAGTGAAGTTAACCTGTTTTGCCATTTGTTTAGCTAAGTTTGCTTTTTCTATTAAGAGAAATTTTATAATGAAATGACCATCCTTGATTAACTGCAGGTTTGGCTCCCAAGCAGTTGGTGCGCACTTTATTCACAAATCAGACATCTGAGACTAGTGAGAAGAGGTATAGTACCTTTTTATTCTTTAATATATTTATGGAATGACAGTAGCCCCTCCTTAGGTAAAGTTGCCATTATAAGACCAATTTTTTTTGTCCCTCTTTTCCATTGCCATCCTAAACTTCCATGTAAAAACAAAAACAAAAATTGGTGTCTCATCCTTTCTGTAAGAGACCAACTTCTGTGTTATCCAGTTTACCAAACAAGGTTGTCAGTGGAAAAAACACTAACTTCAGCTTTGGTAAAAATAAATTATCATACAGCCTGGCTGCAATGTGAGTCACACCTTTTTCTGAAAAAGTGGTAATTAGCAGAGCTAAAAAATACTTAACATTTTGCTTTGCTTTTTGCCTGATCCTAACCTGAGACTCGAAAATAGTTGATGACTAAAATGAAGTTTATTATTCAGAGGAGGATGAGGAGGAAGGTTCCTGTAATCTTTCAGTTACAAAAATTTTTGTAATAGTACACATTTTTTAATGGAAATGTTTAGGGTTTTTTTGCCCCCCCCAAATCCCCCCCCACTGAGCTTTGTGCCCCAATCTACCTTAAATCTAGCTGCACAGTGGGGCCCTGAGAAAATCAGAAATTCAGGCTGCCTTATCCGTAACTTTTTTTTCCTCATTTGCAACAACTCAAAGTAGAATGCTTCACTTTTAATGACATAGCGGCTGTGCCAATTCTGGCCATTCTGTCATACACTCTCTCCTGATTGCCATTCGACACTGTTAATGAGGTCTGATTAGACAAATAACACATTGAAAACAATGTACAGAGATGCTTAACAGGTCAAAGTAATGGACACTATTATTCCACATCCTAATCAGTGATCTTAGTGTCATTAGACATAAAGTATCATGTTCACAATGAAGACATGAAACCAATTATAAAGCACTGCTCTGTAGTTCAAATTTTCAGTCTTCACCTACAAGCTGGACAAATACAGTGGCTTTTCAAAATTAACCCAGAGGTTGAGGACTTCTTAACCTTTAGAAAATTTTCTTGATCCAAAAATAACACCACTGTCAAAAAAGCCATAAAAAGAACAAAGAAGTGAGGTTGGGACTGATAAGTGGGCAGATATGAGTTTAAATATCTTAACTGAATACTTCTAAATGTTTGAGTTCCTTGCAAATTTAATCTTGAACTTTTTTTGCTTTAGTTTCGAGAGTTTTATAAAGATTGTTGCTCTTAGTTGCTGATGTGAGTGTGGTCTTATATTCAATTTCACCTAAGCTAAGTTTTCTGTCTGGAAATAGAGGATGTTCATATTGTTGCAAGCTTGAAAAAAGACTTCTTGGCTAATAAATCTGTGCTCCCTTTGCTATTTTAGATACTTTTGTTTACATAAGTGCTTTCTTAACATATGTCCCAGATACTGCTCCTATAATCCTATTAGAGACATGACTGACATAAAAATGTCACGTGGTATAATTTCACTTTTGGCCCAAGAAGAAAAGATGTAGTAGGAAAGATCACTCTTTAAACATAATTATTTCCGGTAATTAACGTGTCAGAAGAAATGGTGAATCAAGTGAAAGACATGAATTGATGTCTTAAGTCTGGCATGCCAACACTTCTTTAGATACAACTTGTAGAGCAAAAATTTCAATGTATGTAAAAGCTTATAATTCATCTACGGCAATAGACTGTGGCAACTATTAGCATCTTCTTAATAAGAATATGTTGCTCTGTCTGATCTCTGCTTTGCAAAAAAGTTAGGATTAGTAATTGCCAAATAGAGGTGCTTGTGGTGGTGTTAAAATAAATTATTTTATTTTTATTGCGCGAGAGAGTTTTTAATGACCTCTAGGAGCCTCTCATTCTAAATTCTACTGCTGTCTCCTTTTGGAAAAAGTTCCCTAGAGCTCTGTGGGGAAGTGTTAGTTGGTAACAATCCCTTTTCTATTTCCTGTTGGCTGTATTGTTTGAGGGAAAGTGGAAGCAGGAAGAACTTTGATCTGCCTCTGAGGTTGGCAGTACCAAGTTGGCTTCTCTTCTCCATGCAGTGGGAAAGTGCCTTTTAAAAACATTTTGAGAGAAGTAGAGCCACAGGATGTGTATACATAGCCTGTGCACAGGTCCTTTTCAAAGGTGTGGGGGAAGGAATTCTCTTCCTTAAGGGACTGGAAAGGTGTGGTCTAGACAGACACTGTTCTGCTCCTCTCCTGGTGATATTGGGCCACTGCTAACTCTGACCATAATTTGTTTGTAAAGTGAAAGTCAGAGGGAAGATTACAGTAACTGCCTTCATTATTTATTTTTAAGAAAAGAATCTGACATGCCTCCAACTCTATGTATACAAGACACACAGTAGCATCATTTAAAAATCATGTATCTACGTTACCAGAAGTCAATGAAAATACTGAGGAATCGTAGCTGAGCAAACAAGAAAATGATCTTGAGAGAGATGTAAATAAACCACTGTGTCTATACTAGTTGAATGGTTATGTTATGTGATAAGTAAATTGCCCAGTCATTCATCATTATGTCTTCCCACTAGCTGTATAGTTTATAATTTATGATAATCACAAATGATGCACTTTTTTGTTCATCTTGGCTATAGTTTTGAATGTATCAAAATTGTAAACTAAAACACACATGCTTTTAGTTCTTACTTTGGGATTTAAATTTATTTAAAATGGATTTACATTTATAGATGCATTTTTGAAAATACCTAGTCAGAAGGGCCTTATTAAATTATATAAACTGAGCAGGATTTGTCAGCCTCTTCTGACAGGAAATATGTTTGTTTAAAGGGTCCCTTTGCCAAACCATTCATTAGCACCAAGGTGCAGTAGCTTCCTGTCATCAGAGCAGCATATTCAAAAACTAAGAGAAGCAGGAAAAGATGACAAACAGCTGATCATAGTAAGTACTTTCCTTTTAATGTTGTCAAATTTGTGTTTCCTAACACTGTATCTTGAAATGTTAACACAACCTTTACAATAAATATTTTTGAATGAGCTGTCCCACCTCTTAAATGTTATGAACTTGTCTTAAATGTAGTTATCCTTACATAGTGTTATTTCTGTAACTTTTTGTAATCACTAACCATTTCACACTTTCATTGAATTGTTGGCATTGAAAAGTGGTGCTGGACTGATTATTCTGTAATCCATGTTGTTTAAACTGAGTCTTCCAAAATTCGTGGTGTGTGGGGTTTTTTTATTTTTATTTTTTTAAATAGGCAGTATTTGCTTTCTCAGATACAAAGGAGGAGCTTTATTTATGAAGGAAAGTGGGAAAAGAAGAGAAATAAATTTGTCTTTGCATATAAACTAGTCCTTAGTTTATGCAAATTATAGAATCTCACTAGTGGGGATAAGCGAGTATATCTGGCAGATTTTTCTGTGTGAGGTTACATATGAATGCATTACACTTATGTAATGATATATGGATATTTTTTGTAAGGCACTGACTAAAACTAAAGATAGGGAAAGAACTTTTCCACAAATCATTGATGAGCTAGCTTCATCAATAACTGATACAGTGAGAGGCATAAATAAATTGGTAAACTAAAATACAAATAGCTATTTCTACTAAAGGAAAAGTAGAGCAAAAACTATTCAACCAAAGAATTTCAAAATGGTAAGGGAGCAAAAGCACACACGTTGTCCTAGTTTGAAGGACCACACAACGCTGCAGCAGAAACAATTAAAAAATTGAACCCATTAAGGCAGACATTACGACTATCCACACTTTTGTAATATTAAAGTCCTTAATCTGCTAAAAATAAAACAGTCTCCAAAATATTAATTGTATACATCTCTTAACATTTGCATTTTAACCCAATCCCTGTTTATCAATGAAGGATATACACCGGACCCTTGGTAGAATGCACATCTATATAGCGCGAATTCACATATAACACGGTCGCGGCCATGGATCCCAAATTTAATCGCAATTCATTTTAATGCGGTACCACGCATGGATCCCAAATCCCGCGTTCTAGCGAGGGTCCGGTGTAGTTGTTATGCCTGTAGTTCACTTTAATCAAATAATAGTATATATGGCACAGTGATTTATAGGCTTATGTCGTATCTGCAAAAACTGACTAAAGCCTTCAATCTAGGTGCACAGAAGATTACACCTCCAAGTTAACTTTTTTTGTAAAATGTTAAACTAGAACCAGATAAAGGTATATGTACAGATAAGATGTCATAATTTGATGTGTGGTTTTTAAAAATGTTTGTACTTGCATCTGTAGGAAAGCACCTGACTCTTAAAACTTTGCATATACAGTGGTTGAAAGAGTGGCAATTTAAATTTAAAGAAAAATCTCTTTTTGAAGTTCATAATTTTCAGTATTATTTTTTGACCAACTCTATTTCCAGATATTTAGTCTTTACTTTTTAAAGAAATGTGTAAATGAGCTTTTGCTGTATACCATGTGTACAGCCCATTTAAAACTGTTTGCAAACATGTAATATATAGTAATTATCTTGCATATATTGGCTGAAAAACATTTTACATCTCTTAAAATTTCTGGCATGCTGTTAGGAGCAGCAGTTTATTATACTCTTATTTTAAACAAAATAGTTCAAATTGCTGTCCTATCTCAGACCCATTCACTACTTAGTTAAAACATTAAACATCCAATTTTTTAGGAGTTTTGTTCTTATCTGTGGTAAGAAAGTTGTTCCGATCGTGGCTCCTATGGTTTGAGATGTAATCCTCTTGGACATCTGTCTATCCCTATCTCTCTACCCCATCTCGTCTAACTTACCAAAAAAACCCCTCGTCTTTTAGAGGTGTTCTCTGTTGTAAGATGTTAGGACCTTAAGCCCAACATTAATTACTACTACTTTACTGTAGCCGTGATCATGTTAGTATTTTGGCTTTATATTGTGCATTTTATGCCCCTTTTTTATTCTAACTGTTCGTACAATGCCAGAGTCCTTGGAACTGAGATATGATATAAATCTTGTCAAATATTCTTATAAATTCTACCATTCTGTTTGGTATTTGGAGGGAATGTTATGGGTAAAACAATTTTCCCCCCATATGCAGTTTTATGTTATCTGTTAACAAGAATTTAGTCCATAAAATCGCATATTATCTCCTTTGTGTAGTGCATCCGTACTGAATACCTTTTGTATTACCTGTGAGTATAAAATCTATAACAAGCTCAATTTGTCTGCAAAAGGAATTAAAAATTCTTGCTGTTTGCTTTTAAATGATAGTTTTTTGTTTTTTTTTTTTAATATTGAGAGAGGACAACCTTCTAGAACTTGAAGTTGTTCTAATACTCAATACTTGTACTGATTTTCAATCCTTTTTTTTTTTTTTTTTTTTTTTTTTTTTATGGTGCATGTCATTGGTGTCTGAGCTTGCCTAACCATTAATCCTCGCATACAACTATTATTCTCATTTTACTGATGTAAAACTGAGACACAGAAAATTACACGGGAAGTCTGGCAGAGCCTAGATCTTCTGAGTGCCTTAACAAGATCATCTTTCCTCTTTTTTATGAAGGTTACAAAACAAACTTAAAAGAGCAGTGAAAACCTCATATTATGTGTGCGTGCACACACATAGTGAAATATACTTTGGAGGAGGAATATTTTTATGTTAAAAGCCACTCTGATACAGGAGGGCCAGGGAGCAGTGGTAGAGGGGAAATATATAAGCCCTACGCTAAGTAAGGCTTGGTTCCCTGTAGACTAGGGAGGGTTGCCACAGGTTAATTAGGGCCTTAATTGACTATAGGTGCTCTATCAGGAAACTAATAAAACTCCTTACTTCAGGCAGTCGGGAAGAGGAGGAAGGAGAGAGGACTGGAGCTTGGAGGTGTGTTGTAAAATTTGAAAGACCAGAGAACCGAAGTAAGGCGAGACCCTGCCCCAACAGGGGAGGGAGTCTAAGGACCAAAGGTTCCCCACCCAAGGAGGAAGAGGGTAAGAACCCACAGGGGTTGAGAGGGGCTGGGGCTCAGAGTGAGGAGCAAACCCAGACCCCTCTCCCGCTTCCCTCCTCTACCACCTTCCTGGGCCACTAGTAGGGACCTCAGCGGCCCAAGACCAGGGGTAAGGAGTGGCATCTAGGCACCCCTGCCAAGAAAAGTGCAGGACCCACCATACTAACGTCGGCCATCTTGTCATACATTGTGTGAGGGGTGGGATTTCTGCACTGGGAACATAATCCAAGGTGGGTCACTACCACCTTGCCCCAAGATGGAAGATGTGGTTGAAGCACTGGTGCAAGCCACTGCCACCCAGCAGGAGGCTACCCGGTTCCAGGCAGCTGCCCAACAGGAGGCCATGCGGCTGCAGCAAGAGACCAATCACCTGCTGATGACCTAGGCCACCCAAGATCGGGCCATGCTGCAGGAACTAATGAACCAGGTGAAGGCCCTTATGGAGCTGAGCCGTGGGTATGATGGGATGTGGACCATACAAGCCAGCGACTTTCTGCAGGAAATGACCCGGGAGGATGTGGAGGCATACCTCCTGGCCTTTGAGAGGACAGCTCTGTGGGAGGCCTGGCCCCAAGACAAGTGGTCAGGCATCCTTGCCCCATTTTTTGTGTGGGGAGGCCCAGAAGGCCTACTATGATATGACTGCAGAGGAGCTAGCAGATTGCCTTCAGTTGAGGGTAGAGATCCTGGCTAGGGCAGGGATAACAACGGCCTTCTGAGCCCAGAGGTTCCATGAATGGCAGTACTGCGAAGACCAGACATAGCGTTCACATCCGTTTGACCGAATCCACCTAGCCCAGAAGTGGTTACGTCCAGAGGCTCTCAGCTTGGAGAAAATGATGGAGCTCCTGGTGCTGGACCGCTATAGGAGGGGACTATCCTCAGGCCTCCAAGCCTTGGTAAGCCAGAATGATCCCTCCACCTATGACTACAAGGGTGACCAGTTTGAGAGACAGCTGGCAGCCAGTGAGCTGTTTGAAACCCTGGGAGGTGAAACACAGCATTTCAGGAAATCAGTCCCAACCCCGAGACCTACAGGAAAGACATGACGGGAAGAACAGGCACCAAGAAGCGGCCTGAGGCCCCCAAAGGGACCTAGGAGTCTGGGGGGGAGAGGGCTGAGGAAGCACGTTAGAGGGCTCAAGACAGAGGGCAACTTCCGGGATATGAGATCGCTGTTATGAGGTGTGGGGAATTGGGGCATATAGCAGCCCAGTGCCCCAACAGGGAGGAGTCCATGCAGTGCAATCTGGGGGATCCCGGGGACCAGTGTGGCCTAATCAGCCTGGTGGGGGTCACAAAGGCCCCACATCTTTACACCAGACCAGTAAAGATGAACAGCATCCAGACCATGGCTTTGGTGGACTCTGGGAGTGCTGTCACATTGGTCTCAGGGAAGTTAGTGGGCCAAGACCAACTGAGCCGGGCCAAGACCAACTGAGCCAGGCCAAGAGCACTGGAGTGACGTGTGTCCACGGCACAGTAAATTTCTACCCCACAATTCCAATATGGATTGAGATCCAGGGAAACACTACAAAGATGACTGCAAGGGTGGTCCATAAGCCTCCCTACTCAGTCTTAATTGACAGGGACTTTCCTGGGTTTGAGAGCCTACTCTCCCCCCACCTCCCCGTCAAGTTAGGGGAGGGAAGTAAACCACAAGCAGAGTTCAAGGCGCCTATGGATGGCCCTACCACAATTTTTGCTGGGTTTTCCCAGAGGTATTTTCACCCCCTGGGAAGTCTCGGAAATCCAGACGGGGAAAGGAGGGCAGGCAAAAGATTAGGAACCAGGATTTTGGTGGCAAACCAAAGAGCTGCCCTGGTTGGAAGGAGGCCCCGTGGAGACCCAGAGATGGCCCCCAGCATGAGCGGAAGCACCCCCAAGAGAAGGAGGGGAGCCCAATCCAATAGAATCAGGCCAGATCGGTCCCACATGCAAATATTTTGGGCAGGACGAAGCTGATGACTCACTATATGTGAAGTTGAGGGAGGAGGTAGTAAAGGTGAATGGCGTGCCAGTAGAAGGGAAAACTAAAGGCCCAGGGCCACACTATATAATCAAGCAGGATCTGTTGTACTGGCTAGTACCAATATGGGGTGGGGGGGGAGTAGTAGAACAGCTCTTGGTGCCAAGGAAGCACACAAGGGCGGTATTAGAGTTAGCTCATAGTCATCTGTTTGGTGGATGCTTAGGAGCAGACAAGACCCTGGATAGAGTCCTAAGTAGGTTCTACTGGCCATGGGTATGGGCAGAAGTCCAGCGCTATTGCACCTCCTGCCCAGAGTGTCAGCTGCATAGCCCCTGACCTCAGTTAAGGGCCCCACTGGTATTCTTGCCTATAATTGAAGTTCCTTTTGAAAGCATAGCAATGGATCTAGTGGGCCCACTAGAAAGAATAGCCTGGGACCACTGAAGCATACTTGTCATCCTGCATTACGCTACACGGTACCCCGAAGCCATTCCTTTAAGAAACCACACGTCCAAGGCACTCGCAAAAGAACTGGTGCAAGTTTTTGCTAGGGTAGGCATCCCTAAGGAGATCCTGACCAAGGGACTCCCTTCATGTCGAGAATAATGAAAGACTTATGTACCCTGCTCCGCATCCGAGCCTTGCGGACCTTAGTCTACCATCCCCAAACAGATGGTCTGGTTGAGCGATTTAACCAAACTCTCAAGAGCATGATCCAAAAGGTGGTGGGCCAAAGTGGAAAAGACTGGGATACCCTCCTCCCATACCTGATGTTTGTAATATGAGAACTTCCCCAAGTATCTACTGGATTCTCCCCTTTCGAGCTACTGTATGGATGCCACCCATGTGGCATATTAGACATGGCGAAGGAGGAATGAGAGGAACAACCCAACCCATGGAAGAACGTCTTTGCACATGTAGCCTAGATGAGAGAATGAATAGCTCAAGTGACCCCCATAGTACGAGAGCATTTGGAGAAAGGACAAGAGGCCCAACGAACCTACTACAATCATTGGGCAAAAACATGGAAATTTCAACCAGGAGAACAGGTGCTGGTTCTGGTACCAATAACAGAAAGTAAGCTCCTGGCCAGTTGGCATGGACCCTATGAGATCATGCAAGCTGTTGGGAAGGTGAATTATAAGGTGAAGCAGCCAGACCGCCGAAGGTCAGAGCAGATATACCACGTCAACTTACTGAAACCCTGGCTTGATCGGGAGATGTGCCTGGTTGTCCTTCCGGCTCCATCCTAGGCAGATGGCCCACAAGGGCAGGTAAAGATATCCGCCAAATTAGCCCCCAGAACAATGAACAGAGGTTGTCGATATGATCCAGCGGAACCCAGACGTATTCTCCACACAACCAGGCCATACGACACTGATCCAACACCACATCGTCACCTGTCCCGGAGCAAGGGTGACATAAAACCATATCACATACCAGAGGCAAAAAGAGAAGAAATTACGACAGAAGTAAGGAAGATGCTGGAACTTGGGGTGATTGAGGAATCACACAGCCAGTGGTCCAGCCCTATTGTCTTGGTCCCCAAGCTTGATGGTAGCCTGAGATTTTGTAATGACTTCCGAAAGTTAAACAAGGTCTCTCAATTCGATGCCTACCCAATACCATGTATTGATGAGCTGGTGGATCAGTTAGGCAAGGCCCGATAATTGACCACCTTGGACTTGACAAAAGGTTACTGGCAGATCCCCCTGGATGAGGACGCCAAGGAAACAAACCACTTTCTCTACTCCCGACGTCCGTTTCCAATATACCATACTCTCTTTTTGGGCTCCATGGGGCCCCCGTGACTTTCTAAAAATTGATGGACAGATTACTTCGACCCCATGCCAAGTATGCTGCTGACTATTTAGATGTGGTAATCCATAGCCCTGACTGGGAGACGCACCTGGGAAAAGTGGAAGCGGTACTAGATGCTCTTAGACAGGCTGGCCTCACTGCTAACCCATCCAAATGTGCAATAGCGTTAGCCAAGGCCAGATACCTCGGGTATGTAGTCGGAAGGGGCCTGGTGAAGCCCCAGTGAAACAAAGTGATCCGCAAGAAGCAAGTCAGCACATTCTTAGGGATAGTGGGGTACTATTGCTGGTTCATCCCTCACTTCGCCACAAAGGCAGCGCCTCTGACGGACCTGATAAGAGCTCGGAGACCGGAGATAGTTAAGTGGACCGAAGCAGCAGAAGAAGCTTTCACAGACCTAAGGACAGCCCTCTGCAGCCATCCAGTGCTCATAGCCCCAGATTTCAAAAAGGAATTCATCCTACAAACAGATGCCTCGGAGGTAGGACTAGGGGCCATCCTTTCACAGATGGCGGGGGATGAGGAGCACTCAATCCTTTACCTTCTCTGAAAGCTCCTGCCCAGGGAGCAATGGTACGCCATAGTAGAAAAGGAATGCCTAGCGGTTAAATGGACCACAGAAATTCTATGATACTATCTGCTTGGGTGGCGGTTCACCCTTGTGACAGACCACACCCCACTCCAATGGATGCGCACAAACAAAGAGAGGAATGCATGAGTGACTAGATGGCTTCTATCCTGACAAACTTTCCACTTCTGGATACAGCATAGAGCTGGAAGCCAACATGACAACGTGGACAGCCTGTCCTGACAACATGTCTCTTGTCTCAAGTAGTCCAACCCTGTGGTGTCAGGGGGGCCAGTATATGTGGTACAGGAGGGCCAGGGAGCAGTGGTAGAGGGGAAATATATAAGCCCTAGGCTAATTAAGGTGTGGTTCCCTGTAGACTAGGAAGGGTTGCTACAGGTTAATTGGAGCACCTGTAGTCAGTCAAGGCCCTGTCAGGAATCTAATAAACCCCCCTGCTTCAGGCAGTCAGGGGGGAGGAGGAGGAAGGAGAGAGGACTGGAGCTTGGAGGTGTGTTGTAAGATTTGAAAGACCAGAGAACCAAAGTAAGGGATACTCCCTCCCCCAGCATCTAAGGACCAAAGGTTCCCCACTAAGAAGGAAGAGGGTAAGAACCCGCAGGGGTTGAGAGGTGCTGGGCCTCAAAGCGAGGAGCAAACCCAGACTCCTCCCCTGTGTCCCTCCTCTACCACCTTCCCGGGCCACTAGCGGGGACCTCGGCAGCCCAAAAGCAGGGGTAAGGAGTGGCGTCTTAGCACCCCTGCCAAGAAAAGTGCAGGATCCACCATACTAACATCAGCCATCTTGCCACAGCCACTTACAAGCATTAAATCCTTGTAGCAACTTTCAGGTCAGTATGATCTCTGTTTTACAGACCATGGAAAGTGAGGTAGCAAGATTCAGTGACTTGCTCAAGGTTGTATAGTCTATCAAAGATTGGGTTAGAATTTAAGTCCCTGATTATTGTTGTGCTCAGACTAATATAACAATCCAGTCTGAGATATTATGAACTATGATATAGGAAGACAGACCTTAAATAACTTCTAAAATCTTACATATTCAGTGGACATGTTGTTGGTTAAATGAGCTCCCACATTTATGCAAAATTAAGTTGTTTCTTTTTATTAAATTTAAGATGAGTAGAAATGTTCCATCCCTTGCCTTAGAAAGTTTTAAACAAATACTCCCTTGCTGTATTTGAATCCTAGATTTTTAATGGAGTTCAAAAAAAGAATTAGGTAGGTTCATGAAGGATAAGTCCATCAGTGGTTATTAGCCAAGATGGTCATGGATGGAACCCCATGCTCTGAGTATCCCTAGCATCTGATTGCCAGAAGCTGGGAGTGGATGACACAGGATAGATCACTGCATGATTGCCTGTTCTGTATGTTTCCTCTGAAGCATCTGGAAGATAGGATACTGGGCTAGATGGACCATTGGTCTGACACGCTATGGCCATTCTAAATGCAAGTACATGAGAACCTGAAAATGAAATTGATGTCCAGTTAATTCTTTTTCCATGTTGACAGGACTGCAAAATTTTAAAAAAAGCTCCCTATGCTGTTTAGTCTTCAATTTTATTAAAATTAGGTGTTTTTGTGACATAAGGAAATTTGCTTTTAAGATTTTTATATTGACATCTCTTCAAGGGGAGAGACTATTTATTCTGAGTATCACTAATTTAAAAAAAACCTATATTCTGAATTTACGAAATAGCATTTCACAGCAAACACTGTTCTCAGTGATGTGCAGGACATAGAGGATGACAAGGTAGTGATAAATTGGATAATTCACCTTAATTTTAAAATGTCTCCTAACTTTTATCAGAGAGACGAGGTAGGTGAGGTAATATCTTTTAATGGGCCAACTTCCGTTGGTGGAAGGTACAAGCTGCTGAAATACACAGGGTGGTTTTTCAGGCCTGGGGAAAGAAATTGTAAATAATGCTGCTAGACACTAAAAAACATGGATTCAACAGGGACACTGGTTTCATGGCTTATTACAACCATCTGTAACGCACCTGCCTGCTAACCCGTAATGGCCCACTTCAAACTCCTTTTACATAACAATCTAACCCTTATTATCCACCCCATTTCAAATTACCTCCTATAACATGTTACCCCTTATGCTTAACTATCTGTCCCATTTTTAGCTCAGGCCTGGTCTACACAAGCCTCTGTGCATCAACCTAGTTGTGCATGTATCTATACTTAAATTTGTCTCCCACCAATGTAAACTCTCCTCAATGCCAGCATAGTAACACCACCTCCCCAAGCAGCACTGAGCCATGGTCGATGTGTTTGAGGTTGACGCAGTGCAAACGTAGATACTGTGCTACCTGTGTCAACTCTAACAGTCCTCCAGCAGCTATCCCACAATGCCTGACACTGACTGCTCGGGTCACAGTTGTGAACTCCTGTCCTGGGGTCTTGGAGACCAGAAGGCTCACTGACCCCACGCCCCAAGTCCTGCAAATTTTTGAAATGCCATTTCCTGATTGTCCAACTTGGCAAGAACACCTAGCAGCTCTCCATTCTTGTGTGCAACTGCCTAGCTGGCCATGTTGGCTGCATGCTCCAGACAAACTGCAGCCTGGAGTAGACAGGAGATATTGGATTTCCTGGGCCTGTGGGGAGAAGAGGCTGTGAAAGCACAGCTATAGATCAGCCATAGAAATGTGGACATCTGCAGATTTCACAGGTGATTCAGGAGAAGAGGTACAACAGGGATCAGCAGCAGCACTGTGTGAAAGCGAAGGAACTGTGGCAGGCATAGCAGAAGGCTTGGGAGGCAAACAATTAATCTGATGCCAAGCTGCAGACCTGCCACTTTTTACAAAGAGCTGCATGCCATACATGGTGGAGACCCAACCACCACTGTGGATATCTCCAAGGATCCTGAGGCACAGGCCCCGGGCATGAACAGCGAGGACGAGGGGAAGGTGGAGGAGAATGGAGGACATGCAACTGAGGGGTCCAACTATGCCATGAGCTTTTTGGGACTCCAGCACAGCTCAGTCAATTTCAGGAGTTGAGCACATGCAAGCCCAATGCAGAGGAAAGAACCTTGGGTAAGTGTGTCCATTTATTTTCCATTACAGTTATGGTGCTCCTAGCTTAACAGGACACAACTATTGATTTTCATTAATTTTCTTGTACTAGAAGAAGTATTGGTACAACAAAGAAAAGTAGAGTTTATATGCTTTTCATTCCACTGTAGAGTTAGGTAGGGGGGCTGCGCAGAGCAGTTTGTTTATATTCACAGAGATGTCCCTTGAATCCTCTTGAGAGCTCTCAATGAAATTTTCCTGGAGGTGCTCAGCAATCCTCTCCCAAAGTTTTTTAGGGATGGCAGCCTTATTTCTTACTTCATGGTAGGATAGTTTCCCACACCAGTCGGCAACAATCTTGGCAGTCTCCATTGCAGTAAACAAGCTAGCGGTGGACAACCCCAGGTGGCTTCGGGTTGCCAACAGCAGCTGTGCTCTTTGTGTTACCCTCAGGAGTGAGATCTGCTGAAATCACCACTGCCTGTGGAAAATGGTGCCAATTTTCAGTGCCATTGCCCATCACACGTAGTTTCATGCAACTGAGCAATCCCTTCTTCATTTCTCTCACCCTTGGCAGGCCATACACACCATGGGTGGAGCTGAGAATGGTATTGTGCACAAGCTCTCTGAAGCAAAAGTGTCAGTAAGCATGTATTGCTTAAAACTTTCGGGGAGCAAGGGAAGGGAGTTCTGAATTTTAACTTTGCTTTCCATTGTGAGTATACTGACAATGGTACCTCTGTTTTGTCTGTAGCTGCTGCCATTGCAGCCTTGAGAGGTTCCTCCTCCACACCTGCATAATGCTTGAGCCAGATAAGGAAGAGAGAGAGAATTTGGGATGATGTGTTCAGCAAGATCATGCAAGCCAGTGCTGTATCAGATCATGAACAGAGGGCCTGGAGGATGAGTATGGCAGACTGTCTGTAGCAGGGATCTCAAACTCAAATCACCATGAGGGCCACATGAGGATTCGTACATTGGCCCGAGGGCTGAATCACTGAAATCTTTTTATACAACGGTACAAAAGTATAGTCAAAAATGGGGGGGGGGAAAAAGTAATATAGTATGCTATTAAAAGTCAATTTATTAACTTTTTAAAAACTGTAATCCAAAAAGTCAATGCTAATTTTGACAGTCATTTCATTTTTGGCCACTTAGCTGGCAGCGTTTTGCATCAATATTTGGTTTTGTCTCAGTCCTATCAAACCTGTCTCAGTGTTGCTTTCAGATGTTCATCAGTGAGCCTTGACCTTAACACAGATTTGTTAATCTTCATGGAACAGGAAAAACTGTTCATACATATGTGATATATTTGCTTCCAAACATTGCCATTATCCTTGCAGAAGCAGAGAATAACATGGGAAATCTTTCTTGTGAAAGAAACAGGTAGAATTCTGGAATTCCAACATCTGTATACTTCTGCTTCAAAATGGTATCACACTGAAGGGCCACTAACTCCATCTGCATTTCCTCTGCAACATTATCCATTTCCACAGCAAAGGGTGTGGAAAAAAGTTGAAAAAGTGGTTCAAGTGTCTTGAAATCTTTAAACTGCACATCAAACTGTTTGTGTAAGCCAGAAATGATATCTGCATATGCTTCCAAGGATTTGGGTTCAACTTTTCCTAAGGAAAATTCAGACTTTGACTTTGAAGGACTTAACACAGACGTATGACAGTGTTATCACCTGTTTTCTACCCTGAAGCTTCAAGTTCAGTGCATTCAGGTGATAAGTTACATCTGTTAGAAAAGTAAGGTTGCAGATAAAAGTGGAATCAGCAAGCTGTGGAACCTCCTTGTTTTTCATTTTCATGAAGGAATCCATCTCCTCTCTAAGTGTAAAAGAACCCTTCAAAACATTTCCACGATTCAGCCATCTAACTTGAGTGTGATACAGAAGTGCCCCATATTCGCTGTCCATACTTGCTAAAAAAAGTGAACTGTCTGTGATTCAGCCCTCGTGCATGTGTAAAATTAATGGTTTTGACAACTACATCCATAACTTCCTTCATTTGTAGACTTTCACTACGCAGGGCTTCTTGGTGCAAAATGCAATGTATACTGGTGAAGCTAATTCCTGGTATATTGAGGCTGTTCAGTTTTGGTCTTCAATAATCCAACCACACCAATGTTTTCAGAGCACCTAGATGGCGCACCGTCCATAGCCAAAGATACGAGTTTGTTCCATGGCAGCACAGCTCTTTCAGTGCACTCTTCCAGTCCTTGAAATATGTCACGTCCCATTGTGGTACCCTTCAGTGGCATTAAGTCTAGCAATTCTTCAGTTATATTCCAATTGCAATCCACACCTCTAATGAACACCGCACAGTGTGCGGTATCTGATACATCTGTACTCTCATCAAGAGCAATTGAAAATGCTTCAAAGTCTTTTTTGCCATTTTGAATCAATTGTTTTTGCACATTATCTGCTAAATCAGTTATCCTGCAGGCAACTGTACTGGCAGACAACCTTATGCCTTCAAAAACTTTCTTCCTATCAGGACATAAAATTTCGCTGGCCTTCGCAAGACATTCTTTTATGAATTAGCCTTCTGTAAAAGGTCACGATGATTTAGCTATCATTTCACGTATTACAAAACTTGCTCTTATTGAATCTTCACTAGACTTGTTAATCTCCAAAAAGAAATTTCTTTGCTTGGCAAATGCTGCTTTAAGTTGCCGAACTTTTTCCTCTCGGATTTTTCCAGTGAATGCATCATATTTTTCATGGTGCATTGTGTCGTAGTGCTGACGCACATTATACTCCTTGGGAACAGCAATCATTTGCTGACAAATAAGGCATTGAATTTTTATCTTTTACCTCTGTGAAAAAATATAAATTCTCCCATTTGTCTTGGAAAACTCTCTTCTTCCATGAGTGTTCTTTTTTTCGACTAAGTTATTTCCGAGCGGTTTTAATAAAATATATACACTCAGTAATGCACCTCACTCAAAGGACAAAACCCTCACTTAGTTTTAGAATTACTTCTGTTTAAGCCCCGCCCTCATTCCATCCCCTTCCACAAATCCCCGCCTCTTCTCCCCGCCTCCCCTGAGTGCACGGCTTCCCGCTCCTCCCCTCTCCCCCTGAAAAGTGCTAAGCACCGCCAAACAATTCAGTGGTAGGAAGCACCTGGAGGTAGGCAGAGGAGCGGGGAGGGGCCGAGGTGAGGGGAGCATAGCGGCCACAGGAAGTAACTGGGGGCGGGGGAATAGCGGGGAGCTTGGCGGGCTGCAACAAAGAACTCCACGGGCCGCATGTTTGAGACCCCTGGCCTATAGAGAAGGAGAGACCAGACAGGCGCCAGGCCCAGAAGTCCCAGGGAGATGCCCAAAGATTTAATGGGGCTTTTTGGGCCACAAACACAGATGCAGCACGCTCTTGTGGATCTATAGGTTCAACAATCCTGGGGTTGCTTCCCTTTGCAGTCTGTGGAGAAATGCAATGTAGCACCTGCCTACCTGCCCTCTCTACGTTCCATGTGGCACCAGGGGCCACATCAGTAATTCTGCCGCTCCCCACCGGGGGCCATTAAGGACAACCACACCTTCACATACGCTAACCTGTGAGAGGCACAGTTGATGTTTATATTGCTAAAATGGACATGAATGTTCCTTCCCCTTCATTAAGCTCTGTTCCATAAACTTCTTATGGTTTTAATGTATTTGCTTTTAACTTGCACAGGATTTTTTGGAAGTGTTTTTGTTACTCTTTGTTTGGAAAATAATTCGTCATTAGTTCCCTGAAAATGCTGCAAAATGGCTGGTGATACTGAAAGCACCCACCTTCTCATGATTGTATGCGTTTACACAACTCGTAAGATCAGTGATAAACAGTGTAATAATCATAAATGTACAGCAAGCACCACAAAACTAGTAGGCATCTGTGTCACATTCATCGATGTGCACCACGCAATTCCTAACAGCCCCCAGACTGCAGGGCCAGGTAGAACACATCACAGTGCATTACTGTGGCTTGCTGTTAAAGTGCTCTTTCAAAACCTCCATATAGCTCCACATTAAGCTCATCTGATAGCTCTGGTGTCTGACTGTTGAAACTCAGCCAAAAGCTGCAACACCTGTGCTGTCCACTCCAGGGGAAACTTTTCCCCCTTTGCTTCACAGATGGACACAGCAGGTGGCTAGAACCATTTGGATATTTTTCTTAGTGAGATCCAGACTTGTGAGTAAACAATGCCAGCACCCCGTCAATCTACCAAAAGAACATTCAGTTGTCATCCTGCATCTGCTGAGCCACCGGTAATTGAATCTTCCCTTTGTGCTGTTGGAGTGGCCAGTGTACGTCTTCATGAGCCAGAGGAGCAAGGGGTAGGCTGGGTCCCCAGGATCAGTACTGGCATTTCAACATCACTGTTCATAGTAGCAAAGTGCAAACTATTCAAGTTTATACACTAAAATATGTTTCATTTTCCTTCTTATTTTTTCAGTACACTTCCTTATAATTTCCCATTTAACTGTTTTGTGACATAGGTACTTCATGAGAGAGGTGAAATGCTTCGGCCTCAAAAAATTCACGGGTTTAATTGATGAAAGTGAAGATGCTATCAATAATGAAGTTGATTAAAAACCAATGGGCTTGAAGCAGTGAAGTATAAAACTAAAGAAAACAGTTACTGGTTAATTTTAATTACTGGCTCTTACATTACATTATAAACCTTCATGCTCCATCAAGTTTATATTCCTATCGTTTACAGAATCAATCTTTGACAAATAAGAAAAAATCAATATTGTAAATACTATCCATGCAGCATAATGTTCAAACTTAGACTTAGCACCTTTTTTATTTTACGTGTTTGTTGCTACCGTTTATAATGACCAATGAAATCAGCTTTTCATAATAGGAAATGGCCCCATATTTTTACTTTTTTCTTTTTCTTTTTCTTTTTTTTTTTTTTAAATTCTTAGAAGGTAAACTCTCTAGAAAAAGATTTCCTTTTTTTCTTTTTACTTTAAAAAGGACATGTTGAGCTGCCATATGTATTGCCTGAAGCCGCAGAAGCTTCTGGGAGGAAGTTGGTGGGCAGGCTTTCCTACTTGTCAAGGCATGACCCAATCAAAAAGGAGATGTACAGATTTTAAAAGAAGAATTTTATTCTGTGGAATTTAGTAAAATGATTGGGAAAACATGACTCCAAATTTCATAAATTGTTACTGCTTCAGTCAGAGGGCAAAAGTTTTGGTGTTGTGCTTTTTGTTTTGTTTTTTAAATTCTTTGTGAAGAGCCCAAGAAGAAATATTTTCTTCTCTGGACCTTCTTCCTGCTTTTCTCCATTTTTCTCCCTGTTCCTTACAGCCTGCATGTTTTCTGGCTGTTTCTGCTCTCAGAGCAATACTTTGCTCAATCTGCCTGGAGCAGCTGTACCAAGGGTAATCAAGAGGGGAAGTGCTTCACCCTACGCCTAAGACAAGGGGCCCCTACCATCTCCTATAAAGGCACCAAATGCCTATTTTGCAGGCGGAGCTCCTTAACTCACAAATGGAGGATAAGGCAGAGATGCACCTTTTCAGAGAAGAGAAATTGGTAAGACATTTTTATATGTCCAATATCTAGAGAGAATTATTAAAGCCTTTCTAGTTGTGAAGACAGCCTTGATGTAATGTGATGGCTGGTTGTCTTGAAGTTACAAAGGGACTGAAACAGTGGGTTTCAGAAGTATAAACTTCTCACATTCTTCCAAATGGGGTTTGCCTGACTTAGGGTCTTTATCCCCTCTGCAGTTGTATGGATGCAATTTGCATCAAGTCAGTGTAGGTTTGCAGGTGCCTAGAAGAATGACTTTAGATCAGGTAACCCAATTTCTGCTGCGGCTTTGTCTTGAACCACGTTGCTCTGTCAGATTGCTGAGAACTAATCTTCATGCTCCCTGTGACTGGCTCTCTCCTAAGTCTCAACAGCTCATGCTTCACTTCACCCAAGAGAGGCTTTTGGAGAAGACTAAAGGGACACTGTCAATTTAAGGAATGAGTTAAAGGGATAATGTCAGGTAAAATTTTTAAACTAATTTCAGAAACCTTTGTTTTGAAAATTTTTAAAAAAAATCTTTTGAAATGTTTTAAAAATGGAATGTCTTCTCTTCTGCTGATGTTTGAGTGTATTTCAGGGGGGCAGACTAGGCAATCTTAAGAATAATAAAACAATGTTAAGGCACTCACCTATCTTTCTTAGCTCTGGACACATGCCTCCTTCCCTGCTGTTTCAGCAATAACATTGGTCAGCATTATGCCTCAACGTCCAAATTCCTCCCTGTAACCTATTGAAAAGTGCCAGGATGACTCTCGTATTGCCCACAAGGTCCATGCACAGATCTGGGAGAAAAAAGGATCGGTTTCTTCCAGGTCTCAAGGTTTCAGTCACTCCTCAGCTCTGTGTAGGAGTTGAGTGGTGGATGCTCACCAACCAGCTCTGTCAGTCTGTCCTGGGGAAAGGAGACACCATCCTGTTCCAAAACCAGAAACTGTAGCAACTCTGTGGCTGTTACTGGCAAACTCCGTATTTGGAGGGAAGAGCGGGTATGTGAGTTCCCTTCAGAGCACTGCGTTAGAGTAATGTCATGCTAGTGCATGGGAATAGGAAGTACTGCTGAGTAACAGAAGTGAAAGAGTTTTATGTGCAAGGTTCTCTCAAATGTGTAAATAAACTGAAAACCATTTTTCCTGTCACTTTCAGTAATAGTAATTTGTTTTTCTTATTACTATGCTATTGTCAGATAGGCAGTTCTCTCCCCTGTTGTTGTGTGAGACCCATGCAACCAAGGAAAACTATACATAGGAAATGGCCTATTCACGACATGCAGTCAAATGCTTAAAAAAAGGAAGAATTTTTTTTTTGCTCTATTCTTTCATTTGTAGTAATGTTAGGTGATAACTTGTAATAATAGGTTAAAAATAATTGGCAGATTTATTGTCTCTCAAATAGATTTAATTCCTACTGCTGTATTGCTCCTTCTGATTTTATCCTGCACATCCTGATTCTGCATTGCAGAGTCTATACCGTCTCACACAGCAATTTTTTGTCTGAAGCATGGTCTGCTGCAATTCTTGGATTTGGAACAGTACTTCAGTTATGCTGGCAGGCTAATATCTTTATGGGCTGTATAAGGTCATCGGATATGTTTTTAAAAAAATAAAATAAAAACCTTTGCCACGCTCTGCAGCCTTATAGAAGGCTTGGTGCACTTTCTAGTAGTTAATGCATTCCTCTAGTATTCATATACTAGTAGCTTTTTAAATATTTAACATCTCCGTATGTATGCCCATCCACACACTTGAATACATATAATAAGTAACATCAATGAAATCCTAAAAAATTGTCTGCCAGATACAGCAACGTTCTAGTATTTCAGTCCTAGTGTAAAATGTAATTGGGCTGTATTATGTTCTTGCTTATAGAGACTATGATAGAAGACAACATGCATCAGGCAAGATAGGATGAATTAAGAATGCTAGCAACTTTGAGGATTTCTTTGCCATTAATGTTTTAGTGACTTCCGTGTGGCGTTAATTTGTTAGTGTACCACCATTCATTTTTTGAATAAATTTTTAACTTCCCAATCATTTGAATAGGATTTCGTGTTTCACAAGGCTTGTTGCAGTACTGTTTATACATTAAATATAAGAATTGCTTTATATTTAGCTGACTTTCAAATGTACATGTCTTATCTTTTTGAAGTGTACTCCAAGCATCAAAGCAGACTTCCCCCTCACCTATCCTACCCTGAGCATCGGGGACATGTTCTCCATCCTCGAGATAGCAAAAATTAGGTTCGGTTCAAGTGGGGTCGTAAGGTAATCACATGCATCCTTCCTCCTGAACTGCCTTTTTTCCTTCCTTGTGTGTAAATAGTTGAAATTCAGCACACTCCTGTGGCCAAAAGGGCAGTTTCTTCTGAACTAAACCTTTTTAAAGGAGGCCTGGAGATAAGGGACAAAATGCATCAGTCTCAGCTTTCATACCCTTGGAACCCAAGTCTCTCCCTGATGCTCCAGCCCAAAGCCAACACATGGAGCAGCGTTTGTTTCCTTTTCTTCCTTTGAAGAATTCTTCCTTTTTCCCTCTATTACATGCCATAGGAATGTAAGAACTGCCATGCTGAGGATAGACCAATGGATCTTCAGGTCCCAGTTTCCTGCTTCCAGCAATGGTCCACGCATATGCCTTCAAAGAGAGGCTTAAAAATCTTATTATGCACCTCACTAGCACAGTGATGTACCTTGTCATGTTATCTCCTTCCCCTCTCCTATTGTCTTTCTCCAGTACTCTTGTGTGTATTGTGAGCTACAGAGTGAATCTTGTGAAAAATTACTAGAATTAATAGAGCCTGGTTATAGTGGGTAACTTACAGGGTATACTAAGATGTGTCTTGTCCTTAGAAAAGAAACTATATTCTTACAGTTCAGACTTTACTAGTAGATTTGCTTGAGGTTACAACCATTTCTCTGATAGTTGATCTAATTCTCTTCAGACCCAGTTAAACCAAATATTGTTCAAAGTTGAAGAGGGAGTGGGAAACGGGCTGAAAAAATCCAGTCATACTGCAAAAAGACCTTCCTAGTAATATAGTGTAAAAAGTCTATAAATATATCTGCTTTTTTAAAAGATGAAATTAAATTCACAGTAAATATTCATGCAATATTATATTTTGAGATTAACACACACATCACTAAAAATTTTCCCTAGAAAATTCCCTTTTACTTATGTAGTATTGTTTACTATATACTATGGTAATTGGATTCCATATTGTGTGTAATGTCTACTTAGCTAAACTCCATTTTTAGCTTGTGTGTTTTATAATCCATTACCTTTCTCATACACACTTTAAACAAAGTCCAAATACAGGTTTGATTCTTTTTAAACCAAAACTTATATATATTAGCCAAAGATAAGTTTCCAACCTTATCAATATATACATCTGTTCTTTGGAACAGCCTTCGTCCATGTGAATTACTTAGTTCAAATAAACAAAGACCCTGTACTTAAGGTCTTATTCCCTGTTAGGCATTAATTGTGTTGATTCCTAGTTCTTTGTACTCTTCATAATGAATAATACTTGTTTAATCAGCAAATTGCAAAACAAATACTGAATTGTCTGTGTGCTAAATGAATTTTGTAATAGATTACAAAATAGTAATAAGATTAAATGTCAGAACAAAATTACTGAGTGTTCCTTTTTATATGGGACTTTTTTACAGTATTAGGGAAAACAAGACAATACAAAGCATGATAAAGTTAAGAATCTTTAGATTTCTGGGCAAGGGGTATATTCTTAACTGGTGCATATGATTTGTTATATATAAAATGCTACTTATACCCCTAAAACTTTGGGAGAAGGGAAGAGGAAGGGAAATGGAAAAACACAGTACCAGATACATTAATTTGTTAAATATCTTGAAATTAAATTATCACCGTAGAAATTTGAAATACAATGCCAAGACATAATGTGTACTACTGTTCCTCTAATGCTTATTTCCATAACTGTTAGGTGTTTTTGTTGTGTGTTGTGGTGTGTGTTGGGTTTTGTTTTTTGTTGTTTTTTTTAATGGTAGTGCCTACAGTTTGCTAGATGCTTTTCAGGCACTCAGGACATGATGGTCCACGCTCAAGAAGCTCGCTATCTAAGGTCAGACAGGAGTTAAAGCATAGGGAACAACAGAGTAATTATTATTATTATTTTTAATACATGATAGCTAAACTCTCTGTAGGCAGCAAAGTAGGTAAAGAGGTCATTGTTTTAATTTTTTTTTAAAGAAAAGGTGAGCAGTCAATGTTTCTTCATGTGGTCCTGCTACTGTGTCTTAACTCTAACCTGGAAGAGCTACAATTAACACTTTTTTTGGGTGGGGGAGAAGTTGTCTTAATGTGTCTTTAGTCTATGGCCTCTGCTGTAACTCTGCTTGTGTGCTGGCCATTGGAGGGTAGACTTCCGGTCACTATATATTTAGTATACTACTTTTTTTTTCCTTCTTCCCCACTTCCTTTTAGCCTCAGGGCAGAATATACATGTGCATATGTTTGTGAATTACATATCTAGCTATGAAACATTTCTGCTGCTAACTGTATACTGAGCAGTTTATATAATTTTTTTTTAAATAGGATGCAGGACAGAAAAGATTTGGCGCTATTTCCTGTAATATTTGTGGAATGCTTTACACGGCATCAAATCCAGAGGATGAAACTCAACATCTGCTCTTCCACAACCAATTCATAAGTGCTGTAAAATATGTGGTAAGAGAACTTCATGTCTTTTTAAACAGTAATAAGCTTTGTTTTCCTTGCTGTACGTCAAATGCAATTCAGATTACTTTTAATAAACTCTTAAAATATCACAGTAAATGATAAATTCATCTGTGGTAAACATTATTTTTGTTAAGGGAGCCTCGCTCATGGTAAAAAGTCACCTATAAAAATTGATTATCATGGTAGCAACGTTCCCGTTGAGTTTTATCCCTTCCTTGTATTTCTGTATTGTTTTGTAGGGAAAATAAAGTCATGTATCACTATTTTTAAAGTTTTGTTAAGTTTAGCTTTTGGTATAATTGGTATTGCTACAACATTTGGCATAAGAACTAGTTGGGGAGATTATTGTCTTTAGAATGCCATCCAGATGACTTCTAATTCACTTTTTTTATATTGGCTATGTTAAATTAATATCAGTGATTCAGAGTTGGAATATCTTGGAACTTGGAGCATAGCATTACAGTGTATTAAAACTTTAGAGAATAGACTACTATTTTTAATAGGATAATTAAAATTATAACTGCACATTTCATACTCTACTTACGCATAATAGGTATGGTTGAGTCAACTCATGTTTAAAACACAAGCTTGAAGTGTTGTACAATTTCAGATAAATATTTTGTAAAATCAGCTACTTTCAAAACTTGTTCAAGTATCTGAAATCAGAACAGAATCTATAAAGTCTGTTGGTTTTTTTTTGTTTTGTTTATCACGCATGTTACCTTCAGTACTCTACACGCAAGTAGATAAGACCTCCAGGATAATTGAACTGAGGCCCCCAATTCATTTCATATAGGTACTAAACAGCAATTAGACTACTATTAAATCCTGATCTGAGTTTGAATCAGTGGTCTAAAAAAGATCCATTACTAATCCTTTGAAACCATCTAGTCACTTTAAACAATTATTGCCAAATATTGAGGACTTGTTTCATTCTTTTCTTAGTTGGCTGGCTGAATCCCAAACATCTTAGAAAATCTTTTCTGAAAAGCATTAGGCAAATTGAAGGGGATGGATAGGTAGAGACTGTGATAGAAGGCAACCTAATACCTGTTTTCCTGCTTATTCCAATTTGTCCATAGTAAATCCGTCAATTAGTCATCTTAAAGAATTTTTGGGTCTCGGATGTTTCCCAGGATTCTTTGTCTTGTCTGGTGTAGTAGTATAGATACTGTAGCAAACAGCACAAAGGCTACTGAGGCACATCTGGTTTTGAAATGCTTTGATTGCCTTGGTGGAAGAGCATTTTTATGGACAAATGGAAACAGGTGTGGGAATGAAACTGATAAGAACAAATGAGGAAAGACTAAATTAAATCCTTTGAACAGCAGTTTATAGACTAGTCCTGTAGCCATTCACAGCTGCTAGCGCATTGGTGATGTATAGCTTCAGGTGGTATTGGGGGACTTGGTAGGAATTTCTGAGGAAGTGAACAAATAATTTAAAATGCTTTAAGAATGATGAGAGTTGGAACAGCTGATATACCTTCCTTTCCTTGCTATCACAGATGTCTCTAGGATAAGACTGGTATGCATGTAAGTGGTTTTTAAGGCAGTTTCTTCTCCCTTTCAGTCTGGAATAACTTTGTAATTTACAGTGAAAAAGTTCAAAAGCTAGAGTTTATTTAAAAAAAAAATGGAAAGAAAAGGGCTAGAATTTTTAAGTATGCTGCAGACAAGGTGTTTAGAAAGGTGGCTTACGGCTGTGTAAAAGCTTTACATAAATTGCACCCAAGCATGCTATTTTTGCCTGCACCTCCTAGTGAGTGAGAACAACATCTTATCTCTCTGAAACTGAGAGACTCCGGTTGTGGCTCCTCAAGTCATTTCTAAAGATGAATATAGAATAACAGATACTATGGCAACTGGGATGATGATTTTATGTAATACATTAATATAAAATAGAGTTGAAAACAAGGGAAATAGTTTTGTGAATGTCTGACATTTCCTCCCTTATTTTTAGTTGAAAAATGCTTAACCAAATCTATAGTTGGCCAAACAATGGGAAATTTAATTTAGAACTGAATGAATACATGCTCTTCATTGTAGTTATAACCCACACTTGCATTTTACTGGCCATTCTATTTCCTCTCTTCCAGGCTTCATGTGGGCTTGGTGTTCTGGGTAGATTCAGTATACTATAATGATGGCTGTGACAGAAACATCTATGAAGGTGTCTTGAAAGGATTTTTTTCAAAATTGGCCTTTTTGCCTTATTTTATTCTGCTTTGATGTCTAAAGAGAGCCTGAAATGTTGACTTTTCTGATTCTAGAAATATCAGAAAAGTCAACTTTTGCTCATCTTAGTTTTTCTAGATAACTTCTGGAGAGTGACAACTCAGGGTATATATTGTCAACTGCTGCATGTTAATGTAAGTTGTTGGCATTGAAACTAACTTTCTCCAAAAGTTAATCATTTAAATTAAATAGGCAGTAACAAAATCAGAGTTTTAAACATTGATTAAAGATCTCTTCTCCCTTTAAATTGCTAATCTTTCACTCTCTTGAAAACGGTGATGATATTTCATTAGTTCTTCAGTCATTTTGCATGATCCTTAAGCAGCGTTCTCCTTGCTCATGTTGGAGCCTGATTTTACTTTTAAGGGTAGTATCTCAAGTATTCCTCCATTCCTCCACTGCGCAGATCCTTCACCCTGTGATGACTCAGTGGGAGACATGAGAAAATTTATCAGGCTGATTGTTAGGGAGAAAAGTAAAGCTACACTTTCTCTCTTCCTTCCCTATCTACCTTAGGATGATAATGAACATCTTTCTCAATAAAATCTCAAACAGATAGGAAAGAAAAAATGTGCAAACTAGCATGCTAGCACCTGCTGCTACCATGATGTGACCATGAAAGTAGACAGTCTTTTTTTTTTTTTTTAAAGAAAATGTTGTCTTCCACGTACTTTTGGCCAATCAGCAGATGAATAAGAGAATAAATTAAGCCCCTTGCTATCATCAGCTAAACTCTGAAACATGATTCTTCTCCTAAAATTGCTTCCTGGCTGCTGTTCATCTAGTTTCCTTTGACAGATCTGTCCTATTCAGGACACAGGTGTACAATTCCCAAGAGTACTTTAAAATCGCTCAGAACAGGCCACAGTTGAGCTACCACATGGCCACAGATGTCCTCTTATTTCCCCATGTGGTGGCTGGTTCCTTTTTATGATTAAAGATTTTTTTAAAAATTTTATTATAGAACCTCTTCTTGCAGTTAACTGAGACCATTTTCATTCTGATGCTTTCTTTAGTTTGTATGAAAAGTTGTCCTCATTAAAAGAATCTAAACTATGTTCAAAGCAAATATTTTAGTCCATCTCAAGCCTATTTGAAGAGGCAAATATCATGATGAAACACTCTCTCCCAGAAGCTTGTCCTGGGTGCCTGCACACATGCACACACTTGGTCGCTCACTCATGTATTTATTTTTTTCCCCTCTATCTTCTGAAGGAGTTAGGCCAAGATTTGACCAAAATTATCAGATTTCTCCTAGTCACAGGGCTAATTCTACTAGCCAGATTGGAAAAAGGGAGAGGGAAAGCAAACAACAAGGTCCACGTAATAGTCTTGATGAGAAATCCACCCCTGATAAGAAAGGCAAGGTGCTGGAAGCCAGTCTCTGATGCCTGTTTACAGTCTCCATCTTTGTATCAGTCCCCTGTTAATTGTCTAATACGGTGGTTCTCAACTTTATTTTTCCATCTAACAGTATGGGGAGGGCAGTATCTCAAGACACCTGCTTCCACTCCACCACCACTCACAAGTTTTACCCTGTGATGTCTCACTGTGAGATATTAGAAAATTTGTCAGATTGATAGCCTCTTGAGAACCCAGGATCTAATACATTGGGAGAACCAAAAGCTGCACAACTCACAGAAGGAGAAAGAAGGTCTCGCTTCTGTTTTCCCACCCTAAAGCTTCCTGCCTATTGTTGGGGCAGGAGGTGTCTTTAGTGCTCTAAGCCTCATGGCCTTTTGACTGCTGCAAAAGGTGGTTTGTCTGTTCATCTGTCCTCCGTAGGTCAGTCCCTCTTTATTTTTTGTGTGGTGTATGGTTTTTTGTTTTTTGTTTTTTTTATTTTATTTAAGGGTCATCCTCCCGTGACTAACTCCATTGCTACTGTTCATAGTTTCTCAAGTAGTAGCAGAGGGATATTTTTTTTTTTCCCAGTTTCATGGCTGCCTTCAAGGTTCTGAATAACAGCTGTGGCACTGATTAGTATCGTGCCAATTTCACTTGGCTACTACTTGGAGAAAACCGAACAGTAGAGACAGTGGTACCATTTGTCTGCAGAGTAAAGAAGCTAACATTGCTTTGGTTCATATTTTAAAGATTGTTTTTGCACCCAGAAGTGCTGAAAGTATTTTTCCAGGAAACCCTGAATTCTGTAAATATTGATGGCTTTAGGTGCATTCTCTCTCCAGTTCCCAAGGAAGGCTTTTACTCACTACTGGCATATGGATTTTTCAAGTCCAGGTTAAATCTTATTTTATGCAAGACAAGAATACTTGCTTTTTGCCTTAAATATAACTTTCATTTCAAAAGGCAAATATGAAGTTTTTTGTTGTAGTCATTGACACAACTTTCATTTTAATGAGGTAAACGAAACATTTACTTTTTTTTTTAGTTCCTTTCAACTCTGTGTCTTCTTGACTTTTAGGAAGAGATTTAAGTCTTGTGTATTCTCCAAAGACTTCACAACTTTAGAATAATATTGATCAGAGTTCCAGTTATTGTGTTCAAAATTACTGATCATTATAGGCAATGCTACTAGCCCCTGTTATAAAGCTCTGTTTTCAGTGGCTTTTAACTTGCCAAACTAACAAATTGGGCTGAAATTTTTCCAGGCTGGGTGTCTGCCTCAGACTGAAAATTTTTTGGAGAACTTCAGCCAAAATGGTTCAGCAATTTCTGAGAACAAGGCTAGGGAAAAATAAGTTGTTTTGCCCATGCTAAATTCTAATGACCTTTTTCGAAAAGCTCTAGTGCCATTATTCTTTTGAATATAGATTCAGAATTTGGCACAGTGTGTGGCCTTTGTGTGAGGGTGTACTTTTTGCCATCCCCATGAAAATCTGCCCAAACTTGCCAAGTTATAAGCGTTTGAAAAATGGCAGCGCACACATGCTCACTATGAGGTTCCTTAAATTTTAGTAGCTAAATTCTCAAGATTCTGTCAGCACTGGTTTTTGTGTTCAAGCACTGAGCAGTCTTTTCCCTGTAGCTCTAGGCTACTTGAGGCTGTGCTGGCTCTGGGTCCAGGTACCTGAACTGAGACATGTTCTCCTGTGGTCTCAGTGATACTCTCTCCTCCCCCAACTAGACCCAGGCAGCGTGGAGGAGGAAACTGCCTGATGCAAAAGCACAGTGGCCAAGAGTTGGGCTGTGGGAAAGGCAGAGGTAGTAGATTTGGGGGGGGGGGGGGAGGGCAGAGGGGGGAAGAGTGTTTTTTGTTTGTTTTTTTGAGGAGAGGGAAACAGGGATGATGAATTGGGAGTGGGAGACAGGAACAGGAAGCCAGGTGAGGAGACTGAGAACCAGTGGAAGAAGACACAGAGGTGACAGAGAGCCAGGGTGTGGAGGGGAGAACTGGAACTGTCTGGACAAAGATTGGGATAAGGAACCAAGTGTGCTGGTGGGATACTGGGCACTGAGAGGCAGTAGGGATGGGAAATGTGGGCAGGAAGCAGGGAAGTGACTGGCTGTGGAGCTGCAACGCAGGAAACCGAGACTTAAAGTGCAGGGGGGAAGGCTTGGTCTTGGGCATTGAGTTTGGAGGGGTGAACCTAGGATGTGCTGGGTATTGGGATGAGAAGTCTGAGGAATGAAGACTAGAATTATAGAGGTGAGGAGAATGGAACTGAGACAAGGAGCCATGGATGGGGGAAGACAAGACTGGAATGGGAACTGGGTAGCTAAGATGATAGAGGAGTCTGCTCCCACTAAAGCACAGAGTCTGGAATGGAACTCTGGATTCTAGAGACTTACCATTCTTCTGCTGTCAATACATATCTGTGAAACCCACTTGTAAAGTGTCTCTTGCAGTACTTGTCAATATAGAGGATGTCAACGTACTACTGCTATCAGTTACTCCGTTAGCTCAAATGCACAGGTTTGTGTGATGAATTTAAAGGTTCTGGCTCTCTCAATGATCAGTGGAGATGTTGATATGCCACAGGATGGAATTTCTGTGTTTTTTTTTTTTTTTTCTTTCTTTCAGTTTTCTTAAACTAGGAAATTACACACGCGTGCGCACACACACACACTCTTCTGTGCTTAAAATAACATTATTAAGGTAGCAAAGTCAAGCACTCAGAAGTTAGGAGATGGCAGAATTAAAGTTGCACAGACAACCTGAATTCAGTGCTCTGTGATACCATCTCTAATTACATGATCACAATATTTTTTCACATGAAGTCCATCTCTAGTTGCAGTAGGACTATGACTCAGGCATGACTGTATAGGGAGAAGGTGTCTTGGATCACGTCTAGTCTGAATAGTAAGTGTAAATCACTGTTTACTGCTGGGAATATATCTCAGAATCCATGCTCATAATTCTTAGGGTAACCAGACCCCAAGGACAAGACTTAAGACTATTTGTAATGGCTATTGGCTTAAAGCATTTTTAATACTTCTTTTGGAATTTGGGAATTTAATAGGATATTGTTACTGAAGATAAAACTGAACATTTATCTTCATAAGATGGAGGTAAACAGCAGACTTACGTTTTCTCTTAACCATACTGAATCCTTGAGTATGAGGATAGACACTCAGCGGAGAATAAGACTTGCTGATATTTCAAATAGGATAGCTCGTGCTATTTGATATCACCTTTCTTTTACTGTTCTAAAAATGTCTTAATTTTATTTTAACCTCTAATATACTGTGTACTTATGATTCTTGGATGAAGGGTGATGAAGTATTCTACAATCAAAATCTCAACATCCCTTAAGAGGTAACACCTCATTTTACAGGTGAGGGTATGAAGGCAAAGAGAAGTTGTGACTTGGCCAAGGTCACTCAATCAGTGGCAGAGCTGGAAATAGAAATCCAGGTCACCTTATTTCAGTTCTGCACTCTAAGCAATAGACCCTGTTACTTTGCCATCTTCACAAAGTGTCAAAGATGCAATGTACAAAGGTTCACTGTTAGAATTTAATTTCAGAAAAACATTCCTGTTAAAGGCATAATCAAGAAAAGAACTTGTGAAGTTCCTTACCAGAATTGAACAGTATCGAGTGACTTCTTTCATCCATAACTAAATATTTTCAAGAAGAATCTGAGTACATCATCTGCTTTTAAGGGCAAATTTTTTTGGGAACCTATTTTTGTGGACAAGTCAAGATCATGTGCATGGACACTTCACAAAGACATCATAGTAGAGGCTCAACGTAAATGTATACCCCAAATTAAAAAACACAGTAAAAACTAAAAAAGAGCCACCGTGGCTTAACAACCATGTAAAAGAAGCAGTGAGAAATAAAAAGGCATCTTTGAAAAAGTGGAAGTCAAATCCTAGTGAGGTAAATAGAAAGCAGCATAAACACTGCCAAATTAAATGTAAAAATGTAATAAGAAAAGCCAAAAAGGAGTTTGAAGAACAGCTAGCCAAAAACTTAAAAGGTAATAACAAAATGTTTAAGTATATCAGAAGCAGGAAGCTTGCTAAACAACCAGGAGGGCCCCTGGACGATCACGATACAAAAGGAGCACTTAAAGACGATAAAAGAAAAGGAGTACTTGTGGCACTTTAGAGACTAACCAATTTATTTGAGCATGAGCTTTCGTGAGCTACAGCTCACTTCATCGGATGCATACCGTGGAAACTACAGCAGACTTTATATATACACAGAGAATATGAAACAATACCTCCTCCCACCCCACTGTCCTGCTGGTAATAGCTTATCTAAAGTGAGCATCAGGTTAGGCCATTTCCAGCACAAATCCAGGTTTTCTCACCCTCCACCCCCCCACACAAATTCACTCTCCTGCTGGTGATAGCCCATCCAAAGTGACAACTCTTTACACAATGTGCATGAAAATCAAGTTGGGCCATTTCCTGCACAAATCCAGGTTCTCTTGTGCAGGAAATGGCCCAACTTGATTTTCATGCACATTGTGTAAAGAGTTGTCACTTTGGATGGGCTATCACCAGCAGGAGAGTGAATTTGTGTGGGGGGGTGGAGGGTGAGAAAACCTGGATTTGTGCTGGAAATGGCCTAACCTGATGCTCACTTTAGATAAGCTATTACCAGCAGGACAGTGGGGTGGGAGGAGGTATTGTTTCATATTCTCTGTGTATATATAAAGTCTGCTGTAGTTTCCACGGTATGCATCCGATGAAGTGAGCTGTAGCTCACGAAAGCTCATGCTCCAATAAATTGGTTAGTCTCTAAGGTGCCACAAGTACTCCTTTTCTTTTTGCGAATACAGACTAACATGGCTGTTACTCTGAAACCTGTTATTAAAGACGATAGTCATCTCAGAGAATCTAAATGAATTCTTTGCTTCAGTCTTCACAGCTGAGGATGTTAGGGAGATTCCCAAACCTGAGCCATCTTCTATAGGTGACAAATCTGAGGAACTGTCACAGATTGAAGTGTCACTAGAGGAGGTTTTGGAATTAATTGAGAAACTTAACAGTAACAAGTCACAGGGACTAGAGGGCATTCACCCAAGAGTACTGAAAGAACTCAAATGTGAAATTGCAGAACTGTTAACTATGGTTTGTAACCTGTCCTTTAAATCAGCTACTGTACCCAATAACTGGAAGATAGCTAATGTAACACCAATATTTAAGAAGAGCTCTAGAGGTGATCCTGGCAATTAGAGTGGTAAGTCTAACATCAGTACTGGGCAAATTCCTTGAAACCATAGGAAAGAATAAAATTGTCAGACACGTAGAAGAACATAAATTGTTGCGCAAAAGTCAACATGGTTTCTGTAAAGGGAGATCATGTCTTGCTAATCTATTAGAGCTCTTTGAGGGGGTCAGCAAACATGTGGACAAGGGGGATCCAGTAGACATAGTGTACTTAGATTTCCAGAAAGCCTTTGACAAGGTCCCTCACCAAAGGCTCTTAGGTAAATTAAGTTGTCATGGGATAAGAGGGAAGATCCTTTCATGGATTGAGAACTGGTTAAAAGACAGGGAACAAAGGGTAGAAATAAATAGTAAATTTTCAGAATGGAGAGGGGTAACTAGTGGTGTTCCCCAAGGGTCAGTCTTAGGGCCAATCCTATTCAACTTTATTCATAAATGATCTGGAGAAAGGGGTAAACAGTGAGGTGGCAAAGCTTGCAGATGATACTAAACTGCTCAACATAGTTAAGACCAAAGCAGACTGTGAAGAACTTCAAAAAGATCTCACCAAACTAAGTGATTGGGCAACAAAATGGCAAATGAAATTTAATGTAGATAAATGTAAAGCAATGTACATTGGAAAAAATAACCCCAACTACAATATTCATGGTAAATAGACCCAATGGCCTGTGCTGGGATGTTAGATGGGGTGGGATCTGAGTTACTACAGAGAATTCTTTCCTGGGTATCGGGCTGGTGAATCTTGCCCATATGCTCATAATGATCGCCATATTTTGGGTCGGGAAGGAATTTTCCTCCAGGGCAGATTGGAAGAGGCCCTGGAGGTTTTTTGCCTTCCTTTGTAGCATGGGGCACGGGTCACTTGCTGGAGGATTCTCTGCTCCTTGAAGTCTTTGAACCACGATTTGAGGACTTCAGTAGCTCAGACATAGGTGAAAGGTTTTTCGCAGGAGTGGGTGGATGAGATTCTGTGGCCTGCATTGTGCAGGAGGTCAGACTAGATGATCATAATGGTCCCTTTTGACCTTAATATCTATGAATCTATACATACAATATGATAGGGGCTAATTTAGCTACAACTAATCAGGAAAAAGATCTTGGAGTTATCGTTGATAGTTCTCTGAAGATGTCCACACTGTGTGCAGGGGCAGTCAAAAAAGCAAACGGGATGTTCAGAATCATTAAAAAAGGGATAGAGAGTAAGATGGAGAATGTCTTATTGCCCTTATATAAATCCATGGTACGCCCACATCTTGAATACTGCATACAGATGAGGTCCCCTCAAATCAAAAAAGATATACTGGCATTAGAAAAGGTTCAGGAAAGGCAACTAAAATGATTAGGGGGTTGGAACGAGTCCGATATGAGGAGAGATTAAAGAGGCTAGGACTTTTCAGCTTGGAGAAGAGGAGACTAAGGGGAGATATGATAAAGGTATATAAAATCAGAGTGGTGTGGAGAAAGTGAATAAGGAAGTTATTTACTTGTTCCTATAATATAAGAACTAGGGGCCACTAAATGAAATTAATGGGCAGCAGATTTAAAACAAATAGAAGGAAGTTCTTCTTCACTCAGCGCATAGTCACTGTGGAACTCCTTGCCTGAGGAGGTTGTGAAGGCTAGGACTATAACAGGGTTTAAAAGAGAACTGGATAACCTCCATGAATTTAAGTCCACTAATAGCTATTAGCCAGGATGGGTAAGGAATGGTGTCCCTAGCCTCTGTTTGTCAGAGGGTAGAGATGGATGGCAGGAGAGACATCACTTGATCATTACCTGTTAGGTTCACTCTCTCTGGTATTGGCCACTGTCGGTAGACAGGATACTTTGGACCTTTGGTCTGATCCAGTATGGCCATTCTTACATGGCACAAACAAACAATTTTTGGAATCTTATTGCATTTTTCAATTTATATGAACTTGGGAAACTTGGGAAATTCAGAGTTAATGCATTCTACTGTGTTCTTAGCTTACATGCTTTAAAGGCAAGTCTATATCAGAGAATTTTGGCATTGCAGACTGTGACTGGTTTCCCCCAGGATGCCACCTGGTACTATGCTACCACTGAGCCCACCTGGCCTACCAACCTGGGCTCCCTTCACTGTTCTCCTGTGACAGGCCCTCAAGCTCCCTCTAGCACACATACAGGAAGGGACCCACCCAGCTGCAGCTACATACAGATGCTGAGATCAGCTCTGTATGGGAAGGCTTCAGCTAAGGAACTGCCCAGCTACTCAAGTGCACACCCCTCTTTGGAGGGTAAACCCAAAATTATACTGTCTTGTGCTGCACGGAGGAACTGTACAAAATAAGCTCATTTGTCCCCTCCTTCAATGTGGAGAGGAATATACACAGTTTTTTGCTCCAAGTTATGACTCCCACATACATTTGTTTTTGCCTTGTCTAAAACCAGTATATTAACTACAAAAGATATATTTTAAGTGATTAAAAGGGATAACAAACAGATCAAAGCAGATTACCGAGCAAATAAACAAAAATGCAATCTAAGCTTAATATATTAAGAGATTGGATATGAGTAGCAATTTCTCACCCTACAAGATGATTTAAGCTGGTTGTAGAGATTTTTTTAATGGGTCAGCTGCCCTTGCTTGCAGCTTAAAAGGTATTCCTTTCACAGGCTAGAAACCCCTCTAGCCTGGCTCTAGCAGTCCCTCCCCCCCAGTTCAGTCCTTGTTCCTCAGGTGTTTCCAAGAGTCTCTTTAGGGTGGGGGGTCAGTGAAGAACCTCGATGTCACTCCCCTGCCTTAAATAGCTTTTGCATAGGGCGGGAACCCTTTGTGTCCGAGCTTGGTTCCCACGTCTGGTCAGTGGAAAAGCACTGGTATTCCAAGATGGAGTCCAGTACCAGGTGACTTGGTCACATGTCCCTGTAGGGTCACAGCAGCCATGACTCAGAGGCTGTTTGTAGTGTTCTCAGGAAGGCTCCCTGGTGGGAGATTAGATTCTTTTAAGAGCTATTGTTCTCCCTACTGGCCCTTCCCAGCCAGCCATCTAGACTGACAATCTTTTCCCCAGGTGTAAACACATTTGTAATAGAGGCATAGAAAGTTATCCTAACTTCAGATACCAAAATGATACATGCATACAAGTAGGATAATCCTATTCGGTAAATAATAACCTTTTCAGTGATATCTCACATGCCTCTATCTTGCACAAAATACATCACAACTATGCCATACTCATATAATATTGTTAAGTATATGGGGCGTAATGCCACAGTAGACACTTGCTATGCTAGTAACGCCATTCATGTTATGACCGGAGTCCCAGGGGAGCCAACTGAGGTCACTCAATAAGGGTGAACTGCAAAGAATGGGGCAGACAATCCCCAAAACTGGTGGATAATCCAATATTTAGATTTACCAAACCAGCACAAAACAGCTTCTGTAATACCCCACTGGTTACCCAGAAGCCAACAACACAGTTCCCTTAAAGTAACCCAGCCTCATGCCTCCACCCAGACACCCAAGTCAAATATGATGAGGATTACTGAAAATCTTATTCATCATATAAAAAAGTTCTACTAGTCCCAAAGGATTGGACACATTACCTCCCAGGTTAATGAATATTCAGGTCATATCCAAATATTCACTGACAGCCAATTTTTATTAACTAAACTAAAATTTATTAGAAAAGAGAGAGTATTGGTTAAAAGATCAGTGCACATACAGACATGAGTACAATTCTTGAGGTTCAAAGTCATAGCAGAAATGGTGAGCTTTGTAGATGCAAAGAGTTCTTTCAGAATTAGTCCATAGGTTATAGTGCGATGTTTATATTCAGGGTGGTCCAGTCAGGACTGGGATCTCAGCCTTGTAGCTTACGCTTCCCCTTCATGAAGCCTCAAGCGGATCTGAGATAAAAAGGATTAGGAGCCAAGCCCTTTTTATACAGTTGACAGGTTGGAGTACTTCGAACAATAGGCAATTATGGAGGCTTATTTCCTAAGCACCACCAGTAATTAGTTACACAAGTTAACAGAGAGCAATTTATCCATCAGGCAGTCTATCACAAACTTCAAAAAGACATATAGACAATGACATTATTGCACCCAAGATTCATCTTAATATTTATTCTCTTTTGATCTCTGAATTAATAGCTATAGTGACAGACAGGAACGGTCTGTTTACTTGTATCTGGTTTAATGTTAACCATGTACACACACACAATTAGTATTACCTCTAATTCTGTAACAATACAGGTTTTCACTTCAAAGTTCTAGCCTATCTAGCATGGAATGGCCCTAATGACCACTTGCATACTTTCTAACATCTCTAAAGGTTGGCTCTGGGTTATTTAGCCTGCAAGCTGCTTAACCCTTTCTGGCCATGTGTCATACTATGTGTAAAATTCACTGCAGTTATATAACAGTGGTAGCAGCAATGGTTTGCATGGTCATAGTTTAATCGGATGACATCACACATGTGCTCACAAGTGCTTACAAAGCACGCACAAGTTGCTAGCACCATCGAAACTGCACTTGCTTTGAGCAGAGCTCACAATTGTATTTTATATCGTCACTGTGCACCTAGTGTAAATAAAATGATGCCCTAAAGCCACAACATTACAACTAGTGTTCCCTGCACAGTACCATAATGCTGCAATTGCTTCAGCAACTGCTCTGCAATATGCAATATTTCCTGTAGTTCTGAACAATTTCTTGTTTTGAATATTTGGGTCTATAATTCTGTGTACAAATTTTCTGTTTTATTAAGATGCAGACCATTTTCAGTCTATATAAAAAATTAGAATTTCAGTGCAATAATGATTCCATTTTAAATTACAAAACACATATTAAATGAAAAATCATTTGTATGGTTCAAACTGAACTTTTGTCTGCCACCTCTCCACCTGTGGACTGCTACTGTCTCTCAAACCCCTTCTTTGAGGATCTGTGCTGAGAACTGCAGGGTAGATACCCATCAGGCACTAGTGTTGCAGCAGTCGGAAGAAGTGCTGGTTTGGGCACAGCAAACAGGTTTATATTTGCACCTTTACAACTTATAGTTGTGATTTCTAATGGTGCAGTTTTGAATCACTGGAGTTTTCACATGTGGTATAATATGCTGTGATCAGACCCTTTTCCCTGACCATGCAGAATGAATGCTTGTTGATAGGCATATAGGAAGAAGTTTCTATTTCTTACAGACATTAATATTAAATTTAGATTTGTTTGTTCATTCTAAACACCTTGTACTACTATAAAATTAAGTAAAATTTGGGCTTGACAAAATGGATGCCTTAAAAGGAATGTAAATAAAAATGAGAGAAGAAAAGCCAACTTCCTAATGTCTCTACAATAGCATATTACAAAATGTGTTTACATCTGCAGATATGTTACCTTTGCCCTTTTTGTAGAAGAGCACAAGTACTTTAATTTTAATATGTTATTCTGTGTGTTCTATCTTTAGTTCAAGGACTCCCCCCTTCAGCTGCTTGTGATGCAAATGCATTGCAATTTGATCTTTGAAGCCACATTTTCACTTAATTGTATTTTAATATGGGTGTAAGTAGGTGTGTTTTCTTTAAAGGAAAATATGCCCTCAAAATGCATACAAGATACCGTCATTAAAATCGTATTGGATATATTTTCAGATATTTAATTTGATAAATTATTACTGATTGGAAGCTTTAATCTGAGAATAATACCAGCACCTTGACCTCTTTTGGTGTGTTTCTGTCAACACTGTATAATGAAAAATGTGGCTTGTTCCTTACAATAGCATGAACAACAATAGGAATGTTGACAAAAGATATTTGTTTAAACCTATTAACCTTTGGAAAAGCCCACAGCTAACTCCAAAAATCAAAATGTGGAAACATTTTAAAACTTGACAGGTTTCAGAGTAGCCGCCGTGTTAGTCTGTATTCACAAAAAGAAAAGGATTACTTGTGGCACCTTAGAGACTAACCAATTTATTTGAGCATAAGCTTTCGGAACATGAATGCATCCGATGAAGTGAGCAGTAGCTCACGAAAACTTATGCTCAAATAAATTGGTTAGTCTCTAAGGTGCCACAAGTATTCCTTTTATTTTTAAACTTGCTTTCTACCCTCTGCTATAAAATCGTATTAATTATAAATCTTTCTTTGAACACTCATAAGGTGTTGGCATGGTAAGACTTTAAAATACAAGTTTTCAGCCCTAATTGCACCTTTGTGGCTGAATTATAAGCCTCTGGAATTTGGAAATGAATAGTGGCAGTGCTGAAAACAGAATGACTATCTTGTACTAAAATATATTCAGTTCCTTTTTTTAAAAAATCAGAAAATAAGAGAAACAGTAAAATCAATTTAAAAAAGAATCCTGAAAATATTTAGAGAGAGCTTCATTTGTCCTTCATGATTTAATTCCTGCTGATTTTATTGAATTCTCCACTGTAGATGAGTCATGCTATTAAAATATTACTTGTCCTGAAAGCAGTGGCAGCAGAATGAGGCAACATGAAATGTACATTTCTCTCTGCCCCCTCCTCATAGTTAGACAGTACTCATTTGAAAGAGCTGTTCCGAAAATATAATTTTCATATTTTTTTTTCTACTTACGTCAAACTTTCACTTTGATGGAAAATAGCTGACCGACTCTAGTTGGAATGCCGTCTGTGACTTTACCAAAAATATAAGGCTGCATCTTTGTGTTTGGATAACAGCACTCTGGATGCTGTTTTGGTAGGATTCTTGTTATGTTACTTACACCTTCTGAGTGACATTCTCAGTTGGTCAGGAGTAGGTGATGGAAGCTGTGGGAGATTGAAGTGAGACACCAAAAAACAGATGATGGCTTAATCTCTGCTTCATCTAGGAGACTTTATATTTGCTCTAACTGGAGATCAAGTTCTCACAAGTGCTGCTGTTCCACTACCCTAGTGCCATAATAATGCTGTTTACTGTGCCCCAGCAGCAGAATTTTACCATCATTCAACTGGCCTGCCCCTCTCTGTTGGTATTCAGTGCTGTCATTGAGGGGGGAAGGTGGCAGGATTGAAACTAAACTTGTGCATGACATCCCTGTGATACTAGTTTTCAGCAGTAGCATCATTTGGGAACAGCATATGTTCTAACGAGCCCTCTTGTGCCAGTTTTCACTGTTGGCATCAAGTGAAAATCTGTGATACCAGTTGTTTCTAAAAGTGTCATCTTGCATCTTGTTTGGGAAAGAGGGGTTGAAAGTATCAAGATAATTAAAAAATGAAGTAGAAGTAACCCTTCTGAAACTTGTCCTGTTTTGGCAGTACATGTGGCATTGTTAGTGCCAAATCCAGTTGTTTGCTTTTTAGTCAGGTAAAATTTTACTTAAGCCGGATGGTACATGTCACTGAGAAAATCGTTCCATCTGTATTGGTTCTTCAAAGGCTTTTTACATAAAGGTGCTTTGTGTGAGACTTACAGGTCAGCTAGTTAAGTGTTCCTCATTTCTTTTGTATTCAATATTTTCAGAATCCCGTCAAAGCAACTCGATTTCTAATTTCTGGATCTGTCCCATCTTACTAGATTTAAGTGGCTTTTTTGTTTGTTTTTTTCCATGCAGGTTCTGCTCATTAATCATCATGAGTGTGGATCTGAAGAAGAATTAATTACCTCTATTTTTTTGAGTATGTTTAACTTCAGATACACACAACGTAGCCTCCTTCCCCATTAGATTCTTAGAAGGTAGTTATAATACTTTTTATAGTCTCCTTCTTGTGGCTTTGATAGTTTATGATCATAACAACAAAAAACCCTGTTCCTTAAGTTTTGGGCAACTGCATGCCAATCAGTTCATTTAAAACCTCCTGGAGGTCTTTCGCATGCCAGAACTTTAAAACTGAGTGTGTAATTGTGGAGGTAACCGTGTTAAAGAATTTTTAAAAATAAAAACTTAGTTTATTTCCGTTTCTGGACTCTGGAAAATATATTTCTTGTAGGTTGGGAAATCAGTTATATCAGTTGAGTGAGTTTGTTAATCCTGAAAATTTAGTTTGAACTACAGTCTTGCCAAAAAAAAAAAAAATCATCCATTTGGAAATTTTAAAATAAAAGTTTCATGAGATGTGTCTGGATATGGTTGGTATACAGAATGTTGCATTGAGAGATACTGCATTATGCCTATTGTGTGGATAATAAGGCTGACTGATCAGGTTGTTTACCAGTAAACTATCACTAATTAGTTATTGCATAGGTTTGCACAGGCTAGATATGTTGATATGTATGTCACTTTTCTGGTTGTAAAAGAATTATACACAGTATAGATAAATGTTTGTTTTACTTAGGGATGGAAGAAAGAGAGAATTTTGGCTGAATATCCTGATGGGAAGATAATAATGGTTCTTCCTGATGATCCAAAGTATGCACTTAAAAAGGTACATTGAAGTTATTTAATTTCTTACAAAGTATACTCTGTCCTGCACAATATTTTTTTTGTAAGGAGAACAATGGTGTTAAACTTACTTACTTTATTATGAAGTCTTTTCTTTGATGCCAAAACTATCAGAACACTTCAGTGCAGGTTTAGGGTTACCACCTTCTCTCACTCCCCAACTGCACCAAGTCCAAATGTGGCACATCAAATAATTCAGCTCTATGTATTCACCCTATCCTACGTGAAGCCCTTTGATCATGACACTAAGGGTAGTCTGTAGTTGATTAATAGAGTTACGAGAAGGGGGGAGTTATGAGAAATTGCATTATTTTACTTCCAAGAAATTATCATAGGGGCTTGATCTGCAATTGATATATATTACAGACTCTTTGTTGGTTTCAACTAGAGTTTTGCTTGTGGAACAACTGACAAATCCAGCCTTTGAGATTAGCAGCTGGTTCTGAAATACCAGAAGAGAGAAACAACGCTTTTGTAAAATGTCATTGAAGTTTTAAGCCTGCTAAACTGAAATACCACATTTAAATATAAATCTAACCTTTTTAATACTAGGTTTAAAAACTTTTGAAATACATATTCTAAGAATGAAGACTGACATGCACATAGTGAATTTAATTGTAGTTCAGATCATGCAATCTAAATTTAGATGAATCTCTCTTGGATTTAAGACTGAAATTAATTGTAACATAGTATCAAAAATCTTTTAGTATCAAAATCTGTTACCTTTTTTCTTTATCATGTTCTACAAAATTTTCTAATACCTGTAAACTTGCAGTTGGACAAATTATCATAATGAGTATTCAAGTATCTGATTTGGGCAATGATTAGAAGTAATTTTATTTCATTGTGATTTTACATTTCTAGTAGTAGCAAAATATTCAAGAAGTTGTGACTTGGTTAGGTTGAAGGAATAGCTTTTGACTTGTGAAGTAGATCTTTAACAAATTTTTAATTCATGTTTAAACTGATAAAAATATTACAAGCAAGGAATTATTACAATTTATGACTTGCCTTTTGGCATAGCAGTAGTGCTCTGCAATATTAAGCGTAAGACCTGTGATTACTGCTTCTGTTAGCTCATTTCCAAGGACTTCAGAGAATACTACAACAAAAAAACAGGGAGCTTGCTCAAATTTCATGAACTTGAGCTGGTTTTACCCCGTTCAGTGTATCAATGGGAGACCTTTAGGGATATTAGTGATGGAACATATGTATGTTTTTTGTGCTCTAGATAGCATTTTCTATGGCACCTTTTCTTGCAGCTTTGGTTACACTTCTCCCCCACTTACTAATTTTTAATGAATTGTGTTGATGACTGATTGTCCTGAAAGAAACATATGTAAGGTTGAGAATTTAATTGCACAAGTCAGGAAATTAGAGTCCCATGATAACCGTAGCTCTCCACTCTAGTGTGTCAAAACTATTAGTATGATGAAAAACTGAGACAGAATTTTCTAAATTAGTATGTCTCATCTACAGTAAATGTACATATGCACTACTCTTACTGCTTACATTGTCATCACATGAAATGCTGTACTTTACACTGAACTACCTGATTTCTTTGAGATTAAAATCTCAGTTTTAATATAACATTAAGGTAAGACTTTTGCATATTGCCTGCTTGTTTATCAGATGCTTTTTAGCCTCTAGAGGTGTCCCTACACTGCAAAGAAAAACCTGCGACAGTCTTGTGTCAGCTGACTCAGGCTGCAGGTCTAGTTCATTGCTGTGTAGGCTTCTAGGCTTGGGCTCTAGCCCAGGCCCTGGGACTTTGCAGGGTGGGAGGGTCTCAGAGCTCGGGCTCCAGTCCAAGCCTAGAAGTCTATACATTAATGAAATGGCCCCGCAGCCCAAGCTCTACGAGCCTGAGTCAGCTGGCATGGGCCAGCTGTGGGTTTTTCTTTGCTATGTAGATGTATCCTAACAGAGAGGGACAGTCAGTCATTTCAAACTCCTGATTAGTTTGCTAGAGTATCTTTTAAGACCCAACAAACTTTTGTGCAAAGTACAAGAAGTCTTAAAGCTGAGAGAGAAGTCTAAAATTCTTATCACTCATTACTGGTGACTTCAAATATTTTGTACATTTAATACTGGAAATCAGATTGTTTGTTTGGCAGTAGTTCAGGTCTGGTTTATAAAACTGCAACTTCTACTTATCTTGGACTAGGGGATGGAACCAATAATATCATCTTTGTGAAAGTTATTCTTGAATTCTAGTCTTGACAGATAATGTCTCAGGTTAGCTTAAAATTAAATGTGTATAGATAGTATTGGAGTTTTTGATGTTACTAATATTCTTATCTGAAGTATGCAGTCAACTCAAAATTGCCAGCTTTGTGTTCATGTCTTGTCTGCTAATCCATTCCTGCTCTTCACATTCAGACTTTGAGGGAGAGTTGTCTGATTTTTCTGAGATTAAAAAATGTCTCTTTCATCTAAAATTAGGATCTGAGAGTTGTAATGGCGCTTGATTAGGAGATTTACTGGCCTAATTCAGCAAAGTTTGCACTTAATTTTAGGAATCCTGTTTCCCGGCCTAAAAGACATTCATGATAATGGACAAGACTTAACACCAAAAGAAGTCTAATTTAATATTTGCAATTAAACATTCTTTAAATAGATTCATATAGCTATCTTTCATATATTACTTCTAGAGTAATCCTTCAAACTTCTGGAAAAATAACACTTCCAATCTGTTTAATATGTTTAGAAGCTTTCCATAAACATGTAGCAGTTCTTGTTGGGTGGTATATCTATATGTAGCTCTTCTACTCGGTGTGTTAATTTTAATTTATTATTTTGACAGGTTGAAGAGATTAGAGAGATGGTAGACAATGACCTGGGATTCCAACAGGCTCCGCTCATGTGCTATTCTAGAACAAAGACCCTTCTCTTTATTTCTAATGACAAAAAAGTGACTGGTTGTTTAATTGCAGAACATATCCAATCGGTAAGTGGTGCAAATTCTAGAGGTGCAAACTGGGGATTCAGTGTTGAATGACCAATTATAGTTTTAGACACTCTAGAGCAACAGAGGTAGTTAAAATTCAGGTCTGGCCATTAATGTCTAATATGATCCCATTTTAAGGTGTTTAGGATTTTATTTGTGACAGCTAAACTCAGGGATTCTACCATCTACTGGAAATCCCAGCATTTAGCAGTCTCTATCCTACACCATGTGGTCCTGTACAAAGGTACTCCTCTAGGGACAGAAAATACTCACAACTCTGTTATTAAAAGAGATCTTACTAAGGTAATTTTTATCAGACAGGTAAAGACTTTTCCATCATAAGCATTTTCAAAATGTAGTTATTCATGTCTCCATGTACTTAAGCCCTGATCTTATAGACTTGTGGTAATAGGGACACCCTAACCCTCCCAAAAAGTACTCCAGGATTGTGGCCAGGGAACAAAAAAAAAACCCCAAAATCTAAAAAATAGAAGTTAATGCAATTTAATGGCTACCTTACTATTAATAAATTTTGTTCACTGCTATCACATTCAATTGGGGAGCTAAACCAAAGAAACTCCATACATGAAATCTCCCTGATAATTTCAAAACTAGGATAGAAGAATAAAAGTAAGGGGACAGAATTGAAACTAAAGTTGTGAAATGTAATAATGGCGATACTGCCTCAGACCAGTGGTCCATTTAGCTCAGTATTCTGTCTTCTGACAGTGGCTGGTGCCAGGTGTGCCAGAGGGAATTAACAGAACAAGGCTATTATGAAGTGATCTGTCCCCTGTCATCCCATCCCAGGTTCTGGCAGTTAGAGGCTTAGGGACACTCGGAGGATGGGGTTGTCCCTGGCCATCTTGGCTTATAGTCATTGATGGACCTATCCTCCATGAAATTATCTAATTCTTTTTTTTAACCCAGTTATACTTTCACAACATCCCCTGGCAGTGAGTTCCACAGTTTGACTGTGCATTGAGACTGTGATGAGATAACATGTATTAACATGCTATGCCCCCTCATCAAAGAAGATATGTGTAACTGAAGTGTTTGTTTACAGCAGAATGGATTATCTTACACAAGCATTACTAATACATTTGGAGTTATGAATCGTGCTGTTAAAGTTTGACATTATCTGCAGGGCTATAGAGTTATAGAAGAGAAGATTCCAGAAGTTAGTTCAGAAAATGAGAAAATCATATTTGAGCGACAAAAAGCCTGGTGCTGCTCGACTTCTCCTGAGCCTGCTATCTGTGGGATTAGTCGAATCTGGGTGTTCAGTATGATGCGTCGGAAGAAAATCGCTTCTCGGATGATAGAGTCTCTTAGGTAATATTAAAAAAAAACATAATTTTAGTGATTTGGGGCTCAATATTAGACTTAAAGTTGAGGCTTTTTGTCTGACAATCTTTTGTGTTTTTTTTATGAAGACCTTTTCAGTGAATTTGTGGATATAAACCTAAAACTGAAAGTTGTGTTCAGTTTTACAGACTTTGCACAGTTTTAACAATTTGAGTATTCTCATAGGGCTTGCCTAACCTAAAAAACTTAGCTAATTTGACTCTTTACAATTGTATTCAAGCAGACAAGATGTTGTCCACAATAGATTAGTGAAAGTAGACTAGGGACAAAATCTTCAAGAGTGCTTAAGTGATTTATGAAAATGGGAGTTAAGCACTCTTACCCTAAGACAAATTGTATTCTTCATTATGTTACCTAATCTATTAGTTACATCTCCTGGATTTTTGGGAACAGGAAAAGGGGACATTAACAGGCACAAAACCACAGGGCTACCTATTGTATTCTTCTTACCTGCCTATACCTCTCCTTAAGTAGTGTTCTTTAACATTAGTCTGAATCTGACTTTTTTTCACCCCATTCAGGTCCAGTGAGCCTTACAGTAGATTTTAGTTTCTATGGAGTTTAGGTGTGTTCAACTGCCAGTCTATCAGGAAGGAAGGCCACCTCTCCCCATCATCCCCAGAAAAGAACCAGTCAGTTTGTTCACTCCCCCCCACCCCTGCCCCTTTCGCCCCACAGTAGGCTCTGAGCTCCCTTTGTAGAACATTTGTTTTCAGAACTTTTGTATTAATTTTTTTTCTAAAGCTGGAAATTGCTTTAAAGTTGATGTCTTCAAGCGAACACCTAAATTTGATGATTTGTCTTTTATGCTATTTTCAGAGACCCTTTGAGTTCAAATCCTTCTGCAGTAGGCTCTTCTGTTTGAGGTAAACATCAGACAAATCTAAAAGAATCAGAAAATGCTGCTTGCAATTTCTTGTCCAGATCTTCATTGAAAGGGAGCTTTTACATTTTCTGCTTTCAGGTAGAAAGCTCTGACAGGCAGAAAGCAGAAGTCTCTAACTGGGTCCAGGGTGAGTGGAGAGTTGAGCTCAACAGCCATTCTCACAGCAACCTGACAAAATAACTGTGGAGTGTAATGCTTCGTTGCTGACTGCACCAGCATTTCCAGTAGTAAGCTTTCTTATGTATGGGGCTCCCACAGCTTTGTGTAGCACGGTCCCCATAGACATTGACAGTTGCAATGTCCCCTTTGATTGGAAGACCGGTTTACTGCCATGGACACCAGTTTCTCCCTTTTTTAATTTAGGGATGCATTCTCTGTTGAACCTAGGGATCTTCCTCCTTGGGCCAAGCACCTGAACTCCTTGCCCCTCCTTAACTTAAAAAAAAAAAAAAAAAGTCTCTTTGGAGCAGAGGTCTCTCTTTTAAAAAACAAACTAACAACAATTTCTGAATTGCATCATGAGGAAGTAAAAATCTAAAAATAGTTGCTTTTCAGAATTGCTCGAGACCATCCTTCCTCTTGAGTGACACGTGATAAGCAAAATGCAGGAGATGCTAGAGAGAGAAAGCAGCAAAAAAAACCCTGTAAATGATTTTCATCAGTCCACCAAGGAATTTTTCCTCACTTTACGTAGCAGCTCACTAAAAATCTAAATGTTCCTTAATTAAAGACAGTTATCTTGCTGTAAAAGGCCCTTCTGACAGCTGAATAGATCCTGATCTAAAATAATGGAAGTATCCTCAGCAGGGCTTGAATTTAGCATTGGTTACCTGTTTCACTAGAGTCATTCTAGCTTCAACAGACTCCCCAGCAGATATGTGCTCTTAAAACAAGAAGATGAAAATCTGCGTAAGATCTCTAGGAGCCTCCCTTCATTCCTAGCTGGGAAACATGGTCTTAAATGCAGTAGTGAGAAAGTAACTGCTAGCCTTCCTTCAGAGTAAAATATTCTTATTAGCATTTTTTGGGCAGTTTTGTGTGGTTTTTTTTTTTTTTTTTTACACACACACACACACTCTCTTTCTCTCACCCCCTCCCTCCCCCCCACTCAAAAGGTTCTTCATCCACAGCCACAAGTCTATTTGGTTGAAATATAATTTTTGATAAACAGACCCTGTCCAGATCGGCAAACATCCATCAGATTCTGGAATTCTTGCAGGCTAGCCCCTTGATGTTTCTTTTTTACAAAAGAGAGTGGGGTTTTGTTTTGTGGGTTTAACTGTTTCAGGTCCTACCTTTCAGTTAAGGTCTTTGAGAGCTCCAAATCTAGAATCCTGGGCCCTACAAGGAGACCCCAAGCAAAGCAGGAGTAAAAACCTGATATTCTTATGGTAGAAGTCAAGGAGAGTGTAATCCTTTTGACCCACTTTTATACTTCATATATGAACAAAAGGACACAGACCCAATTTTTCTCCCTTCATATTGCCTTTAATGGTAAACATCTTGAACGTACGTCGCTCAGCCATGTTGTTTGTAAAGCAGGCAAGATCTACTTTTATCCTGATGTCTGTTTCTCAGAGCATCATCTCTACCTAACAGCCAAAGACCTCCATTGTAGGATTACATGATAGTTTGACCCTCTTATCAAACACCTTCTTAAGGACTCACTGACTTGCATGTAAAGCTATAGGTCATATTTCTGAAAGCTGTACTGGTACAGAAGACAATGCTAGGATTCTGCAGTTAAAGTAGTACTTGACCCAGATTTGGTTTTTATTCAGAAATTAAACACTACCTTTTTACACATAGTAAGAAACTGCCTTGGCTTCATTCTTTTCCTAACAGAGTGCCTTCTGTGAAAACCTGGTAGCACCATCTATGTCCACAGACCCCTCAAGACATATATGAAGTCAGACTATCTTCCTCCTACAAACAAAAATCCTCTCACTAGGCTTGGAAGGATTCGATTTTTATTGGTAAATGTCAGTAAATGTAGATTTTTTTTTTTTTTTTTTTTACTGTGCATAGACTGACAAAATTGTATTGATAATCAAAAATTACAGATAGGAAAAGTTTAAAAAAAAAAAAGTGGCATGACCATTTAGAATTTAAGGATATTTACTTTGTATATTTTTGTCAATTGATGCTTTAATGGTTATAAAGCTTTAACTTTTTGAATTTCAGCATCTACTGTAACTAAATAATTGTCTGACTCCACTCAATTTCTGTTTTAGATATTATCCATCAAAATGATAGACTTGGCAGAATTTGATTTTTATTTTTATCTAGCTGCTGGGGGGAAAAAGATGGCTGTAGGGAATATTAGAACTCCTCTGTCCTCTGAGAGCTCCACTGAATTAATAGCTTTGTGGCCCAAGTGGTAATTTAAGAGGAAATATGCAAGGCAGGCACCTGGTCAGGGCTGGCTTTCGGTTCCCCCCCCCCCTTTTTTTTTTTTTTTGCACCCACCCCTGGCCCCACATTCAGAGGAACCGCTCCCGGCCCCAGCAAACCTCTGCTCCGCCGCCACCTCCCCCTGGCACGCTGCATTTCCCCTCCTACCCCTCCCTCCCAGGCTTGCCGCACCTGGGAGGGATGGGGGAGAAGAGGATCGGCGGCAGCGGCCTTGGAGGAGGTGGCGGAGCAGAGGTTTGCTGGGGCGGGGAGCGGTTCCTCTGAATGTGTGTCCCGCCCCCCCCGGGTTACTTCCTGCAGTCCCCTCGCCCTAGCTCACCTCCGCTCTGCCTGCTCCCTTGAGCACACCACCATTTCACTTCTCCCCCCCTCCCTCCCAGGTTTGCTGGCAAGCCTGGGAGGGGAGAAGTGGAGCGGTGGCAGCACGCTCATGGGAGGAGACTGAGTGGAGGCGGAGGCGAGTGGGGGCGCGGGGAGCTGCTGGTGGGTGCCGGCCCTGCACCTGGTAATCAGTACTACTACTTCGAGTAATGTCTTTGTGTGTGCCCCTGCACCTCTAATTGGAGATTTTTGGTAGCAGTGTCCCATTGAGCCCCCGCATGTGCTCTTCCTCCCTCATGGTCTGCCTGAGGCTATTTAGCACTGCATGGGCGAACCCCCACCTTGTTTTGTCACCTTTGTTCTCCCTAAAAGTACTCAGGCTAGTGTTTAGTTGTGTTTTGTTTAATTTTATTTTATTTTAGTCCTTTGGTTTAAAAAGAAAAGAGAATAAGGAAAAGAACTTAACTTTCCTTCCCTGTCTGGGGGCATTCCTCCCCTCCCCACCCCAGGCATCTAGTAGACTCATAATTATTTCTTTTTCAGTTTTAAAAAAAAAAAGTAAAGACTATGTTCTTCTGCATATTCCTCCCTGCTAGAGGATGACAGCCCCCTGCCCAGGGGCTTGCCTGGCTCTCTCTGCTCCAAGCGGTGCCTCTCTTGCCAGGAGTCAATTCCTGTAATGGCCAGACACTCACGGTGCCCGGGAGACCCTCACAGAAGTGCTTTACCTGACACACCTAAAACTGCAGCCTCACAGGAGCTGGGAACTGAAGTAAAAATTCCTCCCTGTAGAGAAAACACTTCAGTCTGCAGGGGACTCTGGTGGGTGTTGACCCCGGATCATCCCTGGAGCCTTCACTTCAAAAGGGGTCCAGTGGTGAAGAGGAGGGGAGAGAGAGAGAAGAAGCCACCAGCAGACTCCCCCTGGAAAGGCTCCTCCGAGCAACTGGTCAGCCAGAGGAGTGTTCCCCAGTGCGGCCATCTCGGCACTGACCCCCGAGCAACTGGCCAGCCAGAGGAGTGTTCCCCAGTGCGGCCAGGCCATCTCAGTAGGACAGTACCAGCAGAGGAACCTCCTTCTGTGAGCTCAGCCCTGGAAACTGAAACCTGAGAAGGGGCTTCCTGCTCTGAGCTCTGCTCTCCCATTGACAAGGGGCTTCTGCGCTGCTCTGGGCAACTACTGCACCGAGAGGGCACAGTTACCGTACCATCTCTATAAGAGTGACACAGGGAAGCCCTGCTGTCAGCTCTGCTTCGCACTGAGACACTAGAGGCTTCCACTGTACTGTCCCCTAAGTGTTCCCTAAAGAGAGGGGACAGTTACTGTACAATCTCTAAAAGAGTGGCATGGAGAAACCCTTTGGTACCAGATGCAACAAAACTCCTATCTAAGAAGTGTTCTGCACCTTCCCAACCATTGATACCGACTACAGACACTCCTCTGGGGTTCCGGATGAGCCCATGGTAACCCAGGTACCCTGATACTCTGGAGACCTGTGGCCTCAGTACTCAGGGAGAGACAATTACCATACCGTCTCTAAAAAAGTGGCACCAACAAACTTTTTGAACTGGACAAAACTCTCATTTAGAGAGTGCTCTGCCCAACTATCGGTACTGACAATGTACCACGGCCCCTCCTCTGTTTTACCAAATGAACTCATGGTACTGCATGAGCTCTGGTACCCTGGAGACCTGATGATTGGGGAAGAACCACAGTGCCCATTACTTGGTACCAGGACCCTGGTATCGAGCACATCCCAGCACCCAGAGTCGCTCTTAGCACTGGGCTGTATATTGCCAATACCTCAGTCAGCGGCAGCCTTACCCACTGACAAATCTGATACAGGCCAGGAGAAGATCATTCCTTGGCCCCTCATGGTGGCCCACCACCACACTACAAGGGTCATCCCCAATTCCATCACGCCAACCACCCATGCCTGCCTTCCTGCGTCTCCCTCCCAAGGCCATATTGTAACTCTTCGGGTATATACACACACATGGCACGACCGTCTCTGGTGGACTCTCCCTGAGAGACATCAGATGGTTTGCTACAGCCTGGCACCTGAGCCAGGACAGGAGAAAGCTTTTTCAGAACAGGAAAGAAGGAGGAAGGAGAAAAATAAACAAACCCCACACCTGAAGAGGAAGCTATCTCTTCAGCACACTTCTCCTCATCTCTCCCAGATGAGACTGTGCTGCCCACCCTTCATCACTAGGTGAAGATTTAAGAACTTTCTGGATCTTACCAAGAGAGTGGCAGACGAGCTGCAGATTCCCTTACAGGAGATGGCAGATACACATCACAAGTTGGTGGAAATTCTGCCCACTACCTTCTCATCTAGAACTGTCCTCCCAATTAATGAGCTGATTCTAGATCCTACCAAAATCATCTGGCAGAGCCAGCTTCCATCGCACCAACCAGCAACAGAGTGTAAACAAAAACAACCCTACACCTCTACCCAAAGAGGCAGACTTTGTTTTCAACATCCGCAACCCAACTCCATCATAGTGGATGTGGTTAATGCGTGAAGCAAGCAACATAATGCCAAGTCAACTCCATATGATCAGGCTTCGCAAGATGGCATATTCATCATCAACAATGCTATTTAGAGTCCTAAATTACCAAACTGTCTGGAAACACAAAAAGAAGATTCAGACCATTCTTAGAGAAGGTCAGTTAATAGCCAGACCGGTCCTAGGGACACCACTGGATGTAGCTGTTACAGCTGCCTGCCCAGTCTCCATGACCATGGTACTGAGGTGTGCTGTGGGTTCGCTATACCTCTCTAGATTGCCCAGAGAGCTACAGACTTCCAATTTGAAGGGCCAAACTCTTTGCGGAGAAGACAGATTTTCTCTCCACATCCTGAAGGATTCTTGGACTACACTACACTCCTTAGGAATCCACACTGTGGAACAGAAGAGATGTACCTCTCAACCACACCATAGATCACAATCTTCTCAATAATCACCATCTCTGTGCTGGTATGAGCCACAGTGTAAGAGGCCCAGGGCTCAAAACTGAGAACAGTCTGCACCCCAGTCCATGACCTCTCAAACTGCCTCTTATAAGCACTTTGAGCTGGTCGGGGGCCTGAACAATACCTTACAGCATCAGCTGCCATCTATACACCTGTCACACCACTCAGAAGTCACCTTACCTTACTTCACAGCAATTAGGACCAGCTCTAGAGCAAAGAGATTGATTTCTAGCCCTGAACTTACAGGGTGCCTACTTTCATATTTCAATACAACCATCATACAGGAGATTTCCTACTGCTTATCTTTGGGGCAGGATCATTATAGGTACAGACTGCTCCACACATGGTCGTCTCCAAGATACACTTCATTGTAGTGGCATACTAACTCCAGTACAGTGACTGGACTTAATCAGCACCAACCTGATGCAGTACAAGCGAGAGCACTCCCCTCACTACCCACATTCACCACCCTGGGACACAACAGCAAGGTTCAGGACAAATGGCCTTCCACAGAATGACCTTCCATATCACTCCTTTTGGGGTTAGGGGCTGTCAGGAGTGCCTGTGAACAAACTCTGCCTTTTATCAAAAACACCCACAAAGGTTACGATGGACTTAATGTGACCTGTATGTTTTGTATAAACTGTAAAGGAGCTGCCAGATCTCCCTCCCTCTGCAAGACCGCATTCAAACTTTGGAACTGATGCACCGAGCACAATGTGCTCATCTCAGCTGTCTGTCTACAAAGGATATAGAATGGGATAATGAACAGTCTCAGTTGGAATTTTCTCACGACAATGAGTGTATACTGAATTCACAGGTGCTTGAAGATATAGCCACCCTTTGGGGAAACATTCACTGGCAGTTGCCCTCATCTTCCCAGCGGCCAGGGCCCACTTGTATGTCTTCTCCCAGTTTCCTACCCTATCCAAGATTCTGTTGAAAATTCAACAAAACAAAGCAAGAGTTATTGTGATTGCCCCTCTTGACTATGACAAGTCTGGCTCCCTTTCCTGATGCAGATGGCAGTATGCCCTCCTGTTCCTCTGACGTCAGCCCATTCCTCACCTGCTCTCTCAAAACAATGGGCTGACCCTTCACCCCAACCCATGGGTCCTCCGCCTCCAGGTTTGGATCTTTCTTTGTTCCAAGGCTTAGAAGCAGAATGCTCTGACAAGCTGAAACACATGTTGCAACACAAGTTGACAACTCCACATACATATCTACAAAATGGAAATGACCCCAAGTTTGTACCATTCCAAACAGACAGACCCAACTTCATCTTTCCTCCCTTCGATTTTGCACTACATTTTAACTCTCACTCAGCTCCCTTTAAGGTACAGCTCATGGTGAAAATGGCTTCCCACTTGGAGTTTGCTCAACCACTAATGTATTGACTCTTTAAGGGCATTGGGACTCTCTTCCCTCATGTGACACCACCTGCTCTAGCCTGGGACTTTAATCTAGTTCTCAGGGCTTGGACTAGACCTCCCTCCGAGTCCAGGGCAACTTGTTCTCTCTTTTACCTGTCCATGATGACAGCATTCTAATTGCCATCACCTCAGCTAGGCACATAGGAGAAATAGCAGCCCTGATGGCACACCCATCATTCACGGCCTTTGTCTTTAAAATAAATAAATAAAAATAACTCTAAGGCCATATCCCAAGTTTCTCCCTACTTTTTCTGCACTTTCCATATGAATCAACAGATCCATCTACCTATTTTTTCCCAAAACCACATTGTGACAACTGGGAGACAATTGTGCATATGCTAGATATTAGAAGGACGTTAGCATTCTACTTAGACAGGACTAAGGACTTCAGAAAATCCCCTAAACTCTTCCCTTTGTCCACAGAAAGATCCAAGAGCTCTGTGATATCTCCTCAAAGACTATCCAAGTGGGTCTCTAGTTGCATCAATCACTTAGCAAAGGTGCAACTTTTGCTTTCGTCCATACGCACTCCATGAGATCAGTTCCTACCTCAATCACATTCCATAGGGATACCCCTATCTCCCAAATCTATAGAGCAATGATTGGGGCCTCTGTCCATACTATCGCAGAACATTATGCGATCACTGAAGAGTTGGCTGCTGACACAATCTTCGACTCCACAGTACTCTCCGTAGTGAAAGACTCGGCTCCGAAGTCCCAGCCTCCAGTGGTGGGTACTGCTCCGGAGTCACCTAAAGTGGAGCACCCACAGGGACACTACTCAAAGAAGAAGAGGAAGTTACTCATCTTGTGCAGTAACGATAGTTCTTCGAGATGTGTGTCCCTGTTGGTGCTCCACAACCCGCCCTCCTCCCCTCTACTTCGGAGTTCTCTATAGGGCTCTGTGGTAGAGAAGGAAGTGAGGGGAGTTGGCCCGTGCAGTGCTAAATAGCCTTGAGGGAGGGAGAGCACATGAGCAGGCTCAACGGGACACTGCTACCAAAAATCTCCGATTAGAGGTGCCGGGGCACACAGACACCTAAAGTGGAGCACCCATAGGGACACACATCTCGAAGAACCATCGTTACTGCACAAGGTGAGTAGAATCATAGAATATCAGGGTTGGAACGGACCTCAGGAGGTCATCTAGTCCAACCCCCTGCTCAAAGAATGCCAATCCCCAACTAAATCATCCCAGCCAGGGCTTTGTCAAGCCTGACCTTAAAAACTTCTAAGGAAGGAGATTCCACCACCTCCCTAGGTAACATATTCCAGTGATTCACCACCCTCCTAGTGAAAAAGTTTTTCCTAATATCCAACCTAAACCTCCCCCACTGCAACTTGAGACCATTACTCCTTATTCTGTCATCTGCTACCACTGAAAACAGTCTAGAGCCATCCTCTTTGGAACCCCCTTTCAGGTAGGTGAAAGCAGCTATCAAATCCCCCCTCATTCTTCTCTTCCGTAAACTAAACATCCCCAGTTCCCTCAGCCTCTCCTCATAACTCATGTGTTCCAGTCCCCTAATCATTTTTGTTGCCCTCCGGTGGACTCTTTCCAATTTTTCCACATTCTTCTTGTAGTGTGGGGCCCAAAACGGGACACAGTACTCCAGATGAGGCCTCACCAGTGTCGAATAGACGGGAACGATCTCGTCCCTTGATCTGCTGGCAATGCCCCTAATTATCCCAAAATGCCATCGGCCTTCTTGGGAACAAGGGCACACTGACTCATATCGAGCTTCTCGTCCACTGTAACCCCTAGGTCCTTTTCTGCAGAACTGCTGCCTTGCCATTTGGTCCCTAGTCTGTAGCGGTACATGGGATTCTTCCGTCCTAAGTGCAGGACTCTGCACTTGTCCTTGTTGAACCTCATCAGATTTCTTTTGGCCCAATCCTCCAATTTGTCTAGGTCCCTCTGTATCCTATCCCTACCCTCCAGCATATCTACCTCTCCTCCCAGTTTAGTGTCATCTGCAACTTCCTCATTTGCTGTACATTAAAAAGTAGACATCCAAGACTCTCACAATACCTTTAGCGGAAGATACTTCATGCTGTGCCATTATATTGAACTCAGACTGCTCTTCTACACATCTCACGTTGAAATCATTTTTTGAGCTCCAAATTAATTCCCTCTGTGTAAAGGACTGTGAAAGAAAGCTTACCTGAAAGAAAGCTTTCTTCTTTTGTTCTGTGCAACTGATCCTGCCTATTTTTTTTTTGTAAATTGGAATCTCAATGGCTGTTTACTCAGATTATGCAGATGGGCCAAGGGGAGAGAAGAGGCTTTAGCTATAAAAGACAGAATTTATACTGTAGCACACGTGCATATATTGCATACAACGTAGAGTATGAATTCTCTATTTGATGGCTATAGCCATCCTCCCATAAATACTTTAAAACATATTAGGAAAGTTTGGCTGACTGTTCAGAGAAAGAGGTTTAACGCCCACCCAGTGACAGACAGGTCTGATTTTGCCCCTAAAGCTCCATGGAGAGTGAAGACGCATTATAAGGATCAGCTCACCTGAAAAATAATTGAAGAAAGGGATCTTTCAAGATACAAAAATATACTTTCGCATTATCACTTCATGGAAATTAACCAATTTTACTTTTTTTTTTTAAACAGGAGTAATTTTATATATGGCTCATACTTGAGGAAAGAAGAAATTGCTTTTTCTGATCCCACTCCTGATGGAAAACTCTTTGCAACGCAGTACTGTGGCACTGGCCAGTTCCTGGTATATAACTTTCTCAATGGACAGTATCATACTTAGTGGAATTCTTTCAGCAATAAGTAATGGGAGACTTCTGCTAACAAGTACTGATTGAGTTCAGCCCTGACCAGGAGCTAGGGCCATATATATATTTTATTATTATTACAATGAACTCAGGACTGGTAACAACTAAAAAAGGTTGTACTATTTTATTAAAATTGTAAATTGTGCAGTAATAGTCTAACTCTTTTTTAAAGAAGATATTTTGTTATCTTTTACAGAAGTTTATGATGTATTTTTATCTCTAATTAGTCATGTTTACATGCAGAGATATTGTTCATAGTGGACTGTAAACTAATTCAAGGACTATGGTCTCGCTGAGTACATACTGAAGTTCTTAATGTGGTGATATACCAGTGTTGCTTGGCACTGTAATCTTTAGTACTTTACCAGTTCTAGATGTTTAGTAAGGTATATAAAAGATCATTTCTCAAACTTTAGAACTCTGCTCAATTAGAACTTAAATAACAGAAATACTACAGTGCACTATTTATAGGTGATAGACTTGACAAATTAATTACATGGTGGTTCTACTATGCATTAATATGAATAACAAAGATTAATTAACCTGATTTCTCAATTATATGAAGAATAAGGAAGTTACACATTTTGCAAAGGGGATATTTAGCAGTAGTTTGTGAAAGATGAATTTGCAAAATATAAACAGGTATATGCTTCACCTTTTTTTCCAAAAATGCTGAACTGGGTATATGCCTTTATTAGTGAACTTCACTTTGTATCTCCTTCATAAAGCCCTTCACTTTAAAAGGGTTTATATGGTGAAAAACTGCTGTGGCCTTTCTCTATCTGTATATAATGTAGATTAAAAAATAAAGTACTTGATAGCTTTTTTTCTTAAGTGACGCTAACAGAATGAAAAAATAGTCTTTGGTCTTTGTTCCTGCAAAGGAAATGTTCAATGGTGAAACATTAATCAGATTAACATCCAAAAGAAAAGTCCTGATTTAAAACAATCTTCAGTACAACAAAGCCTCACACTTCCTAAGGAATAGTTCCCGATGCCATAATTCATTTTTGGAGCATATACTGTAGGAGTAGTTGTGGTGGTCTAATGTCTGTGTCATAGAAGTGGGCAGTTATTAATTTCATCTCTTTAAGTCCTCTTTAGAAAACCTAAACTTTTCCAGCAAATAAATTCTTTATTTTATTGCATGCTCTTTTCCAGAGGTGGTCAACAGGATAAGCTTCCCAGCACTGTGGCTTCAGCTCATTTGAATGCAGTCTCAGCTAGCAGCTGAGAAAAGCTGTTTCCTTTACCAGTAGTGAGACTAGAGTTGGGTGAATTTTATTTATTTATTTATTTATTGCTGAATAGTGTATTGGCCAAAAAAATCAGTTTTGGAATATCAAACTATTTGAGTTTAATACCTCTTCATAAACGAAATGATCAGATAAGGATTTTCCATTCTGCAGTTTGTATCCCACAATTTTGCTACACATGAGATGTAGGGAAAGATAAGAGAACAGACAGAAGGAAAAAGGGAAAAATCCTCCCTTTTACAGAATTGCTCAAAAGGCAAGGTGGTATTACTGGATAATCTCATACAGCAGCTTTCTGTGGAAGGAGACCTCTGTGGAAGACAAAGTCCAATAAAGTGTCTGATAAAGGTTTTAGCCAGTGATCATGTTGCTACTTTGCAGATCTCTGTGGTGGAAGTACATATTCTTTCGACCCACAAGATCACCATGGATCTTGTGGAGTGTGCCTTAATTCCTTCTGGGACAGGAGTGTGCCCTCAACCATAGTCTGATCTATATAGCAAGAAAGAGCTTGGAGATGGAGTCCTTGACACTTCAGATGGAAGAAGACAAAGAGGGCACCTGACCTCCTTGTAGATCCTGTGTGCTTGATGTAAATCTTCAGTGTTCTTCTGACATCTAATGTGTGCCACACTTTCTTGATCAGGTGCTGTGGCTTTGGATAGAATGAAGAGAGGACTGTCTCTTGCGAGACATGGAAAGGAGAATTCACCATTGGCAACAATGTTCTGGAGTCCTTAGCACCACCGTGTCAAACCGAAACTGGGAGTAAGGTTCCTGCAGAGAGAACTCTGCCAGTTCTAAAACTCATCTGGCAGATATAATGGCCACCAGAAAACAGGTTGGATGGAGTGGTAAAATGGTGATACAGAAGTCAGGCTTTCTAATAAAGGATTAGTGCTTAGGTCTTTCAGCATGAGTGGTAGATCCCATTTAGGGAAGATGACTACTGATCGGGCCAGTCTGACTTCTCTGAGGCATCTGGATACCAGAAGGTTCTCAACCAGGACCTCACAGTAGCTGCAAAGGTGGTTTCAGCTATAGTTCTGTCAGGTAAGAGAGACTGTCTTTTTGGCCGGTGCAGAGTTAACACTATCACTTTTTTTGCTTCCTCTCACCCTTTTGGATCATTTTCCTTCCGAGGAAAGGGTGGCAATGCATATAGCAGGACTTCTGACCATTTGTTTGACAAAACATTTGCCCCCATAACTTGTGGTCTGCTTCCCTGGTGAAGTATTTTGATGGCTTTGTATTCTTGTGATTGGGAAATGGATGGACTGATAGAGGACTGAACATCTGCAAGATCAGGTTGAAGACTTTCTGGTTTAGGTACTATGCTGAGTTGCTGATGTTGCACTGGCTAAGCCAGTCTGCCTTTTGGTTCAGTTCTCCTTTTATGTGGATTGCCTTTGGGGAGAGTTGTTTCTGCCTATTACATTATTTCCATTGTTCCTCCATGTAGAGCTGTGCTCCTTATCCCTCCATGGTTGTTTATGTATGCAGCCATTGTCCTGACATTTTCTTTTAGGGGGCTCTGGAATCTCGGAAGAGCTTGTTTGGCTGCCCTAAGTTCCAAGAGATCAGTGCTGTGGTCCCTTTTCCCCCGGGCTCCAGATACCCTGTACCGTTTTGGGATCCAGGTATGCTTCCCATCAGGCTGGAATCGGTGAGAACCCTGAGTTCCAGAAAGCATATAGAAAGACCCCTGTGGCTAATTTTCCAGACTGTCCACTATCTCAGTGAGTTAAGAACCTGTTTCGGGATATGTACCTGAAGTTGCCTGCACTCCAGGGAGTGGTCCCATATTTTCACAAGAAAAACCTAAAGGCACCTGATGTGGAATCTCACCCTTGGAGTGACCCCTGTGCATGAGACCAGGAGGCCCAGCAATGAGCAATGGTTGGGCTCCTGCGCTTGACCAGTATGGATATCAAATTCTGAATCTTCTGGAAACTGTCTACTGAGGGATCGATATGTCTATCTCTAAACCCAGGTGCATGATCCTTGTCGAGGGGTTCAAGGAACTATTCTTTGTGTTTATTATGAATTGTGCATTTACAGGAGCTCCAAATTCCAAGTCTTGGGGCCATGCCCTACAGCCTGGGATAAGGCTCTGATTAAGGTGTTGTCCAAAAAAGGATACAGGTAAATGCCCTGGGACCAGAGTCTGGCTGGGATCATCACCAGCATTTTCAGAATGAGAGGCGAGGGCGATGAGACAGAATGGGAGAGTTGAGTACTGATAGCGATTCATGCTGTAAACTAATCTCAGAAGCTTGCGGTAGCAGGCGAACAGTGGAATGTGACAAATGTCTCTTCCAAGATTATTGAGGTAAGGAAGTCCCCTTGAGACAGGGATGTCATTACTGAACGTAGGATATCCAACCGGAACTTTGTTTTCTTCATCCATTTGTTCAACCCTTGGAGGTGGAGAACTTCTCCAGTGCACTTCTGAACAATGAAGATGGAGTAAAACACTGAAAAATTCTCTTCTGGGGGAACTCCTGTTGTTCCCATGTGGGAGATCTTGTCCTGGAATAGCTTGTACTTGGTGAGATCGGTGGTGACTGAAGACGACTGGATGGAGGAGGAGCGTGGTGAAGCCCTTGGATCGAGAGTATCCCTGACATGCTGACTCTCGCACCCACCCTATCTGTGGTTGAAGCAAACCATTCATCCAGAAAAAAAGAAATCCTGCCTCCCAGGCTCTGGTCCTGGCGAAAGCATATTCATTCATCATAAAGAGCTTTTGGAAGTTGCATGATCTTCTAGGTTTTCTAATTGCTGCTCGCTTCCAAGGTTTTTTCTTGACACATGTGATCTTTCCTCTAGAACTTTGGTGGGGAAAATAGTTGAAAAGAGCATCTCTGTCAAAGTGAGTTTGTATTCCCTTTTTAGCGCGCTAAGTGGAGCAGGGAAGGATTGTTTGTTTTAAGCCTAACTTTCAGCCACAATCTTATCCAGTTTTTCTCCGAAGAGGAGAGATCCTGTTAATTTAGAGGAGCACAGGACCTCTTTGAAGTGAGTATCAACTTTATAGGGATTAAGCCATGTGTGTCTCCTGGCAACGGAGCTAGATGCCCTTGAAGCATTTGCCATGAATGCTGTTGCTAGGGTGATTTTCTTAAACATAGACTTAATTGGTTTGGTTTCTACCTTAAGGGCTTTAAGGTTCTCCAGCCATGTCATTGGGCTCAAACAAGGCAAGTGGCTGCCATGACTTGATGCTGTCTCAGCCACTCTGAGTAAAGTCCCTTCTGAGGGTGTCTTCCACCTTCCTATCTGATGGACACTTGGGAAAGAAGTCTCCTTTGGGTGGAATAACCATATCCCTTGCGAGAGATGCTACTGCAGCATTGACCGTAGCCACATCAGTGATGGCATTTCTTGTCTTCTGGAGTTTGTAGAATTTGAGCGTGCTTGTTACTGTATTTGCCTTTTTCAAGAGGTTCCCTCTTCTCCCGATTATCTCAGAGGATAGGTGAAGGGGAATTGCTGCCTCAAAGGTATTTGCTTTGAGGGTTGTCCTCAAGGGCCTGCTCAGGTTGGAGCTGTATAGGGGATAGTCTTTTTTCAAGTGGTTTCAAACATCTCAGGGGGCATTTTGTCTGTGTCCTGCTCAGAATCAGAGTCTAATAACACTCCTGGAGGGGGAGGGGTCTGATCAAAGGATGAACCCTTTTGGACCCTTTTTTGAGGGGCGGGGGGAGACACTTTGCAGGTGTGGCTACCTAGCTATGCTCTGGGTGGTGTCTTTTGCAGTTTGCCTTGTGCAGGGCTTTGAGCCCTAGGTAAATTTTCCTCAAGGTCATCCCTTATAGACTCCCACTCCCCAGGTCAGGGTATGGGAACTCACTGCCAGAGTTGCATGACTCAAGCTTGGAGAAAAGGGGGTTCATTGTGAGCCCTGCTGCTTTCCCCAGAGACCCTAAGTCCTCAAATGGGTCCTTAGTGAAGTCCCTAGGAATGATCCTTCCCTCAGCCCGTGAGTGGCCTGAGGAATTACCTCTTGGGTCAACTGAATGAAGTCGTCCTCACGCTTAGAGCCGCTCCCGGTTCTGTTCTGTCTCCTTGTTAAGCTTTATGGTGGTAGAGTCACAGCTTCTTGAGGGGGGGCAGGGGCGGGTATATGAGACCCAGCATGCCTGTCCGTTTCAGTGCTCTGTGCCCTAAGCAGTGCTAGGGTCAGGCTGGCTGAGAACAGGCAGAGCATAATTTCCCCTCTGTGGAGCCTGTTTAAAGTTGCCTTGCAGACGGTGCACTGTTTGGGCTTAGCCCTGTGCTCGTGTGGCTGCTCTGCCATCCTGAAAGGAGACCGAAGACCTCAGTGGGGAGGAAGTGGAGTGGGGAAGCTGTGGCATCAGCCTCTGTAGTGCTGAATACTCAGTCCCAGAGAAGAAAAGAAGGGAAGCTGCTTGCTACTATTCCCCCATGTGCAAAACAAAAAAGGCAAAGGAAAGGGCGTGAGAAAAGAGAACCACAACTGACTACTGTCACAGAAGCTGGCGACCCAGAGGTAAGCTGGAGAAAAGGGGCCTTGCCAGTGTGAGCCGTGTGTGAGCTTTGATCCACCTCTGGAACTGCGTGAACACGATTGTGGGTGACACTGGGCTTCAGAAAAAGCTCTGCTTCACCAGAAACTGGGTCTGTGTGGTTCTCAGAGTCCCCAGTAAGGAACTAGGACATGTAAGATGTCTTCTCATACCCAGATTAGTGACCTGGTTATGAGGATAAATTATTCACTGAACTCCTGGTAACTGACCTCAGCAGAAACAATCACTGACATTTTTAGCTACATAATACATGGACTGTGATGGTATGGTGGGTGAGCAAAAGGGAAGAGCTGGGATAAAGGTTCCCATATGAATTACACATTAGCAACACAAGACAATGTGGGAGAGGTGGTAATATAAGGTACAAAAGCTGAGAGCATAAGGATTAGTTTAAAAAACCAATCATTTCTTTACTTCCCCTTATGAGCATGTTTGAGATTGTAAATTCTTGGGAGGTGGCAGTTCACTGTATGTGACGATAATGTTTTCCTGCACTGGAAATGTAGCCAGGGTGAGCTGGGTAAAAAAAGCCCTATGCCCAAATGGGGATAGTGACAGTTGGTACTTTAAATTTAAAGAGTTTCTAATGTTTGGGGGGAGGTTAAACTGTAACTGTTTTACAGAGTGATATATTCTTAGTTTTAAGCTGTTCTAATGGTGCTTGCTTTCCAAAGGAATATCTGAGTGTATACTTGCTAGTAGCTAGTTTTACAAATTGGGCAACTTGTCCCACCCCATTCGGAAAATTCATCTTGCAACTTTATGTGGTAGTAATGACCACAAAACTTTTCTGGTGTGATTTTATGTAGAACACTGTCCTCCTGAGGACTAACTTGAGACTCACCCTGAATAAATTAAAAATATAGTGACCCACTGCTTTCAATTGTAAAAATTAATGGAACTGTAACTACTTGAAAGTCCAAGCAAAGAATTCCTGTCTGGCACTAAGCTACACTACCCCAGTCAGAAGGAATAGTCAGAGTCTTCTGAAACGGGTCCTGTCCCAGCACACAGCAAACTTTTACTCCTCCATGCTGAAGGTGCTGGTTAACGCTGTTTAGATTTTCAAAGAAGGTAATTTTAGAGTACAGGAACTACAACAAATGGCTTAACTGAATCAACGTCACCATATCCTACCAGTTTTAGCACTGTTCAACGCAATCACTACCAAGCGTGAAAGATTATGGCATTTTTGGAAGAGAGTGCTCTGCTCAGATACTGTAAGTTATTGATGGCACAACGGCTCAATAGACACAAATTTAAGATTATATTAAAAAGGTAGTCTAACAGGGACATCTTGTAGTCAAAATTTAAATATCCATCCTGTTACACAACAAATCTAAAGAAAATGCAGTCTCTTGAATGGCAATTTAATATGTTCATCAAATTTAATGAAAGCACATCATAAACATATTGTAACCACAACTGCAGACAAGTTCAGTTAATAAACAATAAAATGTGAGGTAGACTGACTAGTGAAGCTAAATTCACCATGTTTTGGTTAAGAAAATTTTACACTAAGAAAGCAACATTTTAACCCCCTTCCAAAAGTCACAAAAAGCAATTGCATAAATTACAGCAAGATGCATCTGAATATGATTTTCATTCAAATCTTAGTTTACATTCAGTATTAACCTGTGAACTGTCAATCATGTCCAGATTTCACATTTCAACAGGTAAAATATTATGCTGGCCTATTTAATACATTCATAAGAATGGCCTTGATGATGAGGCTTAAAACCAAAACAGAACAGTTGTACTCTTGATGTCAAAGTATGGTCTCCTTCTCATCTCTTCAAAGACTATGAGCTATAGTTTACTTAAAAGAATCCAGGGTCAGTCTGCTTGAAAAGATTTATAGTGATAGAGTCTTCAAAAGAAAGTGTTGCCAAAAACCTTCCCTCTCCACTGGAGAATAAAGTGTTATAGAAACCAATTGCTTGTTTGATAATGGAAGGCAGATACACTAGCTTTCTGATTTAGTTCTCAACCATCAGGACAATTTCGCACCACTTTACCACAGGGCTAAATAATCATCAAAATAGTCTTAGCACCTGGAATTTTAAGAACTTAGTGCAAACATCAAGTACACAAACATAAAGGAAACCACTTGTGAACATTTTAAATCCTCTGACTTACAGAATACCGGTAACGTTTCTAAAATTTTGACCCCAAACTAAAATTCAAAAGTTATTCCAGCAGCCTTGAGCCCATCTAGCAAACCAGAAGTATTGAAATGCATTCAGGTGTAACGAAAAGCTTCAGAGTATACCTGCGTAGCCCCACACCTGCTAAATTAAAATGAAGATATATTTTAAAACATAAGGCTGTATGAAGGACAATTAAACAATTTAAATCTAGAGAAAAAGAAAAGGGTTGTTCATTTGAAATATGTTACATTGACATCCTCACAGTTAAGCTACATTAAAATCAACAGATCTGCAAACCATTATTTTCCTTTTTAGCTTCAGTCTAATATATTATGTTTTTCATTATCTGTAAACATTCGTCTTTTCACAAGGTAAAAAAGCTGCTTGATTAACACTTTGTTCAAAATGCAGTTTTGGCAGGCCCTTCTCAGGTGACTTGCAGGTCACATATAAAGGATGTGTTAAGAACTTCATAAAAACACAATGCAGGGAATATTATTGATTTTTACCAGCTTGCAAAGGAGGTTGCATTTTTTTTTTTCAACGAAGGAGGTGGAGAGAGGAGAATGTGTGGGGGAAGGGTCTCTTTTATAAAATACGGAAATCTCAATTGAGTAACCAATATAAAATCGTGAATACTTCTAAAAATGTTAACTGCACTAGTAAGACTGGTGAACACCTCTAACCCTGAAACCAAGTGCTTGTGCACCAGGTTAATTCTATAACAGAACAGCAATTATTTTAAGAGAACACAGTAATGTGTTTTAAACCAGAACAATGCATAATCACTACAGCCCGTATTTACAAAAGTTTAATATTCAAAATGAAAGGACCAACCTGTTCTAGGTACTGTATTCAAACAGACCTTTTTGATTATGGGCAGATTCTCTTGGGATTGATTCAAGCTCACTTGTGAAGTGATTTTCAGTGGGCTACGGAAAAGCCCCAAACCATTGTGCCTCACCCCATTTTAGCTCACTTTAGATATATCAAATTCAGTTCATAGCGGCTGCCACGTTCTTGAACGTTGTCTTTCTACTTTATGATTCACTTCTGGGCAGGGTACCTAAGTTTTCAAAAGCAGCAGCAACAACAAAAATCTCACCTCAGGACTCTACACACTATTGCAGGTGAATGAGGAAGGATACTTGGAGCAAACTGCATTCAATCAAACCTACACTTAAAGTTTTTGATGTACAAGTAAATTGTACCCGCTAAAAGGTGATGTTTCACAATTTTTAAAACCTTTGACGGCTATAACAATCTGAAGTCATTTTGCTGGTGGTTAACTGCTCTAACTGAAGGGACAGTGTGCATAAGAAATCTTTTTCTCTTCTTTATGCTGGCCAGCCAGTTACTCTTTAATTGCGGAGCAGAATTTTTGTTAAAGAGAGTGAAAGAATGTTACTAGGAGAACCTGCGTGTGTGCTCCATGCCTGCCAAGCATTTACTGATTTGTTCAGGTTTAAGTAGTAAACTTTTAACTCCTGTGGAAATTTTGCCAAAGACACAGTTTCAATACATATACAATTACAAGTTTTAAAGTAACACTGCACAGAGAGAGAACAAGACTACTTTTAATACAAATATCTAAGTTACTTTGTAATTTCAAACCCCTGAGTATTACTGTACCAAAGTACAGATCTGAAGAGAAACGGAGGAGTTTCCTCAGCATATTATCTTCAATGGTGTGAGTCTGGTGTTATGCATTCAGGCTAGTGGATGCTGAAGTTAGTTTCGTCCCCTAGCTTAGCATAGTACAAAAAAACCCAAGAGAACTCTTCATCAACCAAAATATGTCCTCCTCCCACATCACAGGAGACAGCTGGTAGGCTGTGGTGTTAGTTTCATTTACTGTGACTAACGTGGAATTCACTTGAATCCAAGCTCCTGTAATCATAACTGAAGTGATAAACATATGCCTAAAAACAAAGCCTACTTCAGAATTTTGGGGAATCCTTTAGAGTAGACTAGATAAATATTGGTTGCACTTTGCTCCACAGTGATTGTACTTTGGTTGTTTCTTCTCTTCATCCCCCCACCCTTCCCCCAAAAGCCAACCAAACAAAAAAACCTCTCAAGTTCTCTTCTTTTCCTTTGTTATTTGATCTCCTATTAAGTTTATATGTGGCGTCCAGTGAGAAAATAGAGTGGTTTGTCGTCAATGCAGTTGGCAGTCTGAAACTCATCTCGGAGACGAAACTGCCACTCGTCTTCCAGCTCTAAGCGGACTATTGTTTGACGTAAAGAGCTTCTGTCTTGGCAGATGACACACAAGGTGGCACCTTAAATTAAAAACAAGATACAGCTTTAGATAACATGTAAGACTTCAATTTTTTGCCTCATTTCCAAAAAGACAAAAACAATAAAAACTACTACTTAGAGGCCTTCCCCACACAAAACCGTCATAAGCTCCCAAGTGTCCGTTAAGGTGTCTGACATGAACAGAGTACCCAGTATGATCAGTCTCAGATATGGAAAGTAAGCCCTGAGAGAGTGGACAAACATCTCTACAAAAATGACTGAAAAGAATACAGGTGTGTGTGAACAGTGGGAAGAAACTATTGCAAAATGTGTTTGACATTCAGCAGTCTCAAGTGAAATAGGGATTTGGGAGGAGGGGGGAAAGAAGTCTCTCTCTCTACAGTCCAAGCCTGAAATCATGCACAAGATGTCTGACAAAGCCACTTCAAATGAATGAGGATTCATGGCAGGACTAAGGGGGCATTATTTATTTATTTATATTGCAGATGCTCCTAGGGCACTAGACAGGGCTCAGAGCCCCGCTGTGCATATATCTACACTGCAGAAAATGGTAACTAGGTTATCTAACTTGGGTTAAAATAGCAGTGAAGACATGGCAATTTGGCATTTAACCTGTTAGCCGTTAAAGCCTACAAGGGAACCTGGGGTTGAACTTGAGTTGCTGTGTTGGGGTGTCTTCACTGCTATTTTAACTCAAGAACTTTTTTTCCTTTTGCAATGTAACTATACCCTGTGCTAGGCCCCTTACAAACATGAGTCCATGACTCAGCAAAGGTTTCCACTCATGCAAGTGTGGGTCACCCATTCATCCACTCCATAGTCAGAACTCCTGGGATTTGCTTCCTCCCTCACCCCACTCAAAAAATTAAAGTATGCCCTTTTCTAAGTGGCTGGGCCTGTATACAACCTGGCAATGATTTTAGAATAGTGGACAATTTGCTGATGTAAATATGGGTTATGATGATTAACCTGGACTTTCAAAAAGCCTTTCCTAAAGTCCCACACAAAAGGCTGTTAAGGAAACTAAATAGTCATGTGCTGAGAGGCAAAGTACTGTCACTGATTAAGTAATGACTAAGAAAGACAATAGATTAGGAACAAACGTTTTATTTTTGAAATAGCAAGAGGCTAACAAGGGGATGCCCCAAGATTGGTGCTGTTTGATATTGTTTCTTGTCATGCCCATGACATGGTAGATGCTATCCCGTCTTAGCAAAAACAAACACACACCACATGACTGCCATTCTTAAAGAAAATCACAAAATGTGCAGACGATGCAAAATTACTGAGGTGAATCAACAATAGAGAAACCTGTAAGGAACTTCAGAGGAGACTAAACAAAGCTAGGTGCAGTGGCAGCATGACGAGAGAGGAAATTCAATGCTGACAAAAGCAAATTTAACTTACTTATACACATTACTGGGTTCTGAGTTAAACTGTGATCACTCAGGAAGAGAGACCTGCATGTCATTGTGGACAGGTCAATAAAGATCACTGCTTAAAAATACAAAAAAAAAAAAAAAGATCAGGATATAAAAGAACGGGACAGGAAATAGTACTTTGAGGGGTAAAGCTGCATGCTAAGTATCCTTTTTGTGCTCAAATCTAGGGGGCACAGTCCAGCCACTGAAAATATACCATATGAATTGATGGTACACCTCACCTGTAATCCTGTGGTTCAGTTCTGGTCTCACAGGAATATAGCAGAAATAGAAGGTATGCAGAGAGTAGGCAATGAAAATGTTTAAAGGCATGGAAAGACATCCAAATGAGGAGAGACTGAAAAGAGTGGGACTGTTTAGAAATGAATAAAATGAGGTACTTAAAATAATGAATTTTATTGGGGGGGGGGTGGAGGAGTCAAACCCTCCTTGTCACTCTATCTCATAACCCAAGAACAAGTGCACATTCAATGAAACTGAAAGGCAATACATTAATAACTGATGAAAGGAAATACTTTTCTACATAATGCACATTTAGCCCTCAGAACTCATTGCTGCAAGATATCACTGAGGCCAACAGGTTAGAAAAGTGAGACGTTTCTATGGACAACATCATCATCCACAATTGCATTAGACAAGGTTTTTTCCCCCCTCTTTTACACAAAATTAGTAATAAAACCCCTCAGTATTTGGGCATAAGACAACCACTAACAGAGGGAGGAAGAAACTTCCTCAATGAGCAGGTTACTCTGTTATTGTTCACTGCAGGATTTCTTGCACCTTATTCAGAGCACTGGATATTCACTATCATCAAAGGCAGTTTTGGAATGGATGAACTGCTTGTCACATCCATTATGGCAATGTCTATGTTCTGAACTCTATTTCCAAATCATATGTTAGTGCTGCATGCTGCACTGACTGAATTCCACATATACCATACCTATTTCCATTTGATGCCACTGTTAATGCTATTTATCAAGGCTTTTCTTCACTATAGCCTTGCTATTAAGATGGTGGGAGCTCTACACAAATCGAAAGAGCAAACAGAACGCATTCCTTGTTGGAGCAACACGAGCACTGATTATGAAGATGGAGAAATGTAGGGATTCATTTCTTCCTCTATATTTCATTTTGCTTGTGAGCCATTACTTTGTACTGAATGCAACAGGAGAAATTATTACCTTTCAGGAATTTGAACTTCTTAAGAAGGTCTGCACCTACGAAAGAGTCACAGAGATACAACAGGAGTCCACTGAAATACACCCCCTCACAGTTGACATTGATGGAGTGTGGGCGGGAGCTGACATAGCAGATCGCCACCTGAAACCAAAAAGCAAAACAGAAAGAATGTTTTGTTTTAAGAAAACACCCCAGAGGGACCTAATATGGAGGTTGAACATAAAATAACTACAAGAGGCCAGAGTTATTTGATGTGAGTTTAAAAAAACAAAAATATCCACAATCTTGGATACAGTTTGCACATTTGGGGGTTCTATTAGGCAATCTTCCTGACTGAAGTCTAATTACAGTCACAGAAAGTCACCTTAGCTCATTTGTTACCTTTTCAAGTTCCTAGCCAGAAAATCTCTGCTGTGAATCTTACTCATTCTCTCCTTTTAATCCCTTCCCTTTACTAAAAAAGCTTTATACGGTAATAGGATTTTTCCGTATTTTAATTCAAAAGATTCATCTGCAATGCAAATAAAATGGTGCATAGACTAGCACTGGCATTCAATCCTAGGTGGGATGATCTTCTGATGGGATGATTTCCAGAAGAAAAGTGATGCCTGCAGCTAAGGTGAGATTAAAAACTATTGCATCAGACTCATCTGACCACTAGCAAATAGATTCACCATCCTGAACGGGCCCACTGTAGTCTAATTTAACCCCATGCTTCTCCATTACTTTGTTGACTAGATCTAAACCTCTGTGGTCTGTGCTTGTGTAATAATCATACAGTGATTGTAATATCATTTCATTTGTTCCAATGACATGGCATTTGAAGTATATCCTATTAAGAAGGAAAATGCAAAGGTGGTGTAGAGAGGGGTACATTAAAGAGGAGGATAATTACATCATGCGTTGTTGGAGTGAGCAATCAGGCTAGTGCAGCAGTGTAATATCAGAAACTGGCTAAGCAAGAACAAAGTTGCAACAAATGTGAATCAGAAACACATGACAAAAAGTAGTAAAGATTTGGGGGATGCATGTCTTAAAAAGTATATGGATGAATATCAGGGTCTGTATAGATAGCTAAATGGCAAACGGGCACCCAAGAATAAGGGCTCTCACTACAGACAAATTCTTACATTATTATATGTGATAGATTACAAAAAGATTAAGGATGACTATCTTAACCTAATAACAAAAGCTGGGGGAGAGAGGGAGGGAGAGAAGAGGGATGACATGAACACTCAGCACAAAATCCAGATACTGAGAACAAAAATCAATCAAGAAACGAAAGGACACGAAGAGAAGAAACACTTCGATAGCCTCTACACCAGGGATTCTCAAACTTTTGTACTGGTGACCCCTTTCACATAGCAAGCCTCTGCGTGCAACCCCCCCACCTATAAATTAAAAACACTTTTTAATATTTTAACACCATTATAGATGCTGGAGGCAAAGTGGGGTTTAGGGTGGAGGCTGATAGCTTGCGACCCCCCATGACCCCCTGAGGGGTTCCCACCCCCAGTTTGAGAACCCCTGCTCTACATCAATGCTAGGAGCCAGGGTAATAAACAAAAGGAGCTGGAATTGCTCACTTATTAGCATAAATTCAATCTAGTTGGTATTATTTAAACTTGGTGGGATGATTCCTATGATTGGAATGTTAAAATCAATGGTTCTAACCTATTTAGGGAGTATCAAGTGGGCAAATGGGAATACAGTGTGGCACTGTCAAAAATGGTATTACCTGTTTCCGAGTCACTGATAACTCGGAAGAACATGATCTTGAATGCTTATGAATCAATATCCTAACAGGCAAAGCATAAGACGGGGCATTAGTTGCCTCAAACCACCAAATCACACTAGGGAACAGGATGTCTACTCCATTACACACCTATCTATAATGTGTATGGAAAAAAACTGTGTGATCATGGGAACTTCAATTTGAGTATTATATGCTGGACTTTCTAAACATTATGGATGAGAATCTCATAACTCAAAAAGTGTTGCATCCAACACGAGGAAATTCTATATTAGGCCTTGTCTTGACAGATGAAGAGGATCTGATCACAGAACTAAAAATTAATGGCAGCTTAGGTACAAGTGATCATGACTTAATCACATTTATATTGTGCAAACAGAATAAAATCCAGACCAGTGATCTATATATACTTGGTACTTTGAAAGGGCCAGTTTCACAAAGCTGAACACAATTATGAGCCAAATCAGCTGAGAGAAAGAATTTATTCAGAAAAATGTGAAATGATAATTGGGACTTGTTTAAGAACAAGTTACTAGAAGCCCAAAAAGCCACAATCCCACAATTGAGGAGAAACAGCTGTACTGTTTAAAAAACAGACCTAGCTTACGGGGGAAGGGAAGGCCGCTGTTAAAAATAAATATATATATCTGAAAGAAAGGGAAAGTTGATAGTAATGAATATAAACCAGAATCTAGGAATTGTAGAAAATTGATAGGGGAAGCAAACAGACATAAGCAGAAATCTATGGCCAGCAGAATTATGGACAATAAGATTGTTTAAAGTATATCAGGAACATAAAGAATCTTAACAATGGTATGAGTCTACTACTAGATGGGAATGGTAAAATTATCAATAATAATGCAGAAAAGGCAGAAGTGTTCAAAAATACTTCTATTATGTCTTTGGGATAAAAGAGATGATGTAGTCATATCATATAACAACACTCTTCCCATTTCACTAGTATCTCAGGAAGATGCTAAACAGTATCTACTAAAGTTAAACATTGTTAAATCATGAGATCAAGATAACTTGCATCCAAAAGTTTTACAAAAGCTGTCTGAGGAGCTTGCTGGACTGCTAATAATGGTTTTCAATGAGTCTTGGAACATCAGGGAAATTCCAGAAGACTAGAAGGAAGTTAATGTTGTGCCAATATGTAAAGAGGGTAAATGGGATGACTCAGATAATTATAGAACTGTCAGACTGACATCATTCCCAGGCAAGATAACAGAGTGGCTCATATGGGACTTGATTAATAAAGAATTAAAGGAGAGTAATCCAATTAATGCCAATCAACATGGGTTTATGGAAAATATATCCTGTCAAATTAACTTGATTTTTTTTTTATGAGATCACAGGTTTGTTGATAAAGGTAATAGTGTTAATGTAATATATTTAGAGTTCTGTAAGGCATTTGACTTGGTACTACATGACATTTTGGAAAAAAAATTATAATATAAAATTATAGTGGCGCACATTAAATGAATTAAAAACTGGATAACTGATAGGTCTCAAATGTATTGTACATGTAAACAGGGAATCATCATTGACCGGGTGTGTTTCTAGTGGGCTCCTGGAGGGACTGGTTCTTGGCCCTAAACCAGCGTTTCTCAAACTGGGGTCCAGATTGCTGGGGGTCTGTGAGAGTACTCCAGGAAGTCCGTGGGCCCCACTGATCAACTCCTCCCCCTCTCTCCCAGCACCTCCTGCACGCAGGGGAAAAAATGGTTACTTACCATCTTGTAACTCTTGTTCTTCGACATGTGTCACTCATGTCAATTCCAATAGGTGTGTGTGCGCGCGTGCCACGTGCACGGTCGTTGGAAGGTTCTACCCTCGCGGTACCCATCGGGTCAGCTATGGAGCCCCCTGGAGTGGCACCTTCATGGCGGTGTATGTGGTCCCCTGCCGACTCACCACCTGCTCAGTTCCTTCTTGCAGGAATACTCCGACATAGGGGAGGCGGGCGGGATTTGGAATGGATATGAGCAACACATCTCGAAGAACAACAGTAATGAGATAGTAACCATTTTTTCGTCTTCAAATGCTTGCTCATGTCCATTCCAAGAGGGGACTCCCAAGCAGTTTCCATGGAGGAAGGGTCGGAGTTCACCAAGTTGCTGACTGAGGTACTGCCCTGCTGAAGGCCACATCGTCTCTCGCTTGTTGAGTGATGGCATAGTGCAGCATGAAGGTGTGGATGGAAGACCATGTTGTTGCCTTGCATATGTCCTGACTAGGGACTGGCGTGAGGAATGCGGGGAAGAAGCCTGCACTCTTGTGGAGTGCGCCATCAGTGTCAGGGCTGGAATCTTAGCCAAGTCATAGCACGTTCTGATTCAGGATGCGATCCACGACGAAATGCATGGAGATGAGATGGGAAGCCCTTTCATCCTTTCAGCGATTGCAATAAAGGGTTGTGGTGACTTACGAAATGGCTGTGTGCATTCAATGGAGAAGGCTAGGGCATGCCTGACATCCAGAGAATGGAGTACTTGCTATCTGTTGCTGGCATGAGGTTTAGGAAAGAATACCACTAGAAATAATGGAAGTGGGAGACTTTACATGGAAGTGGAAGACTACCTTGGGTAGGAACTCTGGGTGAGGGCATAGCTGCACCTTGTCTTTATAAAAACCCATGTAGGGGGGCTCGGAAGTCAGCGCTCTGAGTTCAGAGACCCATCTGGCTGAGGTTATGGCCACCGGAAAAAAACACCTTCTAGGACAGGTAGCATACGGGACAGGTTGCCATGGGCTCAAAGGGGGACCGCAAAAGTCTGGAGAGAACCAGGTTGAGATCCCACTGGGGAATGGGCTGCCACACCTGCGGATAAAGCCTATCCAAGCCCTTGAGAAAATGACCAACCATGGGATGTCCAAAGACCGACCTACCCACCACAGCTAGGTGGAAGGCCAAGATGGCAGCCAGGTGCACCTTAAAAGATGATATTGCCAACCCCTGTTGTTTCAGGTAGAGAAGGTAGTCTAGCACAACGGGAATAGGGGCTTGCTGAAATACGTTTCTGTAGGGACCAAATGGAGAAATGCTTCCACTTTGCCAGGTATGTTGTGCGAGTGGAGGGTTTCCTGCTCCCCAGTAGGACTTCCCTAACAGGTCCCGAGCACTGCAGTTCAAGCTAATTGAGCCATGGAGTTTCCACACCATGAGGTGGAGGGACTCCAGGTTGGGGTGCTGTAGTTGACTGTGGTCCTGTGTGATGAGGTCCGGGAGCATAGGAAGGGCTATTGGCCTGTCCACTGATAGGTTCAGCAGCGTGGTGAACTAGTGCTGTTGGGGTGACGCTGGTGCTATGAGGATCACTGAAGCCCTGTCCTGCCGAACCTTGAGGAGGACCTTGTGTATGAGGGGGAAAGGCGGGAACGCATATAGCAGGTGACCCGTCCACAGTAGGTGAAAACCATCCGCTCTGGAGCCTTGGCTGTGGTTCTGAAAGGAGCAGAACAGCTGACACTTTCTGTTGCTCTGTGTCATGAACAGGTCCACGTAGGGATAGCCCCACCTCTGGAAGATCGAAAGGGCAATGCCCGCTCTGAGTGACCACTCGTGAGTACTGAACGAGTGGCTGAGGTGGTCCGCTAGTTAGTTCTCTGCTCCCAGCAGATATGAGGCCTGTAGCTGGATGGAGTGTGCGACGCAGAAGTCCCACATTTGGACAGCTTCCAGGCACAGGGGAGAGGAGCGAGCACCACCCTGTTTGTTTATATAGAACATCACTGTGGTGTTGTCCATCATCACTGAGACACACTTGCCCTGAAGATGGGCCTGGAACATCTGGCAAGCCAGTCGAATGGCTCTCAGCTCCCTGACGTTGATATGCAACGACAGTTCTAGTGACCACAGGCCTTGTGTTCTGATACTGCCCAAGTGTATTCCCCAGCCCATCTCCGATGTGTCCATGACCAGCAACAGTGAGGGCTGAGGCTTAGCAAAGGGTACTCCAGCACAGACCACCCAAGGTTGTAGCCACCAGCTTAGGGGACTTGAGAATCGGGGTGGGAGGGTAACGAGTCTGTCCAGAGGGTCCCGGCTGGGTCTGTATACCCTCGCCAACCAAGCCTGAAGGGGGCAAAGGAGCAATCTGGTGTGTTGTACTATGTACATGCAGGCCCCCATATGTCCCAGAGCTTCATGCAGTTTCTGGCTGTAATTTTAAGGAAACTGGCAGAGGCTCTCTGATGCTTTGGAACCGGGACTTCGGCAGGGAAGCTCTCGCTCGAGTGGAGTCCAGGAGAGCCCCAATAAATTCTATTTTTTGGGTTGGGGCTAGGGTAGACTTGGGCCCGTTCAGAATGAGCCCTAGCCTCCTGAAAGTGGCATGTGCCAATGCCACGTGCTCTTGCAATTGTACTCGAGAATTGCCCCTGATGAGCCAGTCATCCAGGTACGGAAAAACCTGTACCCTGCCTTCGCAGAGGAAGGCTGCTACAACTGCCATGCACTTTGTGAACACACAAGGGGCCATTGAAAGCCCGAACGGGAGCACAGTGAACTGATAGTGTTGGCTGCTGACCACAACACTCAGGAATCATCTGTGCACTGGAATAATTCATATATGGAAGTACACATCCTTGAGGTCAAGGGCAGCGTACCAGTCCCCCAGATCCAGAGAAGGAATGATAGTGGCCAGAGAGATCATATGAAACTTCAATTTTCTTATAAATATGTTGAGGTTTCGCAGATCCAGGATAGGCCTGAGCCCCTCTTTGGCCTTAGGGATGAGGAAATATTGGGAACAGAATCCCCTGCCCCTGAAGTCCTGAGGAACCTCCTATATCACCCCTGTAGAAAGAGTTGCTCGTGAGGGGTCTCTGAACAGGGACAGGGAAGGTGCGTGGTAGGGCACAGAACTGGATAGAATATCCCACCCCCACCATGCTCAGGACCCAGCGATCTGAAGTAATCTGGGCCTAGGCATGGGAGAAGTGGGACAGACGATTCACAAAGGGAGGGAAAGGATCCGAGACTTGGGCTGGTGCTCCGTCCTTGGGCGCACTTTCAAAAGTTTGGCTTTGAGCCGAGGGACTGCTTGGAGGAGCCCTGGCCGGAGGAGGACTATAGAGGACGCTTTCTGTTGTTTCTGCCCCTCCGTTGACCATCGGGTCTTAGTCCTCCACAACCTCCACAGTTTACATGTTGAGGTTCTGGGCCACCCTCCTAAGAAGGTCCTGGTGGGCTTTTACGTCCATTGCCGGGACGGATGTAGTAGTGCCGGCTACTGCCTCGTCTGTTGAGGAAGAAGATGAGGCTCGAGGTGGGACAGGGTCTTTCTGCTCCTCTGGTTCCCTGGTGACATGCTCAGGGACATCCACCACTGCTGCAACTGGGAGCCGCGGGCGTTAGTGGCTCTGACAATGCACCCGATCCGGGAGGCCCAGGGTGTGGACCCCGAGGTGGGTCCTCAGGAGCCCTGGAAGTGTCGGGGGCGACCAACATTGCGGGGCGGGAGGGGAGGGGGAAAGGGGCACCACAGGCAACGGAAACTACTGATGCCGCCCTGGAACTATGCCCTTGAGCCTGGTGATAGGCCCAAGGTGTCCAAAAGGGCCATTGTGCTTGGCCCTGCCACTGGGGTGGCCAGGATACCATTGGTACTGAGGGATTCTCCGCTCTATGGTGCGAAGACCAGTGCCGGGATCTTGAGTGGTACTGGTTGTGTCAGGACACAAATGACTCCACCTCTGACTCAGAGGAATAGTCCGAGCCCGACCAGGGAGGAGTGGACCCCGAGGATGCTGGGAAGAGGTACCGAGGCGATGGGGAACGGCGCCGCATCATGGTGCTCTTGCCCTTGTGCCACATAGATGGTGCCGCCGTCGGTGCCCCACGTGGTGTCTGCACCTGAACCAGTGCCTGGGAATGCAAAGTGGGGGACCGTGCCATCCTGGCCATCAAGTTCCATGCTGCCTCGGAAGCATCTGGTGTAGAGGGAAGGTCCAGGTCCTCCTCCAACACCTTCCGGACTGGGGAGTCCACCGACACCAGACTCGATGGACCTCCTCTCGAGGCCGGAGTCGACCGTGTCAGGACTGATTTGGTGTCCCAGCGTGGGACGCACCATACTGGTGTCCTGTGTGCTTTTCTTGGTGGAGGAACGGTCCCCTCTCTGCCTTTTTCTTCTTACGCAGCCCCAGGGATTGTGATGGGTGTTGCACTGATAAGCCTGCCTTCCGCACCAGGGACCAGTGCCCATGCTCCTTATGTAAGTCCTTCCTTGGTGCCCCTCACCGAGGCTGGTGCTGCCTCTTGTGCCAGTTGAGGCAGGAGAGCGGACTCCATTAAAAGGAATTTCAAATGATAGTCTCTCTGTCTTTTGGTTCTGGGCTTGAAGCCTCTGCAAATACTACATCTGTCCTGCAAATATCCCTCCACCAGGCACTTCAGACAAGCAGCGTGTGGATCCCCTTTGGGCATAGGCTTACCACACCTATCACATGGCTTGAACCCCTGAGGCTGCAGCATGCCCCAGATGGGGAAAATCTTAGCTGAGGGAGGGGGAACCTCCCAACTTAAACTTACTCACTCACTAACTACTATGAGAACGATTAACAACTATGTACAGGAAAAAAACACTAGGAAAGCACTTGCTAAAGCAAGAGACAAGTTGTTCCAATGACGATCACTGGCAGTAACAAGGAATTGAGCAGGCGGTGGGTCAGCAGGGGACTATCTACATCGCCATGAGGGCGCCACTTCAGAGGGCTCCACAGCCGACCCAATGGGTACTGCTAGGGTAAAACCTTCTGACGATCATGCACGTGGCATGCGCACGCACCTATTGGAATATACATGAGCAAGCACTTGAAGAAGAACAGCTGTTCAGCGACATGCAGGAGGCACTGGGAGGGAGGGGGAGAAGCGGGGATGGGATGCACTCGGGGGAGGGAGTGGAAAGAGGCAGGGAAGAGGAGGGGCAGGAATAGAGTGGGGGCAGGAAGGGGGGACGGGGCCTGGGGTTGAACTGGGGGTCTGCAAAAAAAATTTAAATCAAAATGGGGGTCCTTGGGTTGTTAAAGTTTGAGAACCACTGCCCTAAACTATTTACATTTTTATCAATGACCTGGAAAAAAAAATCATCACTGATAATGTTTGCAGTTGACATAAAAACTGGGGGAGTGGTAAATAATAAAGAGAGTTGATACAGAGCAATTTGGATTATTTGGTCAGCTGGGCACAAGCAAACAATGTGTGTTTTAATGTGGCTAAATGTATATATCTAGAAACAGGGAAAATAGGCCATACTTACATGATGGAGGGGGGGGAGAGGGACTCTATCCTGGGAAGCAGTGACTGAAAAAGATTTGGGGTCATAGTGGATAATCAGCTGTACATGAGCTCCCAGTGTGATGCTCTGGTCAAAAAGGCTAATACAATCCTTGGATGCATTAACAGGGGAATCTCGAATAGAAGTAGAGAGGTTATTTCACCTCTGTATTTGGCATTGTCATGACCATTGCTGGAATACTGTGTCTACTTCTGGTGCCCACAATTCAAGAAAGACGTTGATAAATTGGAGAGGGTTCAGAGAAGAGCCACAAGAACGATGAATGGATTAAAAATCCTCCCTTATAGTGGTAGACTCAAGGAACTCCATCTATTTTGCTCAACAACGAGAAGGTTAAGGGATATCTTGATTACAGTCTCTAAGTACCTACATGGGAAACACATATTTAAAAATGGACTCTTCAGTCTAGCAGAGAAAGGTACATGTTCCAATGGCTGGAAGCTGAAGCTAGACAAATTCGGACTGTAAATGAGGCAAACGTTTTTAATAGTGAGAGTAATTAACCACTGGAACAATATGCCAAAGGCTGCAGTGGATTCTCCATCACTGAAAACTTTTAAATCAAGGCTGGACTTTAAAAAAATAAAATAAAATAAATAATGCTCTAGGAATTATTTTGGGGAAATTCTATGGCCTCTCTTACACAGGAGGTCACTCTAGATTATCACAACGGTCCCTTCTGGCCTTGAAATTTCTTAATCTATTAGCACAGTATGGATCTTTGGACCCCACGCTCCCAATTTTCCAGGCAACATAAGAGGTTTGCTGCTACTCCTTCTAAGCTAACAGAATTAGCCCTTTAGTTTGAGTAATAGAGAGTCATGGTTTTAAATCAAAGTCCTCGGTTCAATACCCACCCTGATGATTGTAAGGAGTCATCATACAAAAAGAAAGTTTTAAAAAATTAGAAGTAAGAAATACAACAATTTGTATTTGCTAGAGAGCCCATTTCCCCCTAGAGTTATTTTGTACCTCAGGTCCAATGTTCAGGTAGCAGTCAATGGCCAGTACAGGGTTCTTGAAGTTATGGATGGCCTTTGGAAAGAGTTTGTATGTTGCATGCTGAAGGAATTTCTCCAGAAGGAACTGAGCTGGGGCTGCCAGCAGTGTGTGTTCACTGTCTGGGGCACAGACATACTGAAGAGGCATTATTGGGGCCACGCTCTCCGATACCTACAATGAAAATGATGGAACCTCTTTCAGCCAACACTCTGTAGGTTGTATCTTCACTGAATGTACAGTTTGCCTTCTTGTGGCTATGTTACTGTAATTCCCACTTGGTAAATAAGCTGCAAAACCCTAGAACATGCAACCCAGTGGTACCACATGGAAATAGCAGAAACTGTGATTTTTTTGTTCTTTGATTGTTAAGCACGTTTGTGAATATCTCAATGCATAAGGACAGAAAATAAAAATACAAATAATTTAAATTCAAAAGCAACACTATTTACTACAATGCCCCTCATTCACCCTACACCACCCACACAACCTCAGAGATTCAACTCTCCCCTTATGGCCCATTAGGCAAAAGACTTTATATACAGAATGTCACACAGTACAATTAGTCAACTAGTTCCAACTCTGTTGGATGCACAGAGAATAATTAGCCACTACCCCCTAAGCATTCAAATCTGGGGGGGGGTTAGCGCCAGTGTCCCATCTGATCTGAACTACAGGACTAGGTATGAACAGTAGCAAGAGAGAGTTTAAAGGAGTCAGGAAACCAGACCAAGATAGGATTTCAAGATTCAAACCAAACACCTTGAATTATACCTCATCTGAAAGCTGATACAGTTCATCGAGCACAGGTAAAACGAACTGTGCATGAAACACCATTTAGTAGCAAGCAGCACATTCTGCAATAGCCAGAGTCTGCAGGTGGATTTCCAGAGTACTTTGAAATTTCAAAGCCTGTGTAAAATGTTTCTTCTTATCAACAACAGCAATGACTGAAGATCACCACAAACCACTAGAGACTGGAAATGACTACATATATTTATCTATCCCACATGAATTTAGAAAACCTTTAATCTTGAGTTTAGAAAAATTTATCCACTTCGGATTAGAATTTAGATTTGAGAGTTCCTAATTCAAGCCTTACTCAGCCAAAGAAATCCGTGAATTAACTAGTAATTATTTAATCAGCTTTCAAATCCCAGTTTGTTCTTGGTGTCTCCATTATAATGGAGGAGTTGTGACAGACTCCCAGGATTACTGCTAGTGATAGAGAAATTATTAATATTTATCACTACTTGCATTGAGATAGTACATAGCAGGTCCAGCCATAGCGCTAGATGCTGTTCAAACACAGAACAGACTTTCTCTGACACACTAAGTAAACATCCAAATCTTGACCTTCATGGAAACAATGGCAAAGTACCAGTTTTGTCTCCTGCACATAGCTCGTTTTCAAACATGCAAAACTCACCATGATTTTTGGCTTAATGGCAAAGTCCTTTTGCCCTCCCACCTGGATGTGTTTCTTCATGAGACTGAAGTTGTTAAAGCGGCAGATGAGAAGGCCACTGCTATTTGTTCTCAGGTTAAAATCTACATCTTCACAGAAGTACCTAGATATTAAACACAGATTCACTAAAATGATTGTAAAAAGAAAAGGAGTACTTGTGGCACCTGAGAGACTAACCAATTTATTTGAGCATAAGCTTTCGTGAGCTACAGCTCACTTGACTGTGAGGTTAGGAATAAGGGAAGTGTTGGTCACTATGGCATTAGGAAACTTCACAGTCTTTCACTGGATCACATAATTCCATTGTATAATTTCAGCATGGGACATTTCCTCTAGCATTATACCTGTAGGGGTGATTTAACTTTCTAATTCCAATCTCTTCATGGAGTGCTGAGTGAAAAAATGTCCTGCAATGAAACATACCTAACAAATTACAGCACGACAGTTTGTGTATAACATGACAGGCCCCTGTATTTCATAGCTGTGTGCTGCTTGCTGTAACAGCAAGGGAACATACTGTATATTTTAAAAGCCAAATAAATCTTAGGCACAGGGTTACTTGGACAAAAATCAGGAAAGGGACTCTTCCTGTTAAGATTGGTTATTTCTTTGCCAATCAGTTAGCAACCAAGATTTTCCAGTATTATGAAGCATGGCTAGTGTAGCTCTCAGATCACTGGGAAATCCTGATTGGCCAGTGAGGTTTGTTTTCATACAGGTTTGATGTTCCATTCTAGCACTTGTTAAAGAAAAACTGTACCCCAAAACTGGAATGATTTATAATGAATTAATTTATCCCTGGGGTGGAGGAGAGAAAGCAGTGTTCTCTGTTATGGTACAAGAGGAGTAGCTGACCAAGGTTGTGAACGTTTGTGAACATTCTTCCTATTCTCCATTGTGATGTGCCCTTGCATAGTGCTGGTGCAATTCAATAGGACTTAGCATTGCACGCAGGGAAAGAAAAACAGTCAGTGCATGGAATCTAGATGCAGGGCTTCCACCTCCCCACCAGGTGCTGTTTTTATACCACGTAAGGACTCATCTGAGTGGAGACTGGAAAAATGGAGTCAGGATAGTGAGCACCAGGGTTAAGATGGAAAGACAGACAGACTGGGAGAAAGACAGACAGTGGGTGGGTGGGTGACGAAGGAGAGAAAAGGCCAGACTGAAGCTACAGGAGTTTTAAAAAAAAAAAAAACACACACAGAGAAGACCTAAAATACAAGAGAGAACCAAGAAGAAATCAGAAGAGGAGAGGCAGAAAATCCATCCTGCGAGGGACAGCACCTTTTGTCAGTCACAGGAAGCTCTGCTTCCAGAAATGCATCGGCAAGTGGCAGGAATCTGTAGGGAAGCGCAGCTCACCTGACTGAAGAAAAGAGATCGGGAAAACACTGAAGGTATTTGAGACAAAATACATGAAGGGAGGACGGCTGTTGTATTTCTTATGGCGCTAAATTGCTTCCAGATTTTATCTGTCATTGTTTTACAGAGAAAACCTCTGCTCTCTCGCCTTTATTTCTCACTTTCCATCAGTGTTTGGAATTAAAAACCTATAGCAAATTCACTTGCTCACGATCTCTTTCCATGAAGAGATTGGAATTAGAAAGTTAAATCACCCCTACAGGTATAATGCTAGAGGAAATGTCCCATGCTGAAATTATACAATGGAATTATGTGATCCAGTGAAAGACTGTGAAGTTTCCTAATGCCATAGTGACCAACACTTCCCTTATTCCTAACCCCACAGTCAATGAATAGGTGCTGATAATAAACAGAGAACTGGGAGATAAAAGAACTCCTGCAATACCACACCCAATATGCACACCCATTACAGTGCAGTAGCTTTGCAGCTGTGGGTTACCATGATGTTATCAGAACTGCTTGATATGTTTCTTTTAGCCTTTTAATACAGACTCTCTTTCTGGGTGACCATTCTTTCACAATGTAGTAGTAGGTTTGTGCATGGATGTTTTGTGATGGCAACATAACACTGTTACTCATAATCTGTATTTTTAGATTTTTGTGGGTTTATTTCTTGAAATCACATACGACTGGTTTTTGTTAAAATCATATACAAAACATCCATTTGTTCCCTATGCATGCTTCTTTTTTGTATGCAGTTCCTATGTCATAGAGAGGAGGGGGGCTAACCCTCACTTTGAACAGCTCATTTTGATGCAACACGAATGTGACATCAGAAGTAACTCAACCAATCATACAGTTGACTTTAGTTTGTTTGGATACTGCAGTCTTATTACAATGCTGCGCACATCATTCTGTGTTTTTTTTAAAGTAGTATTTTGTGGCATGACCTCACAGCCATGAAAGTACCACTATCTGTTTTTACTATGGCTATGAAACATGACTATTAGCTGGCAGGGAGATTTTTTACTGTATTTGTTAAATCACTTTTGCATACCTGTTTAGATCATATTGCACGTTCTGAGTCAGGTCTACGTTGAGCAGTATGAAGTCATGCACATGGCACCTGGAGAATGGAGGTTTTGATCCCCTGGAATTCAACTTGCTGTTCCATTTCTGAATACCCAGTATTGCATAATGAACAATTTTTGGTGTGGCTTCAATGTGCTGTAGAACACTCTTCAAAGACACATTCTTACTGGTACTCCCTGGCTCCATGGACTGGCTATGAAATGTAATCATGTATCACATATGTGTTTTAGATCTCTGCTACTATATTATTGTGCAATGTTTAGATAAGGATCCTTTTTTGCTAGGTGCTGTACAAATACATAATTGTATATTCATGCACACACATAGAAGGAACATTTACATTATTATAAATAGCTAATGTAAGTGCCACCCTCATCTCTACCCCTCAATCCAGTCATTGTAAGCATACAGACTTTCCAAGAGTGGTGGGTATTACTGGTGAGATATATGGAGAGGCAGAAGGAAGTAGCTTTATGAATCAATTCAGGAAAGGCATTTCCTAAATAAAGTGCAGTGTGGGAGAAGGTAAAAAGAATTGAGTGGCATGGCATAATGCCTTCTAGAAAATTAAGACTCCCAAATAAAGAATTTTAATTGAGAAACAAAAAACCCCCAGAATAGTCAAGCCGATAAAAAACAAACAACCAAAATGTTCTTTCCCACTGGCAAGTCAAGTGATAGAAAGGCTTAGGTAAACTCTATGTCAAAAACTGATCAGTTTTACAAGAGAGCAGAGAAAGTGATCGAGTCAATCACAACACTAGCTAATGGACAGAAAACACTAATTGAGATGAAATAATTGGAGATAAAATGTCTGCAAAATGACATGCAACTGTTAATTGTGAAGCTATCTGAAATGTCATGCACACAATAGTAACAGCTTTGAATCATTACTAAGGGTATGTCTACACTGCAATCAGAGGTGTGCTGCAGCATCTGTAGACATTCCTGAGCTAACTTTAACCTGCTTAGCTCAAATAACAATCGCAGTGAAGCTGCGGCACCTGGATTAGCTGCTTGAGTACATGCCCAGCAGTCCTGGGTGGGCTTGTACAACACTTCACTGCTATTATCTGAGCTAGCTAGACCACAACTAATTCGGGCATGTCTACATGTGCTGCAGTCACATCTCTGATGGCAGTGTAGACATATCCTAAGTGATAAGCAGAGTATAATTTTTAAATTCTGCTTTGACTATTTTAAGCAGCCATTTTTTTTAGTTATCACCAATTGCTAGAGATGGGCGCAAGCTACAAAGTGTGCATTCAGATTGGAATATTGCAAAAGTTTGGGGTGGGCTGTGGCTTTGGCTGGGACCCATCTGACGGTTCCATTGTTCGTGAAAAGTTAATTTACCTGGACTGTTCTTGGACACTGTGAATGTTCCATAAGACACAAGAGTCATCCATGACAACAATGAACGGCCAGACACACTGACGTTTGACTCCTAGTTCTTCCAAGCGGTTTCTCTCTAGTTCTAGATTGTGGTAGGAAAGTTCCTTAATAAGGAATCTGGCAGCACCTGGGAGAATACATGGCACAGAACAACTTCTGTAGGACACTAATGAGAACTTTACTGCAGCTACTGTTTTCATGCAAAAAAAGATATAATATTAAAAAAGAAAGCCACCAATATTATACAGCACAGCACCTTGAAAGTTACAAGGTCAGAAACACGTCTTAGCATGTGTACATTTTCAAATGAATTTGCCAATCCAGGCCCACCTAGGAGGGGTAAGTGGCATCTTCAAATATTATTTATTAGTACGAATAATGCGTTTGGCACTGCATAATCTACAGAAAGAAAGATTATACGCTCTTTGGGATAGGGACTATGTAAAAGACAGATATAGGGAAGGTAGAACACACTGGAAAACCAGAGAGGATGATTTAGTGTTGTTGATTTTTCTATTTTTATTACACACGTGGACATCAAGAAAAATGGGCCATTTTAGAGTACTTAGAACCAAGAGAGGATAGTGGCTTGACCATAGGCGGCGCATGAGTCTTCCGTTTGGGAAGGCTTACGCATGAGCGCCGGAAGCTCCCTAGAATTGGGGGGCCACTGGAGACCGGACCGTGGCCCTGCCCCCACTCTACCTCTTCCCCGATGCCCCGCCCTTGCGCTACCTCTTCCCACCCCCTGCTTCACCCCCTCCCCAATGCCCCCTGCCCACTGCTCGCTCCTCTCTGCTTCTTCCTCCAAGCTCCCCCCACCCAGTGCTCACTGCTCTGTGCCCCCGGCACCTGCTCCTCTGTGCCTCTTCCCCCGAGACCTGCCCGCTCCTCTCCATGGTGCGCCTCAGGGCACGAGGCAGAACAGGGGCGGAGCCACAGACCGGGCACCGGTGGGCCTCTACTTCTAGGGAGCTTCACTTCCAGTGCTCCAAAGGCAGGGGGCCAGCGAGTCTCCACAGGGAGGTGACCCACATCGCATCCATGGCATTTGCCCACCTACATGGCCAGCCTCTTTTTGGGTAGCCTCCCCCAGCCTCTTATACACACCCCCATGGACTTCACCTTGTGTGAGTTGAGGGAACTCAATCCCTTGTGGGAAGAGTTTAACCTCGAATAAGATTGGACCCAAAGTTCAACTATAATTGACCCTCCTGAACCTACAGCTGCAGTTTCATCTTGTTAAATAGTGACATCACTTGTAAAGTGACTGGACTAGGCATTCAGGCTGCAGTGCTGAAAAGATGAATGCAATTTGCCTACAAATCAGCAGTTCTCAAACTGTGATTTCAAAAGCTGTTGATTAATAGGAAACTGAATCACTGGTGGAACAGGAGCTGCTGGCAGGTTAAGAATGACCATGTAAGAAGGCAACCGGACAGAGGGTTCTGTGGAGTATGGAGGGAATATGACGGAACAGCAGGGAAATGTGCAGGGGCAACGAAAAAAAACAGGCCACAGGAAAAAATATAAAGACATAGGTTGAGAAAGGGCCCAGGGAGCACAGAAGCAAGTGCCAGGAGCAAATAGAGAGAGGAGAACAGAGAAGGGTGTGACTGGGGAGAGAAGAAATGAAGAGCAGAAGCAGATAGCTAGATTAACTGTGTTCAAAAAGGATAAAACAATTATCACATTAAAGGGAGTTAAAAGATATTAAATACTGCACTAATATCCCTTTCTAAACAATCATATGTACGTGACTACTGTAGTTATCATGTTTTATGCGATCATGACCAGGAGAGGCAGGTGTTCAGGGCCAGTGCAACGATGTTTCGCGCCCTAGGCGAAACTTCCACCTTGCGCCCGCGCCCCCTGCCCCAAGCCCTGTGGCAGCTCCCCGAGGTGCCCACCCTGCGGCAGCTCCCTACCGCCGCCCCTCCCCTCTCCTCTCCCTCGGCCCAGAGGGCCGTGCGGCAACTCCCCGCCGCCCCCTCCCTCTCCTCGGCCCGGGGAGCCATGCGGCAGCTCCCCACCCCAGCTCACCTCTGCTCTGACTCCTCCCCAAGCAGGCTGCCGCCACTCCACTTCTCCCGCCTCCCAGGCTTGCGACACCAATCAGCTGTTTGGCGCCACAAGCCTGGGAGGGAGAGAAGCAGAGCGGGGCAGCGTGCTCAGGGGAGGAGGCAGAGCAGAGGTGAGCTGGGGCGGGAAGTGGTTCCCTTGCACAGCGCTGCCGCCCCCCCCCCCCCCGTTACTTGCTCCAGGCAGCCCTCCCCGCGCCCCCCTACCCCAGCTCACCTCCACTCCACTGCCTCTCCAGAGCACACTTTTGGCCGCCCCCAACCACTTGGCGCCCTAGGCGACCACCTAGTTCGCCTCGTTGTTGCACCAGCCCTGCAGGTGTTGAGCTCTGAGTTAGAGAAATCCTGCTTTCAACGTAACACATCGTTAGTGCCTCTTACCAACTCCAGCATTGTTGAACATGCCTGGCAGGACCAGCATGATGTGGTTGGGCCAGTATTTACGGTACAGTGGCATTTCATACTCCTTGACCACTAGGAGGTGAAGGTGACTGATGCCTTCCATAGCATGATAAAGGTTCAAGAGGCCATGCTCATGGCGGCCACTTGAAGGAGTGAAGATAGGACTCTTTACTGCATTCAAATTCTGCTGAAAGATCAAACAGGAAATGGTTAAACTCTAGAAAGACCGTTCGGTCCTGACTGACTCTTTCCATCAGAAAAAACAGAATAGCTCAAGTAACATTTATTTTTATTATTATTTATTGTAGCACCTATGACATGCTAGTTGCTTTCTAGATAGTCAAGATGGGATGGTCCTTGCCCCAAGCAGCTCACAGTCTCAGGAGAGTCCAACACAAAGGTCACGAGAAGACATCAGACAAATAGGAATTTTTTTCAGACAAGCCAACTAGATTCATGGTAGGCAGCCAGAAGGAGGATGTAAGAGGTATACACCCACCTTGTCCGACACAAGAGGGAGACGCATGCTTTCCAGGTGCTTTCCCTGCTTGCTGAAGACAAAGTGGTTCTCCTTGGACTTGGGGATTATAAAATGAAGCTGAACCTCTTCTCCTAACATTGAGGAGGAGAACGTAAATGCATGCAGGGTGGAGTCAGTCATCTGTATTGAAGAGAATAACAGGAGAAAATGGTCAACGCACTAATCAGATAAAGAGGCCACACACCAACACAAACATGTGGCACAGCAATTTCAACTGCATTTTGAAATGATGGAAGCAGCTGGAAACAAATGGAAAATATATTTTCCGATGGTAACTGAAGGTGGCTTTGTTATAGTCACATTTTCCCCTTATCCAGCAGAATTAATTAGGTATGCAGCTTGTCAGTCTAATAATATAATCACCTTCCTGTGGCCCAATTGTGCTCCTGCTGAAGTCAGCGTTAGAAATTACTCACAAATGTACACAGAGCACTGGAAAATGAGTCAGGAAACAACCTACCCTATCAAAGTCTGCCCAGGACATTCAAAAACATATACACACATACATATATGAGAGAGAGAGAGAGTGAATGGCACAGGCCTATACATGCTTCTTATAAACATATACCCTACAGAACATGTTTCTATCACAAAATATGTAAAAGGCCAAGCTTTCAGAAAATCTTTGGGATTCACATTACACAGGTATGTAAAATAGATTACCTTTAAATTACTGCCAGTTTCACAATATGATGAAACTTCAGAAAATCACAACAGGTCAGTACTGTAAACACCCCAACAGAACACATTATAATTTATATACAATATATCCACATATTCCAAGCTAGTCAGGGTGCAGTCAAGGGAACCCTTCCTACCTTGTAATCAACTAGAAATAATGAACTACATCAGTCTGCTACAAGTTGTCTGAAAAGCAAAGGAGTAAACCTAAAAGCACTTTCTGCAGAAAAGGCTTGGTGAGCTTCTTCCATTTTAAATTATGCCTCCCTGTTTAGCAATTGATGGCTTTAACTCATTCCTTAAACTGTTAGTCAGAACTGTTACAATAAAATGATCATCCGCATGAGTTAATATCCTTTTCATTCTTCATTTTAAATTCTCCATAAGTGTTTCACTTTCTCTCACGTTTCATTCAGCAAAGCACTTGAACATTTATTGAACTTTAAGTATGGGCTTAAGTCTCTCTGAAGTCCATGGGACTTAACCAATGCTTAATCATGTGCATACACTTTAAGCACATACTTAAGTGCTTTGCCAAATCAGGGCCGAAGTGAGGCCAGCTGAATGACTTCTCTTTATTGTGTGCCTAGTTTTGTGTGTGTAATTATCACAACAACTATATGTGCAATTCAGGCATGCACAAACTGGCATTTAGGTGCATGAATTTTATTTGCATAAGCAAATACCTGACTGAGCATACAGCTGCTTTGACTGCAGGCACACAGCAGGTGGCATGATTTAGGTAAATTAGACAGGCATGTAGACCTTTTGTTGTATCAATAATGTTTTTTCTCTTCTCATATGGTTTATTCCTATTGTTATGATTAACCAATATTTTGTTTTGAAAAGGCTGTCTGGTCACTCTATTCACCACAGACTCCCACAGGGAAGAACTGTAAGTGCCAAGCTCAGATACATCTGCTGAATAACTTCAGTTGATCCACAGGGGGCTGTAACCTAGGGCCTGGTCTGAAAGCAGGAGAATCACATGATTCTACTGCAGGAAAGGTTAAGGCCCAACGCTTAATACCTGTGGGAGTGCACTCTGAAAGACCACAGAGGGGTTAAAGGTGCAGCTAGTCCCATCACTGAGACACTAACCTGTGCTGCAGGATTAATATCCATGTACTGATGGCACTGCTCACAGTGGTGAAATGTATTATAAGCTGAATATTTGGTCAACATCATGGACACTGTCTCTCTTTTTCTGGGCTCCTCAACTTTGGTTTCTTTGCTTGCTTCTGTGTACGAAGAAGATAAATGACATGAATTTTAAAACAGCCAACAAACATGCAGATAAAATGTAATTCTGTAACCACTTTAGAGAAAAACTGAGCACATCTATAGTGTTTTGTAGGTTAGGCCTTTCCTGAGCATTATGCCCAGTCAAGCCAATGTAAAATCTCTTGTTCTAAGCAGGAAAATGGAACGAACTTTACTGACCTTGTTTTACTCTTGACAATTGTTCTGTGTACACTGGACTCATAGAACCATACTTGGTATCATGCACACTCAGGTCAAAAGTTATTTTACTGAAGATCTCAACGTCAGGCCAGTGGTCATTGCTAGACTGGGTGATCTCACTACTTTCTGTAGAATCTGGAATACATTTTGGGTAAGCAATGGAAGAGAGCACGTGAAATGTGTTTCTTTGATGTCTGTATGTTTGTGCAATTGAACAGGGATTCAAAAATGGAAGAAGTTTCTATGTCAAACATACAAACAAAAACTAAAATATTAACTCAGACTAAGCCATTTCAAAAAAATGAAAATTCCTTGGAAACTAAGCAGGTCTGAATCTCAATGTCAAGGCTTTCATTCCTTTCACCCACCAGAATTTCTAAAGTACCTATCCCTTCGGCATCTAGGTTTTGAATAAGGATGACAAAATGAAGAGTGGTCTCTGTCCAGGAGATATCGTTAATTCTCCAGCCTCTCTTTGATTTAGTCATCAGCTTCTATCTTTCCTTCTCATGTAATCAGGGGACAACCATGCCCCAAAACCTCCAAACTATTGGGCATTACAATTTTTTTTAAACTCAATTATACCAGTTTCTGAGCAGAATCAAACCTTACTCTGTTGAGTGGTTAGTAGAGAACTACACTTTTTGAGTGCTGGTACATTGGTGTTAAGGCTTACACGTCAGGAGACACCCAAGGGGATGTCCCATAACCACAACTTTGTTTGTTATTCACTACATAAATTAATATCCTAAATAGAACTTGTTTCTTTAAATAGGTTCATACTTCCGCAGTCTAGTTCCTACAATATGAAAATTATTAATGGATTTGTGTCACCTGATAGTCAACAGAAATTACCATTTTTCCCCCAACACAAAACTTGTAAACTCATGACGTTACGCAACCTCTCCTAGGAATTTGGTATCTAATTTATAACAAAATCCATCAACAATAGCAAAGTTGCAGAGGAAAAAGCTGCATTATTTAATTGAGCTTGATTGCTTAAAAGAAAACAAAGACAGAGAATGAAGGAAAGAAAGAAAAATACTTTAAAAAACAGTAGGTATAGACATAATAGACAGATCCAGCCTCTTCATGACTTTGATCTATTTTGCCTTTGCAATGTTGTCCAGATGTAGCTTTTCTACATAAAGAAGTGTTCAGCTGATCCATTTAAAATTATATCTAGCATAATAAAAGAGAAGAGTATGTTTAGAGACCTGCCAGAAATCTAGCTACATATTAACATACAAGTTAAAATGACACACCAGTAACACGGTAATGCCAGTTTTAATGTACAAAATGCCTTTATGCTCCCAAGAAACTGTAGTTTTATTTTATGCAGTGTTGTCGTAGCCATGTTGGTCCTGGGATATTAGAGAGATAAGGTAGGTGAGGCAGTACCTTTTATTGAACCATCTTCTGCTGACCTAAAGAAGAGCTCTGTGTAAGCCTGAAAACTTGTCTTTCTCACCAACAGAAGCTGGTCCAATAAAAGATATTACCTCACCCACCATGTCTCTCTAATTTCTTTTCATAGAATTGTAGACCTGTGGAACTGGAAGGGACCTCTAGAGGTCCAGTCCCCTACAATCAAGGCAGAACTAAGTATTCTCTAGACCATCCGTGACAGGTGTCTGTCTACTCGAACCTGCTCTTTAAAATCGCCAATGACAGAGATTCCACAACTTCCCTAGGCAATTTATTCCAGTGCTTAACTATCCTGACAGTTAGGAAGTTTTTCCTAATGTCCAGTCTAAACCGCCCTTGCTACAATTTAAGCCCATTGCTTCCTGTCCTATCCTCAGAGGTTAAGAAGAACAACTTTTCTCCCTCCTCCTTTTAACAACCTTTTATGTACACGAAAACTGTTATGTCCCCTCTCAGTCTTCTCTTCTCCAAACTAAACAAACAATTTTTTCAATCTTTCCTCATAGGCCATGTTTTCTAGACCTTTAATCATTTTTGTTGCTCTTCTCTGAGCTTTTTCCAGTTGATCCATATCTTTCCTAAAATGTGGTGCCCAGAACTGGACACAATACTCCATTTGAAGCTTAATCAGCATGAAGTAGAGCAGAAGAAATACTTCTTTTGTCTTATTTACAACACTTCTGCTAACACAGTGGTCATCAACCGGTAGATCGTGATCTCCGGCCGCTAAAAGTCCAGCAGCACAGCGGGTTTAAGGCAGGCTCCCTGCCTGCCCCAGCCCCACACCGCTCCCAGAAGCAGCCAGCACACCCGAGGCCCCTGGATGGGGCAGCAGGGATCTCCACACCCTGCCACTGCCTGCAAGCACTGCCCCTGCAGTTCCCACTGGCCGGGAACGGAGAACTGAACGAGGGTGGAGAGAGCGAGTGACGGAGGGAGGGAGGATGGAGTAAGCAGGGCAGGGCCTCGGGGAAGGGGTGGGGTAGGTCCTGGGTTGCACTTAAATTCAAAAAGTTATCTAGTGCGTAAAAAGGTTGGAGACCACTGCGCTAACACATCCCAGAATGATGTTTGGGTTTTTTGCAATAGTGTTACACCGTTGACTGATCCCTGAGAGACCCCACTTGATATGCCCTTCTAGCTTGACTGTGAACCACTGATAACTACTCTCTGGGAATGGTTTTCCAACCAGTTATGCACCCACCTTATAGCAGCTCCATTCTATTTTATTAAAGAGAATTTATGCACACGAGGTACTGAGAACTACTACTTAGTACTTACTGGCATTAATCTCTTCTTCATCATACACATCTACCTCCAGTAATCTGATCAGCATGCGAAAGAGAATCCTAAGGAACTGCAAATAAGAGCCAGTTTTCCCCACCTGAAGCAAAAATACAAAACAAAACAAAACCAACCCTCAGAAAATTTAGTATTAAAGCTGGGTTACATGTTACACAGATGTGCGTTGGGTTTTTTCCTCCTGTTTTGCTATTCCAGTCCTGGGCCAATTCTGATAAGACATTGCCAAACAGGAATACATGCCAACCTATAGCATTAATACACCATCAACAGTGGGACAAATTCTCCTCTCATTTACACTGGCGCAATCCCGCTGACTTCAATGGGATAGCAGTTAACCATTTCTCTATTTGATCCTTTTAACGTAGCTTTATGCCAGCCATGGCTTGTGAGCAGATATGAAAGCATCTTTTAGAGGATAATTCCAAATGCATGCCCTGGAAAGCAGTCTTGGGAACCACTGCTGCTTGTGTCTTGACTTTTAAAGACTAAAACAATGTCCTCGGTTTTTAGCTAACTTTGGCTCTCTTCACCTTCCCTAAAACTCTATACTAACATGACTAGCTAAGATGGAGACAGCTCTCTTACCTGTGGGGGTCCTGTCAGAAGCAGCCGTCGCGGGTGAAAACTCCTTAAGCCTGCACTTTCGCTCTGATTGTTGTAATCTACATGGTGTTGCCTGGCTGTGGTCCATTGCCTGTAGTACAGAGACTGCTCCTCACCGTTCATGTCTTTGGGAAGCAAAGGTCTCAAAGACCTCAACCAAGACACATCAGCATGAGGCAGAAGAGAAGACGAGGAAGGCAAGTGCCCACTTTTCTGTGAGCCAAGGAGACAATAGGCAGCTTTAGACACGATGACAATGCGTGGCAGTGCTGCATGCAGGGTCTTGCACTCCTTGACAGACTGGCTGGGCCACCGGAATGTCCGGGCTACAGATGAAGATGATAATTTAGAAGTGGTGCTGCTTGCCATCTGGTTACCCAGAGAGTCGCATTCTTGTTTTAAGGTCTCTCCAGCAGTGGATCTTGGATAAGTACCTTCATCGACTGAACTAACTGCCACATTCTGAAAGTTAAGGGACGCTGGTTGCTTCTGAGATTTGTCTATAGCACTGGAGGAGCTCACGCCATTTTCAGCTATTGAACCTGGTGGAATAAAGCAGGAAATAAACAAACAAACAAACAAACAACCCACTGAGACTGCTTAGCAAATACAAACTAAGGTGTGAATGCTGTCTGATGTAACTTTAAGATTGCAAATATTTCTGTTCAGCAAACACTATGGTGCCTAGAAATCCTCTACCGGTTGAAGTTCATGTAACTCTACTGAAGTCAATAGAATTACAGGGTTATGCCTCAGCTGAAGGATCTGGACCTATATATCTTCACCATAACCAAGGGAAAAAAACCTTCTACCAAGTCAAAGGTATCAGTAGCACTGCCTTCTTAACACCAGAATACATTCTCTCCTATGGGCCGTGTTCACATTTTGGGACTAGAAAAGGTAAGTCAGCCTTAAAGTTAGCATATGTGCGGAAGACAATAGTTGGCAAAGGCCCCACTCAACAGACTAAAGGCAGGAAAACTGATAGGGAGAGGGAGGGAGAAGGGGATGACAGTAGAAGGACACATGGTAGGGAGGGTTGAGATTTTGCCCTGGGAAAAGTTTCTAAATTTCACCCAGTAAAAAGACTCTTTGGAGTGCCTCCCCTAGCTGGGTTGAGGCCTCTGGCCACACCCAGTTACCTCCACAGGGTTGGCCCAGTTCAGGCCTGAGCCTCTTAGTCCTTGGAGTGGACGTCACTCTTACCTACTTTGTTAAGGGTGGGTAAAAGCAAAAGTTCAGACTCAGAACAAGTCCCTCCTGGGATCAACGAAAAGCAAAAACGGCTATTGGAGCTTTACTGGAGTCTTTACGGGCAGGTAGCCAGGTCAGTTTCTCCCTAACCGGGCTTACCTCTGGGTTCATTGGACTCCTCACAGAGCTCAGGAATCTCTAGCATGGAAGTTCCTTTTTCTGCTTCAGGAGCCACTCCCTTCTCAGGGCTTCCCTCTTGCTGACTGCACCTTCCTCCTTTTAAAGCCTTGTTCCCTACCATGCATGATTTGGTAGGGCCAGAGGGGTGGGGTTACCTTAGCACAGAGCCTGCCTAGCCCCTTGCCTGTCAGTGCAGGGTTTATACTCAGCATCACATATCCATCATCCAAACTGTAAGAGGGAAGGATCCCTGTACCTTGTGCCTATATTCAGGGCCAGCTCTAAATGTTCTGATGCTCTAAACAAGCAAATGTCCATCCTTTGTAGCACACAGCTACTTCGTCACAGTTATTGAACACTGTGATATTCCTAATATTGTACACTGGTAATTTTATTTATTTATTTGGATGTTTAAGATCTTCAGATTCCCCCAAAGCTCAAGGTGTAGTGACAAGTAAAATTATATTTAAAATAATCACAACTGGCTCACAAGGCTACATTAACTGAACTTCCCAACCTAGTCCCTTCCCCTCACCCTAGTCAGGGAAAGCCTGGGAGAACAGAGAGGGGCCTTTCAGTGTGATGTGGCATGAGACTTGAAATTCTCAGGTATGTAAGATGTTGCAAACCATGTCTTTATTCTCTAATCTGAAATCAAACATAGCTAATCGCTGACATTTTATTTGATGCTTCAATGTTTGTGTTCAAATTCTTACAAAATGTAGGTCAAGCATTATGCTCCAGAGCAACTGTAAAAGCAATGACTGACCTGAGGTTCCAGTGACCGCACTGCTGTTACTCTGAGGTCTCTCCAAGTCTATCAACAGTTCATCAGAGTCATTCTCACTAATATTAGCCTTCTCGTGCTCCTTCTCACTCAGGTCAAGAGCTACAATAGACCCTCGAATTGCCCCCTTTGAGACATAGCAGCATGCCAGACCTACTTCTTGCTCTAAGGCAGTGCGAGTTAAATAGCTTGAGTCAATAAGTCGGAGGTCGCAGTATTTCAATGACCTAGAGAAACAAACCCAAGAAAGATGATGTTTTATATTTTCTGGCCTTCAAAGAGTCACTCTCAGTATTAATTGTAAACAGCTTATACAATGTCTATTTGCAATTCCATTAATCACTGGAAATATAATTAGTTTAAAATACTCAGCACATGAGCTATGTTCCTTGATACTTAGTACAGCTATTCAGTTCATTATACAATGTAGAACCTCCCACTAGTACTTTATCTTTCACAAAGCCATTTTTTCTTTTCACCAAGGAAAAACTTTACCAAAAAGAAAGTCTTCTAAAACAGCATCTTTCATGCAACATTAACAGCAAGATTGTTATTTCCAGTCAGAAGCTGAAAGTTTTACATTTGTTCTTACAAACATGTGATTGTTTTTCAGACATTTGCACTGTACAACAGTTCAAACAGTACCTAGGGAAAGTTTCTCCTAGGGTGTCCTTGCCAGTCAGGATAACAATACAAGGAAGGCCTTCTAAATCCTGATAGGTACGAGGGACCCAATCCTCCTGTTCATTTCCCCTCCAAGCCTGCAAAAAGAGAATACTAAATCAAGTCTGGGTTCCATTTTTTAAACTTTAATTTTAACTCAGTACTGTGGGTCCTATTTTTGTTCTCTGCACATTATTCATTATATCAACATCCAACAGGGGGGACAATCTAAGGGCAATTGTGAATTTTGCATGGTAGCCAACTGCCAGCAAAGCAATAAAAGCATAACCAAGGGCATGTTACTGAGTTAGTAAAGTATACCTGGGTGTGGCATCTGTCTTAGATTTCTTTTTTGAACAGACACAAGATGTCTGAAAGCAGTTTATGGCCAAGGGGAATAATTTCCCCTATTGTATGAAAAAGGATTCAGAACTACTTCAATTTTTGCTTTACTCTTCTACTTAAGGGAACAGAAGTACACTGAAGGCTTGTCTATACAAACACTACAGTGTTACAGCTGCAGCCACTGTGCTGCTTTAGCATGGACACTACCTATGCTGATGGGAGGGGTTCTCCCATCAGCGTAAGTAATCCACCTCTCCAAGATATGGGATGTAGGTCGACAAAAATTATTCTGTCAACCTAGCACTGTCTACACTCGGTCAGCATTTTCTTTTATACACCCCTAAGAGACGTAGCTATGCCGATATAAGTTCCCCTAAGGGGTAAATCTTAGATTTTATGCATGGACTCCGGGGCAAAGAATCCTCACATGTGGATCACTTCATGGCTGAGCCTTCTGGGCTTCACACTCTCCCCTCCACAGAGTGAAATGGCTGGTAGTTTCAGCCCCAGCTCCGCTCATCCCACAATCCCTGTGTAAAATGGGGCACAATGATCCCCGCAGAGCATAGCTCTGTTATGTGTATTGGGTGCAGCCTCCCAGGATCTCGCTTCACATCATGCAGCAGAAGCTTGTTGGTTCTGCTGCATACTGTGTGCCCTGAACCTCTTGAGGATGGAGGCCAGATGTGGCCATATAGGCTTTACTACTTTAAAGCAACGGTTTAAATGGAAGCCAGGCCAAAAGTAAAACCTAGCATAAAGTTTTTATAATCTAGTGGGTGTATATTGTCTGGATAGTAACTAGTTATTGTTTATAGAGAGAGGTGGAGAAAATCCACTGTGTCACCACTAAAGAAGGTTCTACAACAGAAGGGTTTTTTTAAGGTTCTACAACAGAAGTTTACAGATATTAGTTCTCAAGCTGTATTTCCACAAGTGATGCTGTTCGCTCATGTACAGAGCCATCTTGGTATAAGGTGCACTGATATATAAAGGATGAAATCGCTGTATTAAAATAAAAAGAAAAACATATACAAGGCATACTAATTTCAGCATCTATTATTTATTACAAGTCAAAGGCAACTGCTTTAACGGGAAGAGAAAAAGAACTATTCTGCCTCTGCAAATGCTGAAATCACAGTATAACATTTAAGTGCAAAAGTGAAGGCTAAAATCTAGCTCCTATTGCCAATATGCTATGGGTACCATTTGAGAAAATTGATAACTTAGGTCAGTTAGATCACTGGTCAGTCAGACAAGGTTATCTGCTAGGAACCTCTGCACCAGTGTGTCTTCTCTTCATAAACACTAGCTGGAGACTCAAAATGTTCTTTTCTGGATGATTTTAAAGATGAAGGTCTTTCTCACTGTGGAAGGACAAATGAAAATTAAGCCTTGATGCTTTGGAATCAATACTTATTAATACTGCAGAATATTATTAAAGCGTTTCCTGCATCTTCTTAATGATGGATGAAGAATCAACTCTGAATGAGATATTTATAACTTGGCCTTGCAAATCTTCATGGAAATTTACCAGCTGAGACACAAAATCTGCTTTGCTGACTGAACCAGGAATACGATTAAAAAAACCCAAAAAACAAAAATCAAACCAGTAATATTGTAATTGCTCATAAAAAAAAGGATTCTACTCCTGGAACTAGGGGGCTGGCAGAAATCTGCAAGGCTGATATTAATTTACATAGATGTATCTTAAGAGGGCACCTAGTTATACGCAAGCTCTGTGGAACAAGGAGGATGTTCTGTATAGCAAGGAGGAACTTTTCAATGACATTTTCCACCCAGCTTTTCTCTATTCTCCTTCTGTATATGATATTTGCTCTCTCTCTTCCTTCACAAATGTCATGTATTATGAGTAATTTCTTCTCAGGCAAAAAGAACAGGCTTAAAAAGGAAACACTCTATAGTAGATCAATGACTCAGTATGGTGTCCTGCTTTTTAAAATTTTCCACTGTGTAAAACCTATGATTAATGTTTTTCCCCTCAGGGTTAGGAGTAGCACATCTCTTCTACTCTAGTTCTATTTACTTTCCCTATCCCATCAGCCTGCTGCTTTTGGCACCCTCTGCGCACCATATTTTTGGGAACAATACAAATTGTTCTGACTACTTTACCCACCTCTCTGTATTAGCTCAGTTAGCAGGTTCAATGGCAGAAATGTACTGTCCTATTCAGCAGGATTCAAAGATGTACAGAGCAAGGTGATGTATTTACCCTGTAGCACATAACCAACTTTGGAGGTTTCTGAGAAAGTGCAGGAAAGAACACTGGAAAAACTGGGACCAGAGGAAGGAATGCAACACCATCTGGATCAAAAACCTCACCGACAAGATCAAATCCAGTGGGTTTATGTCTTTGGGCTTTGTTTGTTTTGTTTCCTTTCAAGGTGAGAAATCAAAGAGCAGACCAAGTCACTGAGGCTAGGACTGAAAAGTCATATAAGTAGTAACTAGAGTAGCACCAGATCATCAGCACACAGCTACTGCCAATCCTGTGCTGCGCTGCTAAGCACTGGTACCTTGATGCTTAGGGGAAGGACAGAGTTAACTCCAAGCTGGTGCCACTAAAAGATACTCCACAAATTGGTCCTTCCTGGTCCCATTGAAGTCAATGGCAAAGCTCATATTGATTTTGATGAAGCCAGGATTTCACTCATAGTTCTTAAAAGAGGAAACTCAATATCCCAAAGCTGCTCTCTCATTCATCCAAAAAAAGATAAGAAAAAGGGGAGGTTACTTAACTGTTCTGTAACCAGAGATCTTCAAGATGCATGGTCCCTATCTATATTCCACTCTGGGTACACATGTGCACCATGTGCCTGAGATCAGTTTTCAGCAGTGTTCATTGGTCCACACCTGCGCCACTCACCTCTTCATGTTCTGATTTGAGGGCATAAAGAACAACATGAACCAATCACCTCTCCAGTTCCTACCGCAAATCAAGTCATGATCTCAAGCAGAGGGGAAGGAGGGCAGGTAGTGCAATACAGATAAGGACCACAATCTCAAAGAACTCTGGTTATAGAACAGGTAAATAACATCCCTTTCTTCTTCAAGCGCTGGTCCCTGTATGGGTTTTACTCTGGGTGTCTGATGAACAGTATCTATTATTAGGTTTCAGAGTAGCAGCCGTGTTAGTCTATATCCGCAAAAAGAAAAGGTACTTGTGGCACCTTAGAGACTAACAAATTTATTTGAGCATAAGCTTTCGTAAGCTACAGCTCACTTCATCGAATGCATTCAGTGTTTATATACACAGAGAACATGAAACAATGGGTGTTACCATACACACTGTAACTAGAGTGATCCGGTAAGGTGAGCTATTATCAGCAGGAGAGCCGGGGGGAGGGGGGGGAGGGTTGGGGAGGAGGGGAGAAAACCTTTTGTAGTGATAATCAAGGTGGGCCATTTCCAGCAGTTGACAAGAATGTCTGAGGAACAGTGGGGGGAGGGGGAGAATAAACATGGGGAAATAGTTTTACTTTGTGTAATGACCCATTCTCTCCCAGTTTTTATTCAAGCCTAAGTTAATTGTATCCAGTTTGCAAATTAATTCCAATTCAGCAGTCTCTCGTTGGAGTCTGTTTTTTTGTTGAAGAATTGCCACTTTTAGGTCTGTAATCGAGTAACCAAAGAGACTGAAGTGTCCTCCAACTGGTTTTTTAATGTTATAATTCTTGACGTCTGATTTGTGTCCATTTATTCTTTTACGTAGAGACTGTCCAGTTTGACCAATGTACATGGCAGAGGGCCATTGCTGACACATGATGGCATATATCACATTGGTAGATGTGCAGGTGAACGAGCCTCTGATAGTGTGGCTGATGTGATTAGGCCCTATGTTGGTGTCCCCTGAATAGATATGTGGACACAGTTGGCAACGGGCTTTGTTGCAAGGATAGGTTCCTGGGTCAGTGGTTCTGTTGTGTGGTTGCTGATGAATATGGAAGTCAGTGCGAGCACAAGTTGGAAACAGACAATTAGAGCGGTACCCAGACAAGCGTCCGCTGCGGAGGCCTGAACTATGGCATAACATCTGGAAAAGGTATGCATCAAGTTCCATGCAACAGTTTTGCAGATTTTGCCAACAGGAACATCTTTCAACGAGGCTATTAGAGCTCACTCCACCAGAGCCCAGACAGCTTGCACACCTTGTGGTGGTCTAGTATTGGCTGCAATCTCGCAGCACAGCAAGATGCATCCAGAGATCCATTTAGAGAGCTTTTGGGATGATACCGCTATTATTCTCATCCATTCTGCTAACAAATAACCTCAGTAATTATCTGAATGATTTTGCTCTATGCAGACAGAAAGCCACTGCTCTGCAGACATCTGTCTTAATTAGAAGTGTGTAGTTTTAGAAAGAAGGTAGGTAAGTTAATGGTTTGAGTGAGGAGAATGTCCAAAATGGCTCTGAGTATAAATTTAGGATGCAGTCTCAATGTGATGCTATCTTTGTGTAAGACCATGTATGGTTGATCTGCCATAAGAGCTCCTAGTTCTCCACTAAAAGACAAACTTTTATGGAGAGATGGCATAGTAAGCAGGCTGCCAATGGTTCAAAGAGAGCTTTTGTAAGCACTGATAAAACAAAATTAAAGGTCCCACATTGGAGTTGGTTTTGCTTACAGATGGAAATGTCTGAAGGAAGCCTTTGTGAAAGTGGATCATTACAGGATGGGCAAAAATGGAGCAGTTATCAATCAGGGCTGATAGCTGACAAGAAAACATGTATTGAGAGTCCTGTGGTCTTCAGGGATAGAAAGTAGTCCAGGATACCAAATATGTCTGATTTTGCTGGAAAAGGGTGGTGATTATGAGCCCAGATAAAAAATCATTTCCACTTGACTGCACAACGTTTTCTAGTAGACTCCTTTCTACTATTGTTGAGAATAGCCAAGATATCTCTCCAACATGCACTCTCGAGACTTGATGCCCATCCAAATAGGCTGACAGCTATAATAAGCCTGGACTGAATTGACTGATTCTGCCTTTGTGCTGTGTCAAAAGGTCTGGGAAGATCTGGAAGGTGATGTTTGGATGAGCTGACAACTGAGGAGACTCGGAAACCAACAGTACCTGAGCCACTTGGGAGCGATCTGTATCACACATGCCTTGTCCTGCCAGATTTTCCTCAGGACTTCAAGTAATAAGGGGATGGTGGAAAGGTGTACATTGATTGCCTAATCAGGAAAACAGAAGCACATCTCCCATGGAGTTCAGACCCAAGGCCCTCCTAGAGCAGTAGTTCACACATTGTGTTCTTGTGGGACACCAACGATGGAATACTGTCTGTATCGCTGAGTTATGAAGCTCTTGAAAGAAGCACCTTTTGAAGCTCTCCCTTGGGGCACTGTGTACTCCCAGAATGTGACAGAATTATCTTATGTTTAATACACCAGTTCCAGAGTTTTACATCTTCTACACAGAGAGGGGTGGATTGCTCCTCCCTGTTTGGTTATATAGAATACTGTGGTGAGAATGTATGAAGGGGAGAAACTGTCTGGAAGCCGCCCGGACTGCTCTCAGTTTGAGCTGGTTTATGTTCATTTTGGCTTCTTTTCCTGACCATATCCCTTGCCCCAAGTGTTCACCCAGGTGTGCACCCCATCCAAACATGGAGGCATCTATGATGAGAGCCTTCTGTAGTAAAGTTGGAGAGAATGGGACTCTGTCACACCCTGTGCCCCACGTTCACCACTTTTATATGGTTATGATATAGTTTGTACATAGCATGCCTTGTGAGGTATCATTTGAAACTCAATCTTCTGAATATCATTGTCCTGTATCAACATTGCACATGGAGCTATTTGACATTTTACTATATGATTGTTACTGAAATATGCTCTAGTTCTGGGTGAGTAGACTGAGGGAAGCCAGACCTGTAGACAGTGAAGATGTAGTCTCGCGAATGGGGTTACATAAGTACATGACACCATGTGACCCAGGAAGATGAGAGGAGCAGATCTGCATCTGAGAGCTCTGTCTGAGTTGTGCAGCAAGTTGTTTGATAGCCTGGAAAGTGTCCTGTGGGAGGAATGCCTTGGTTGTGTTCGAGTCCACCGTCGCTCCTATAAAATCTGTGGACTAGACTGGCATCAAAGTGGACTTTTCAGTGTTTGTGCACACTCCTAGCAACTGCAGGAGGTTGATCAGGCCCTTTGTTGCTGACAGCGTCTCTTGGTAGAAATCCCCTGTTAGTAGCTAGTTTTATGGGTAGAGGAAGACTGAAAACGGAAATAAGCTGCCACACCCAATGATCTAAAACGATATTTACAAGTTGAAAGAAAAGAAGAATCTTCAAGAACACTGGAGAATTTCCATCTCAGATCACGCAGTGGTATGAAGGAACTGGAGAGGGGGTCGCTCTGCACCAGACTGCCCCATATGCCCTCAGATCAGAACAGGAGGAGGCAAACGGCGCAGGCATGGATCAGTGGACACTGCTGAAAAAATTTCCAGTCTCAGGTGCATGTGCGCATGTTTCCCCACAGGGGAATTCACATAGGGATCAGCACACTAAGAAGAACTGACAGCTCTTACTAGGGGCAGCCCCACAAGCAGCTGTCCCCACCACAAAATAAAGAAAAAAATGAACAGTGAGGAAACTAAAACAGACTTTAACCGCAATTTTGCTGCCCCAAGTATAAAACATAAAGGGGAAGGGTAGATCCACAGAGCCGTGCCCTAGGAATACTAGGCATTACATTTGCTAGTTATCCAACATATCTGCACAGCTGATCACCACCAGAGGGAAGATGAGTGGTGTGAGACAGCACTTATGCTGATGCCAGGAAGGTGACCCACCTTAACCCCTGCACATACAGTTCTCCTCAAGGATGGAGTAAAGAAAGCACTAGTCTCCACTGTGACCTGAGGCCTCCCAAGAGACAGGATCCTCTCCCTACCCCTTCCCCCCCCCCCCCAACAGAAATGAGTGAGATATTGTGAAAGCACAGATATACATACCCTAGGGAACTTTCTCCAATCTCTGTTCTCCCTTTTCTTGCCTCCCCCCACTGCACAAACACCAGGGAAGCCAGAGTCTGGTGGGGGTGGGGGGAATAGAGACAACCATCAGAGTGGAGGACAAAGGGAGGAAAGAGAAGGTAACTGCTTCTTTTCTTTTCTTTATTAATCCTTTCCTTTTCTCCGTATGAAAATTTTAAGAGCAAAGTACCAAATATGAAGAGAGAAACAAAATGAAGTTGGAGAGAGGAAAAGTCAGCAAAGAACAAGTGAACTGAAGAGAAAGAAGAATGGTATTAGAAAGAAAAGGTATAAAATAATGATATTAAATATAGAAAAACAGAAAATGGGAAAACAGATACTGAAGAAGGCACATGAAAGATACACCAAGATGTAAAGGAGAAAGGGACAAGTGATGCTCCATTTGAAGAGACTGTGATATCAAAATGGCTAAAAGACTCATATGTGTTTGATTTTACATCAGTTGCAACAATGGACAAATTAGTGTAGGAGGAAAGTGGGGGAGGGGCAGCAACGCTTGGCTGTGAATGGGATGTGCTCCGGAGCTCTGCATTTATACACATGTGGGGGAGACAGGGAAACACCCTCCATTTCTTATATCCCCAGCCAGGATAGGATATGTCTACATAGCAACTAGACACCTGAGACTGGTCCATGCCAGCTGACTTGGGCTGTGAGGCTGTTTCATTGCCCTGTAGATGTCTGGGTTCAGGCTGGAGCCCCGGCTCTAGGACCCTGTGAAGAGGGAAGGTCCCAGAGCTTGGGCTCCAGCCCAGGCCTGGAAGTCTGCACAGCAATGAAACAACTCCACAGCCCAAACCCCATAAGCCTGAGTCAGCTAGGATGGGCCAGCACCAGGTTTGTCTTTGCTGTGTAGACATATCCTTAAAGTTTGGAATGAATTAGAATTAGTGATTTGGAAGCAAAGGGAGGGAGTGCATGTTTACTGCCCGCATGCACGTTTCAGCGCTGGTATTGGGTTTTTCCAAGCACCTGACATGAAATAAGAAAACAAATTTGAGGCCCTGAAGTTTTGTTGGCTTCCAAAAACATTTTGTCTTCCACCATGTGGGAGAGGAGTGAGAAAGTCATTCGGAGGTTCTCAAGCCTGGTCTTTTCGTTCTCCACTTGATTGTGGTTCTCCACTCAGTTTAATACAACTACAAGGATTCCCTTAAGCATCAGCTGCCACATTAGCAGTTTTGATCTTGATTCCTACTGAGGCCCATGTGCTGCTGTGGCACACAGGGGCTACAAATGGCAACAGGCCAATGGAGAATTCGCATGACACAGGTTGTGTAGGATCGCTATTACAGGGTTTTAAAGGGGTGGAACCAGCCTCTAGGAAATACTCCTGGCATAAGGGTGTTCCCTGGGTGGCACTGAGCTACTGAAGCAGCTTTACATTGTCCCCATTGCAGCTTCTGGGAATGTATTGTGAAAGGTAAGGGTTGCAACCAGCATGAACTGCACTTCTGCTAATTTTTTCTCCAGAACAGTCCTTCAAGGAGACTGTTGCAGCCAGGCCTAGGTTAAAGCAATCTCAGTGTTTAAAACCACCTTTACTCCCAGTTTCTCTTCCTGTGCCAAGAGCAACTTGGCTAGAACGGCAAATGTCGCCCTTAGGATCCAATTGTATATGGCTGTATATCACTGAATGTCTTGCAAAGTAAAACAAGTCAGAAGAAGAACCTTTGAGCTTAAAGCAGGGACTTGGACCAGATAACCCAGGAAATTCCTTTCCACTTTAATATCTACAATTCTATAAAAGGTAGTCACTCTCCAGTAGTTTCAATATGGGTGGTAAAGTCAGTGTGGGAGATAGACTTTGCTACTAGCATCATGCACTTGTAAATACGGAGTAGCTAAACAGTGTCATGCACTTACAAATACATACTAGCTAAAGAAATCAAGGTCCTAACCAATGTTTTTCGTGTAGTGCACATCAAGTTGCAAAGAGGCGGCCTTTGCCATGCAATGGACTGAGAAAAGAATTAATTCTATGTCTATCAGAATACTTTACCAGCTATAGGCAGGGTAGACAATGGTTGTAAGGACAGAGTTGTTGACAGATAAATGGACAGAACAGAATTAGTTCATTTGGTGGGATTTAAGCTTGGCTCTCAGAGAGTCAAGGAAGTAACCAATCTGGTTTTTAATGAAGATTGTTTCATACTGTTTGTTATTCAACTTGGAAAAGTTAGATAACATGCTATCTTTTACTTCTAGGACCAACAACAACTTAGTATTTTTTCCTGCACCTTAAAATGGTTATGATCACCGAAAGTAGACTACACCCACACAGAAAGAACTATACTAAATATGCCCCTTTTCCATGTAAGATCTAACACATATGTCCATAAATGTGTAGGTACACACAAGATTTTTACTAGAGCCCTGCAGTGGGACTGGGATCCCATGGGTCCTGTAGGACCAGCTGTCATAGTAGCAGAAGTGGGATAAAAATTCAACAAACTATGTGGGAGAGGGTGGGAGAAGATAATAAGTGGTGAGATGGGATTAAAAATTAGTCCCTTACAGGGCTACAACATCATTTACACAAGTTACAGTCTTGCACAGAAACATTTAATTCTTACTAACCTTTAATCGTGTCACAAAGTGCTTAGCAACAGTAAATTCTGAAGCTGGGTTCCCAAGAAGGATCTCAAAACGATACTGCAGACCTAATTTGTCTCTCACTTCTTGTAACCTCTCTCTCGCCAGCATTGCTAACTGCACGGAGGGAACTCTAATGATAAGCATATGGCCGCAACCATTCCTATTCTTTCCTGGTGCAGTGATGAGGTCATCCATTATGCTGAGTGTCTCAGGGGTGCTGTGGTCTCTGAGGGAGGCCATGGTTGTGAGAGCCATCAGAGCTTCAGAATACTGCTGAATAAGAAGGTAGCAGCGAATCACCATGCTGTGCAGCCTGGGGTACCTTCAAAGGATTACAGTTATATGTTGGTCAGTAAATATGTTCAATAAAATCATTACACGAAAGTCACCTCAGACACCAGCAGGCCTGGATGGTAAGAAAAAGGAGCTCATTTTATGTGTAGTACATAAATACAGAAATCCTCAACCACTATTAACAATTATGAGCTATAAGTGCATCATATTATTTTTATAGGCATACATGGCACGTACAACTATGGAAGAAGGTACAGTCTAATTCAAACACTGTTAATATCAGTACAAACACATATAGCACAGGCTGATGATCCAGTCTCACTTAATTGTCCACTTTTCCCCCCCCTTTTATCAAGTTTTGTAGAAGAAGGGAGTTTTGGGGTGGGGTGGGGCAGATATAAACTTACACCACTCATCCAATTCATGAAAAGACTAGACTTGCCTATGTGCTAGTGCAGGAGCACACTTTGTTGGATCTCAGCCAAGGGCAAACTAAGAGTTTGGCTTTCAAGCAAGACGGTAACAGTCTTTTTCTCATGTTGGAGCTAAATTCAGTGACTATAAATCCAAACAAGTACGACCAAATACTAAGAAAAAGTGAAAACCTACGGAACTAAGTGAAAACCATCCTATGTCTAGTCATTTTAACAATCTACTACTATATTTAATAAACATGGAAATATAATAGGAGTAAAAGTTGGTTTGAACAATCACAAACGACAACATATACAGACAGCATGCTGCATGGATGAGATCAGCAGTGTTGAAAATGATAGTACTGCCTTATTTCCTGTGATTAGCTTTTCTTGTCTATATGTGACAACACATCCAGCCTCGACTCTGTGGAACTGGATTGCTTTGCTGTCTATAAGGGGATATGGAGCCATTGTGAGTTATAGTCAGGTCCTGGTCAGCACACACCAAAAGTTGTCACTGTAAAGAGGCTGTTCTGTGACCCACATGAAATTTGTTGAAATTCTCAGTTCATTTGCTAGTGGATGGTGTCCACATCTGGCAAACTTCTTTTCACTCTCTGCAGAGAAGCCACAGCATAGAAAATGAATTACCCACTCAGCCTTCTAGGTCAGGACTAAGGCAAAATGGTAAAACAGAATGGGCAAGCCTGGACCGCCACTGCTTATGCCGTATCGATTACTTGGATAAGCAGAGGACTTCAGTTTGTAAGGCTATCAATCTGACACCTTACATCATCATTAAATTCATTATGAAATTAAAAAATGGAACAAACCCCTGGAATTCCAGTATCAAGGGGCTGTCCAAATTCCAAAAGCACCATGTTTAAGCCTAAATAGACTGGTGCATTTTTGGAACTCTGTAACTGAAATGCCAAAAAAGTTGTAACATCTACATGTGGTTTATTCCAGGTTGTGCACATGTAAGAGTTGTGAGACAATGCTAACTTTAAGCAGGATCCATTATTCTAACTTCCTAGAGGATTACACTAGATAAAATTGAAAAATATGAAGAAAATATCTGTGTGAACGTTGACCCTTCTACCAAATACCTAGTGTTGCATATTGATCTGATTCCATTTATGACAGAGTAACTGAATGCCAACTATAAGTAGTACATGTTTGGACCAAATTTTCAATATTGGCCAGCTAAATTGCACTCACATTTGCATCTGTAAATTTTTGAGGCAAGAGGCGAAAGTGAGGCAGCCAGTTTTTAATATATGGCACTTAAAAGATACCCAGTTAACAAATTAAAGTGTTTGTTCAGAATGCTACCTAACCATTTCCTGACAACCAGGAGTGGTAGCCATGTTAGTCTGTATCAGCAAAAAGAACGAGGAATACTTGTGGCACCTTAGAGACTAACAAATTTATTTGGGCATAAGCTTTCGTGGGCTAAAGCCCACTTCATCAGATGCATGCAGTGGAAAATACAGTAGGAAGATATATATACACACACACACACGAAAAAATTGGTGTTACCATACCAACTCTAACGAGACTAATCAGTTAAGATGGGTTATTATCAACAGGAAAAAAAAAACTTTTGCAGTGATAATCAGGATGGCCCATTTCCAACAGTTGGAAGAAGGTATGAGTAACAGTAGGGGAAAAATTAGCATGGGGAAATAGTTTTTACTTTGTGTAATGACCCATCCACTCCCAGTCTTTATTCAAGCCTAATTTAATGGTATCCAGTTTACAAATTAATTCCAATTCCAATTCTGCAGTTTCTTGTTGGAGTCTGTTTTTGAAGTTTTTTTGTTGGAGAATTGTGACATTTAGGTCTGTAATTGAGTGACCAGGAAGGTTGAAGTGTTCTCCAACTGGTTTTTTAATGTTATAATTCTTGACGTCTGATTTGTGTCCTTTTATTCTTTTGCGTAGAGACTGTCTGGTTTGGCCAATGTACATGGCAGAGAAGCATTGCTGGCACATGACAACATATATCACATTGGTAGATGTGCAGGTGAATGAACCTCTTATGGTGTGGCAGATGTGATTCAGCCCTATGATGGTGTCCCTTCAATAGATATGTGGACAGAGTTGGCAATGGGCTTTGTTGCAAGGATAGGTTCCTGGATTAGTGTTTTTGTTGTGTGGTTGCTGGTATTTGCTTCAAGCTGGGGGGCTCGCTGTAAGCGAGGACTGGCCTGTCTCCCAAGATCTGTGATAGGTTGTACATCCTTGATGATGCGTTGGAGAAGTTTTAGTTGGGGGCTGAAGGCGACGGCTAGTGGCGTTCTGTTACTTTCTTTGTTGGGCCTGTCCTGTAGTAGGTGACTTCTGGGTACTCTTCTGGCTCTGTCAATCTGTTTTTTCACTTCAGCAGGTGTGTATTGTAGTTTTAAGAATGCTTGATAGAGATCTTGTAGGTGTTTGTCTCTGTCTGAGGGATTGGAGCAAATGCAGTTGTATCTTAGAGCTTGGCTGTAGACAATGGATCATGTGTTGCATCCTGGATGGAAGCTGGAGGCATGCAGGTAAGTATAGCAGTCAGCAGGTTTCCGGTATAGGGTGGTGTTTATGTGACCATCGCTTATTAGCACTGTAGTGTCCAGGAAATGGACCGCTTGTGTAGATTGGTCTAGGCTGAGGTTGATGGTGGGATGGAAATTGTTGAAATCATGGTGGAATTCCTCAAGGGCTTCTTTTCCATGGGTCCAGATGATGAAGATGCCACCAATGTAGTGCAAGTAAAGTAGGGGCATTAGGAGACAAGAGCTAAGGAAGCGTTGTTCTAAGTCAGCCATAAAAATGTCAGCATACTGTGGGGCCATGCGGGTACCCATAGCAGTGCCGCTGACTTGTATATATTGTCCCCAAATGTGAAATAGTTGTGGGTGAGGACAAAGTCACAAAGTTCAGCCACCAGGTTTGCCGTGACATTATTGGGGACACTGTTCCTGATGGCTTGTAGTCCATCTTTGTGTGGAATGTTGGTGTAGAGGGCTTCTACATCCATAGTGGCCGGGATGGTGTTTTCTGGAACGCCACTGATGGATTGTAGTTTCCTCAGGAAGTCAGTGGTGTCTTGAAGATAGCTAGGAGTGCTGGTAGTATAGGGCCTGAGGAGAGAGTCTACACAGCCAGACAATTCTGCTGTTAGGATGCCAATGCCTGAGATGATGGGGCATCCAGGATTTCCATGGATCTTGGGTAACAGATAAAATACCCCTGGTTGGAGTTCTAGGGGTGTGTCTGTGCAGATTTGTTCCTGTGCTTTTTCAGGGAGTTTCTTGAGCAAATGTTGTAGTTTCTTTTGGTAACGCTCAGTGGGATCAGAGGGTAATGGCTTGTAGAAAGTGGTGTTGGAGAGCTCTCTAGCAGCCTCTTGTTCATATTCCAACCTATTCATGATGACGACAGCACCTCCTTTGTCAGCCTTTTTGATTATGATGTCAGAGTTGTTCCTGAGGCCGTGGATGGCATTGTGATCTGCACGGCTGAGGTTATGGGGCAAGTGATGCTGCTTTTCCACAATTTCAGCCCGTGCATGTCAGCAGAAGCACTCTATGTAGAAGTCCAGTCTGTTGTTTCGACCTTTAGGAGGGGTCCACACAGATTCCTTCTTTTTGTAGTGTTGGTAGTTGCTAATTTTCCCCCTACCATTACTCACACCTTCTTGTCAACTGTTTGAAATGGGCCATCCTGATTATCATTACAAAAGTTTTTTTTCTCCTGCTGATAATAGCCCACCTATCTATCTTCCTACTGTATTTTCCACTGCATGCATCTGATGAAGTGGGCTTTAGCCCACAAAAGCTTATGCCCAAATAAATTTGTTAGTCTCTAAGGTACCACAAGTACTCCTCGTTCTTTTTGTAGTTACACTGTGACATTGTCTCTGTCCATTTATTATATGGCATGTAACCTTGGATCATGGTTAGGAACAATTCAAAACTCTTATTATTTACCTTTCTAAGAGTGTGTTCACCATTTTTTCAAAGTTTTCATCACATCTCAGCAGAGGACTTGTGATTCCCCATTGTAGAGATTTGCTGTATTCATTCAAGCCAAAATACAACTTCTCCTCACTGCCCATTTCCTCCTGTTCCAAACAAAGATATCACAAACATAATGAAAGTTAAAGACAATTTACATTTCTCCTGTATTATGAAACAAAGTATTTTTCCTGAGAAAATATCTTTGATTTTCATTCTTCCGAGTAATGACTTCTTCCATTGAAAACAAGATGTTAAATATTTGCTGCTAATTTAACATTTGATTAAGTTTGTGAGAGAGAGAGAGAGAGAGACACACACACACACACAAATTTTTCCAGCACATTATTCCTAGTCTTAGCAGCAAACACTTGGGATTTAATATTATGGATTAAAAGAATATTCAGAATTATCATAATTAATGCTAATACAAATTTTGGAGGTGACATTAACCCTCATGAACAGGGCTTAAGCCAGTATTTATTAGAGGTCAGGATAAGACGAAATGAGGGGGAAGGTTATCCCACCTATATCTACTGGGGGAGTTCTTACACCTTCTCTGAAGGATCTGGTGCTGGCCAGTGTTAGAGACAGGATAATGGACTAGATGGGCCCTGGGCCTGATCCTGTATGGAAATTCCTGTGTTCCTATGGGATCAGGAATGATTTACCTATTACAAAACAAGCTTAATCATGGGCTGCTGTCTTTTGTATTTCCCCCACCCCCCTTAAGGTGCTTTTAGTTTTAATTCTGGATGCAGTTCCTCCCAGTAGAGCTAATGTCAGGAATTCTCCCTGATATAAGCATTAGTTACTAGCATTATGGTGATTGCCTGCATACAAGGGCAGGATACTAGGATGACATTAATAGTAAGTGCTAGCATAATAGTACCAAGACTATAGACTGGTTATGGGCAAAATCAGTTTGTTTTAAACTCACTCTATCATTGGCCTACTGATATTCAGGTCTAATAACTACGGGCTTGCCTTCACGTACAGTGCTACAGATGCACCAGTGCAGCTGCACCACTCTAGGGCTTTATGAAGACACAACAACACCGCCAGGAAAGCTCCTCCAGTCAGCATAGTCAATCCACCTCCCGGAGAGGCGATAGCTATGTAGACAGGAGCTCTCCCATTGACATAGTACCGTCTACACTGAGGTTTAGGTTGGTTTTCTCACACCCCTAAGTGATGTATTTATACCAATATACGACCTGGCCTAAGAAATACATATTCTTAGCTTATATAGGTCTGTAATATTGGTATTTTTCAAGTGACAGAATTATGTAATGAGTATACATGGAGCACTTACTGATGTAAATGCACTGCAGTTATTTCTCATGCAATGCAGGTACAGTGTAATTAATGTATGGGAATTTGTCATTATGTACATGGATTCAGAAGAATAATAAAAGGGTACAGTGCAGTACACCTATAGTGTATAAGGCTCATCAAAATATTCATTCTTTTTATACCTAAAATTAGTTCAGGAGGTTCAACAAATTTCAAACTCGGAGTTTGCTCATCCCTGTAATAGACAAAGCTTTATCCGGTCAAAGGAAAACGTGCTATTTCTAAGTCTAAATGTCAGTGCCACCTCGGCCTCCAATGGCCCCAAGGAGAAAAGGGCTGGGATTTCACTGTAACTTCAGGTAGTCAACAATTTCCAGTGTGGAAAAGAGATTTCTCCACCGGTTTCTGTTTATACATCTGGGTTGCGCATTCTAGAATGTGGCAAATATAAGAGTACACTACAGCTCTCAGCTGAACAGTTACACACTCACCATATTGTCAAATTGTATCCAATGTACCTCGTTGCTAGAGCTTATTCTGGACTGCTGTGTTTGCAGGGCATAGGGGAAAGAGCTGACTTGAAGGACCAGGAGATTGAAAGCTTCAGTGACTTCTCTGCAGTTAATAACTCTATCAGCCAGTCCATGACTGGGTTCACCATGTGATAGAGAACTTGAGATGGCACTGTGGAAATAAAAACACACAGAACGGCTTTATTGTCGCCTTCAGATTCAACTGGTAACATTAAAATCTCTAGATTTACAGGGAATCAAAAGCCCCAGGTCATCAGACTTTCTGAAAAGGAACAAGAGATGGTAAAACCAGCAAGGTGCTTTGCATAGAGAAGTCCAAGAGTGTGGGAGAAATAATGGAGCGAAGTCCCACACTGGGAAGCAACTAAATCAGCCTGCCAATTTAAAGGATCAGAACATAGAAAAAAGTTTAAAACAAGCTAAAAAGAGAAGGAAGCGTATCAGCTGGACTGGGCTGTTACATGAATGGGGAGAGGGGAGAGATGGGGGAGCAGGCACAAAAATTAACTGGATTGCTCAACCAGAAGCAGTCCTTATATAGGGGACTTTGAGGGCATAACATTTGTTTGATTTCCTGTCTCCACTTGCTGGTAGGTGGACATAACACTCACTTGTCTCAATAAACCTACAGGATACAGGAGAATTCCATATTTGGCACCACAATAAAAACATAATACTAATTTGGTTTTGAGAAAACAATAACAAGAATGCATTTTGTTTACTAAAATTCGACAGTCCAAATGTGTCCCAAAACCATACAAACAGTACCTGAATACTTGAGCAGTGAAACAAGGAGGAATATATTTTGGTCTCATGGGTCAAATTATCTCTGTCTTTACGTAAGTAAGAATTTTTGCTGATTCTTGCATGGAGCAAGGCAGTATAATGTATAGCCTTCATTTTCCAAAAGACGTGTGATGATGGGACTTCACATGGAGAGAAAGTCTCTGTGTTTTGTGCCACTCAGATTAAACATTGACACTTACCTTCCATGCTCATGATGCTTTATCACTATTTCGAATTTAAGTAACCACGGTTGTATTTAAAGGAAGAGAAAACAAATGACTCTCGTTATCTCTCTGTAGCAAATAGTTATTTTTTCTGTACTACTCAAATAAAAACAAAACAAAAATACTCAGGCTTAAACAACCTGACTAACTGGGAAGATCACAGTTAACTATTGTGCTTGCTAACACGGGGAAGGTTTGGGTATGTCAGGACCTTGGTATTGAACCCAGGCTCACCAGGTCCTTAAGCAGCAGCCTTAGCTGCTATACCACAGCGATGCCCTAAACAGGCTCCCACGACCAACAGCCTTCATACCAGAGGCCTACAGGAGTCACATCCCAAACCTCTGATTGGATGGACAGGCAGCACTCTCATTGTGTACCTGGACTATACAAAGGAGGACGAAGCTGTCTGAGCAATAGACTAGTGCCAACTGGTTGCTCACCACACCACCTTGCCTTGTTTCGCTTCCCCTGCTGCCTCAACACGTCACCTGATCTCACCTTCCCAGCCCACTGACCCAGTCCCTTGGATTGTATTTTCCAGCTGCTGACCTGTCCAAGAACTCTGACCATTGCCCCACACTTCTTCTAATACAGATTGACCTGCTGGCTACCTGACCACCCATGCACACTGGACTACTGCTCTGGATTGCCCCCTAAACGTGCCGTGGCCACCGGGCATTACAGTAAGTGGTTTGTTTGTGCAGTGATGTACAGGTAGAAGAATGGAGACCAGTTTCCTCCCTGATGATCTCATTCGGTAGGGGGGGAAAAAAACCTCGCCCTTTCCTTTGTTCTAGAGTACTGGTTTGTGGCTACAGGTGGGATCGGGGGAAGGAAGATTATCATTTTCTCTTCTACTCTGCTCAGTTACAGATGGGAAAGAAATGGGACTGGGAAAGACATGAGAAGTTGGAATAGAATGGCTATGCAGAGGAAAGGGAGAAGGATGAAAGAGGGAACCCTAGGAGCATTCTTGCTAGGGATTGAAAAGTCTAAAGTTGACCTCATCTTAAATCTTAAAATGAATCTGAATTATAGTTTTAAGAAATATCTAGGACGGACAAAGATGATGACTTCTGTTATGAATTTTTAAATGCCTGGGGCACAAGGAGACATCAGGCTGAGATCATAATTTTGATTTATTAAAAATCCTGAGTAATAATATATAGTAGAATAAATTTTGCCTTGTTATGGTGAAGCACTTACCTTGTTAAATCAATGTGGGCATTGTCGTGAACCAGCACAAACAAGGTGTATGGATTCTGCTTCACCCGTCTCATAAAAACTTCAAACTTAGTTTGGATCTCATTATCTAGCCGTACTACATATTTCTCAGCTCTTTGATAGGCTGTCCCATTCTCTTCTAGGCCCAAGTCAACAAGAACACCTTCCAAAAAGAAAAAAGGAAAATTCCTTTGCCTTTATCTACAAATAAGGCCTTGTCTACACTACAAAGTTTTGTCAAAAAAGTTGCCTTTTGTCGACAGAATAGTGGAGATATGTACACACTACAGTGCTACTTTTGCCAACAAAACTCTCCTGTTTTGCCGACAATATAAAACCACCTTGACGAGAGGCATAGAGCTTTTTGTGGGAAAGTCATATTGACCTACTGGCAGATTTCCCATGGGTTTTGTGAGAAGAGCTACAAACAGGACATGGTGCAATGCTGAGCAAAGATAAAAGAGCTGAGGCAGACGTACCAGAAGGCAAGAGATGCAAACCATTACTCCGGTGCTGCGCCCAAGAGCTGCCACTTTTATCAGGAGCTGGACGCCATCCTCGGTGGTGATCCTACATCCACCACCAAGGACACTTCAGAGAGGCTGGAGGCTGCGGACAGTGGACCTAACCCCGAGGACAAAGTTGTGGATGAGGAGGTGGAGTTGGAGGACATTGTGGAGCCCACGAAAGGGTCATGCAGTCTTGTGGTGAGTCAGGAACTCTTTTCCACTCCGGAGGGGTCTAGCCCACCCCAGCACTACATATCCGGTCAGCACGATGCAGGAGAGGAGACCCCTGGTAAGTGATCTTTTTGAGTTGATGCTGCTTCATTATAGGATGTACAGCTGTCCTTTGTGCTGTATACTGTAGAAGCGGGTAAAGGGACAGCAGCAAGGAGCACTTCAAACATAGGCTGAGAAGGTGCAGAATGACTGTGAATTGTGCGTTTGGCAGATTAAAAAATCTGAATGAAGAAAACATTCCCATTGTCATAGTAGCCTGTTGCATGCTCCAAAATCTTTGTAAGGCTATGAATGAAAAGTTTCCCCGGGGTGGAGCACTGAGGAAGATCGCCTGGTTGCTGATTTTGTGCAGCCAGATACCAGAGCTATTAAAGGGGCATAATAGGGGGCAATTCAAATCAGGGAGGCGTTGAGGCAACATTTTGATAATGAGCTCCAGTAATGCATATTTCTATAAAGCAATCTGCATAAATTTCTTCATAAATTTCTGTTATCTTATTTTGCCTAAAACTTGTGATGATTCCAGAGTGGGATTTGTAGTAAGCGAATTATTAAAATGCACGTATGTTTTACTACCAGCAGCAATCACTACGTGTAGGACACAAATAAAGATTGGTTATCTTTCAGAGAGTTTGTTTTTATTAAACACCAGTTAACAAACATAAAAGAGTTGGAGTAGGGAGATAACAGGATTGGGCAGGGCAGGCTGTCATAGCTGTGCATAAATCCAGCTATCATTTTGGAAGCTGTCCTAAGGGGTGGAGTGAATGGGATACCGAGATTTCCAGGAAGTTACAAGGAATGTGCGGGAGGCGTTTGGGGAGGACATGGGAAACAGTTCTTTATTGGCTGCAAGAGGGGGCAAGCACGCATTTGTTCTGCCTGCAGTGTGACTAGGGACTTCAACATCTCTGTTTGCTCCTCCATCACTTTTATCATCTGCTCCTGAGCCTTCAGAATGTGCTCCACACTGTCCTTTCTGTCCCACCTTTCCATTTGTCTTAACTCCCTGTGTTCTCTTTTTTCTGACTCAGGAGGATTGGATCACCTCTCGGAACATGTCCTCCTTGCTCTGCCTTGGTCGCTTTCTCATCTAGTAGAGGCACTTCTCCGGTTTGTAGGGGGTTCCCCTGAAGGCCACATCTACAGTAACACAAGAAACAATACATAGAAGCATGATTGTTAGTTCACGCACAGCATTGAATCATTATAGTAAAATACACCTCTTAACGTACTAATCACTTTCTCACTGTCCCTTGGCATGCACACATCTCAGTGAACACCCTAAACATGGGGAGTTCGGCCCAGGTGAGGGGTGGGTGTTCAAGATGGGGCAAAGGATATAGGTGATGTTTTCAGAGGATCAGTGAAGGCGACAGGACAATATTGTAAATTCTACCACCATTTTCCACAGACAGCGGTCATTGAAGCCATCTCACTCCTGAGGGTCAGCAAGGATGAAAGGGTGCATCTCCTGCATGCATGCAGCTTCAGACCTGGTCCCTATGCTGCTCGCCTGTGTGCTGCTTTGGTCCCTGCACAAGTTTCTGAGTGCTTCCAGGAAAGTTTTCTAAAGATTTCTCTGGAGGAGTCCCGTGAAATCTCGGTGTGCATCAACACCCTGTTCTGTGCAGCTAAGTAGGGCAGCAGAGGAATGTGAAGCACACTGAAACACAGCTAGTCTTACACATTTCTCTCCCTTCACCCACTTCTACAGTATACAGAGCAAAGGACAGCTGTACATCCTATAACGAAGCAGCATCAACCCAAAAAGATCACTTACCAGGGGTCTCCTCTCCTGCATTATGCTCACCGGAGATGGAGTGCTGGGATGGACTAGACCCCTCCGGAGTGGAAAAGAGTTCCTGACTTGCTACACCACACGACCCTTTCACGGGTTCCACAACATCCTCCAACTCCACCTCCTCATCCACAACTTTGTTCTCGGGGTTAGGTCCACTGTCCGCCGCCTCCAGCCCCTCCGAAGTGTCCCTGGTGGTGCAGGTGGGATCACTGCAAAGGATGGCATCCAGCTCCTGAGAGAAGCAGCAGCTCTTGGGCACAGCACCAGAGCCATGGTTTGCCTCTCTTGCCTTCTGGTATGCCTGCCTCTGCTCCTTTATCTTCGCTCAGCACTGCACCGTGTCCCATTCGTAGCCCTTCTCATAAAACCCAAGTGAAATCTGCCAGTAGGTATCGAAGTTCCTATAACTGGAGCAAAGCTGGGACTGGACAGCCTAGTCTCCCCATATACTCAGCAGATCCAGCTGCTTCACAGTGGTCCAAGAGGGAGAGTGTTTGTTGCATGGAGCCGCCATGGTTAGCTGGGAAGATGCGATGTGAGTGCTCCACGCTGAGCAAACAGGAAGTGGAATTTCAAAAAGTCCCAGGGCTTTAAAGGGGGAAGGGGAAGGGTCGTCCACCTGATGCTTGTTTACCTGGCTGCAGGGCAGTGGAGTCTGAACTGCTGATCAGAGTGGTCAGGATGGGCATTGTGAGACACCTCCTGGAGACCACTTACTGTGACAAAACCAAGCGCGGTGTCTACACTGACACTTTGGCATTACTGGGATAGATTTACTTTCACCGTGGTGGGTGAAAATTATTTCCTCACTTCTAGATTTCCTCCAAGGGGATGGATTTATAAGCAGACTGGAGACTCATAACATTACTAGAAAAAAATAATTTAGATCTATATAAGAATCTTCAATATGGCATTGAGTTGGGTCAGACTCAATGACAATAAGTTTAGTTTCCCTGTACTTGGCTAATACATTCTTCCCACTAGATGGATACCTGAGAAAAAAATACTTTTGAATCCCCTTCAAAAATTCATAAGTTTACATATGCCTCTTCCCAATATTGGGTCAATCTTTTCTATTCCCCTCAAACAAAACTAAAATTACTGCCATATTCCTCCAGCCTACTCCAATGGGAAGGAAGTACAGTAGCAGCTTGCCTGCAATCCCTGTAAGCTGTCTTGGAAATTATTATATTCAACCTGAGCATAAAGAACAGCTGAGAGAGAACCTCTTCTCAGTGCACAGGAGCAGCAAAATAGGAAACATAGTGTTAGACTGTATGAGGAATGGAAGAGAAAATAATAATGCCATTATATAAATCAATGAGGCACCCTCTTTTCAAATAATGTGTTAAGTTGTTGTCACCTTATGTCAAAAATAATATCAAAGCAGAAAGAGAAGGGATTCAGAGATGGACAACCAAATACATTAGATGTATAGGAGGCTTTCTTTATCAGGAGTCACTGAAAAGACTGCGACTGTTTTAGTTTTTATGGGGAAAATAAACGAGAAGACTTGATTTCAGGAACGCATGACACAGTTCCACATGATAGTCTCATAAGCAAACTAGGGAAATGTGGTCTTGATGAAATTCTATAAAGTGGGTGCACAACTAGTTAAAAAAAAAACAGAGTAGTTCTCATGATTCGCTGTCAAACTGGGAGGACATATCCAGAGGGTTCCCACAAGGCTCTGTGCTGGGTCTGGTACTAGTCAATATTTTCATTAACGACCTGGACAATGGAACGGACAGCATGCTTATACATTTTGGAGATGACACCAAGCTGGGGGAGGTTGCTAGAGCACTTTGGAGGACAGGATTAGAATTCAAAATGACCTTGATAAATTGGAGAATTGATCTGAAATCCACAAGATGAAATTCAAAAGACAAATGCAAAGTGTTACGCTTGAAGGAAAAATCAAATGCACTACTACAAAATGGGAAATGGTTAGGCTGTAGCACTGTAGAAAAGGATCTAGACGTTACAATGTATCACAAATTTAATAGGAGGCAACAATATGATGCAGTGGCAAAAAAAGCAAAGTATTCTGGGGTGTATTAACAGCAGTGCTGTATGTAAGACACAGAAGGTAACCTCCCACTTTACTCGGCACCGGTAAGGCCTCAGTTACAGTGTTTTGGGGCACCACACTTTAAGGAAGATATGGACATACTGAAAAGAGTCCAGAGGAGAGCAACAAAAATGAAAAAAGGTTTAGAAAACTTGACCTGTGAGGAAAGGTTAAAAAAATTGGTCATGTTTAGTCCTGAGAAAAGGAGAGGACGACAACAACTTGAAAACAATCTTCGAATATGTCAAGGGCTGTTGTAAACAGGACTATGATCAATTGTTCTCCATGTCCCCTGAAGGTAGGACAAGAAGCAATGGGCTTAATCTGTAGCAAGGGAGATTTAGGTTAGATATTAGGAAAAACTCTAACCATACGGATGGTTAAGTACTGGAATAAGTTACCAAGGGATATTGTGAAATCCCCATCACTGGAGGTTTTTAAGAACAGGTTAGACAAACACCTGTCAGGGATGATCTAGGTATACTTGATCCAGCCTCAGCGTGGGGGGGGGGGGGAACTGGACTAGATGACCCCTCAAGGTCCTTTCCAGTCCTACATATTTCGATGATTCTGTGGTAGGCATATAAAAAAAATGTATAGAGAAGTTGCATTGGAAATCCCTCTTTACCTTTTCATTATATGAGAGCAAGAGCAAGGAAATATCAAATTAATTGAAAGACAACATGTTTAAAATTGATAAAAACTTTTTTTTTTTTAACAGAATGCATAATTATCCCATGGAACTCATTGCAACAAGACAGAGGCCGAGAGCTTAATAAGATTAAAAAATTATTAGCCATTTATATAAATAATCCATAGTTATACTAAATATGACAATTTTTAAAAACGATATAAACCCTCATGCTTCAGAGCATAAGCCAACCACTAACGGATAGGGGGAGGAAGAAACTTCAATAGGCACGTTATTCCATTAATTATCCACTAAGGGGTTTCTTGCACCTTTCTCTGAAACATCGGCTATTGGCAATTGCCAGACACAGGACACTGGACTAGAGAGACCACTATTTGACTTAGTATGGCAATGCCTGTGTTCCTATGAATATACTATTGTGGGGAAAAAATTAAAAGCCATTTGTTCATCCCAGTTCTCTCATTTCAACTGCTAGATGTTATAGCTCAGGTCATAGCTCTTTCAGTCTTTAGGTAAATATGGCAATGCCTATTGCCACCTACACAGTAAATGCAGTTGGCCCAATCTTTAGAACTTACATGTGACACTAAATAACTGAACAAAGCTGGGACCTCCAGAATAATTTTTTTAACAGTTTACTCTAGCACTATATAACAGGGATACATACATACCCAGGTTTGATTTAATACACTGCTTTCCTCCCCATCCCATTACCTGATTGTCGAATCCGTTGAAGGGTTTGCTGCACCAGAACCTCTGAACGAGGGACTATAACGATGAAGTCTACTTTGCTGAAGTGGCCCAGATCCAGGCTTTGATTGCCACTGTCTGCTATAGCACATACCTGGGACAAAAGCTTTCTGGCAACTGTAAGCTGTGGCTGATAAATTTGGAAGGTGGCAATATCCAAATCTAGTAAAAAAAAAAAAAAAAGCATCAAAATTTAAATTATTTTACACTGAACAGCAGCCTTCAAAATACTCTGGTTTACATCAAATAGATATACATCAAACAGAATAAATCCTAGATTTATGGTGAAACTGGTGTACATCACCATCACAGAATCTACTTTTCAGATCAAAATTTGGTTACATACAAGATACTCTCAGCAGGGTAGTGGCCATTTTTTCATTGCATGAAGTGATTTGAAGCTTTACAAGGCTGCAACTCAGTGAAACCTCAGTGCCTAACCTCAATGCCTGAATTGCAACCATTAAGGGAAGCAATGCATGTAGTTCTAACCTTCTCTTGCCACATACAGTTCCTTGAACATGCCAACACATGTGGAGCAACCATACACTGCTGAGACTGCTGTGCTCAGGCCCCATGGAATGACATCTACTGCTCTGCTGTGCCGACATTGAAACAATTCTCATTTACTGGGTGGCAAGCCAATTGGTGAGAACTTACCTGAAAAGTCAAACCATCATAGTTTCTACCTTCTCGGTTGTGTGACCATGACAGCATCAGACTGGCCACTTGTTTATGGAAATGGACTGGAATGAAAGGTTGAGTGAGAGACCAAAGACCCTCAGTCAAGAGGTGGAGCAGAAGTCCTGATTTTAAGGCAGCTTAGTCATGGATGTACATGGAAACCTTACGGAAGGAGTTGTGTCAAAGCTAGCTACGAAAACTTTGGGGCCTGGAATTATATCATTTAGAGAAATGTTTTCTCTAAGCATGTGTCAATGTTCACATCTGCCAAAGAGCAGGTACAGTCCTAAACTTAAAAATAGTTAGTGGGTATATTCTATGCACTTTTATATACACTTCGCTAGTCCTGAATAATTTAAACTCTTAACGTACTACTACCAAATTTTACCTTGTAGTAACATTTTAGTTATGGCTCTGTCTGTTTTCCTATTACAAAAACCAGTGCGGATGGATGGAAAACTTGGCTCAAAGATGTGCCTGGGAGAAAATTATTTAAAAAAACAAAAATAAAACCATTTAAAAAGATAATATATAGTAATAGTTTGTTTATTTTAAGCAATATACAACTAACATCTTTGTATTTTAAGTAACAATTTGAAGATATTTTGGGCCAAATGTTGAGTGCCAATTCTGCCATGCTTATGTTATTGATTTCCATGCAGCTACTTGTGGAGTAAGGCATTACACAACGTACGTAAGTGGGGCAGACTGGCCTCTCAGGTTTTATTCAGTCTTTACTAAATGAATTCTTTGTATCAGTATTCACTGCAGAGGATGTGAGGGAGATTCCCACACCTGAGCCTTTCTTTTTAGGTGACAAATCTCAGAACTGTTCCAGATTGAAGTGTCAGAGGAGGCTTGGGAACAAATTGATAACCTGAATAGTAATAAGTCACCAGGACCAGATGGTGTTCACCCAAGAGTTCAGAAGGAACTCAAATATGAAATTGCAAATTTATTAATTGTGGTATGCAACCTATCACTTAAATAAGTCTGTCTACCAGATGACTGGAGGATAGCTAATGTAATGCTGATTTTTAAAGAAGGCTCCCGAGGCAATACTGGCCAATTATCCTAACTTTAATACCAGGCAAATTAGCTGAAACTATAGTAAAGAAAAGAATTATCAAATACACATGAATATGATGTGTTGGGGAAGGGTCAACATAGCTTATGTAAAGGGAAATCATGCCTCACCAATCTATTAGAATTCTTTGAGGGAGTTAACAAGCAGGTGGATGAGGCTGATCCAGTTGAGTTAAGTCCAAAGCTGACTGCAAAGTGTTAAAAAAGGGATCTCACAAAACTGGGTGTCCGGGCAAGAAAACAGCAGATTAAATTAATGTTGATCAGTGCAAAGTAATGCACATTGGAAAACAATCTCAGCTATACATACAAAACTATGGGGTCTAAATTAGCTGTTACCACTCAAGAAAGATCTTGGAGTCATCATGCATAGTTCTTGAAAAAACCTGTTCTATGTGTGGTGGCAGTCAAAAAAGCAAACACACTATTAGCAACCATTAGGAAAGGGATATATAATAAGACAGAAAAAATCATAATGCCACTATATAAATCCATGGTATGCCCACACCTGGAATACTGCGTGCAGTTCTAGTCACCCCATCTCAAAAAAAAAATATAATAATTGGAAAAGGTACAGAGAAGGGCAACAAAAATTATTAGGGGGTGGTACAGCTTCCTTATGAAGACAGATTAAAAAGACTGGGACTGTTCATCTTGGAAAAGAGCTTACCAGTAAGGGATATGATAGAGATCTATAAAATCATGAATAGTGTAGAGAAAGTGAATTGGGAAGTGTTATTTATTCCTTTACATAACACAAGAACCAGTGGTCACCCAATGAAATTAATAGGCAGCAATCTTAAAAACAAACATAAGGAAGTACTTTTTCACACAACACACAGTCAACCTGTGGAATTTGTAGCAAGGGGATGTTATCCCTAAACTTCTCACTTCCAGAAGCTGGGACTAGACAAGAAGGGATGGATCACTTGATAATTGCACTGTGAAGAGTCTGGTACAGGCTACTGTTGGAAGTCAGGACACTGGGCTAGACAGACCATTCGTCTGACTCAGTATGGCCATTCTTATGTTCCTATATACTCAGGCAAATTCCCACTGCCTTCATTAAGAGTTCTGCCTGAGTAAAGGCTGAGTAAAAACTGAGAAAGGATTTGGCCCTAAATGTACAATTTAAAACCCAAAAATAAACTCTGAACAATTAGAAATAATCAGTTAACTAAATACTGAGATTTTAAAGTGGGAGGGAGGAAGAGGACCCCAGGTCCCACTGTCCACTGTTTATCCTTCTTTTCTCCCTCAGTTGGCGGCCCTTCGGGAGCTCTCTGAGAGCACCTGCCTGCGGGAAGGGGGTTTACTACTCCTCTTCCCTGTCCCTTGCAATAGAGGAGGATCTGGTTGACACAGCTGTCTCCTCCTCAGCTGGACTACCTCTGTTACCAGCAGTCACTGGGTGCGGCAGCCTTCTTCCTGTTCACCGCCCCTTCCTGGGGTAAATTCCCCCCTTTTAAGATCCTCTCCCTCTAGGCTGAACAAGCCTTGCAGGTGCATCTCATTAGTATCGAACTGGCCCAGAGGAGCTTGTTAGTCTCCTCCATACAATGTGAGGGTGTGTCCCTTCACCCATCCCACCCCTCAAGACAGAAAGGCTGTTCAGGGGTGGGTTGTCTCCACTCCTAATCTCCCATGAAAAGAAATCAGTGTTAGTATGGTCCTTTCCCGCCTGGTGTTGTACTTGGAAACTATAAGGTTATAGTGCAAGGTACCACTTCGTTATATAGGGGTTCATATCCCTCATGGTCTGGATCCAGTGTAGGGGTGTGTGATCAATGATCAGGGAAAAGGGTCTACCCAAAAGGTAATAGCTGTGGGCATCTACCATCCATTTGATAGCTAATGCTGCCTTTTCAATAATGGAGTATGACTTTCCCTAGCGGATAGCTTCCTGCTTAGGTATAGAACTGGGTGTTCTTCCCCTTGGAAGTCTTGCGAGAGGACGGTGCAGATGTCAGAAGCATCTGTGCATAATATAAATTCCAAAGAAAAATCATGGCTGAAGAGCATGGGTGCCTGGCAGAGTCATTTTTCAGTTCCCTGAACACTTCCTCATGCTTCTTATCCCAATGGATCTTCTTAGGGTTGCTGTTTTCTATGAGGTTCATTGGCGCAGGGGAGGCAGGGATTGAGGCAAAGCTGCGGATAAACCACCAGTAATATCCTGCCAGGCCAAGAAAACATCCGACTGCCTCTGTCTGGTGGACAGGACATGCTTTGAAGGCCTGCATCTTACTGACCACCAGCTTCACCAAGTTACCTCCTATGTGGCACCCCAAATAGGTTACTTTACTCATAGCCACCTTACATTTTGCTGAGTTGGCCAGAATTTCTGCCTCCTGTAGCGCTTTTAAACTCTGCTCTTAAATGCTGAAAGTGATCTTCCCCGGGAGGGACTGTAGACGACAATATCATCAATGTAGGCCACCGCATACTGATGGTAGGAGCTGGGGATCTTATTCATAAGTCATTGCAAGGTAGCGGCAGCTCCACGGAGGCCAAAAGGCATGGTCTTAAATTGGAAGTGCCCAAAATGGGTGGAGAAAGCAGTTTTCTCTTGCAAGGAAGGGGATAAGGGGATCAACAGTGCTCAGGTGCTTCGCCAGTCCCAGACATTCTACTAACTCGTCCATCCTTGGCATTGGGTAGGTGTTGAATTTTGTGATAGTACTGACCTTCCTGAAGTTGATGCTGAACTGAACCATACTGTCTGATTTGGGAACGAGAACTATGGGGCCCCTCCATTCACTTCTGGATTCTATAATCATCCCCATCTCCAGCATCGCTTGAACTTCCTCTCAGACCATATCTACATCTTTTGTGGCAATGGTCAAGGGTTCTCTCAAACTACCTGGCCTGCGGTAGTCTCTAGGTGATGTTGGACCAATCACATTCTCCATGGACAGTTGGAGAACACTGTTGCAAAGTCCCCGATTAGTTGGAGGAGTTGTTTCCTTTGTGCAGGGGACAGCAATTCACCCCCAGTATTGCTCCTGGAGCTTCATCACTGGGCACCTGGGGCCTCAATTCTGGCTCTGCTACAATAGGAGTTATCAGCAGGGCCTGCTGCGCCCTCCAAGGTTTGAGAAGGTTCACGTGGTAGACCTTGGTTTCCTTCCTCCACTCAGATAGTCTGATCTCAGTCTACAGGCCTTACCTACCTGACCACTTTGAATGGACCCTGCCATCAGGCTATTAATTTGGACTCAGATGTGGGCAGAAGTAGTAGAACATGGTCACCCAGCTGAAAAGTCCGTAGTCATGCCTTCCTATTGTAATTTTGTTCCTAGGTGTGCTAGGCCTTCCTCAAATTCTCCCTGGCGACCCCCCCACCCCGCCTATGTTTCCGAGTTGCACCCTTAACTGCAAGATATATTGGGTCGTACTTAAGGCCCCCATGTCTTCTTCCATCCTTCTCACAGCAAGTCCAAGATGCACCATGGTTGGCAACCATCGAGCAGTTCAAATGGGGAGAACCCCGTAGAGGCTTGTGGGACCTCCCTTATAGCAAACAGGAGTATTGGGAGTAGCCGGTCCCACTGCTTGGGGTTGTCATTGACAAAGCACTTCAACATCCCTTTCAGTGTCTTATTAAGCCACTCTATTAAACCATTGGTCTGTGGTGGTACACTGAGGTCTCCAAGGACTTGACCTTTAGGAAGGAGCATAATTCTTGTATCAGTTGGGAAGTGAATTTAGACCCTTGGTCTGTTAATATTTTGCAGGGAAGCCCTATGTGTGAGCAGAGCTTCGAGAGCCGTGGAGCTATAGCTGTCACTTTTGGGTAGTGGAGAGGAACAGCTTCCAGATACCTGGTTGCATCACAAGTATGTACAGATGCCCTGCTGCAGTTTTTTCTAGAGGTCCGACCATGTCCACCCCTATCCTTTCCAAGAGGGTCTCAATCAAGGGCAGAAGGACTAAGGGTGCCTTAGGGATCCCCCTGCTGCTGATTAGCTGACCTTCTGGGTAGGAGGAACAGCATTCTCTCACCTCATGGTGTGCACTTGGCCAATAGCATTGGGCTAATATGCAAGCCAACGTATTTTCTCATCCCAAGGGTCCTGCACAGGGGATATCATGCTCCAGCTGTACCACGGCCTGGTTGTACTGGCGTGGTACTAGCAGCTGGTTCCTCACCAACCCAGTTTGCTGAATCTTCTCGATTCGATACAAGCACCCCTTCTTGAGTGCAAAGTGTGGGTATCGTTCACCTCCCTGAGACTCTGTCACTTCTCCATTTATGGGGTCCAGTTGCTCACATGCACAGTTTAATATAGAGTTGTTCCTGCGTTTTAACAAAAAATTCCTGTCCCATAGGAGAGCTTCCAGGTCCTGATGGCCTGCCTCTTCCTCCCCTCTGGGGGTCTGAGGCTGTGTTGCTAAGGACATCCCTTCCCCGGGGTTGTCAGCGTCTCTAAGACTTTTTCCAGGCCTGGGCATATTCACATTCCATCAGCATTCACTCCCTCTTAATGTACCTTGTCTGTCCACAAGAATAGAATGTTAATGGGCTGGGTTGCCAGCCTGTTTCCTAGGTTTAGGGAAGCCTGCCTGCAGAGTGCTGGTTGGACCTCCATCTGTGAGCCATGCTTCAGTAGTCTAGGGTACCCCGTGATCCCTCTGGCAGCATTGCACTTGCACTCTGCCTCCTTTTCCCCAGGGCTGCCTTGGGCCTAAGTGGCAGTCTGTCCATCTGGGAGGACACCGTTAGGACTGACTCCCTGTGGTAGACGGCTGTGGGCTCTGGCTCACCTCCCTCCCACGTCCCTTGCCCTGCTGACGTCCAGGTTGATTCTGCCTTTAGTGACCCTTCAGCTTCTACGAAGTCCTTCATTAACCTGACTGCTTTTGATAGCGTCCCTGAGTGACGCTGTAGTACCCACTCCCTGTCCCCCATGGGCAATAATCTTTATAAACTCTTGCGTTACAATGGCCTCAGCTACTTAGGTCCCTGAGTATTCCTCTGGGTGTAGCCACTTCCAGCAGTGTTCTTTCAGCTGTTGTGCTACTATTCAGGATCACGCCCCCTTGGGGTATCTCTTGTCCATAAACCACTGGCAGTGGGTCTCTTCTGAAATATCCAAATAGTCCAAGATGGTGGACTTCACTTGCTTGTTATCTTTCACCCACTCCAAATCCAGATTACAGGAGGTGGACTGTGCCAGACCCATCAAGTAAGGGGCCAGGATTGGAGCAGATCGTTCTAGAGGACACTGGGCTTCCAGTGCCACCCTCTCAAACGTGACTAAAAAGGCTTCAAGGTCGTCTTCCATCCCCATTTTGGTGAGCTTTTCTGGTGCAGGTGAAAGAACCCCTTCAGTGGAAGCGTGACGCTCCCATCTCCCCTTGTGGACATAGGGTTGGTACTATCTGCTGTAACATTTCCTTTGGGAACTCTTGCTGCTGGGTGATCAGTTGCCTCAGCAGGTATTGTTTTGGGTGGCTTTAACCTGCTGCTGGGCGATCCACTGTTGAAGCAACTGCTGTTGTTGGGTACCTTGCTACTGCCTCTCCGCGACCCACTTATACTATGCTCCAGTTCCAATGTGTGTGGAGCAGCTGAGCTCAAACACCTCAAAGCTCCCCCCTTTTTTTTGACCCCTTGTATCAGGCATAGTTTACCCATGTTCTCCCCCCCAGGTCTCACTGTCGTTTGTTCACCCTCTCTTCTCCCCCAGTTGGTGACCCTTGGGGAAGCTGTCTGAGGGCAACTGCCCACGGGCAGGGGATTGGCTCCTCCTCTTCCCTTCCTCTTGCAAGAGGAGGAGGATCTGGCTGGCATGAGGACCAGTCTTTCAAGCAGCCCCTAGAGATACAGGGGTAAGGGCTCAGTCTCTCAGAGTTTATTGCCCCTTTGTGGGGTTTACCTTCTTCCCCTCTTCCTAGGGCATGTTGCTTTGTTGTTAGTGCATCTCATGGCTGTCTCTGTGGTGCATCTCATGACTGTCTTCTCCTCAGCTAAACTATCTCTGTTACCAGCAGTCTCTGGGTGGAGGAGCCTTCTTCCTGTGGTAAGTTTCCCCCCTTTTAAGCTCCTCCCTCTCCAGGCTGAACAACCCTTGCAGGTGCATCTTATTAGCTTGAAACAGGCCCAGAGGAGCTCGCTAGCTTCCTCCATACCAGTGTAAGGGTGTGTCCCTTCAAAAAAGCAAGTTACTGCACACGAACAGTAACCACAAATAAGAATTGGCCCAAAACTTTGTTCATTCTTCAAATAAAACCCAAGCTGAACTTTTAAGGTATTGTCTTCACTAGACAGCCTACTTTTTAACTTGAACTGCTGTCCTCTGCTCAAGCTACAAACTGCTTTGTCTTCAGTAGGATTTTACCTTGTTAGCTTGCTTGAGTTATGAACACACCCTTTTTTCCCAGTGAAGGCAAGACCTCACCAAGGTTTCAAATTTATCCATCACTTGCCTTATTACTAGCCCCAAAGGAATCTCAGAACTCATAGAAAATCAGTTTTACTTATTTTGCCAATACTATTATATAAAAACGAATGTTGAATGGTAATGTTCTGAAAAGGTAAGAGGTAATTAAATTCAACATTAAGACAGGGAGTCCATCCTCAGCTCATCCATTGTGACTGTATATTACATATCACACTGAACAATATAATTAAATAATAGTGGTATTTGTACTTCTAGAGCACTTTTGATACAAGAAACTTAAAGCACTTTCAAACACTGATTAAGCCGCATAGCACCTGTGTGTGGTAGGTATAATCAGCATTTTACACATATGGAAACTGAGGTGTATCATGGCTAAGTTGGCTAAGACACTTGCACAAGGTCACATAAGCAGTCTAGACACAATCAGAAACAGAACACAGATCTCTTGTGCTTTAAGCTCAAGACCATACTTCCTCTCCAGGCGTAACAGGGTCAGTCCAGAGAGTCAGCCATAAATGGCAATTTCTGTATGCTCCAGTTAGTTTGTAGCACAAACTTAGAGCAAAAAATATTTCAGCTTGAGAACTGTCAAAGGTAGAAAGAGGAAGCTTTTTGTGCTGTAGTAAAGTTATTATGAAAGAACCTTGGCCAAGATTATTGCTGCTGTTTTCTTTTTGTTTTCAGCCTGTGATATTAACAATTTTGGCCTGGCTGAACGGTGTCCTCAGACTACTTTGTGGCACATGCATTTTGTGAAATCCAGCAAAGAAAAACATTACCCGAGTCTTGTGCTGAAACCATGGTAGCTGCCTCCTGAGATGACACACATTCACTAACATCTCCATTAAAAGGGATTACAACATTGTCCCCTCGTTGCTGCTGCATTTTCTCTAGCAATTTGTCCAAATCATCACCTATTTAAGAATTTAAAAAATAAAATATGTCTGGAAGGAATTAAAGATAAGTGATGAAAATCTTTATAACACATGTTCCAATATGTCACATTGACTATCCTCAGTTTTTCTAGTGAATGGGCATTTGTATAAAGTTCAACACGAAAAGAAAACCACAGTTGGATGTTTCATATTTGCTCCTTTACAGCCTGCAGTAAAATTTGATGATCGCAAAGGAACAAATACCCTGAAAATATGTTGACTGATTAGCACACAGAAGCTGCAAGCAACTATGGATGCCCCACAACCAGATTCAGCCTATGAAGTGGTTAAAATAGATTGTAACAGGATGGGGAGCTCTCGCTGCCCAGCCAAGGAAGAGAGAAAGAACATGCCTTCATGCTCACTACACCAAGGCAGTGAGAGAAGGAGAGCTCTTCCTCGGCTTTTAATAGAGGATGGGGAGCTGCATTTTGCTCCCTGCGCCTTACATTAACCCCTGAATAGAAGAAGATGCACAAAAGAATCAGGAGATTCATCCGTTAGTAGAAACTTCAGATCCTTAAACTCACTCACCCAAAGACGTGTTTTTGAAATGTGATGCCAAGAAACTAACTTTTCCTGTGATGAGCTCATAACTGATCTCTTTTAAAAACTCACTGGTTGTCAGCATGCCTTCTGCCAGTGCTCTAGACTGATACTGACCTAGAGAACAGAAAGGACAGATCGAGGTTAAATACAGTGCATTCTCATAATAAACTCCCCAGTACGTAATGGCCTTATGGAAGTGACATGCTCTACTAATTTTCAGCGTTGGATCTCTCCTGCCTTTTGCAGAAGAGACTGGGGGGTATCAACAAGAAACACAGTCAAGTCTATTCTGATAGGACACAGGAGAATATATTCTGTCATTTTAGCACATTCTTTGCAAGCTACTGTTCACAGACATGTGGGTCCATGAGCTATTCTGTACCAAAAGGAGGTATACAGTATAAGAACTTGCTCCTCAGAAGGGATGGAAAATTCTGGTAAAATGTGAAGAGGAAGTTGTCCACCAGAGTGAAAAAAATGGGACAAGACTAATTTGTTTACATAAGAAAGGGAGGAGTGTAGTCACAAATTCATCTTTCAGGCATACACATACACATGTGCACACAACTTTATTATAAAAGCCTGTTGTGGAAAAAACAGCCTGGCAGAAACAGTGCCCTATATTTTATATTCTTATGCAAAATAATTGTAGTCTAGTCATTTGGATCAGGTGGTCAGCATTGCAATGTAAAAATAGTACAGTTGCCATGTAAACTAGGGAAAGATATGCACACTATTTTGCATAAGGGACATTTTGGGCCCATTCCCCAAGGCAGCCATGCAGAAGAGCAAGGTTTCAGGTATCCCAAAGCACAAGGACCCTGTAAGGCTAGTGAATCTGCTTCAGGGAGGAGCTGCTGGAAATCATGCAGCTATTCTTCCCTCGCCAACCAATGTCCCTGTAGACACTACTACACAAAGTCCTAGTGGAATAAAAGGAGAAAGAGAAATATTATTGCACAAGTGTAAAAGGGGAACAAAAACTATTAAGGAGAGGTTAAAGATGAACCACTTGATCAAAATGCATAATGCGACTGCACATGTAACTGCATCATATTGTAAAGTTACTCACCTAAGACTACTACACAGAACTCATTTCCTCTATTCTTTGATGCACAGATTGCAACAACATAATCTGGTAGCCTTTGCTGATGTTTCATTTCATTGAGAGATCTCAGAGTTTCTGAAATGCCTTCAGCCAGAGAATTCTGGGTAACAACCACATGCACCAGGTCCTGAGATACACTGGTGATTAACCTAGCAAGCCAAGGGAGTTGACCTGGTGACACTGAGATACACTGACCACTCATTTGCAAGGATCGCTCTCTCAGTGTGAACTCCTGCATAGCTTTCAGCATGATCTGTTCAAATTCCTCCCTGAGAGGTATCTGGTCAGGACCTACATTAAAAAATAACATCATCTGTCATCAAAAAGTTGTCACACCAAGATCAATCATTTGCTCATCTAGTTACGACATTCTTTTAACATTATATAGCATTTTTCACATTTTTTAAATGGATACTTACCAGTGTGAGCATATTCTCATCTCTTCATTGTAGAAGCCATTTTGTTTTTTAGATAACAAATATGGCATCTCCTCCCCAGCTTCTTTGCCCTCAATAATCAGAAAACTGTAAACTAGATACATCTAGCCTCCAGGCATTCAGAGATCAAAAATCTCAGTGCTCACTTTCAAACCTTAATCATGACTATGCAACTTGCCAAAGATACCAGAAAGTCCAGCATTCTGCTTTTTCCCCAGTATTTCTACAAGTAAACTGACCATGTATACTTGATTCTGATTTTTTCAATAATGTAATGTAACAAAACTTCAGACTTCTAATCTTAAGAGCTGTATATATAATGCTGGAACTTGTCTGTTGGACTTTCAAAATCTATGTCATGAGTTTGAACTGCTGAGTTTGAGGTATAAGGCTTTATATCTCAGTATTGATCCCTACAGTTACCCACTTTTATTAACATTTGCCTTACTAAAATAAATCTAATGAGCACTTTCCAAGGACAGAATCATAGAATATCAGGGTTGGAAGGGATCTCAGGAGGTCATCTAGTCCAACCCCCTGCTCAAAGCAGGACCAATCCCCATCTAAATCATCCCAGCCAGGGCTTTGTCAAGACTGACCTTAAAAACCTCTAAGGAGGGAGATTCCACCACCTCCCTAGATAACCCATTCCACTACTTCACCACCCTCCAAGTGAACAGGTTTTTCCTAATATCCAACCTAAACCTCTCCCACTGCAACTTGAGACCACTACTCCTTGTTCTGTCACCTGCTACCACTGAGAACAGTCTAGATCCATCCTCTCTGGAACCCGCTTTCAGGTAATTGAAAGCAGCTATAAAATCCCCCCTCATTCTTCTCTTCTGCAGACTAAATAATCCCAGTTCCCTCAGCCTCTCCTCATAAGGCATGTGTTCCAGACCCCTAATCATTTTTGTTGCCCTCCACTGGACTCTTTCCAATTTTTCCACATCCTTCTTGTAGTGTGGGGCCCAAAACTGGACACAGTCCTCCATATGAGACCTCACCAATGACGAATAGAGGGGAAGGATCACGTCCCTCAATCTGCTGGCAATGCTCCTACTTATACAGCCCAAAATGCCATTAGCCTTCTTGGCAACAAAGGCACACTGTTGACAACAAGGGCACACTCATATCCAGCTTCTCAACCACTGTAACCCCTAGAATTGGCAAATATCCTAGAACTGGCAAAACAATATTCATAAACGTAGAACATGAAATAGCCATACTGTGCCACAATTCCTCCCCAGTGACACAGGAGTGAGATTCACAGATATAGATTTGGTATTTCATCATTTTGACCTTCAATACCAAAGAGCAGCCATTAGACAACAAAAATATATAAAATGTCGAATTTCACTTTATGGTTATTTGAAGGCAAAAAATCCTCGGGTGAGGTGGGAAGAGGAAAGGAAATGGAATGTTTTTCTGAGAAGTGGAGAAAGGAATTGTTAAGAGTCAATTGCAAAAATCTGGAAACAGTTTGTCATGACAAAAGCCTACAACCAGTCTACTATCATCCGATGAAGTGAGCTGCAGCTGTAGCTCACGAAAGCTTATGCTCAAATAAATTAGTTAGTCTCTAAGGTGCCACAAGTACTCCTTTTCTTTCTACCATCACTGCTATCCAATACATATATGTGCACACCACATTAATATTGTATTATATCCAGCATGTAGGCAGTTATATTAACTGAGTTATCTTCTGTATTCCCCCTTTTGGTAGATCTATGTTTATACCTTCCCTTCAGAACTGACTCAGTTTCTGAGATATACCAAAGTATTACATCTCAGATCTTTGAAGAGCTGGTTTAGGGGGAAATAACTGGTAATAATCTGCTGAAAAAATTGTTGAACTGGCAGGGGGGAAGAAGAAAGGGAATGATCACCATAATAACTCCTGGGGGAATTCTGAACCAAAAAATTAAAAATTCTGCACACAATATTTTAAAATTCTGCAATATTCTGCATATTTTATTTGTAAAAATAATGCAATATAATTACTCTTGTTTCAATTATTTCAGTAATTTATTTAAACTACAATACAATGGATGGAGAATCCAAACCCTCTTGCCTAATAGTAACATAGCTAGGTTTGACCCTTTATTTCTAGTTATTAGTCAACAAATATATGCAGCCATATGCTCAGTGTTACATCATAGGCAACTGAAGACCAAATGAGGGTTTGGGAATCACACACTCAATTTATATTGGCTACTGACCATCTCCAGAAAGGTCAGTAGGAAACAGTTCATGGCGCACATTTTCATAGGAATTTTTTTTTCAGTCCAAAATTTTAGACCAGTTCTAATTACTAAAGCACCGTAAGCATTTATAAGGCCATACTGTCCTTTACACCACTCTGGCAGTGTAAAGGAGTCTTAAAACTTTTACACCTGTTTTATACTCCTGGGGGAATTCACAAAGACAATAGGAACAGTTCACTAAGCAGGCAGGCTGCTACATTCTGCTCTCAGGGAAACAGAGCCTGCCCTATGCTTACCTCCTCAGAAACATCCAAAGCCCTTCCCCTCCATGGAAAGTTGCCACAAAAGTGAGTAATAGGGTCAGAACGTATGTCTTTCTCTGTTACATGACTGCCCAGCCTCACCCGCCCCCTCACAGTGATTTACATCTCTACCAGCTGCTCCAGGTGCCCAAACAAACCTGCCTGCACTGCCGGGGATCTTCGCGTGCCTTTTCCTTTGCTTCCCTGTCAGAAGTCATTTTTCTGTGGGGAAGCAATGAAATCTGTGGGGTACATGAATTCTGTGCAAGTGTAGTGACACAGAATTCCCTCAGGAGTACATAATGAGAGACTACATAACATCTGCAACATACTACAGAAAAAAACCTAAAACTATCCAGATACAAAAGCAAGACAGGCTGAAGGAGATCAGTTAGGTAGGACACAAACTTTGGAGGGCAAAGGAGTTCAAGCAAACCCAAGAAAGGTGGAAATAATTATATAAATGGAAAGACCCCAAAGTAAGGAGGCCTTACTGAGATTCGAAGTGATGTTAATATACCCTATCAAATTCATCCCCAATTTGCCATATGTTAAGTATTCCACTTAGAATGCTGCTTAAGAACAAGACAGAACTGCACTTGAAAGATTAAGAGAAAAACTTTTCAGAATTAAATACATTGTCAAAGAGGCACCAATATGGAAATATTTGCAGATTAACAAAGAGCCTGTTATCACAACTGATGTGTGATGGTCTCTAGGCCATATTTCTTCATGGTGATAATCTAGTGGCACATACTTCCAAAGCACTGATCAATATTCAACAGAACTATGATCAGATGGAAAAACAAATGTTAGATATTGATTTTGTTTGTGAACATCTTTGTGAATATGTTTGTGCATAAAAAATTGTCAAGGTAAAAACAGATGAGAGGTTGGAAGCCTCAGTACAGAAACCACTGTGCAAGACACCATTTAAACTTCAGAAAATGATAATGAAATTTTAAAAATGCACATTAATTGTGAAATTCAAATTTGGTTAGGAGCTTCTTAATGTGGACATGCTTTCAAGAGTACCTGTAACTGAAGAAAGCAGGGAGCAGCAGAAAGAGGGATTTGAAGTAAATTGATTCAAGTGCTACCAATTTCTGAAACAAGTTTGGCAAGCACAGGTGAGAAACACAAAACAATTGAACCAAACAGCTTGAGAGAATAATTCTAAACATGTGGCCAGCAAAAAAAAGCCAGGTATATCTCCTAGAATTAAAAAAAACCCACACACAATTTATTGGGATTAAAGAGATTAAATTGCTACATATGGTGAGATTCTGTTCAAAGGGCATTGTATCATAATACCACAAAACATGAGGTTGGAAATAGTAAGTAAGTATAACCCACAGTGCCCATCTGGGTATTCTATGGTGTAATAAAAGAGTTCAAGGTGCCCCACACTTGTCACCCATGAATGCTGACATCAAAGACAAGGTATCCAAATGTGAAGTCTGTAATATATACTTCAAAAAGAATGCAAAGGAACCACTGAAACCACACAGGTTTCCTGATCACTTTTGGTCTGGAAAGATTACAACTTAACAGATTACTGCTCAGTTTTTTTTTAAATTGAGGTATTGCACAATTGCATATATATTGCAATATAACAACTCACTGTAAATTTCAGTTTTCTATAGATGAAACAACAACCGAAACTGTCCCACAACCACAAATGGATCAGTTTTGCAATACTCTTTGTGGTATCAGTTCAGGCACATTATATAAAGCCTTTCCTATGCACAGTCAAATGAGTTAGCAGAAAAATCAGCATAAAGAGCAGACAACTTGATTAAAAAAACCCTGAGGAGTCCAGCAGGCCGCAGCATATTACCACACAACTCACAATATTCTTTTTGGGTCCCCCATTCAGAGAGATTCATAGGCAATAGGGCAAAAACCATAGTGACAATGCCTAACAAGTTTCTTGAGCCAAAGGCAATTAATTCTGAAGTAATAATAGAAGAGTTACTGGAACAGAAGAAATGTTATGATAAGAATGTCAAACAATTAACCACCAATGCTAATAAGAGAGACTGTTAGATGGCAACCTGCCAAAGTACCATCTGCACCAAGGTAATGAACCATAAATCACCCCAAGCATCAATAAAGAGGAACAGGAACCCTAAACAAAACCACGGGAGACACTGGCTCTGTTTTTTCTAAGGACATCAAAAATGCTAAGACAGTACTCCTGTGCTGATCCAAGAAACACATGCCTGCCGAGTTAGTGACAATGAAAAACACCAGGAGTAGTAAACACAAGAGAGGTTATTTTACTTCTTTATTTGGCACTAGTGTAACTGCTGCTGGAATAGCGTGTTCAGTTCTGGTGTCTACAATTCAAGAAGGATGTTGATAAATTAGAGCAGGTTCAGAGAAGAGCCACAATGATTAAAGGGTTAGAAAGCATGCCTTATAGTGACAGATTCAAGGAGCTCAATCTATTTAGCTTAACAAAGAGAAAGTTAAGAGGTGGACTTCATAACAGCCTACACGTACCTACATGGGAAACAAATATTCAATAATGGGCTCTTCAGTCTAGCAGAGACTGGTACAACATAATTCAATGGCTGGAAGTTGAAGCTAGACAAATTCAGACTGGAAATAAGGCGTAAATTTTTAAGTGAGAGTAATTAACAGTCCAAGTCAACATATCCATAAATGATCTGGAAAAAAGAGTAAACAGTGAAGTGGCAAAATTTGCACCTGATACAAAACTACTCATGAATAGTTAAGTCCCAGGCAGACTGTGAAGAGCTACATTAGAATCTCTCAAAACTGGGTGACTGGGCAACAAAATGGCAGATGAAATTCAATGTTGATAAATGCAAAGTAATGCACATTGGAAAACATAATCCCAACTATACATATAAAATGATGGGGTCTAAATTAGCTGTTACCACTCAGGAAAGAGATCTTGTGGACCGTTGTGGATAGTTCTCGGAAAACTATCAAAAAACAGTCAAAAAACTAACAGAATGTTGGGAATCATTAAGAAAGGGATAAATAAGACAGAAAATATATTGCCTCTATATAAATCCATGGTACACCCACATCTTAAATACTGCGTGCAGATGCAGTTGCCCCATCTCAAAAAAGATTTATTGGAATTGGAAAAGGTTAAAAAAAGAGCAACACAAATGATTAGGGGTATGGAATGACTGTCATATGAGGAGAGATAAATAAGACTGGGACTTTTCATCTCGGAAAAGAGACGAGTAAGGGGTGATATGATAGAGGTCTATAAAATCACGACTGGTGTGGAGAAAGTAAATAAGGAAGTGTTATTTACTCCTTCTCGTAACACAAGAACTTGAGGTCACCAAATGCCATTAATAGGTAGCAGGTTTAAAAGAAACAAAAGGAAGTATTTTTTCACACAACACACAGTCAACCTGTGGAACTCCTTGCCAGATGTTGTGAAGTCCAAGACTATAATAGGGTTCAAAAAAGAATTAGATAAATACATGGAGGATAGGTCGATCAATGGATATTAGCCAGAATGGGCAGGGATGGTGTCCTAGCCTCTGTTTGCCAGAAGCTGGGTTTGGGCAACCAGGGATGGATCACTTGATGATTACCTGTTCTGTTCATTGCCTCTGGGGCACCTGGCATTGGCCACAGTCAGAAGACAGGATACTGGACTAGATGGATCTTTTGGTCTGACCCAGTATGGCCATTCTTATGTTCTTAATTAATCATTGGAAGAACTTACCAAGTAGATTCTAAAAGAGCTGCTCTAGGAATTATTCTGGGGAAGTTCTATGGCCTGTGCTATACAGGAAGTCAGACCAGATGATCACAATGGTCCCTTCTGGCCTTGGAATCTATGACTCTATGAAAGCTCCAGGTGGTGGATCCTGGGTAATTATTCTAAGAATAAGAAGTGGCAATGTGATCAGAAATCCATCAAGATTCAGAGATAGTTGTTAGCAGTAGAACTGCGCAAAAAATGTTCTGTACCAATAACAAGCCAATACAACTAAGGCAGTCTCTGGATGTAGCATTCTTCTATCTACTTCCCAGACCTCTCTGCTTCTTACTCTTTTGAAATCAATTTGCTCTAGATGAAACTATGAACATTCTCAATGAAATCACCTTTTTTTGAACACTTTTCAAGGACCCAGTAAAAAAAAAAAAAAAGATTTTACCAGTGGTCCAAAATTTTCCTTATCGTTAATTCCTGATATCAAAAAAGGGAAAATTCCACATTACTTTTTATAGGAAAATCCTACAGAATTTAGAAGGGAAGCATCCAATAGAGCTGTAAGAAAATTATGCTAAAAGTATTCATAATTTAATTGAAAACAATAGTCTTTTTTTGTATAGCAGTGAGAGAATTTTCTATCAAGCTCTATAAGATGGTTCAAAACATCTATGGAAAGGTTATCTTTTTCTACTGGTTTTTTGGATAAGGAAAGAAGCCCCAGGAAGAGGCATGCTGGGGGAAACATTTATCTAGTGTAGAAAATGCAATGCATCTCTCTTACAAAATCACCATGCACCTCACTGTGCTTGGCAGTCTCTGTTCAAGGGTGACCAAGGACTAAAATGAAAGGGAAGATGCAGGTCAAGACTGACACAGCTGTGGGAGAAGGCTTACACAGCACTTGCCCACGCTATTCTCTATGCCTTTAATATCTTACGTTTATGTTAACTACATTTTACACTAATGTAGGGAAAGTGGCTATCCACAAAGGGTTAGAAAATCTGCAACTCACATGACTACCATAAATTCTGTCTAGAGCACATATTAAATACATTTAAGAAAACAAGAATTTGTTGTGTACTAAATAAATTGCTTTAGTTTGCACAACAGAAGTAGTTTTCATGCAAATGTTGCAGTCCCCAAAACAATGGTGACAACACATCTGTAAGCATCTGTCATGAAACTCTGAATGAAAAAAGGACTGGGTGCTCTTAGAAACGGTTGTGAAAACAGGTGGTTTGATTCCCTAAGCAAATGAAGTATTTGCAATGCAGAATTATATTTGATTTTCACAAAGGTGACCTTGGTCACAGGGAGGACAGAGAACAATATCACCCTTCAAATTCACCTCCTTTTCAAGCAGATTTACAAAATAGCACTGGCACTGACTCTAGATAGAGACTAGGCATCTCTTCGATCTGCTAGACAGACAGAAAACTGGCTACCAGCAAGAGGTAGGACATACTGGAGATGAAGGGAGAAAACAAAAGTCGTAAACAATAAAAACTGGAATGAATATGAGAAATGGCTTACCTAATCGGACAAGATACTGTATCGTTAAAAGAATCATGTTCTCTACACTTAGTAACTGACCGCCAGTCAATCCCAAAAGATCCAAATCCTTGTTCTCCAGCTGTGGAATCTTGTAGCAATTCACCAGCAAGGGACTTACTACAATATCACCAACATTGCCATAGAAATAGGGTAAAGTGCCATAACCTTCAAAAACAAAAATAAAAATACTCAAAACAAACTATTACACAAAATCTTGCAACAGTTATGTTCCCTAACTTCTGCCTAATGCTACATAGCAAAAGATGGGAGGACAGTGACCAAACTGACATTATTACTGTCTACAGAAGAAATCAAGTATGCCAATAGTGTATTACCCTGTATATGTCAATATCGATTTACCAGAAGTTACTGTGATGGTCTGCCCAGCAGCAAGATAGTAATTATTTATTCAAAGACAAATATCAAAGTAATCCGTTCAGTTATTACCATGACCTTTAAATGCATAAAGCTCACATTACCAATAATTTAGCGTGCAAAATCTGCAGAACTGCAGTACAGAAATCTTAACCTGATAAAAGCAGCACAAACTGAATCAAATGTGCTTCAGACACTGCTGTACTGTGTACTGTTTTGATGAGCATCTTAAAATTTAAATGCAGATAGAAAGTTTTATTTTCATGAATGGTTTCACTAAGACATCAATTAATAACAGAATCTTTCTGGTAAGGATAAGAATGACAGAGATAGAAACAGACTACTTTTTTCTCATGTAATTTTTTCAAGTACATCTGGTACTATACTACCAATAGGACACTTTTTCTCCAGGGACACCAACATTGGTCCCACCGGAGGACTGCACTGCCAACTTGCCAGGACCCTCATCTTTCATAAGGAAATGCAGTTATGGAAATTATAGAACTGTATGCTAAGGCCTAGGCTTTCTCTAGGCTGAACTTCCATAAAATAAAAAAAATACAAATTAACTGTAATCCTAACCTTGCAATCTTTATTCACGTAGGTAGCCCCATTAACTCGAGAGGAACTATGTATAAAGACCAGCTGTGTGAGTAGGGATTTAGAGCAATTTTCCACTACTTAATTTATGATAATTAATTCCAGGGGTCATATGGGTAAAAATGGTTCCCTAATATGCAGGGTGCTTTATAAAAAGGGGTAATATTGCACTGAATTGAACAATGATGGAATTACCCCTTCAAATAGTGGCACAACTCCCCAATTTGAGTAATTTTCTTTAATTATTATTATTTTGCAGTAACACACCTCAAAGGGACACTTTCACATTAAAAGTCATATTTTTAATGTAACAGCAATGTCCTTACACATAGTATATTACTAACACCACACTGTATACAGGTGAAATATTTTAATATTCTAATTTATATTTTATTATTCATGCTGGCTGCTTACTTTTTCCATTTCTCGTTGTTTAGACACGGGGGGGAGGTTGTGGGAGGGGAAAGCTAGTCAGTTTTGATTGGTCAGTTCAACATCAATTTCACTTTCTCGGTTTCAGGCAGTAGCACAGGGCTATAAGGTTTGGTTGTAAACACAGTAGAGGAATGTTTATTTGTCTTGGAAAACTGTTTGTATTGGAAAGTTGTTTTAATTCCAAGGAAATAAGCCTATTCTTAGATTTTATACAAGCCTTGTTTATACAAAACCCAAATTTGAGGTCTAATCTGATCTGGCCAGGACCCTTTTGTATGTCAGGTCTTGGCAAAAATCACCCAACTTCTCATCGTAAATATTGCACAATTAACACAAGAGGCTGCTGAAAGTCTTACAAAATACAGTGACCTTCAGTTGTGCTTACGGGCTGATCACAAAAGTGAATTTCATTACCTCAAAAAACCTCAAATCTTTTGAACATGCAGTTATTCAAGAGGTACAGTGTTGCTTATCACAATGTGAAGCTTACCTATAAGAATCACTGGTCTGATTCCTGAGTTATTCAGCAGGTTTTCAGGAACTATTACAGTCTCCCCTGCAGGGATGGGCTGAGGCTGTAAAATTCCAGTTAACATGGATTGAGGAACTGGGACTGACAAAAGGGGCTCTATAAAATAAAGAAAGAAAAACTTTCATTACCAAAAGGCTCATACTGTGATTTGGCCCTATGAACAAATAAACACTCCTGCAAATCACTAACTGCAATAAAATTCAAAATACCTTTGCATTTCCTATTACAGTTTTAAGGAATTTAAATTAAGACCCAATATCCTTCCCTGGCCCCACCACTAAAATAAAGCTTTTCTCTAACTACTGTATTGTTTCGGTGAGAGGGAGAGGAAAAATCCAGGTTTGAATATGCATCTTCTAACAAAGCCAAGTACTAGGAAAAGTGTTCACACAGGTCACTTTTCAATGCTACCTGTCAGCACAAAGAAGGAAGAGACCTCCCTAACTTCTGACCTACACTATGTAGACTAAAATCTCAAAGCTGTTTGCATACCACTTTATACTATTCTGAAGCTATAGAAAGATGAAAACTACACTTCACTCATGAAGGAGCAACAGCAGCTTTGAAAACAGGAAAAGAAAGCACAATGCCTCAGTATTATAATCTGTCAGTATAATACATACTTCATAGGGATATTATGAGACTTCCTTAAATTGTTCATAAAGAATTTTGCAATCCTCTGATGAAAGGTGTTAAAGAAATTCAACTTTTTTTAATTGTGGGAACTTTTCCGTTTCTAGAAGTTTGTTTAATTCAGAACTTTCTCTCTGGAATGCAACATGGGCATGCAATAGATCTATGCAAGTAAACTGACAACAACAACAACAAAAGAGAAGATGGCTTCTGACCCCACATGCAACTGGTTTGAAAACTTCCATGTTTAAATGATAATTTAAAAATGTTGTTCAAGTGTTTTGTCAGTAAAAGTGTATTCACAGTTACCACAAAAGGACGGAGTGGTCGAGTGAGAGGGCATGAGTCTGGGAGTCAAGAGATCAGGGTTCTAACTTTCTGTATTACCTTCAGCAAGTCATTTAAGACAAGGTCTTCGGAAGTGGCTACTGATTTTGAGTGCATGTAGGCACACAGAGGGCCACGCTTTCAGAAGTGCTGAGCTCTCCCCCTGTGGATGCTTAACCTCTCTGAAAGTCAGGCCCAAGGTATCCCAAACTGAACACCCAGAAATTGAGGCACCCAAAAGTCATTGGCAGTTCTAAAAATGTGGGGCTTAACTTCTTGTCTCAGTTTCCCTTTCTGTAAAATGGGGATAAATGATGCTTACTTTGCTTTGCAAAACACCTTGACTGCTATAGCTTAAAAGTATTATTGCGGTAAGTAGTTATATGATTTAAATTACCACTTTAGAATATATAAGTAGTTAATATACCTTTTTATTTAACCCTAACTCTTATCTCAATATGGATGCCAACATTACATGGTCTTGATGGAGTCCTAAGGATTCTCAATCCCCTCACTTTCAATGCCCAATATCATGGTGGTCATCCTTTGAGAGCTAAGGATGACTTGATGGGATTTTCATCAATGCCATTTTATTCTGAGTGGCCAAAGTTAAGCTATGCAAGATCCTCCCTCCCGTGCAGGAGCGGAGCATCCGCATCATGCTCTCCCAGTCTGGGAAGTTCAATCTCAAGCTGAGAGCCAATGGAAATTACATCTATTTATTTTTATATTTGTATATACAACATACCTATACAAACAATTTTGGAAGCACCAAGTTATGGATGGTTAATCATGTGTTTGTATTACTACTATCCTCATCCTCACTTCTCCCCCTCCCCATTAACTGTCATGCTCTCATACTGCCTCATTTTAAATTAGATTGTAAGTTATCTGGAGCAGGGACCATATCATCATACATGTTTATAGAGTGCCTAGCAAAACCAGGCCCCAACCCGAGTAAGACCTGAGGTCATTACTTTCCACAGAAGTAATCATATGTCCTGCACAACGGTTCAGAGAAGCACTACCATGCTACTGAGCTGGAGGAGCAGAAGTTTTAGTCATGAAAATTCACATAATTATTCAAGTTTTACCTGTTCTTGTAAGAGGCCGAATTGTCGGAACAGGTACAACTAAACCAGGAGGTGGGACTGGTGACCCAGGAGACCATCCCCGGTGTCGTTTCTTTGGTGGCCCAGAACTAGACATTGATGCTGAGGAGAAATAAATAAAAAGATCATTCAAAATACTCTTCTTCCCACATCCCTTTTACATTCAGATACACAAACTCTGGGCTGGATTTTGACCTCACACAGTTTTTATGTTGGCATAGCTCTACTGAGTTTAGAGTTACTCTCAATTTACATCAGGCCACATTCTGATCTGAGAAACACTAATATCTATAATGAGGTGTGTATCATTATCATCAACACTCAAGCCAGCAACACACTACATCTCAGGGAAGAGTTGTGGAAACAGCTACGGTGGAAAAGAAAACAAATCTACAGTTTTCAGGCTCAACAGTATATGCAGTAAAGAGTTTAAAATAAAATAATAAAAACACAGATTTTCTTTTACCTTGATCTACCGAAAAACAGACAGGGCTGGGGGAAGTTGAGTGTGGCATGGGCCGAGAGAATGTAGAGCTCAACACGTTATTTCTTCCTCCACTACTGTTTCCATTTGCAACATCGCAGTTACGCAGTGTAAGTGGAGCTGAATACAACAAAATACACAGAGAGAGCCGCTTTAGACAATCTTTAAAACAAAATAAATCATATTTCAGAACGTAAAGCAAGAACAGAACAAGACTGGTGACTGAGTCAACTTTCGTCCTGGGGCATCCACTGGAGAATAACTCAGGCACTGGCAGCAAAATTCTGATCTTTAATTAGGGCTTCTGTATTTCGGGGGGGAAACAGAAAAAAAACAAAGCCAAAAACACAACCATAAAATCTAGTAAGAATTTTGAAGCATCCTTATTGAAAACTGGAAATGAGAAATATGTGTGTCATTAATTTAGCTTCTAGGAGATCTGCGGCCTCTTTATATATCTTTTACCTCACTTCTTAGGCTAAAAGTGATGAGAGATACAAATTTTTCCAATAGGCAGCATGGGGAGATTTACGTTTAGCTTGGTAAATTTTAGATTTCTTCTTCTGACTCTTATAATTTTTGGAATGTTTACTACAGAGTTTCATCGTATTAGTGGGCAGTGAGGGTGGGAGCAATTCAATTTAAAGTTATATTATTCTGCAATAAAAGGGGGCCTTACTTTACCTACAGAGTCCTATCTTCAACCATAGTCACCCAACAGGACATCATAATCCTGCACAAGTATCTTAAAATTGGCAATTCTCAAATCTGGAACCAGTATTAATACCTAGTTTATATGCCTGATTACTGATTTCATTGTCCAAATGAGGTGTCTAGATATCCCACTGCGATTAAGGATTCACAATTCAAGCAATGAAAGAATACTAACACTAGCCCTCCTTTAAAGGAAGGTAAGTTTCATGCAACATCTCTGAAGAGGCTACATAAGTCATTCATGGAGAACATGTAGACAGATTAGGATTCTTACCTCTTTTACTGAGAGCTATTTAAAGGTGCCATGTCACCCAAGGTTGAATCCATGGGGTTGTCGTCTCTCTTATGGAGCTCAGCCAGGGAAATAATTGGTCCCCTTTAAAGTATAGTGACCAAACTGCCAGGTTTGAGAACCAGGACACTATCCAGGGTGGGAATACCAATGGTAGTGCAAGATGTGCATGCGCAGAGTATTGAAGTGGTACACAAATTTGGGGGTATGGATAACAAATGTACCCACTACTAGACAGACAGCTCATTATCCCACTTGGCTTTCTGTAAAGTAAATTATTACCTGTGGCAAATGTCTTTCCTACAAGCTGCACAGACAAAGCCAGTGGTTTCACTATGTTCTTGTTCCGGGATAGGTCTTGAGTTCCACTTATATTAACAGCAGAAGATGATTTTGCTGGACTGAATACTGAGGAGTCTGACAAAAAAATTTGCTTGATTAAACAACTATTTGAAATTATCTATAGACATACACCCCTAAGAAGTCATCATATAAGGACTTATCTTACAAATAACTAGTACTATCTTAAATTTATATACTGTTTTTCATCCAATGATAGAAAGTAAGAAAGAGTGAAAGCGAGAGCGAAAGCAAGAGAGTTGAGATTTTGTTTATCACATTAGCAAAGAGCAACAAACAGTTAATCATTTACTATACATGGATGATCTGATACCGTATGGACTGTCACAAAAGAAGATACAGCAGTTGATGACACATGTAGAAAATTTTGATGAACATATAAAGCTACAGGTTGGTTTGGCTAAATGTGTGCCGACATCTGTAAAGAGGACAAAACAGGTACAATCAAATGGCACACAAGTTAAAGAAGGTTCTATCCAAGATCTCTCTCAGCATGATGCCTACAAACAAGTGAGGACAGAATACTACAGATGAATAAGAACTAATTTCCGAACAAAACTCAACTTGAAGAATTTGATCCAATCCATTAATATGCAGGCAAAACCAGCAGTATGGTACACTGCCAGAATGATAAAATGGAATCAAGAGAAGAAAAAATTTAACATCCAAACAAAAAAGCTCCTAGGGATGCACAAAGAGATGAACATCAGTCAAGACATGGGCAGAATGTATGTTCAATGATGTGATAGTGGAAAAGGTTTTCTATCTGTGGAGGAGGACAGTGACAATGAATGACGACATCAAAATATATCAGGAGTCAGTCACAGTAAAAGATCATCTGGTCATGATAATAAGCCGAGGCTAAGTGTGCATCCCAATTCAAGAAAGAAAGGAAAAAACAAATGGTCAAAGAATGACTTGAAAGATTTACATAGCAATCATTGCATGGACAGTGGCAGAGAACAAGCAAATCCATTAGTGATAGAAGATCAACAAGCCATGAGTTTGTTAAAGGATACCTGAAAAGAGAGACAGGAAGCCTCATTATGAGCACACAAGAGGAGTCCTTAAGGCTTAATTATGTTCTAAACAAAATTGACCAATAGAACTGCATACCAAACTGCAGATTATGTTCTGAAAAGGAAAAGATGATGGAGCATGTGCTGAGCATCTGCAGGAGCCTAGCTGCGAGAGAATATATGAACAAACACAATGAGGTCACCAAGTGTCTGCACTGGAAACTCTGTGGCAAGTATGGAATTAAACAAACCATGTGGTATTATGACCATCGAATCAAAAGTGCTCTAAAGAATGAAGAAGCTAGATTTTATGGGATCTGGCAATTGTCACAGACCAAACAGTGCAGGAAAACAGGCTGGACATAGCTGTAGAGAAGAAGACAAGCAAGGCCATGTTAACTGATATTGCCATACCAGCAGACAGAAATATTAAAAAGGAAGATGTGACGTATGAAGAATTGAGCCACAAAGTGGAACGATTATGGAAAGCTAGATGATCCCAGCAATAATTGGAGCTCTTGGAGTGGTCCCTAAGGGCATGAATGAGTACCTCAAGAATGCGTTAGTAGTGCAAGACATCACGACCAGTGCTTTTAGGCACTGTGAGAATTTTAAAGAAAGTTAAAGAAGAAGGAGTACATTCTGAGCACCTAAAACACACGAATTCTGTGGAGGGTTTAACAAAACTCCTGACTACCCAAACCTACAAAGTTGGATCATGGTCAGGATTTATAGGTGACTCGTGGTAAGTTTTAGACAGTGTCTTTTTCCTTTTTATGCTTACAGTTCTTGTATGTTGTGAAGGCTATTTGCATAAAAAAAATCCCCATGATGTAATACTGAGGGATGATGATACTACTACTACTAAAAACAACTCTTCATCATGCTTAACATTTACATAACCTACACAGCATTTTTCACATTCAAAATGCTTTTGAAATATTATCTAACTGTTCTTCATAATAGTTCAATGGGATAGGCAAGTAAACATGATTGTCCCTTTTTATAGACTGGGAAGCTGAAGCAGAGAGGTTAAGTGACTTGCGCACACAACAGAAAGAGTCTGTATCAGAGCTGGGATCAGAATTCAAGGGTTCCTGATGCCACGTCTTGTGTTCAAACTACTAGAACACACTTCCCTCAAAGCACTTCATTTAAAGGTGGATAAGTATTCCCATTTTATAGGTGGGGAAACCGTAGAACAGAGAGTTTAAATGAATTATATAACAAATCAGATATTAGATTATATAACAAATCAGCAGCAGAATCAGGAGCAGAACCCAGAACTCCTGACTTCAAGTCCCCTGCTCTAACCATTAAACATTTAATACCTGCAACTTTATTCAGATCAAATTCTACACTTTGGATGTTGTCACACAGGCAGCTCTAAATTCTTACAACATAAGGATGAATTTTTCTGAAAGAACGTTAACTGGATTTCACTGGATAAATTAATCTGTAAAAAGTAAGCAGTTTATGTGAGGTTCCACCTACACATCTCCATACTCAAACAGAAAGAAAACAGAAGGCAAGGATATTACCAGCCTGATCTGCCAAACTGATATACCTTGAAACACCACACCACTCTGGGAACAATGGGAGGAGGAGAGAGACTATTTTGCCAGCTGGAATAATCAAGGTTGAGAGTGGTCACAGGATCTCTGACTCCACTCCAGCAGAATGACTTGTCCCATTTTCACAAGAAATATGCCAAATGGCTGATCAGTAACACAAGGTCAGAGGCTCTGGTGAAACCTGATAGTCTATTATTAAATACACTGTGGCAAATGCATCTGCCAATGCCTCCTTCAAGTGGGCAGTGTACGAGCATATGGAAGTTGTGTCTCTCTAATTAATATTAATATATGTATAGTCTATAACCTATATATACACAATTGTGTATTTGTGTGTATTTTCATATGCACTCACACAAAACACAAAAGTGTATTGTATACAGGGCTGGTAGCAACACCTGTTAAGGTTGCCCTACACTTACCATTTTAAGACCCTATAGTCAGTTGCTTATAACTTTATGAAACTCACTGCTTGGGTTGAAATTTTCCATGCTGGGTGTCTGCCTCTGGTTTTGGTAACTTTCAGAAAAAACAGTTCAGCCATTTCCAAGAACAAAACGAGGGGAAAATACATTTTTCCATATTAAAAAATTCCTGAGACCGTCTCTGCAAAATGCTAGCATCCCTATGCTTTGAAGAAGTGTCCTGAAATTTGGCAGAAGAGTGTCCTTTGTGTCAACGATGTGCTTTTTCCCATCCCTATGAAAATTCTCCCAAATTTGGCCCAGTTATACCTGTATGAAAAACTGCAGTTCGCACATGCTTATTAGAGACTTCTTGAATATTTGCAGCTAAAATCTCCAAAATTCTAACCTCACTGAGCATGCTCCATCCCCTCCCAAACCCTAGCGCTGACTGGATCTACTATGCAAGTACCATCCCCACACAGCGAATGTGCATGCTCTATCCACTCATAGCTCATCCATGTTGACAGGACGGTGCATACGCTATCCCTACAGAGTGACTGAAAATTGTTCAGGATCAGGCTACAAGAGCTTATTTGGACTTTCCCTGTAACAGCTGTTATGAGGTACTGTAGGCCAGGGTGGGCTGGGCTGGGCACTGGAGCTGAGAGCAAGGAGCTTATCTGTCCTGTCCACTCCGTGACAACCCAGGCAGCATGGAGGAGGAAGCCATCTGCTTTTAATGCAGAGAGGGCAAAAGATGGACTGGAGGGAAGGGAGAGAGGTAGACTGAAACAAGGAGTCTGATGAGACTGGGACTGGAAGGGTTGGAGAGAAACAGATACTAGGAGATAGAGGGGGAGACTGAGACTGGCTAGACTAGGAGATTGGTATTTGGCACCAGGGGAGGAGAGGCTGGGACTGGTTGAGCAAGAAAGCTGAACTGAAAGCCAATTGGGGCAGGGAGTGAGAATGGGGTAAACACAGAGATCTGGTAAAGAGCTGGGGAGAAGGATTAGGAACCAATGGTGTGGGAAGAGGAGACAGAGATGGCAAGGAGTTGGGGTGTGGTGGAAGAACTAGAACTGGCTGGGCAAAGACTCTGGGACAAGAAGAAAGTGGAGGGGGAGCCAGATTGGATGAGGAGCAAGACTAGGATTAAGAGCCAGCAGGGAGAAGGAATAGGGACTCAGCCAGTGAGCCTGGAGTAGGGAGACTTGGACTGGCTAGACCAGGAGACTGGGTTAAGACGAGAAGCCTGGGGAGTGGAGACTGGGACTCTGTGTGTAAGGAGAATGGAACTGGGACAAGGAGCCCTGGATGGAGAAGAAACAGGACTGGGACAGTGACAGGTTGGAAAAAACAGAGCTTGGGGGGAAAAACAAGCGGAAGAGTCTATTCCTACTAGAGAACCTGCTTTCCATAGCCTGCTGTCCACTGCTGTCAGCACATATATGGAAAAGCCAGTGGCAGAGGGTGCATATCAAGCAGCACACATCTGTCTGGTCCATCTAAAGGGTCAAACCCTGCTGATGAACCACAAGGGTGACCATATGTCATCACATAATGGAGTTTCTGGTGTTTTCAGTTTGCTTTCATAAAAATCCAGAGAATTACTCAAAATTATATCAAATAGAAAATTATTAAGGTTGCAGACTCAAACACTAAAGTTAGGAAATGCCAGAATTAAGGTTGCTTGTCTAACCGTAATTTGGGCCCCTGTGTGTAAGCATTATGATATAATATTTAATTACATGATCACATACTGATTTTGCCACAAGACTCTTGCCTCACTCAGTGCACGGGATGGACCTGCTCTGGGGATGAATCAGGGCTGTGTAGTGAAAAGAGGCTGTTGTCTGTAGAACTTCTGTCTCATCTGTTGTAGGTTTGAAGGTGCATAATGAACAAGGCAGAGGACTATATGAAGAGAAAGGTTGGTCGCACGGAACACTTCCCTGGAGAACTGTATTCTGTCTCTGAGATTCTATCCATGTTTCGGCAACAGGGTCCCTTTGTGATGTTGGGCAAGTCACTTAATCCAAACTTCTCACAGGAGGTCGCTAATTGTGCATTCCTCATTTTCTGCATGCCCAACTTCAGATTGTAGGGCTTGATCTGCAGAAGTGCTGAGCACTCACACCTGCAAATGAAGTCAATGGAAGCAGTGCTTCACTATATAAAGTGCTACATAATACTAAGTACTGTGAAAAAATCAGGTCCTACACATCTCAAATTCAAATATTGACCGCAGCCTCTCTGTGCCTCAACTGTCCATCTGTAAATTGGGGACAATACCACCCCTTCACATCACGAGGGTTTTGTTGAGGCAAATTAATTACTATTTGTGAAGCACTTGGATATTCTTGTGATGGGTATCACAGAAAATTTCCCATGAGAAAATTAATAATTGTATCCTCATAGATGAGTTTGAATAGTGTGCAGTAAATAAGGTCTGGGGGCACCCAGTGAACAATGAGGAGAAAAAAATATTGGATAGCTGCTCATTGAGCACAGTCCAGCCTGTACACTCAGTGAGGAAGTGGTCCTGTGGAAAAAACAGTATGTGCTTATATAATTAAAGACTTATCATAATTAATCTTTGAAGAATTAGATTTTATTGATAAATGGCGGTAAATGTCAATTTCCCCATGCACACACAAATCAATGAAAAGGTATTTCCATGGATAATAATCAAAATTTACAGACAGGTAAAGAAAGAAAAATGTTGCTTGAGAATTTATTAGAGTTTGATTTAAGGATATTTACTTTGTATACTTTGACATATGATGTTGACAATTTGTGTTTTAACAGTTATAAAGCTTTACATTTTTAAATCTCAACGTCTCCTGTCATGAAATAATTATTGCTTGACCAGCTCCATAATTTCCCACAACTATGAAAATTTAACTGGATAAAAACTGAAAAAATGCTTACAAATAAGCATTGATATGTCAAAAATATAAAAATATACAATTCCACTTATTGTAATCATAATGCATACACACAATGGGCCCATACTAAGGTTGCACAGGCAACCTCAACTCTGGCATTTCCTACCTTTGAAGTGCTTGACTTTGCAACCTTGATGTTCTTTTAACATGTGTATATAGCTATTTGTATAATAGTTATATAACTTCTAAGGTAGCTAGGGCCTTGTACTTTAGTTACAAAGCTAGACAGAGGGAAGTACTCAAGTCCATACCTTAGGAAAGAAAAATGGTGATAAAAGGAACATATTTTCAGAAAGCAACCCAGTTTCATTACACCTACCTGAAAGCAACAGAGAAAAGTAGTTCACCTCAGTGTATGACTAGCTATGGAGACTTCCAGGGAGAAACCTGAACTTTCATCACAGGTGGTTTGCAACAGTACTTATACATTACAAACAAATATGGTGGGACTTTTTCCCCCTTGTCAAGTGGAATTTGTATTATGAATGTGGCACTATCTTCACTGGAAGGTAACAATGGTGGGAGATAAAAGGGTTTGATAACTGTGACCTGAGAGAACAAATAGTGATACAAAAGGACAAGAAGAAAGAAAATCATGGTGAGTTGATAAGGAGAAAGCAGTCTATAAAAGGTGTATCTATTAACTTGTCAGCAGCAACCCAGACAAAGCTGTGTAAATATTAGATTACTTGTTATGCCAAATAAAGAGATTCTCATGTGCCTGCACATTTTTCATGCAAGGACCTGGAGGCCAAGACACCACAACATTCTCACTCCAGATTAGAAATATAGTCTCTTAAGTAGGAATAAAATCCAACACCTCCGGCAACGTGTCCCTGAACATGCTGACTAACATTTGCAACACCAATAGGAATGCTAATATTCCATTTTTATTGTTCATTTATTTTCAGCATCCCTTGTAAGCAAAAGAATTATTGAAACAAGTTTTTTTTTTTAAATTTTGCACTTCAGATCCCTCCATATAAGCTTATATTCTAAAATATATGTGGCCAATTAAAATTCCTGGATAACTGAGATTTTCAGACATGACAAATCCTGTTCTGTTTTTACATCATTCAGAGACGGCAGAGATGTGCACTCCATTCAATCATAGCTCAGCTGAATAAAAACTTTTTGTTTCTAAAATCTATCAAATAAACAAAAGAACATGAACTGCAATAAATCAGCTTCAAAAATTGTAACAACCTACAAAGCACACCAAAGAAAAATCACCTTTTGAGTCCAGAAGGAAAGCCCTTCTAGGTGAAACTGTTATGGTTATTAGAAAACGTCTTTATTTCTACTTAAATCAATGCACAACTCCACGAGATAATAATTTCAAAGCTTTGGAAATATGGCTATGATGTGTCTTAGCTCACTTAGAAAACCACTGCAGTTTATCACTACTTTTACCACACTTCAATAGTGGGAGTCAAACATCAAAAACAAAAGGCTGCTTTTTCTCCAGTGAGGAAAAACATGTCAATTCAAGGTACCCATTCTGTTTAGGATGTTCACTATAAAGGAGTATTTCACAACATCTGGGACATCAGCAAAAATAATATAATAAATAAATAAATAAAATGGATTTTTAAAAAAAACTAACACTTTTCAAGCTACTATTAAGAGCTAAACTTATCCCAGTCTCATCAGATCCTTAATACTGACAGAATAAATTTTGAAATATGTTTTCTATCTTTAAGTTGTAAATGATGCATGCCAAAAATCTACTTGGCAATCCTATGGAACATGTGAGGTACTTTATCTCCCCCAGTGGTCATTTCTACAGCATGCAGCACTTTCAGCCCCTACCTGTCTGAGTGAACCCTGATTTGTATCCATTAGCTCTTCCGCTCTCTGGGGCCGTGGATGGTGACACTGAAGAATTTGGTTTAGCAGAATGGCTAGCAGCAGATGATTGTCTGCTTCTACATTCTGGAAGTGAAGCAGCTACAGTACATATTAACAAGGCCTGGCTTTCAGTGCAACAGTTTAGTGCAACGGTGTTAAACATTGACAAATGTTAAAGCACATATGGTATGACATGCAACAAATAGCAAAGTTCAGCTAAAACATCTCTCAGGATTCAACCAACCTAATTTAATTATTTAGTTACAAAAACCCTCCCCATAACATTCATATCAAGGGGCCTTCAACTTAAAGCTGAAGATATTCACCCTAGGTGCACCCAGGGTGCAAAACAAGAGAGCAAAACCTGAGTACGTGATCCCTCTTTCCATTCCCCTGAGATCAGCGTCCCCAGCTTTTATCTTAGAGTGCAGTTTGCGGAGTTAGTTTTTCTATGGGTGCTAGCATGAATTTATAAGTGATTAGATTGGCAGAGCAGTCCAGGAATTGCGGCTGGAGAATAGGCTGAGAGCCACTCTGCCAGATCCCGGAAGAAAACACCCAGACATAGGAGGCGATTATCGGGCTGATGGACCGCTTTATTTCTGCGGAAGGGGGGATTTGAGGCCTCCTCTGGGGATGTGGTGAGGAGGGGATAGAAGAGAGATGGATGAGAAACTCTCCTTTTACCTAAATCTTTAGCCTCTTGGGTGAAATCTTGGCCCCACTGAAAGCAGTGAAAGTTTTGCCATTGAGTTCAATGAAGCCAGGATTTCACCCCCTAGCTTTTTAAATACTTAAACCCAAAACTTTTAAGGTTCACCCAACACTACATAAAAATTTTCTAAAATCTGTAAACATGCTTCTAGCAAATGGGTTATTCTTTACCTTTCCAGCAGATAAGGGGTCCCTTTGACAGTACACCTTGGGAGCTTCTTACCAGGTAGTACTTTAAGTGCTTCTGCTTCTTTGGCTGAGTGGTTAGTTTCAAGTTAATGTGGTTGGAAAATTCCGTGAAGTATCGAAATCCCCTTTCTCCACAGCCTATACAATTCCCAGAAAACCCTGCAGGAAAGGGTGGGGGAAAAGGTACACAAACAAAATAAATTCCTTTTGAAATATACTGGGAATTAGGCCATTTTAGCCTTACCTGAATCTACTACAGTAACTGGGTAAGCTTCACACATAGCACAGGAAGACAGACAAACAACAGAGACAGACTTTTGCTGCCTCACACCACTTTGTTTGAAAATGCCCTCTCTCTAGCGGTTACTAATTTAGGCCCAAAAACTATCCCCCAATCTTCCACACTGTACAGTTCCTCAGAAGGGAGCAAATTCTCAGAAGAAAGCACAATAGGTACATGAAGACTGAGAAAGTGATTCACAGGATGATCACCCCTGCTCCTAGCACAGAGTGGAGGACCAGCTCCAAGAAGCATGCGTCCTTTCCCAAACCTGACCGATCCACAGTTTTGTGTATAAAGTTAATGCTGCCTAAGGCAGCCTTAACTCCCGGGGCACTGTGAAATTCCCCTTTGGTCTTCCTGAAGAAGGAGCCTTCAAAAAGCAGGGGAGCGGGGGGCTAAGTAACACCTTTGCATTATTAAGTTCTCAAATGTAAAAGTGTAACACACGTCCTGATTACTTTCTTATGACTTATGATTTTCCCCCTTATTAGGGTCTTAAAAGGGCACAAATAAGAAATCACTTAATCCAAAATCCTTAGTTCTACTGAGACAGAAATTTAGAGCTTTTATTAAATTTAACAGATTAGGAATACAGCCAAAAACTGGGTAGAAGACCATTTGATAGTAGAGACACTAAAATTATTTTGTGGAGAGAGCTGAATTACATCTTTGCACTAGGGTTTGTATGGTAGGACAACAGAATTAGGGCTATGTAATTTTCACTGAGGCCAATGAGAATTGTGCACTAGAAGAATTGGCTTCTGAGTAAGAGATGGGGAAGACTAAGTTTATTCCTAACCATATGCCCTTGCATTTGGCTTTATTAAAACACGTGTTTGAATAATCCCAGTTTACCAATCCATCAAGATTGTTCTGTACAACTGACGTCCTTATTATTTGCCAATCCACTAATTTTTGCATCACCTGCAGATTTTACCATCAACTCATTTAAATCACTGAAAAAGATATTGAAGGGCAAGTGGCCAAGAACAGGTCCCTGTAAGCAGAGGTGCTGGAACTAGGGGTGCTGCTGCTGCACACCCTAGCTTGAAGTGGTTTCCATTATATACAGGGTTTACAGTTTGGTTCAATGGCTCTGTCATAAATATAAAGGGAAGGGTAAACCCCTTTGAAATCCCTCCTGGCCAGGGGGAAAGCTCCTCTCACCTGTAAAGGGTTAAGAAGCTAAAGGTAACCTCGCTGGCACCTGATCAAAATGACCAATGAGGAGACAAGATACTTTCAAAAGCTGGGAGGAGGGAGAGAAACAAAGGGTCTGTGTCTGTCTGTATGCTGGTCTTGGCCAGGGATAGACCAGGAATGGAGTCTTAGAACTTTTAGTAAGTAATCTAGCTACGTATGTGTTAGATTATGATTTCTTTAAATGGCTGAGAAAAGAATTGTGCTGAATAGAATAACTATTTCTGTCTGTGTATCTTTTTTGTAACTTAAGGTTTTGCCTAGAGGGGTTCTCTATGTTTTTGAATCTAATTACCCTGTAAGATATCTACCATCCTGATTTTACAGGGGGGATTTCTTTATTTCTATTTACTTCTATTTTTATTAAAAGTCTTCTTGTAAGAAAACTGAATGCTTTTTCATTGTTCTCAGATCCAAGGGTTTGGGTCTGTGGTCACCTATGCGAATTGGTGAGGCTTTTTATCCAACATTTCCCAGGAAAGGGGGGTGCAAGTGTTGGGAGGATTGTTCATTGTTCTTAAGATCCAAGGGTCTGGGTCTGTAGTCACCTAGGCAAATTGGTGAGGCTTTTTACCAAACCTTGTCCAGGAAGTGGGGTGCAAGGTTTTGGGAAGTATTTTGGGGGGAAGGACGCGTCCAAACAGCTCTTCCCCAGTAACCAGTATTAGTTTGGTGGTGGTAGCGGCCAGTCCAAGGACAACGGGGGGAATATTTTGTACCTTGGGGAAGTTTTTGACCTAAGCTGGTAAAGATAAGCTTAGGAGGTTTTTCATGCAGGTCCCCACATCTGTACCCTAGAGTTCAGAGTGGGGGAGGAACCTTGACATGGTGGCATAGCGGTGGGATTAACCTGAAATCATTTTGAGATCCAGTTGAGATTTTTTGAACTAGAAATACAGATTTTAAAAAGGACATTTTTTTTTTTCCTTTGGAAAGCAGCTGAAACTGAAAGCTGAAACTGGCCAAGCAGAGACAAAAGGGGATTATCTTTGTGAATTGCAGGTTTTCTTTGCCTGGAGGCAGGGTACTTAACTCCTGCAGGGAAATTCACAGTCTTCCAACCCAGAGTTTTTTTTTCTTTTCTTCCTAAAAGTAAATAGGGGGTGTGTGTTCTACCCATTTGCTTTTTCTTTGGGCTGGGTAAGCAGGTTTCCAAGTAGTTGGAGGTTTTTTGCTTTAATTTGGGCCCAGAGCAGAGACAAGGGAATTGTCTTTTTCTGTAGGCTGACAATCACTATCAGAGAATAGATATTCTATTCCAGCACAGCAAAATTTTACAGCCAAGTTTTGTTTGTTTATTTCTAAACCTCGGGTGTAAAGTTAGTTAAAAACAGAGAGGTTAGAATGACCAAATCCTCAGCTCGACTAAAGCTGGAATTAGCCAAATTTCAGGCTGAGGAAAAACAAAGGGAACATGAAAGACAGATAGAACTCATGCGGCTGGAGAAGGAGGCACAGGAGGCTGCCCACAAGAGGGAAATGGAGGCAAGGAAGCATGT